>NC_138500.1:5869042-6469042 GCF_964252035.2 Podarcis erhardii
CAGATTCTCTCCTAGGAAAGGCCTGCAAAACGGGAGGCAGCTGGAATCTTGGATCTTTGCTCAAAGCGGACTGTACATTTATGGTCCCCACATGGATTCTTTCAAAGGGAATCGTTCCAGCACTAACATCCACAGTGGAACCTTCCTTCTGTAACAAGTGGGAACAAGAAAAGGGGAAGCTCTCTCTTCCTGGGACCAACACGGGATACCACTGATTATGGCTTCTACAGACACCCAGCTGGTTCACATCTCAGAAACAGAGGCGACCCAGCTCCTACTTTGGGGTCAGGAGAGAGAGGAAAACAAAGGGGCTTAGGAGGAGCAGGCTGTAAGCTCCGACGCTGCTAAGCAGGATCAGAGTTGCAGCAGTAAGCTGCCCATGACCTCTGGAGCGGAGATGTCCGTGCCACAGACCATTGGCACCATAGCTTAGGACTGCAAGCCAAAAGATAATTGCTCCAGTTTCTATTTGACACCGACAAGAAACCAGCTTGTCCTAAGAGCCAAGGCTGGGGAAAACTAGGACCTCTCTGCCTCCTGCAAGGTGAACCACAGGTGGAAGGAAGAACTGATCTGGCACTGATGCCACACTGAGCTGTTCGGACCACAGCGGAGGTGAAGGCATTTTCTCCTGCACAGCCAGCCAACTGCGCAAACTGTAAAAGAGAACGGCTGGCAGAGAGACAGAGTGCCACTGGCCTGCTAGTCGATGTGTCATTAATCTCAGGTGTCCTAGCAAGAGAAAGGAAATGTCACAGGGGGAGGGAGGGAGAGGAGAGAAAAGGGGTCAAAAGGACTCCCCTTTCTGCCAACGCAACAAGCCAAGCAAATTTGCCAGAAGTTATCTGTATGTGAAACGCTGCCCTTTTGAGGTATGAGCGGCCTCAAAACTACCGGGGGGGGGGGGGGAATTACACTGCTCCATTGTGACGCTCAGCATCACCCTCAGAGGCAAACAAACAATGGAATTGCGAAGTGGGACGGATATATTCTTCCTCCACCACAACTTCTGCTACTCTCCCAAAATCAGGACGTTTTATTGAGAAGAGATTTCATCTAGGTGATGGAATGGCTTTGCCTTCTATCCCTTGCATCTTATTTCCAGCATCTTTCACGATCTGGTCCCCAAAGTTATCCTTCAACATTAGGGAAGGGAACTGTGCTGCCCACATATTCACAATCATATCCTGGAATGGCCACAGCAAGAAAAACAGCCGGCCAAGGTTTATGGCTCTGAAAATCCAGGAAGCGGAGGAGTTACGTTCTTTCCCCTGTATGTACAACTGCTGTTATTAAGAGTATTTTTGGGACGGCGGCAAAGAACTCTGGGCAGAAGGCCATAAATTAAACACTCAGATCACCCATGCATTACCTGGCTGTACCACAAATGTCTGGTTATTATAACTCAAGCACTTAGAACTAACTTTGCTCGCTACTAACTTTGCTCATTTTGCTCCATTTCTGTTCAAAGTCCAGCCACGTTTTTGTATTGCTCTGGTTCACATGTTCTCACGTACCAGCAGTTAGGAAATCCCATTAACTTTAGGGGTGGGGGGAGGCAATGACAAACACCAACCGGAGTTTTAGCCGGGAGGTTTAGATAAGGTTAGCCTGTTTCCTTCCCACCCTGGGCTTCTTTTCTGCTCCAAAGGTCCTTGGCCTGTGGCGTTTCCCCCTCTCCTATTCCATACCTTGCCCACCTTTGCTCCTCTGCCCCTCTCTGTCCCGTGCGCACCACCTTCCTAAAAGCGAAAGACTGGCTGTAGTGATCAAAGGGCCCCAGGAAGAGGGACTCTCTTTTATTGAGTGGGAAACGACACCGTCTATCTCCAGGGCCTGCTTTGCAGGCTGCTGCTGCTGAGGGAGCGGGTGGAGAGGGCCACCGCTGTGTTGGTGGTGGGCAGGTTCTGGCTGCTCCGCACGGCGGTGGCTTTGGAGTCTCGAGCTGAAGAACCACGGCTAAGACGGGCTGCAAGAGAGGAAGCAGAGCAGGAGGGTGAGAGAGGCAAGCTGGCCTCTGGCTAAGCAACCAGGCAATTTCCTACCGCCACCAGCAAGGCACAGCTTGGGACACATCCAGGCCCGGTCCTTTCCCCTCTTTTGCCCCTGAGCCTCTTTGCTCCACTCAATGTTAAAACCTAGGCTGTAAGCTTCTCAAGGCCGGAATCTGTCTTTTTGGGGCTTATGTTGATCTTGTAACCTAAATAATAACTTAACTGTGATGATAGGTAAAGGTAAAGGAACCCCTGACCATTAGGTCCAGTCGTGACCGACTCTGGGGTTGCGGCGCTCATCTTGCTTTACTGGCCGAGGGAGCCAGCGTACAGCTTCCGGGTCATGTGGCCAGCATGACTAAGCCGCTTCTGGCGAACCAGAGCAGCGCACGGAAACGCCTTTACCTTCCCGCCAGAGTGGTACCTATTTATCTACTTGCACTTTGACATACTTTCGAACTGCTAGGTTGGCAGGAGCTGGGACCAAGCAACGGGAGCTCACCCCGTTGTGGGGATTTGAACCGCCAACCTTCTGATCAGCAAGTCCAAGCTCTGTGGTTTAACCCACAGCACCGCCCACATCCCTAACTGTGATGATATAAATTTTGAATTGCTGTACTGAATTGCTGTATGCGGCAGCTAGACTGGTGACTGGGAGCGGCCGCCGAGACCACATAACACCGGTCTTGAAAGACCTACACTGGCTCCCAGTATGTTTCCGAGCACAATTCAAAGTGTTGGTGCTGACCTTGAAAGCCCTAAACGGCCTCAAAGGCCCAGTAGACCTGAAGGAGCGTCTCCACCCCCATCATTCTGCCTGGACACTGAGGTCCAGCTCCGAGGGCCTTCTGGCGGTTCCCTCCCTGCGAGAAGCCAAGTTACAGGGAACCAGGCAGAGGGCCTTCTCGGTAGTGGCACCTGCCCTGTGGAACGCCCTCCCGTCAGATGTCAAAGAGAAAAATAACTACGAAACTTTTAGAAGACATCTGAAGGCAGCCCTGTTTAGGGAAGCTTTTAATGTTTAATAGGTTATTGTATTTTAGTGTTTTGTTGGTAGCTGCCCAGAGTGGCTGGGGAAACCCAGCCAGATGGGTGGGGTATAAATAAAATAATAATAATAATAATAATAATAATAATAATAATAATAATAATAATATATTATTATTATTATTATTATTATTATTATTATTATTGGGTTGGTTTTAACTGATGTTCTTAGCGTGTATGTTTTACTGACTGCAAGTTTTTTTGAGTGTTTTAAGAAACACCAGAGCAGTAATTCAGAAGTTTTACATTTACCATTCTTTCTGACAGACAGAAATTCAGCAGGTGGGGAGGAAGTGAGTTATTGAAATTAATATGCATTGCTAACTTAGGTCCGTAAATTTCATTTGGTCTATTCTATGAGTATGACTAGCATTGGAAACAACCCATTATAATGGATTGCTTTGAAGTCGTTTCTGCACCAGGGAAGGTAATTTTAGCCCCCCCATCTCCCCCGCCCGGACTTGTCCCATATTTTGCCTGACCAAAGGTGACAACCCCAGCTGTAGGAGACAGACAGCTAAGTCTTACTGGCGGAATCTGTCGGAAGTTGCTCCTCTTCTAGATAGTACTGTATCTTTTGTAGATCCTCTGCTGTAAATCTCCATTTATTCTCAGCGGGCGGGGGGAGGGGCTCCCTGGGAGTGGCTCTCTTCCGGGCGGTCCCAGGCTGGCTGGCCGATAGGCAAGAGGAAGGAAACGTGCCAGTTACCAGACCTTCGGGGATTTTCTGAGCGACGACTCTGAGACCTGGCAGGCAAGGAAGAAGGAGAGTCTGACAACGCAGTCCGGCTCGACACCTTCCGATGTTACTCTGAACGTGCTAAAGGCTGATTTAGAATGAAGCCTCAGCCTATATCGGCATGGTCCATTGTACAGTTAGCACTGGAAATGGAGGCAGAGCACATATCACTCTCTCTCTGCCCTGCTGGACAAGGGAATACGGTGAAAAAAAATTACAGCTGCCTGTTCTTTGAAACACTGAGGAAGCAGGGACAAAATGAGGTTTCTGTGTTCAGGGCCAATGTGCTATGCACAGCTCTTTTAAAAGAGAAACTCAGATATATACAAAGTGTGCTTGGTGATTTGCATAACCAGACAGGTCACAAAAGCAGGATTTGGGGCAACTTTGGCATGTGGTTTTGACCTAATTAGCCGAGCCTATTAAACTGGTTTGATCTTTCCAGAAATTTAGCTCTTTAGGCACGTTCGCGTGCAAGCATAGCCACCAGGGCACATCACTGTTCTATATGCAACGCATGTCAGTTCTCCAGAGATCACATTGCAAAGTGACCTCTGTGTGTGAGGGCGGGAGAACAGGGAGAATGGATTTGATATCTGAAACTAGCAGGTAATTAGCAGGGAAATTCCAGGGCTTCCTACCTCCAGAGAGCATGAACAAGTTTTCAAAACCCCTTTCACACATGGTGGTGGCAGCTTGGCTCGCTACTCTCTCGTCGTCGTCGTACAGAATGATGATCTTTCCATGAGCGTTTTTCTGGCGGGCGGAGGTGCTAAGGCTTGTACAATCAACGGAAGTGGGAAGAGAACAAGATGGTGGCAAAGCCCCCCCCCCACGCCCGCCATCCTCAAGCGTTTAGGGATGTCAAGGTAGCAGTGCCTGACAGCTCAGTCCAATGGCAGATGAGGGGCACCTAGGCTTCGACAAGTGAGATTTGGACACAAGCGTCAACACTTTCTCTCAAGGGAAACCGAGGTCAGTAGCCTCAACATTTGGTTTCTGTCAAAGACGGGGAAGCAACAGCTCTCGACTCCATCAAAACAAATTAAAACTCAAATTCTGTATTTGGAAGTGAGCTAAATTAGGTAACATCCCTGGACATTTTAAATGAGGAGAGATAGTCTGTGTCTCCTTTTAGTCCTGGGGGTAAGGAATAGGATTGGGAGGAAAGAAGATGGATAGTTTATTATAAGGTAAAGGGACCCCTGACCGTTAGGTCCAGTCGTGACCGACTCTGGGGTTGCGGCGCTCATCTTGCTTTACTGGCCGAGGGAGCCGGCGTACAGCTTCCGGGTCATGTGGCCAGCATGACTAAGCCACTTCTGGCGAACCAGAGCAGCGCACCTTCCCGCTGGAGTGGTGCCTATTTATCTACTTGCACTTTGACGTGCTTTCGAACTGCTAGGTTGGCAGGAGCAGGGACCGAGCAACGGGAGCTCACCCCATTGCAGGGATTCGAACCGCCGACCTTCTGATCGGCAAGTCCTAGGCTCTGTGGTTTAACCCACAGCGCCACCTGCATCTCCTCTCCTTAATGGTGTGAGAGGGTGCACGTCAGGGGATGTTGTGGAGAGAAAGGATCATAGACTGGTAAGTAGGAGGAGGTGGGGGCAGCAGAAGCTCCAGATATTGGCCATTGGCTTGTGCCCAAGTTACACCCCAGGCAGGCATCCTGGAGCCCCAATACTACATCTCTCTCCACCCTTCAGATCCCTGAAGTGATCCCCATGGGGTTCCAGACCCACATATGCAAAGGAAGCATGGATCTGGAAGACATGCTGTGGGGAAAGCAGTGAAATACAGTGGTGCCCCGCAAGACGAACGCCTCGCAAGACGGAAAACCCGCTAGACGAAAGGGTTTTCCGTTTTGGAGGAGCTTCGCTAAACAAATTTCTCTATGGGGTTGCTTGGCAAGACGAAAAAATCTTGCGAGTTCCCGCGGTTCCCCCCGCTTTTTTCCTGCTTTTCCTAAGCTGCTAAGCCGCTTAACAGCTGATCTGCTAAAAGCCGCTTCTCAGCTGATCCGCTAAAAGCCGCTAGACCGCTAATAGCGCTAATCCGCTAAGCTGTCAATGGGCTTGCTTCGCAAGACGAAAAAACCGCTAGACGAAGAGAATCGCGGAACGGATTCTTTTCGTCTTGCGAGGCACCACTGTATGTTGATCAAGTGGATCTGAGCACAGAAGTGAGCTTTCCTCAAAGGGAACGTTACGAGACTGTGAGCTTGGCTTCCTGTGGGGTCAGGGCTCCTGATCAAGCTGTGCATTTGAAGCGGAAATAGCGGCAGAACACCAAGAGGCTTCTTTGGATGAAGGATACGTATTCCAAAATGTTATTTGTATAGGGATTCATGGTTCTGGATAGCGTGGCGATTGGGTAGGAGTAAGCTGCAAGGAAAGAGAAAAGCAAGCTTAGAACAGAAGAGAGAAACTAAGCAGGCCTGTTCTCATTTTCTACAGCTGAAAAAGCACATACACACACACACGCACACACAAAATCATATTGGAATCGTGAGCATCCATTTGGAGGTGGGAGGATGGTTCTCTAGCTCTTAAGGTAGGACAATGCTGGACAAAAGAAGCCAGAGCAGAGGCTTAGCGGTCCACCCACTTCCAAGCAAGAGCAGCAGTGCCAGGCGAAGAACCCCAGTGTGAGAAGACAGCTTGACCATTCTTTCCTCTTTCAGTTCACTAGCTAAGACAGGGAATAATAATAATAATAATAATAATAATAATAATAATAATAATAATAATAATAATAAAAATAAAAATAATAATAATTTATTTATACCCTGCCCATCTGGCTGGGTTTCCCCAGCCACTCTGGGCGGCTTCCAACAAAACACTAAAATACAATAACCTATTAAACATTAAAAGCTTCCCTAAACAGGGCTGCCTTCAGATGTCTTCTAAAAGTTTCGTAGTTATTTTTCTCTTTGACATCTGGTGGGACGGCATTCCATAGGGCAGGTGCCACCACCAAGAAGGCCCTCTGCCTGGTTCCCTGTAACTTGGCTTCTTGCAGTGAGGGAACTGCCAGAAGGCCCTTGGAGCTGGACCTCAGTGTCCGGGCAGAACGATGGAGGCAGAGACACTCCTTCAGGTATACTGGGCCAAGGCCATTTAGGGCTTTCAAGGTCAGCAGCAACACTTTGAATTGTGCTCGGAAAAGGGAAAGGGGAGGGAAAGAGAAAAGGCTGACCACACCAGTGAATTTATTTTTCTTCATAAAGCTCAGCAGAAGCCCTGCTTACTTTCTCCCACTGGGACTGAAACTGGGAGGGTGGAACTCCAACATATGCATGCCAGTTGTACAGATCTGCTGCTGAAGCAGATGGGCTAAATACCTCTTCCAGGATGCCTTCTCCTATTGAGGGAGGAGGCCAAGCCTAGGAGACAGACTTGCAGCTTGGACTGCATTTGTAAACCGCTCCCCCCGCCCTTTCCTGATGTGGTCACCTCTGGTATCAAGGAGTGCGGTAGGACCCCCAGTCTTACAGAGTTGCTTCTAAGCAGGCTCAGTGTCTGCAGATAGCAAATCCCAGAGGAGGAAGCCTGTTACTTGTGGACAGCACAAATGACTCAGAAACCTGTGTTAATCTTTAAACAGCTTTTTGTGATTTTTAAAAGACATCTGAAGGCTAAGTTTTTAGTGTCAGATGTTGTACTAGGTTTTTACTATTTTTGCTGGGAGCTGCCCAGAGTGGCTGGGGCAACCCAATCAGATGGGCAGCATATAAATGAATGAATGAATGAATGTTATTGTTATGCTTTGTGGGCCAGAGTCCACTTTGTCAGGTGCACAAAATTATCACCTGAGCAGGTAAGTGTGGTGACTGCTCTGAGATCTGTGGATGCAGGGCAGTATACAAATTGAATATATAAATAAAATAGTGTGTTATCACATTGGTGACCACTTTACAGAATGAATTCATGCAGTGGTGATTGGGGAGTCAGTTGCTCATTGCCTTCTCCTGAGCTAGAAAACAGCCTGCAGTACTTGGAGCTCTTTTTAAGAAGCCAGGTGTCAGGGGAGGGAGGCAGGAGGGCCGTTGGGATACAGAGAGCCTCCAAAACTCCTGAGGAGCAGTTCCTCTTCCAGCGGTGGGAAAAGCCACACCTCCAGTGGAGAAGAGAGGGAAGGGGCCAGCCAGGCGAGGAAAGGGCTGGAGGATGCTGCTGAGAACCCCAGAGCCTCACCTGGCCAGGCTGGCCAGGACGGACGCACGCCACCTTGTGCAGAGGGGTGAAATGCAAGGAGGGGAGGAGGAGGCTTGGGGTGCCGAAGTTCTTATGTTGGGGGAGAAGCCGGAAGGGGCCACTCCTGGATTCTGCAAGTGACTGAGACGGAAATGAACTTGGTAGATCTGCACTGTAAATAGTTTGCACAATAGAATCATAGAATCATAGAGTTGGAAGAGACCACAAGGGCCATCGAGTCCAACCCCCTGCCAAGCAGGAAACACCATCAGAGCACTCCGGACATATGGTTGTCAAGCCTCTGCTTAAAGACCTCCAAAGAAGGAGACTCCACCACACTCCTTGGCAGCAAATTCCACTGTCAAACAGCTCTTACTGTCAGGATAAAACCTGCAAAAGCCAGGTCGGAGTCATGAGCAACCACCACTGCCATCTGACACCAGCAGGGGGAGTCAAAAGGCATCAGCAGATGTAAGTTGGAATACTGGAAGCAGCTCTTGCCTTCAGAGAAGGCGGACACCTCCACAACGTTCTCTGCAGTTTGTAGGCTGCTTTGCCCATTCTGGTTTTCTCTAAAGGTGATCAACCTCTGCAAGAGGGGGGGATGCTTATGGTGCACCCCCACTCACGCAACCCCCAGGGGTGACGCTCCGGCTGCCTCACCTCCCACTATGTGGCACTGCTCAAACGCATCCCGCTCTCGCACGTCCAGCAGCAGGTAGGGGCAGTCAGGGTAAGGTCTGTCTTTTGCAAAGTTTTCCGTTTTCTTCGGGGCATCTCTCCCCAGGTCCAGCTCACCCACGCCACTGATGACACTGGGAGAAAGAGGAGCCATTAACTTCAGGATAAAGGCACAATAAGGACCGCCGTCAGCCTGCCAGGTCAAAATACCATATTTTTCGCTCTGTAAGACGCACTTTTTCCCTCCTAAAAAGTAAGGGGAAATGTGTGTGCGTCTTATGGAGCGAATGCAGGCTGCACCGCTATCCCAGAAGCCAGAACACCAAGAGGGATCGCTGCACAGTTATATCCCTCTTGCTGTTCTGGCTTCTGGGATTCAGAATATTTTTTTTCTTGTTTTCCTCCTCCAAAAACTGGTTGCGTCTTATGGTGTGGTGCATCTTACAGAGTGAAAAATATGGTAGTATGTTTCTGTGGTTATCAGTGCTAGGCAGAAGCTGATCAAACGAGCCAGCAATTCAGTGACAGACAGACACTGCCCTCTGAGTTCAGAACAGACAGCAATCCAGCCAGTTTCCTAGGTGATGAATCCTGTAACCCCTTAAGATCACGGGGGAGGTTCTGCTCCTGGTGCCAATGACTAAGAGCATCTGAAGATTCCCTAACCTACTCTACAGGGTTCCTGCAAAGATAAAATGGGAGAGCAAAGACATAGAATGATTCCTTGAACTTAATGGGAAAAGGTGAGGTTAAATATAAGGACAGGGACGTGGGTGGCACTGTGGGTTAAACCACATAGCCTAGGACTTGCCAATCAGAAGGTCGGCGGTTCGAATCCCCGCGATGGGGTGAGCTCCCGTTGCTCGGTCCCTGCTCCTGCCAACCTAGCAGTTCAAAAGCATGTCAAAGTGCAAGTGATAAATAGATACAGCTCCGGCGGGAAGGTAAACGGCGTTTCCGTGCACTGCTCTGGTTTGCCAGAAGCGGCTTAGTCATGCTGGCCACATGACCCGGAAGCTGTACGCCGGCTCCCTCGGCCAGTAAAGCGAGATGAGCGCAGCAACCCCAGAGTCATCTGCAACTGGACCTGATGGTCAGGGGTCCCTTTACCTTCAAATATAAGGACAAAAGCCCAGCTAGTCCAGGGGTGGGGCACATCTGGCCCGCAGGCCAAACGTGACCCACTAGGCTTCCCAACTTCGCCCACTGATCACTCCCCAATGCATGTGAGAAGTTCACAAGCAGGGCATGAAAGCAGTAGCCCTCCTCCTGCTATTTGTTCCCAGCAGCTGGTATGAAGGTTCTTGAGATTCCATTTAGCTGATGGCTAACAGCCATTGATAGAAAAGGACACAGGTGCCCAGCTAGGACAAAGAGGGAGGCTTCTATGATCACAGTTCCTTGCTTTCCAACTCCTTTCTCGTGGAAGCTTGACTGATCAAGTCTCATCCAACTTTTTGGAAAGGCTATCAAACATGCCAAGAGCCCAATGGACCTGCTTCAGCATTTTAAGCCAAGCTAAGCAATGGTTTGAAATACCATGTACTGCTTCTGGAGTCCCAACTATTAGTATTAGCGGACTTCATCAAATTGCATCACTGATTTTTTCCAAACCGTCTTTGCAGGGAGCAAAGGGAATCATGGCAGGTGGAAGGAAGGAAGGCCGAGCACAGAGACAGACTCTTGGATACCTCTGCAGGGTGGAACGATACGACTCCCCAGCTCCGGTGTTGTTTATGAACAGGATGGGACTGGCTGGTTTGTCACCAGGGCTGCTTTTGCCATTAGTCTCTGCCGCCATGTCAGGGCTGTTATCTGTAGGAGCAGCATCGCCTTCTGAAACAGGGGTGACGGAAAGGCAGATATTTCATTGAAAAAGATATTTATCTAAAAGCATTTCTGAATCTCTTAAGACCTTTGAATCTCTCAATGGTGTACAAAATGAGAAAAACAATAAAGACAGAAATTTGGTAATAACAGGGTTTAGTCTGAGGAGTCAGGGTAAGTGCAGGGATAAGTTAGGCTGGGATTCTGCTGTAGAGGATGAGACAGAGGCTATCTCCAAAGCATGTATGGACAATAAGCTTTCCAGAGATGCAGAAGTGCTCTTCTCCCCTTGTAGCACATGATTATATTTGCATTCATTTGCTCACAGGAAACCAAATTTTCAGGATTTGCCAAATCCCAAAGCCTCCTGCTAGGAACAGAACCAGCACCCATTGGACAGCGTTTGTGGTATCGCTGATGACAAGACACAATGCCCACTATTTGGCATGCATCTATCTCCGTGATAATCTTTAAACTTTTAACAAGTGCTTACTTTGTCACATAAGAACCCAAACAGTTGCTTAAATAAGGAAAAAAAGCAGTAAGCAGACCTCTGTGTGGGGAAAGGCCATAGCCCAGCAGCAGAGAACATGCTTTATATAAGCAGAACATCCCAGGTTTGATACTAAAACAGGATCTCAGGTCATAGGTCGGGGGAAACCAAGTAGCCAGCGCCAGACAAAATGGACCACTGGCACAAAGTTATAAGGCAGGACTTTATGCCTACACGTCTTTCCTTGTAGAAGTATTCTACCATTTCAAAGAACCTTTAAAAAAGTAATTTCTTAGAAGCCCCGGACCTTACCATCAAACTTCTGAATTTCCTCACATGGTACTTCTGAGTTTTCATCAGCTAGGGAAGCAACCTGGGTCACCTGTGGATTGAGGCAAGGACATGGTCAAAAGCAGCTCAGCAAAAGGGTTGTTCTGGGACTCAGGAAGCAGCATCAGCCCAGAGGAAGGCCAGCCCTAGTGTGAGTTTTCATGGAATCACAGAATCCCGAGGGTCATATTGAGGCATCTTTATTTCTGCTTCACATACTGTAGTTTAATATCAGGGTTGACACCTGAGGGGCCCAAGAACCCTTGAATGCTGCTAGTTGTCCAGGATATTAAACGATGAAAGTCTCATTTGCAAAAGTATGGCGAGCTCACAGATATGGGACACTTCAGGAAAAATGCAGTTTAAGGACAGAACATACCAGCTGGGCAAAAGTAGTCACTTTCAGTCTCTTGAAGAGCTCATCTTTCTTGTATCTGTAATCTGGAAAACAGTGAAGAGGTGTAATCTATGAGAAAACTTTGGCAGTACCATTGCATTAGTCCCATGCATTATACTTGCATTCCGCTCTTCTTCAAAGGATGTACGAAAACTTATGAACCGTTCTTAGAAAAAGGTTACCAGACGTTTCCCGGGGACAGTCCCCAGATTTACAAATCAGTCCCATAACAAAACCCATCTATTTAGTAGGAAGTTGAAAAGTGTCCCAGGATTCATTAAAAAAAAAATCTGGTAACCTCATCTTAGAACGAAATCCAATCTCACTCCCAACCACCTTGAACGGGATTGTGCAGGGAACAGAGCCCAAACCCCTCAGATCTACCCAACTAAAGATTCACCCAATTCCCAGGCTAATTCCCTCTCTCAAGGGTGGTGAAATCTGTGGCCTGCCATACATTATTGGACACCCTTCATATCCCTGATCACTAGCCATGCTGGCTGGGTCTGGTGGGAGTTGCACGTCATCATCATCTGGAGGGTGACAGGTTCCTCAGCCCTGCACTATCTACCGCTGCCTTCACAGAGGGTTGGAGGTGGGATCCAAATCAGGAGCACCAGTTACTTCATGCAATCCAGCCCACACTGAGCTAACAAGAAGAGGACAGAGCACACTGAAGCGCAAGCCGACATACAACTCTGAATGACGTGAGAAAGCAAGACAAGGATCACAACCACTCCACGGATATTCATAAGGTCAACATATACAAGACACTGCTAAACTGTGCATGACTGAACTTTGCTTTTCAGCTACCAACACCTTAAATGAAACAAGCTTAGCACCACCTGCCACAAAGTAAATATTTATTTATTATTTTCCCTGCCAGGCCTGGTCCAGGGGCATTATAAAAAGGATGGATATGGATACCCAACAATTTGCTGTCCTTAAGAAGAAGAGTTTGGATTTGATATCCCGCTTTATCACTACCCGAAGGAGTCTCAAAGCGGCTAACATTCTCCTTTCCCTTCCTCCCCCACAACAAACACTCAGTGAGGTGAGTGGGGCTGAGAGACTTCAGAGAAGTGTGACTGGCCCAGGGTCACCCAGCAGCTGCAGGTGGAGGAGCGGAGACGCGAACCCGGTTCCCCAGATTACGAATCTACCGCTCTTAACCACTACACCACACCGGCTCTCCTTAAGGGAAAAGAAGAAAATCTACAGCTTCCATCAGCACCAGCCAGCAGGGAGCAGTTAGGGGCATCAGATAGAAGAGAAAATTAACAGAGCCACTTTGTCCCACAACATCAGCACAACATACCTGGAGCTAATTCAGAAGGTCCCTTTAAGGTTCCAGACATCTTGAAGCAAAGATTCAGAGACAACCAACATACAACTGTTCAGAAGAGTCTAGAACTCCTCAGGAGCAGCAAAACAAGATTTACGATGAGAAGAAAACTAGGTGGTTTGTTTCTCACCCGTGTCCACTAGATAGGCAAATGAGGACTACACCTGCTGGCTTCTCAGTTTTGATTTTCTAGCCTCGTAGCTGTTTTTCTCAAGTTACAGAAGAGACAGAGGCAACACTGTACCAGGCATTTAAGCCTGTGTCCAACTGGTGTCGTCTATCCATGAGAAATCAAAGATGGTTAGCAAATTATCTGAACCACACAAGGCGCTATTCACCACCGGCCCGGTGAGAGGGTACCTGCATCTAAGCTTCTTGAAGTGGGATTTAAAGAGGAAAAAAAGAGTCTGACACAAAAGAGGCACTCGGGTTTGCACAACAGGGAGTGCAGACGAAGAAAGGGACAGAAACACAACAAGTTTTGTAGCGGTGATACGACGAGACCACTGCTAAGATTTCAGTACTCAAAAGCAATCTCTGAACAAAAGAATGTTGTGGAACAAAGTAACTTCATTTCTAGTTGACCAAAGCAATTGCAACTGAAAAAAAAGGAGTGCAGAGTGAGGAAAAGCCAAAACAGTTTTGTTTTTGAAAAATACACCTGAAATCCCTTTGTATTCTAAGTATGTAATGTGACTTGCTACTTGAACTGTACAAAACTTTAAAAGACAGTTCTCAGAATTAATTAAGCTGAGAATCTTAGCATTCGTTTTGGAAAGCTTCCAGTCCCCATTTTTGCACAATGATGTTCTAAAAATGCACGCAGTGACATAGGCACACTTTGGTGAAGATTAATCCCTGGACGTGACTTTCCCTGAACAGCGATGCTTTGAATTTGGGTTGCGGGAGATCTCAGAATCATAGAATTGTAAAGTTGTAAGGGACCCTTAAAAGCAGAGACATCACCTTGCCAACAAAGGCCCGTATAGTTAAAGCCATGATTTTCTCAGTAGTGATGTATGGAAGTGAGAGCTGGACCGTAAAGAAGGCTGATCGCCAAAGAATTGATGCTTTTGAATTCTGGTGCTGGAGGAGACTCTTGAAAGTCCCGTGGACTGCAAGAAGATCAAACCTATCCATTCTGAAGGAAATCAGCCCTGGGTGCTCACTGGAAGGACAGATCCTGAAGCTGAGGCTCCAAGACTTTGGCCACCTCATGAGAAGAGAAAACTCCCTGGAAAAGACCCTGATGTTGGGAAAGATGAAGGGCACAAGGAGAAGGGGACGACAGAGGACGAGATGAGTTTGACCAAACTGCGAGAGGCAGTGAAAGACAGGAGTGCCTGGCGTGTTCTGGTCCAGGGGGTCACAAAGAGTCGGACAGGACTAAACAACAACAACAAGGGACCCTGAGGGTCATCTAACCCAACTCCCTGCCATGTAGGAATCTCAGCCAGATCATACATGACAGCAACTGCAAATATGCCAACAATGTGTTAATTCTAGGACCCCTGCCCCCTGCTTGGGTGGGAACAATCCCAAGTCACATGGCAGAGCATCAAAGTGCTAAACCTACTACAAAAAAATTCTCCTGCACTGCCCACCCCGCACACAGCTCGATCTGTGGGCCTGAGTGAGTGGATTACAGAAGTCTAAGCGGTGGCTGTGATGTTACTCACTTCTTTTGATCTCTTCCAGTTTTTCAGTGTATTTGGTCATACTGCTACCTACAAGAGAACATACACCCGATGGTGAATCCTCTCCCCCCAAAGATGTGCAATTCATTCATTCCACAGCAATATAAATGTTGGGGAAATGTTGGGAGAAATCTTAACTGTTACCAAGGCCTCACCTCACCTGTTTATTCCAAGTTAATCCTATGCTCATAATCCTTAATGTGGATTAGTAGGGCTGGAAAATCATAGGCATCCAAAAATAGTTAATGCTAGGCCTGTGAGGCTTGAAATATATATATTATTTATTGCATTTTAGTCCTGCTCTTCTTTCAAGGAGCTCAGGGTGGCCAACGTGTTTTCACCTGTCCCATCTGACTCCTGCAACAATCCTCTTAAATAAGTAGGGCTGAAATGAAATAAAGAACCAACTTTTCTAATACTTCCACTCCTGATTGCCTCATGGCAATTCTTATTCATCATAGGTGACCAAATACTTATGTTTACAAGCCTTCTCTAACAAGATTATCAAATGTGCTGACTTTCTAATAGCTTGTACTAAGTTTACTCTGAGATCTAAGTCACAAAAGCACATTATTACCTCATGATCTGACATCACAGCCCACAACCCTTGAAAGGTAACAACCTCCAGGATATAGGAAAAAAATTCCACGGATTGGACGTAGCAAGGGAAAGGTTTCTGTCTCACTTTTCTCTGATTAATACATTTCTATCCAAGCAGAGAGATGTTCACTTACCTGTGTCAAGGCGAGTTTTTACATGCTGGTATTTAGGATTCTGTGGGATCCTTTTGGTCAAAAACTGTTGTGTTTTTGAAAGAAAAAAGGAAAGAGAGAAACCTTCAGTATACACAACAGGTAACCCAAGTATGGAGTGAAGAACTGGAATGCCAGATGAGATCTGAACATAATTGCCGAAACAAGAGTGTAGCAAGAAAATTTGGGCAGTAGTAGTCCTAAACCCAAGAGCCAATATACTAAGATATATGCAAAGAGACAAATGGCATAAGACCACATTTTATCACAACACAAACTTTATTTCTTCCTCCAGCCTCTACCAAGGCCACACATTTATTACCCCTACTCTAACAGCTTTACTGCAGTTCAATCGCTGAGTTTAACCAAGGGGATCCTTTTTATTTATTTACCAAATATGCCATCCATCCTTACTATAGGAGTTTATTATGCTGGTCCTTTCTCCTCCCCTAGATTTGAGTCTGGGAGAAAGGAAAAGCAAGTCTTATTATTATAGGCCCATTCCACAATGTCCATGCACCATGCAGGGCTACAGGTCACAGTATCTGTCGGTACCAATGTGACTCCTGAGACTCCTAGTGCACCTCAGGGAAATGTAGGATGAGGAGATGATCTAACAACCCAGCTGTCCCGTTGCTTCCAGTAATGCAGACTGACACAGGGTAGTGGTTTTAACAGGTCCCCAGGAACACTGGGGAGTTAGCAAGTCTACTTTAACTAATCATGGTGGGCTTCGTTCCTTTGAATAGGGGGCTCGAAGACTGCTGATCCTGGCTAGGTGGTGTTCAAACTACCACTCGGTCAGAGCAGCACTGGAAGGAACAGAGTGGCTGGGTTATTTGATCTCCTGGTTCCAAATGGACTCACAGCCTGCTAGGGCAAATAGATATCAGCACAGAACCGTTAGACTGCCAGACAGCACACAGATATTGTGGCTTGAGCTCAGGCAATTACATGCCCTGGAAATGATTCTCTTCAGTTTGATTCCTATCAACTTTCAGCAAAAATGTAGGGCTGAAAAAATAACCCAGATTCCTAGGAGCCAGCATAAAAGTTATTGGTGCCTGTCCAAAGAGGCACCCAGTAGCTTTGCAGCCTTGTTCACTTGTCCAACTGGTAATGCCGTATTATATACAACTGCCTCAAAGGTCCATTCACATGGATCCTGTTAAAATGGCAAATATTGAATCAAATAAATTGTTTTAAACTACTCTCTCTCCTCCTCACAATGAGGTAGGTTGGCAAAGTATTTGTGACATTGCTTCTCTCTCATGCACACACACACACACACACCACACCATATCAGCACATGTCCCTACCCAAAACTCTGCAGCAGCACAGAGAAGCAAGAATTCTGATATACATTCACAACGGAGTTTTCCCCAGGCCTGCTTGGAGATACTAGAGATTGAACCAGAGACGTTCTGCATTCAAAGCATCATGTGCTCCACCACTGATATGCAGCCTCCCTTCTGAACAGAGTGTCACAACCAATAATTAATTTAGTTACATCTGACAACATAACGAATGAAAGCAGTTGTTTGGGTAGAACAATATTTCAGCAGGACTTTGCCACCAGCCCACTGCCATCTCAGTCCTGAACCTCCAAAGTCACTGCAGAGTCAGGGAACCTGTGGCTCTTTAAATGATACTGGACTCCAACTCCCATCAGCCCCAGCCGGTCTGGCCAATCAATGGTCAGGGATGGAGGGAGCTGTCTGGTCAATCAATGGTAAGGGATGCTGCCACCCTCCTTCTGACTTTAAAAAAAAATGTTTTGGAAAGGAAGTTCAGTCTGGCCAATCAGTGGCCAGGGATGGAGGGAGCAACATCTGGAGGGCCACAGGTTTCCCACCCAGAGTCACATGTCATTCATAAAGCAATTTCAACATCCGTCCATTAAATCACCAATATGAGGTGGAGAGAGCGCTCATTACAGAAACCATGCAGGGCAAAGGGAAGCCCAAAGCCAAGACAAGAGCTAAGTTAAAAGGATGCCACAATCATGTACTATGAGTTATGACTACCTACCCACCGACATGGTCAACCTAGTAAGCCTCCATCAATCAGAGTGAGTTAAAAGTATGATGTCTCCAGACAGAGAAAATTCTTCCCCAGATCCCCTGCTGGAACTCAAACCCAGTCTCCCATATCCCACTGGCTCTCACATTCATTTTTTAAAAAAAAATAATATTTATTAAAAAATTTAAGGGTTACAAAAAGCAAAAGTAAAAGTAATAACACCATATTAAACAAAAACCAAACAACACATCACAATAAGAAAAAAACAAAACACACAAAAACACACAACTAATCCTCCCAACTTATCTTTCATTTGCTTGTTTCCTTGACCTCCTCATACCTCCCTTTTTTGTATTCTAATTCAATTAACTATTTCAGCAAATCCTTTCCATCTTTTCCAATTTTTGTTCTGTAATTTATCTCAATATAATGTAACTTTCAGTTGGCATCACCAGTGTAACAGCAGGAAGTTTAAACAGTACCATGATTTGGTACCTGCCTTCCACATCAGCGGAAAGAGGAAGCATCAATATGAGAAAGCCAGAGCTTTCTTTCCAAAACATGTTTTTTAAAAAGTCAGAATGAGGGTGGCAGCAGCAGCAGCACTGAATGTGCAACTCAGTCACCTAAGACAAGATATTACAGCAGCCCCGCTGGGTACAACAGGTCTAGCACCCTGCTTCCTGTACCAGCCAATAGGAGGCTTCTGAGAGGCTGGCAAGTTTGTCTCCTAGCAACAGCTCCTGGAAGGTATACTGCTCCTGACTGTGGAGGTTCCATACAGCCCGAGTGGCTAATGGCTACAAGAAGACCTCTCCCCTTCCACAGATGTCTCTGGTCCCCTCTGGGAAGCCTGGGTTGAGGGAAACAATACCCCCCCCCAAAAAAAACACCCCATTTTTATTTTATTTTAGTTATTAAATTTGTATACCACTTTTCATCCGAAGCACGAAGGCGGATTCACAGCATAAAAACACAACATAGAAACACAGAACAAAAAAAGGCAAACAGGACAATAATAGCCCCCCCCCCACAATGAAAGAGTCTAGGGTAGGGGCTCCCTAGGGCAGTGTTTCCCAACCTTGGGTCTCCAGCTGCTGTTGGACTACAATTCCCATCATCCCTGACCATTGGTCTTGCTAGCAAGGGATGATGGGAGTTGTAGTCCAAAAACAGCTGGAGACCCAAGGTTGGGAAACACTGCCCTAGGGACTCAGATCCAGGGCTTATTGAGAACCCTCAATAAAGAAAGAGGGAGAAAAATATTTGCCCCACCCCTTCCCCCCCAAAAGTGGGGGGGAGAGCAGCCTCTTTGGGGAGCCCCCCCCCATATTACAAAATCCAAGGTCGGCAGGTGACATTAATATGTGTGAGAGAGAAAAAAAGAAGAAAGAAAGAAAGAAAGAAAGAAAGAAAGAAAGAAAGAAAGGCTACTCTTCTTTTTCTTATGCAGGTCCAGTGTTGCTTGAGATACTAATAATAATAATAATAATAATAATAATAATAATAATAATTTATTTATACCCCGCCCTCCCCAGCTCAGGGCAGCTAACAAGCAAGAATAAAAACAAGTCGAATGAATACAACTTAAAAACAAGATTAAAATACAACATTATTATTATTATTATTAGTAGTAGTAGTAGTAGTAGGTTGGTATTATAACATTTATTAAAATAAGGCTATGAGTTAATAGAAACAGCAAAGAATTAAAATGCAAGCTAGGGAAAAACCCAACATTAAAACCCAGAGGGGACCCCGCCTAAAATGAGGACCACAAACCCCCCCCCAAAAAAGAGGGATAAGGTGCTGTTTGAGGGAGAGGCCCCCCCAAAGGGGGGAGAAAAGGCGCCATGGCGGGGCTTCGGGGGGGGGTCGTCGGGGGGGGGACCCCAAAAACGAAGGGCGACCCCCCCCACACAACCCCCCGTTTGGGCTTCGTGAGGGGGGAGAGCAGAGAGGCGACGGGGTCTCCCGGGGCTCCCCGCAGGGGCCGAGCCCTCACCTCAGGGTCCCCGATGCGCCTCCTCGCCGACATCCTGCCCAACTGTCAGCGTCGCCTTCCCCCCGCCCCGCCCCCTCCCCTCGCGCCCGCCCCCGCGCCCCCTCGACCAATCCCCGCCTCTCCGGCCGGCGTGCCGACGCCCCGATTGGCCCGCCTCTCGCCGCGCAGAGAGCCAATCAGCGCTCTCCCGCCCGCTCTCTTTCTTAAAATCCTTTGTGGCGTGTGTTTAAAGTCCCGGCGCGGAGGCGCCGCGCGTGCGCACCGTGCAAAAAAAAAAGAGGCGTCGGTGGTTACCGCGGCAACGCCGCCGCGTGAGGTGGCATTGTGACGTCATGTGTCCTGCCGCTGGTGTCCCTCCGCCGGAGGCTCGGGGATTAAGAAGAGGGTCCTTTAGAAAAATAGTGCCGGAGGATTTTGGGGGGCGGCCGGGCGAGGGGTGCTTCTGGTGCCTTGTGTCCGGCCGTGGGCTTCCAGCTGGAGTACTGGATTGCATCTGCCGGGAACAGAATGTTAATTTACATAGATTTCTGGAGGGCTGGGGAGTGCGGGGTATAAATAAAAATTATTATTATTATTATTATTATTATTATTATTATTATTATTATTATTAAATGAGATCTGCTGCACCATCAATATGTAACGTGTCAATTTTATTATTTGCGTATTTATTACATTTATATACTGCCATTCTGCCAAGGCACCCAAAGTTAGTTACAATTTTAAGTTACTGAAACAAATAGATATAAAATATGGGCACCACAGCTTTTGCCTTCCCTCAGGGCATGCAGATCTTAAGTCACTTCAGGGGTGGTCGGATTTGTTGTTGTTTTGTCGTTTAGTCGTGTCCGCCTCTTCGTGACCCCCTGGACCAGAGCACGCCAGGCCCTCCTGTCTTCCACTGCCTCCCGCAGTTTGGTCAAACTCATGTTCATAGCTTTCAGAACACTGTCCCACCATCTCGTCCTCTGTCGTCCCCTTCTCCTTGCGCCCTCCATCTTTCCCAACATCAGGGTCTTTTCCAGGGAGTCTTCTCTTCTCATGAGGTGGCCAAAGTCTTGGAGCCTCAGCTTCAGGATCTGTCCTTCCAGTGAGCACTCAGGGCTGATTTCCTTCAGAATGGATCGGTTTGATCTTCTTGCAGTCCATGGGACTCTCAAGAGTCTCCTCCAGCACCAGAATTCAAAAGCATCCATTCTTCGGCGATCAGCCTTCTTTATGGTCCAGCTCTCACTTCCATACATCACTACTCGGAAAACCATAGCTTTAACTATATGGGCCTTTGTTGGCAAGGTGATGTCTCTGCTTTTTAAGATGCTGTCTAGGTTTGTCATTGCTTTTCTCCCCAGAAGCAGGCTTCTTTTAATTTCGTGGCTGCTGTCACCGTCTGCAGTGATCATGGAGCCCAAGAAAGTACTGGGTTGCATTTGCTGGGAGCAGGATTGTTAATCTATATAGGAAATACTACCCTCCCAGCTCAAGGGCCACATTCCCCTCTGTGAAGGCTTCTAGGGGCCACATGCAAGTGGTTTTGTTGCTCTTCCTATTATGAAATTGCTTATGTAGCACTTATTTGAAAGGCATCCCTATTTCTTTGATGGAAGCCGCTTTTTTGAGTGTGATTTTTGTGTGTGTGGAAAAGCAGCTTGCAAATAAAATGAATGCATGTTATGATTTAATAAATGAATAAATTTATTGTTTACTAATACAGTAATTAAGGTCTGCTGAGCAGTGGCAAAGGGGGCAGAGAAGCTAATGCACATATACCTTTGGTTCTGAAAGGTTGTGGCAGGAGAGCAGGGCCATGTGTCAGGTAGATTCAAGGACAATCACTACAGTATCAAAATATTTTTTTTATTTGCAGCATATGGATAGCTAGCTTTTTAAAATGAGAGCAAGAGCAACAAGCAATTTGTTGTTGTTTAGTTTTTTAGTCGTGACCCCCTGGACCAGAGCACACCAGGCACTCCTGTCTTCTACGGCCTCCCGCAGTTTGGTCAAACTCATGTTCGTAGTTTTGAGAACACTGTCCCACCATCTCGTCCTCTGTCGTCCCCTTCTCCTTGCGCCCTCCATCTTTCCCAACATCAGGGTCTTTTCCAGGGAGTCTTCTCTTCTCATGAGGTGGCCAAAGTCTTCAGGATCTGTCCTTCCAGTGAGCACTCAGGGCTGATTTCCTTCAGAATGGAGAGGTTTGATTTTCTTGCAGTCCATGGGACTCTCAAGAGTCTCTTCCAGCACCAGAATTCAAAAGCACCCATTCTTCAGCGATCAGCCTTCTTTATGGTCCAGCTCTCACTTCCATACATCACTACTGGGAAAACCATAGCTTTAACTATACGGACCTTTGTTGGCAAGGTGATGTCTCTGCTTTTTAAGATGCTGTCTAGGTTTGTCATTGCTTTCCTCCCAAGAAGCAGGCGTCTTTTAATTTCACGGCTGCTGTCACCATCTGCAGTGATCATGGAGCCCAAGACAGTAAAACCTCTCACTGCCTCCATTTCTTCCCCTTCTATTTGCAACCCCCCCCAAAAAAAACCCCCAACTAATAAAAACTTTGGGCGACTCAGCCGCGTCCCCAATGCAGCAAACCCGCTTCTTCCTGCGGGCCGCAGTACCGCCTGCCCTCGCCAGGGGGCGCGGAAGGGTAAGTCTTCCCACCCGCTCCAACAAAGGGAGCGTTTTGCCCAATAATAGCCGATTCTCGTGAGGGGGGCGTGGCCATCGAGGCGCTGGCCAGGGCGCGCATGCGCTTTGGCCGTCCCCCGGCTCCAGAAGCCCTTTTCTTTCCGCGGGAGCGGCATGGGACGCGCCTGCCCGCAGCCCGGAGCGCAGGTGAGCGGAGAGCGCATGCGCGCCCTCTCTAGGGACCAGGAAGGGGGGCAGTGACCCCCAATTCTTCTCTTGGGGGGGTCTGGGTTGGGGGGCAGGAGGAGCAATTGCTGGGTTTCTCCCTTCTTTGCAGCCCTGGGGCTCTTTTTAATAGAAATTTGGGAGAAAAGCAGGAGGGGGGTGTTTTATGGGTGCAGAATTGCTTGTTTATTTGCTTATTTATTGCATTTAGAAGAAGGCAGCCCTGTTTTAGGGAAGCTTTTAATATTAAATATTGCATTTTAATATTTCCCCCCCCAAATAATATATATTATTTTCAGTAAACAAACATAGTAAAGAAAGAAAAGATTAACAATAATAAAGAAAAACGAAAAAGAAAAGAAGAAGAAAGATACATACAAGATATTACCACTTAATTAATTAAAATTAAGTACCATCCATCTTCATAAACATATTTGACTTCCTCGAATCTCTTCCATCTGAATTTCTTAGTAATTATATGTAGCAGTTTCCAATATCGGGGTTTCAAAAGACCATATCATAGTCCTAATCATATTACATAACTTTCCTTATCGTACTTTTTTTAATTTATAAATTTAATTCCATTTTACTCCTAGGCCTAATTGTTTCTTTCAAGTGATTACCTATCTTTAATATTACAATACTTATTCAAATAGTCTTTAAATTTCTTCTAGTCTTCTTGATGTTCCTCTTCCTTTTGGTCGCGGATTCTCCTGGTGAGATCAGCCAGCTCCATAAATTCCATCATCTTGCATTTTAATATTTTTGCTGGAAGCCGCCCAGTGTGGCTGGGAAACCCAACCAAATGGTTAGAGCATAAATTACTATTATTATTATTTTTATTTATTTATATCTGCCACCTTTTCCTTCCAGGAGCTCAAGGGAGTGTTGCTCATTTTTAGTGCTGAGCTTTCAAAACACAACGTTTTTAAACCAAGCACTGCAAAGTTTTGCACCAGCAAGCAGCATTAATTTTCTTTAGATTGCACGCCTACTTTTATCCCAGAATTGTTTTAGCACAGCAGTGCTGGGTGCTGCTCCCTGTCGGGTGCCTGGGACGAGTCCAGGCATAGCTTGGCCCCCACATCTGGAGAGGGGGCAGTGGTCAAACAGACCACTTTGAATGCAGAAGGCCTCAGGTTCAAACTCTGCCCTCTCCCGGTTTGCAGAAATGTTTGGAGAGCCGTTCCCGGTCTGTGTGGATTATGCTGAATTAGATAATAATTATAATAATCATAAGGGACCAGGGTGGCGCTGTGGGTTAAACCACAGAGCCTAGGACTTGCCGATCAGAAGGTCGGCGGTTCGAATCCACGTGATGGGGTGAGCTCCCGTTGCTCGGTCCCTGCTCCTGCCAACCTAGCAGTTCGAAAGCACATCACAGTGCAAGTAGATAAATAGGTACCGCTCCGGCGGGAAGGTAAACGGCGTTTCTGTGCGCTGCTCTGGTTCGCCAGAAGCGGCTTAGTCCTGCTGGCCACATGACCCAGAAGCTGTACGCCGGCTCCCTCGGCCAATAAAGCGAGATGAGCGCCGCAACCCCAGAGTCGACCACGACTGGACCTAATGGTCAGGGGTCCCTTTACCTTTACCTTTCATAATAATAAGAAAATAATTTTATTTATACCCCGCCCTCCCCAGCCAAGACCGGGCTCAGGGTGGCTAACAACCAATAATAAAAACAAGTTGATTAAAATACAACTTAAAAAATAAGATTAAAATACAACATTAAAGCATAGACCCAGATAAAAGATAGACCCAGAGTTTGGCATTGGCAACGTTCCTGTGCTATAAGCAAGAGGTTTCTCAGTCTGAGTGCAGAAGACCTTGGAGCTGTTAATCAGGGCGTGGCATGAGATTGCATCTCTGTGGGATCCCCTGATACCCAAAAAAATTCCTGGGGTTAGACTAGATGGCCCCTGGCTCCCCTTCCAACTCTACAATTCTTTGATTCTATGAAAAGGAGAATTGTGGACTTTTATGTGTCCCGACTTGAGCTGCCCACAGTCCTCCCTCCTCTGGGCTGGGCAGCTTGGGGGCAGCATGGGGTTAGTTCCTGGTTCCACCCTCGCCCCACATTCTGCAATTCCTTATTAACATTTCCTTGCCCACACAGGCCCTCATAAGAACTTTGGGGGCCAGGGGGCGGGCGGGTGAGGGGGACTCCCTGGTCCTGAATGGGGTAACTGTGCCCCTGAAGGACCAGGTGCGCAGCCTTGGAGTCATTTTGGACTCACAGCTGTCCATGGAGGCACAGGTCAATTCTGTGTCCAGGGCGGGTGTCTACCAGCTCCATGTGGTACGCAGGATGAGACCCTATCTGCCCACAGACTGACTCGCCAGAGTGGTGCATGCTCTAGTTATCTCCCGCCTGGACTACTGCAATGCGCTCTATGTGGGGCGACCTTTGAAGGTGACCCGGAAACTGCAACTAATCCAGAATGCGGCAGCTAGACTGGTGACTGGGAGCGGCTGCCGAGACCACATACAGTGGTGCCTCGCAAGACGAAAAGAATCCGTTCCGCGAGTCTCTTCGTCTAGCGGTTTTTTCGTCTTGCGAAGCAAGCCTATTGACGCCTTAGCGGATTAGCGCTATTAGCGGTTTAGTGGCTTTTAGCGGCTTAGCGGATAAGCAGCTTAGCGGCTTAGCAAAAGGGGGGGGGAACCCGCAGGAACTCGCAAGACATTTTCGTCTTGCGAAGCAAGCCCATAGGAAATTTGTTTTGCGAAGCACCTCCAAAACAGAAAACTCTTTCGTCTAGCGAGTTTTCCGTCTTGCGAGGCATTCGTCTTGCGGGGCACCACTGTAACACCGGTCCTGAGAGATCTGCATTGGCTCCCAGTACATTTCCGAGCACAATTCAAAGTGTTGGTGCTGACCTTGAAAGCCCTAAACGGCCTCGGTCCTGTATACCTGAAGGAGCATCTCCACCCCCATCGTTCTGCCCGGACACTGAGGTCCAGCGCCGAGGGCCTTCTGGCGGTTCCCTCCCTGCGAGAAGTGAGGTTACAGGGAACCAGGCAGAGGGCGGGACTAGATGCCCTTTAGGGGGCCCTTCCTACTCTACAATTATCTGTTTCTGTGTGTCAGTATGTAATTTTATGGGGAAGAGGGAAGGGTGTGGATTATCTTGCCCAAACTTGCCCAGTGTCCCAATGTGATTAATGCAAGCAAATCTCTGTAGGAGTTCCTCCATTTTTAAAATCTCTCTCTTTTACTAATGGAAGGTCCCTTTCTCATAGGGGGCAGGCGGGCTCACGAAGGCAGCCTTTTGATAACTGTGTGCATAAGAAAAGGAGGGGACATTTTATCCTATGTGGTGGGATTGTAAGGTAATTAATTTTGGGGGGGAAATGATATATAACGAATTGAAGAAAATGTTCCATTTAACATTTGTTTAAAAACCTGAAGCATTTTTATTAGGGATTGTAGGGAAAGATCTGCCAAAAAAGCTGAAAAACATCCTTCTGTATGCGACAACAGCTGCGAGAGTTTTAATAGCACAAGGATAGAAGACTGAAGAAACCCCAACTAAAGAATCATGGCAAGAAAAATTGATGGACTATGCAGAACTGGCAAAACTGACACATCAGCTACGGGACAAGGATAACTGTGACTTTAAGGATGAATGGGAACCCTTTACAAAGTATCTGAAGACACAACAAAGCGAACTGGACTCCTTGGCTGGTTTTGAATACAAAGTTTTCAAACTTCTTATTGATAATTATTACTGAAATAGTTTGAGGATCTATACAACTGTGTAACATGCAGAAAACAGCATTTTTAGAGAAATCAAAGACTGGAACTGAGGGAAGTCGGGGGGGTGGGGGTGGGTGGGTTTTTGGGGGGAGGGAGGAAAAAAGGGGGGAAATAAGGATGATATGTTTCTGCATAATTTGTTTTAATTTTGAATAAAAAAGTACTAAAAAAAGATAAATGTGTGCATGCGCGGTTTTCGAACTCTGAACCTTGGGGTGCGGAGCAAAGTCCAATGATGTGGTAATAGGACTGCACTGCTTTCTCACTCTCCCCCCCCCCCCCGTGTAAACACTAAATTTCTTCTCTTTCTCTTCCCAGAATGAGAGAGTGGTGGCTGCAGGTGGGGCTTCTAACCGTGCCCCTCATTGCTGTCTACCTGCACATCCCACCCCCCAAGTTATCGCCAGCTCTGCAGTCATGGAGGTCGTCGGGAAGCTATTTCACCTTCCAGAACCAGAATATCTTCTACAAAGGTTTCCTCTCTTGTGTTTTGCTTCCTTGTTTCCGAAATGCCTGGCCGAGTTTTCTGCGAAACGCTCTGTGCTGCTTGCAGTAAAGACGGCTTTGAAAATAGCCACGAGGTTGTTCTGTGATTGCTTAAAAAAAAGAGACAGACAGACAGACACAAAAGGCAGCAAACAAATCGAAGGAAGCTCATTGACCTAAAATCGGCCGTTTTTAAAAGTGGCCAGCATTCAGTGAGAAACCTTCAGACTATGCTAACGAAAAGGGAAGCAAGGAAGGTAGATATCTAGCTAGCAGGTTTATTGATCGGTGCAAAGATTTGCATTGCACGATATTGGAAAAATAGAACCCTGCCTCCGTTAAGAGGGTGGGGGAACGACCGTTAATTAATCAGTAATAAGGATCACGTGCAGTCCACGAGAAGGGAAATTTATAGAAACATGGAACTGGGAAAAGGTTGTGAAAGGCTACTTGGCCGTGATTCCTGCTTTCCATAATGATATGTGTTTTGCTGGTTAATAAGAGTTAAAACTTAAATGGCATTTTATTTTTGTCATTAAATGTATTGCTCACTTTTTTGGTGTGTGTGGCCGCAATCAACCCAAAATGACTTACACACACACACACACACACATATAAAAATCAGAAAAGTAAAATGTTTAAAAATCCCACCTTCCAAGATCATTAAAAGCCTAAGGCTTGATAGTTTTTTACCTGGTGCCTGAAGATCTATGTATTAGGGTTATAAACTGGCCTCCAAGTTTAAAAAGCTATAGGTGGTTTTAACAGCCAAAGGCCTGGTTAAAGAGGAAAGTTTTTGCCTGGTGCCTGAAGATACGTAGTGAAGGTGCCGGGCGAGTCTCCCTGGGAAGAGCATTCCACAAATGGGGAGCCGCCCCAGAAAAGGCCCTGTTCTCGTTTTGCCACCCTCTGGATCTCATGGATGAGGCACACGAAGGAGGGCCTCAGATGATGATCACAGAGCCCAGGACAGTCCTTGATAGACAATGATGGCACCCAGGAGAACCTCCCTGGGGAGAAAGTGCTTTTGGGGTTGAATCCTGACAAGACATAAGTACTGTTTTGGGGGGACAGGAGGCGGGTGGGTGTGGGGAACTCCCTGGTCCTGAATGGGATAACTGTGCCCCTGAAGGACCAGGGCCACAGCCTGGGAGTCATTCTGGACTTACAGCTGTCCATGGAAGCGCAGGTCAATTCTGTGTCCAGGGCAGCTGTTTATCAGCTCCATCTGGTACGCAGGCTGAGACCCTTCCTGCCCGCAGACTGTCTCGCCAGAGTGGTGCATGCTCTGGTTATCTCCCGCTTGGACTACTGCAATGCGCTCTACGTGGGGCTACCTTTGAAGGTGACCCAGAAACTACAACTAATCCAGAATGCGGCAGCTAGACTGATGACTGGGAGCAGCCACCGAGACCACATAACACTGGTCTTGAAAGACCTCCACTGGCTCCCAGGACGTTTCTGAGCACAATTCAAAGTGTTGGTGCTGATCTTGAAAGCCCTAAACGGCCTCGGTCCTGTATCCCTGAAGGAGCGTCTCCACCCCCATCATCCAGCCCTGACACTGAGGTCCAGCTCTGAGGGCCTTCTGGCAGTTCCCTCCCTGCAAGAAGCGAAGTTACAGGGAACCAGGCAGAGGGCCTTCTCGGTGGTGGCGCCCGCCCTGTAGAACGCCCTCCCATCAGATGTCAGAGAGAAAAACAACTACCAGACTTTTAGAAGACATCTGAAGGCAGCCCTGTTTAGGGAAGCTTTTAATGTTTAACAGACCACTGTATTTTAATAGTTTGTTGGAAGCCACCCAGAGTGGCTGGGGAGGCCTGGCCCGATGGGCGGGGTATAAATAATAAATTATTATTATTATTAGGGTGGGCCAATGCCATAATGGATCTTCTGTTCTCTGCAGACGCCTCGGGCGCCGTTGGCAGTTCGGACATTGTGGTCCTCCTGCATGGCTTTCCAACCTCCAGCTACGACTGGTTCAAGGTGAGGGAGGCCCTGAGAGGCATTGAAATTTTGGAGACCGGTTATAAAGGGAGCTCCCTGATAAGAGAGAGAGAGATGCCTCCTGATTTTCTTTTTAAAAATAATGTTGTTGTTGTTGTTTAGACGTTTAGTCGTGTCCGCCTCTTCGTGACCCCCTGGACCAGAGCACGCCAGGCACTCCTGTCTTCCACTGCCTCCCGCAGTTTGGTCAAACTCATGCTGGTCTCTTCGAGAACACTGTCCCACCATCTCGTCCTCTGTTGTCCCCTTCTCCTTGGGCCCTCCATCTTTCCCAGCATCAGGGTCTTTTCCAGGGAGTCTTCTCTTCTCATGAGGCGGCCAAAGTATTGGAGCCTCAGCTTCAGGATCTGTCCTTCCAGTGAGCACTCGGGGCTGATTTCCTTAAGAATGGAGAGGTTTGATCTTCTTGCAGTCCATGGGACTCTCAAGAGTCTCCTCCAGCACCAGAATTCAAAAGCATGCATTCTTCAGTGATCAGCCTTCTTTATGGTCCAGCTCTCACTTCCATACATCACTACTGGGAAAACCATAGCTTTTACTATATGGACCTTTGTTGGCAAGGTGATGTCTCTGCTTTTTAAGATGCTGTCTAGGTTTTTAAATAATATTTTTAGGTTTTTTCTAAGTTTTTAAATAATATTTTTTATTAATTTTGCATATAATCACAATATGTAACCTCGTATCCTCTTACTAAATCTTTTGGCTCAGCCGAGCCTAAATGATTTCCCTCCCTCCCACCGAATGGCTTCCAAAATTAAATTTTGCATTTTTGCATTTCACTTCCTCTCCCATTCTTGTTATATCATTACTTAAAATATTAAAATTACTCTATCTGAATAGGTAACTAATTCATCTCACAAATCTTCAGATAACCCTGCTAATGATGTTAATTGCTTACAGTTGTCTTTAAATATTATATAAATTTGCTCCAGTCTTTTTTTGGAATACTTAATCTCCCTTGTTCCGGATTCTTCCTGTCAGTTTCGCCAGTTCTGCAGAGACGCCTCCTGATTTTCACCTCTTCTCTCCCCTGCTGCAGATTTGGGAAGGGCTGACGCAGCGATTTAACCGAGTGATCGCCCTGGATTTTGTGGGGTTTGGCTTCAGCGACAAACCGGTAAGCAATCTCGACGCAAGGGGTTCCGACAGCTGAGTGGAACGACCTGCCTGTCAGTCCTGCGACACAATAAGGATGTTCTGTGTTTGTCCCCTCACAAAAAAACTGTTTCCTATCCCTGAGGGTTAAGCATTGTCTGCTTGTAATATCAGGGGTCAGCAAACTTTTTCAGCAGGGGGCTGGTCCACTGTCCCTCAGACATTTGTGGGAGGCCGGACTATATTTTGAAAAGAAAGAAAATGAATGAATTTCTATGCCCCACAAATAACCCAGAGATGCATTTTAAATAAAAGGACACGTTCGACTCATGTGAAAACACCAGGCAGGCCCCACAAATAACCCAGAGATGCACTTTAAATAAAAGGACACATTCTACTCACGTAAAAACACGCTGATTCCCGGACCGTCCGCGGGCCAGATTGAGAAGGCGATTTGGCTGGATCCGGCCTCTGGGCCTTAGTTTGCCTACCCATGGCTTGTATGAATGGAGAGGTGTGTTTTGGATGCATTTCAGTCTGCCTGCCTGCAGCTGGGCTCTCCGTTTATAGTCATACCTCGGGTTACAGACGCTTCACGTTGTGGTTTTTTTGGGTAAAGGTAAAGGTAAAGGTATCCCTGACCATTAGGTCCAGTCCTGGCGCTCATCTCACTTTACTGGTCGAGGGAGCCGGCGTACAGCTTCCGCGTCATGTGGCCAGCATGACTAAGCCGCTTCTGGCGAACCAGAGCAGCGCACGGAAACGCCATTTACCTTCCCACCGGAGCGGTACCTATTTATCTACTTGCACTGGTGTGCTTTCAAACTGCTAGGTTTGCAGGAACAGGGACCGAGCAATGGGAGCTCACCCTGTCGCAGGGATTCGAACCGCCGCCCTTCTGATCGGCAAGCCCTAGGCTTTGTGGTTTAACCCACAGCGCCGGACTGCTGAAACCCAGAAGTACCGGAACGGGTTACTTCCGGGTTTCGGCGGTCACGCATGTGCAGAAGCGCTAAATCACGCTTTGCAGACGCGCCGCTGCGGGTTGCAAATGTGCATCCTGCACAAATCACGTTCGTAACCCAAGCGTCCACTGTACTTCCCAAACAGAGGCCGCATCAGTACTCCATCTTTGAGCAAGCCAGCATCGTGGAAGGGCTTCTGGACCACTTGGGCCTTTTGAACCAGCGGGTCAACCTCCTCTCGCACGACTACGGGGACACCGTTGCGCAGGAGCTTCTCCACAGGTGAGTGGAAGCTCCAACGCTTCTGTGTTTTCACCGGCGCCCTTTAACGGCTTGCTTCGTTATTTCCTTGCATTTACCGTATTTTTCACTCTATAAGATGCACCCGACCATAAGACGCGCCTAGTTTTAGAGGAGAACAAGAAAAAAAATATTCTCTCCCTCTCTGTGCAGTGCCCCCTCAGCAAAGCGGCAGGAGAAACGGAGCCCCTTCCATTTCTCCTCCCGCTTCGCTAAAGGGGCTTAGCAGAGAGGGAAAGCTGTGCAGCGCCTCTCCAGCGAAGCGAAGCTAGGAGAGCAAGAGGGGTCGGTGCACACCCATCCCTCTTGCTCTCCAGGCTTCAGCGATAGCTGCGTGAAGCCTGCATTTGCTCCATAAGACACACACACATTTCCCCTTACTTTTTAGGAGGGGGGGAAATGCGTCTTATGGAGCGAAAAATACGGTATATGGCTGCCCTTTGAGGCTCCCTCAGCCACTTTCAGAACTCATTTCTAGCCCAGAGAGGATAGACCGGTTCCCTCCATCTGCTAACGGGCACATACCTTCCTAGCAAACTTGCGCTCAGGTGCAGTTCTGACCACTGGGCTGCCGCCAGGGCAAACTCTAATTGCTGGTTCTGAATGTGCCTGGATGTATTTTAATCATTGTTTCTAACGAGTTTGCTTTCATATTTTGTGACGTCGCGAGCCGCCTTGGAATTCCTGGGGAGAAAGGTGTGGCATGAAGACGTTTAATAATTGCAGTCGCTAATTTCCATGGCAGAACATTAACTTTCCCCCTCACCCACCCAATTTATTTTTATTTTATCTTATAAATTGTTATTCATTTTTGTTCTTCATTCATTACATACATCTCAAATTCTTAACGTTTACTATATATTCCTCCCTCCCTCCCCTCCAAGGCTTCCCCCAACTTCCGCTTCTGATTTCTATTTTCACCCACTTTGCTATCTCTTAACAGAAAAAGTTATTAATAACATAGCACCAAGCCCAAAAACGTTAAAGTAACAGTAATTACACCATCATATTTCACTATCTTCTAAACATTTAAAGCAGATTATATTTGCAGAAATCTAAAGCATGTTCTATTTGCAGAAGCAAAGAAAGTCAGTAGACTTGATGGCAGTATTTAAATAAACATTCAAATTATTAGCATTAGAAAATGTCACCCACCCAGTTTTAGCAGTCTTCCCTGCACCCGTCTGATGTAGCTGTTTGCAAGGAAGAGGCTCGTGGTTTGGGGTGGAGTTGTCAGCGCCATGGAACCTGACTTGGGTTCCATGGTGCAGAGGTCATCCCACTATTTACAGCCCATTATTGAGGTTGAATCCTGACAAGACAGAAGTACTGTTTTTGGGGAACAGGGGGCGGGCGGGTGGGGGGGACTCCCTGGTCCTGAATGGGGTAACTGTGCCCCTGAAGGACCAGGTGCGCAGCCTGGGAGTCATTCTGAACTCACAGCTGTCCATGGAGGCGCAGGTTAATTCTGTGTCCAGGGCAGCTGCCTACCAGCTCCATCTGGTACGCAGGATGAGACCCTCCCTGCCTGCAGACTGTCTCGCCAGAGTGGTGCACGCTCTGGTTATCTCCCGCTTGGACTACTGCAATGCGCTCTACGTGGGGTTACCTTTGAAGGTGACCCGGAAACTACAACTAATTCAGAAAGCGGCAGCTAGACTGGTGAATGGGAGCGGCCGCCGAGACCACATAACACCAGTCTTGAAAGACCTACACTGGCTCCCAGTACGTTTCCAAGCACAATTCAGAGTGTTGGTGCTGACTTTTAAAGCCCTAAACGGCCTCGGTTCAGTAGACCTGAAGGAGCGTCTCCACCCCCATCGTTCAGCCCAGACACTGAGATCCAGCGCCGAGGGCCTTCTGGCGGTTCCCTCATTGCGAGAAGCAAAGCTACAGGGAACCAGGCAGAGGGCCTTTTCGGTGGTAGCGCCCGCCCTGTGGAACACCCTCCCTTCAGTTGTGAAGGAAATAAGCAGCTATCTTATCTTTAAAATACATCTGAAGGCAACCTTGTTTAGGGAGGTTTTTAATACTTAATGCTGTATTGTTTTTAACACTCGATTGGGAACCGCCCAGAGTGGCTGGGGAAACTCAGCCCGATGGGTGGGGTATGAATTATTATTATTATTGTTGTTGTTGTTGTTATTATTATTATTATTATTATTATTATTATTAATAATAATATACAGCTGTTCCTACAGCGGCATCTGTGAAATAATACCTTTGAGGGCTTGTCTGAGAGTGTCTTGTCACTTATTGCATTCCAGTCCACCTTTTTCTCCCGGCAGTTCGAGGTTGTGTATGTGGTTTGCCCCTTGCCCTGATAATCCTCACTGTGAGGTGGGTTAGGCTGAGAGGTGGTGACTGCCTCAAGGCCACCCAGTGAGCAGAGGTTTGAACCCCAGGCCCCTATTCCAGCGCTCTAACCATTGCACCGCACTGCCACAAGAAGAGGTGTGGCTCTGCCTTGACTCTGCTCCGCCTTAGCCTCTTCTTTATCCTCAGGTATGAGCACAATACGACAGGAAGCGTCCTCATCAACAGCCTGTGCCTGTCGAATGGAGGTAAGGCTTTTATTGCAAAGAACCTCCTCCATATTCTTATTATGATTACAGTACCCTGGTTCTCAAACGTCTTGGTACTCAAACAACCTACAACCCAAACACTGCAAACCCGGAAGTACCGTATTTTTCGCTCTATAAGACGCACCTGACCATAAGACGCACCTAGTTTTTAGAGGAGGAAAACAAGAAAAAAAAAGATTTTGAACGAAACAGTGGATGTATGATTTTTGTGGTTCATGCTATGGCCACAGACATGTGATTTGACGGTGAGTTTGGGGTAGCCCAATACAAAAATCCTGAGAATCCATGTGGATCCATGTTTTGTAACCACGTTTTTGTGCCATTGCAGCCCCACGAAACAGTGGATGTGTGATTTTTTTGGTGCAGGCTGTAGCCATGGACATGCTATGTGATCTGATGGTGAATTTGGGGTGACCCTATGCAAAAATCCTGAGGATCCATGAGCTTTTACCTCCCCCCTCCCAGGCAGCCTCCTTTATCGCTAGCATCCCTTATCTCGCTCCTGATCGGCAAACGATCAGCGGCTTAGTTTCAACACCCCCTTCCCTCTCCGCCCCCCAAAAAAGCACGATCTGCTTTTTGCCCCTGGGCAATTCGGCTCCGGGGACCATGCATTCGCTCCATAAGACGCACAGACATTTCCCCTTACTTTTTAGGAAGAAAAAAGTGTGTCTTACGGAGCAAAATATATGGTAAGCGTTCTGGTCTGCGAACTGTTTTCGGAAGCTGAATGAGCTCCGTTTTGAGTGTTACGCTGAGGTCTGTCTGGTTTTGCTATTTATTTTGCATTTTTGTGGCTCTTTTTGTTTTGTTTTTGTGTGGAACCCAGTTCAGCTCCTGATGGATTGATTGTGTGACTGCAGTACATCGTTTATTGCTTTCATTTTATGGATCCGTGGTCTCGTTAGATAGTAAAGTCCATGTTAAATTGCTGTTTTAGGGGTTTGTTTTTAAAAGTCTGGAACGGATTAATCCGTTTTGCATTACTTTCTATGGGAAAGCGCGCCTTGGTTTTGGAACGCTTTGGTTTTGGAACGGACTTCCGGAACGGATTAAGTTTGAGAACCAAGGTACTACTTGAAGCCTTGGGCTTGAGTTTCTGCTGAGATCCTAAATGTGACCAGCAGTAGGTTTGTGGGTAAAAGTTGCTTTCATGGCATAAAGAATTTGTGCATAAGAAGAGGTTGCTGGATCAAGCCCAATGGCCCATCTGGTCCAGCCTCCAACCAGATGTCAGGGGGAAACTTTATAAAACAAAATGCCTAACAAAAAAAAGAGAGTGATAAGGAGGAAATGGGACTGTTGGATGAAATAAAGAAAAAGGAGGTGGTTATCACCTATGGAAGCTAAAGCTGTGAAAAGACCCAATATGGAGGTCAAATGGCCGAAATACTGGGAAATATTAGAAAAAGATGGAGACAATTGGAGATTGCAGAGTTTGGAGAAACTAAAAGACAAAGTGCGAGATTGGCTACATTACGCTCAGATTAAAGAGGCTTTTAAATTGGATAAAAAGTTAGGATTCCAGGTGGAAAAATCGAAACTGGAAACAGAACTGTTAGAACCTAAGACTAAGGTACTTTCAAGAATGTATAACTTGTTGCTGAGGTGGAATACACAGGATGAAACGGTTAAATCAGCTATGATAAAATGGGCACAGGATATTGGGTATAATATCATGTTTGTTGACTGGGAAAAGTTATGGACCACCGGTATGAAGTTTACGGCATGTAATGCCTTGAAAGAAAACATTATGAAAATGATATATAGGTGGTACATGACCCCAGTCAAGCTTGCAAAAATATATCACCTGTCAGATAATAAGTGTTGGAAATGTAAGGAAACTGAAGGAACGTTCTTTCACCTCTGGTGGACTTGCCCCAGGGTTAAGGCCTTCTGGGAAATGATATATAATGAGCTGAAAAAGGTATTTAAGTATACCTTCCCTAAGAAACCAGAGGCCTTCCTTTTGGGCATTGTTGGCCAGAGGGTGTTAAAGAATGATCGAACATTTTTCATGTATGCGACAACAGCAGCAAGGATACTTGTCGCCAAATATTGGAAAACTCAAGATTTGCCCACGCTGGAAGAATGGCAGATGCAACTGATGGACTACATGGAGCTAGCAGAAATGACTGGCAGAATCCGAGACCTGGGAGAGGAAGCAGTGGAAGAGGACTGGAAGAAATTCAAGGACTACCTACAAAAACACTGTAAATTGTATGAGTGCTAAGAAGGATGAGGGATTTGAAAATAACAGGGCACCATAAAATTAGGTGAAAAGACTGTGAGAAGGAGTGATTTTATGAGAAAAATAAATTTTGAATATATATTATGGTAAGATTAGAGATTTAAGACCTAGATAAAGATATTCAAAGTTAGGGACAAAATATTGGAAAAGTGTACAATAAGAATGGAAACAAGGTGATAAATTGCTGGTTAAAATTTTATAAATATGGAAAGTAGGAGTGAGAGGCGTGAGGAAGTCCAAAAATGAAGAAAAGTTGGTTATTATAGGATGTTAAATTTTATGTTTGTTTTTCTTTTTTTGTTTGTTTTTTGCTATGCTGTTTTTTCTTTCTATTGTAATAAAAAAAACCTCTCAATAATTTTTTTTTTTTAAAAAAAGAAATAAAGAAAAAGGAAAATGAATTGATTCAACAACCAAATAATGAAAACATTAAAAAGGACATTAGGCTATTACAGGTAGAATATACATTGAAAATAGAACAAGTGTAAATTAAAGGATGGAGAATTCTTTCACATGTGGTGGACATGTGAAAAAATGAAAAAAAAAAATGGGACATGATATATAACGAAATGAAAAATCTCTTTAAATATACCTTCCCAAAGAAACCAGAGGCTTTTTTACTAGGGATAATAGGAGATGAATTAAGAAAAGAAGATTGTAAATTATTCTTGTAGGCCACAACTGCCGCCTGGATTCTTGTGGCCCAAAAATGGAAAACCCAGGAGATTCCAAGTGTAATGGAGCGGCAGACGAAATTGTTTGAATATATAGAATTGGCGAAAATGCCTTATAAAATTCGATACCAAAAAGTAACAAAGCTTGAAGAGGAGTGGAGTAAATTTGTTGTGTACGTACGGAATCACTGTAGAAGTCTAAAAACTGGAGCAGGGCTAATATAAATCTTGTGATGTGGATAGAGTGTAAATAAGAACATATAAGAGAGGATGTAAATTATGAAAACCGAAGCAGGAATGAAAGGAAGTCCAGGTGCGAAAGGGCACAGGGTAAATAAGAAGATACAAAAATGTTGAATGTAAAAGATGATGTTTTATTTAATTTTGTTTTCTTTTTGAAAATCAATAAAAAGCATTATTTTAAAAAAAGAAAATAGAACAAGAATTCGATTTGAGTGTGAGAGCGACTCTCCCCTCCTGTTTCCTGCAGGTATTTTCCCAGAAACTCACCACCCCAGATTAATCCAAACGGTAAGGACCTTTGCTCTTGCAGAAAAACACCAAGCTTCTATGAATAGAATTGTTCCATTATTTACTTAATATATTTCTATACAGTGGTGCCCCGCAAGACGAACACCTCGCAAGACGGAAAACCCGCTAGACGAAAGGGTTTTCCGTTTTGGAAGCGCTTCGCAAAACGAATTTCCCTATGGGCTTGCTTCGCAAGACAAAATGTCTTGCGAGTTTTTTCGACTTTTTCCCCTTCCACCCCCTTTTCCTAAGCCGCTAAGCTGCTTATCAGCTGATCCGCTAAGCCGCTAAAAGCCGCTAAACCGCTAATAGGACTAATCCGCTAAGCCGTCAATGGGCTTGCTTCGCAAGACGGAAAAACCGCTAGACGAAGAGAATCGCGGAACGGATTCTTTTCGTCTTGCGAGGCACCACTGTACTCCCCTTCATCTGAGGATCACGGGGCGGTTCACAATATAAAAGCACAAACATACACACAGTACCAACAAACAAAAGCAACCCGTCTCCCATTTGAAAAGGCCATAGATTTAATTTGCCAAAGGCCTAGTTAAAGTGGAATGTTTCTGCCTAAAGATGTGTAATGAAGGCGCCAGTTAAATCTCCCTGGGGAGAGCATTCCAGAAACATTATCATTATTGTTGTTATTTACTAAACTTAATTAAGTTCATTTAATTAACCGAAGGCCTGGGAGGAGAGGGATATATTTGCCTGGCACCTAAAGATATGCAGTGAAGGAGCCAGGAGAGCTTCTGTGGGGAGAGCAATTACACAGATGGGGAGCCACCACAGAAAAGGCCCCGTTCTTGTGTTCCTGCCCTATGGACTTCATGGAGGACACTACTACTACTACTAAATTTATTTATTTATACCCCGCCCATCTGGCTGGGACCTGATGGAGGACCTCAGATGATGAGCACAGAGTCTGTCTCAGTTTATATAGGAAGAGGCGGTCCTTGTGGTACAGTGGTGCCTCGCAAGACGAAATTAATTCGTTCTGCGAGTCTCTTCGTCTTGCGGTTTTTTCGTCTTGCGAAGCACGGCTCTTAGCGGCTTAGCGGCTTAGAAAAAGGGGGGGGGGAGGGAAAAAACTCGCAAGAACTCGCAAGACATTTTCATCTTGCGAAGCAAGCCCATAGGGAAATTCGTCTTGCGAAGCACCTCAAAAGACGGAAAACTCTTTCGTCTAGCGGGTTTTCCGTCTTGCGAGGCGTTCGTCTTGCGGGGCACCACTGTACTGTGGTCCTGAGTCATTTAAGGCTTTATAGGTCAAAACCAGCACTATGGAATTGGGCCCAGAAACTAATTTGCACCCAATGAAGCTATGCTTTCTGGGGCTGTTGGGTTTGTAGTCCTCAACCAATTAAACAGTGATTAATTTTTCCTTTTCCTTCAAAGATTCTCAAAGATGGCGGCCTGATTTCACCCATTATCACCCGATTATCAAATTACTTCTTCTTTGCCAGAGGGTGAGTTGGTATTCTGAATCCTTGAATTCATATATTCTCATATATATCTATATCTATATATATCTATATATATCTATATCTATATATATCTATATCTATATATATATATATAGATATATAGATATATATATAAATTAGTTTTTTAACATAACATTTTCATCAATTATTAGACGTACTTTTATATCTTACACATTTTTTTTTTACTTCCATCAATCACATCTGAAAATTTTCCAATCTTTTCACTTAATTTACATTTCTTACTTTCACTATTACATTTAAATATCATATCTAATGTCTCTCTTCTATCCACAATATTTCATATCTTGCTCCTTACAAAATCTCTTGTAGCCCTACCAGTGTAATTTGTGGGTGACAGTTGCTATTCAAATAGTTTGTACATTTCTTCCAATCTTCTGTAAACCTCTGGTCCTGCAGATTTCGAATCCTTCCTGTCATTTTATCCAATTCTGCAGAGTCCATTAATTTTGTCTGCCGTTCTTATTTCGTCGGAATCCTTGGATTCTTGTCCTTATTTGTGCCCTCTCTGAGAAGAGGGAAAGAGAACGTAGTTGTTGCTCAAAGGATGCTGTACGGTTTTGGAAACCTCTTCTGGAGGGTGTTTAGATTCTCTTCCTTAATAGTCCACCCCCTTCTTCTTTCGAATCTTCCAGACTTGCGGCTGTCTTCGGCCCATATACCCAGCCTTCAGATGCTGAATACTGGGACATGTGGACAGCAGTCCGAACAAACGACGGCAACCTTGTGATTGACAGGTAAGGCCACCACAGGAAAAAACAGAACAATAGTGGACACAGGGTTGCTTTGGGGGTCTGCTGTGGAACCAGGCAAGCTGTAAGCGAGGAGTGGACATTATAGTCCATGAATCAGCTGCAGTCTCTGAAATAGGGCCGGTTTATTTTTTATTTAGGGACGCGGGTGGCGCTGTGGGTTAAACCACAGAGCCTAGGACTTGCTGATCAGAAGGTCGGCGGTTCGAATCCCCGTGACGGGGTGAGCTCCCGTTGCTCGGTCCCTGCTCCTGCCAACCTAGCAGTTCGTAAGCATGTCAAAGTGCAAGTAGATAAATAGGTACCGCTCCGGCGGGAAGGTAAACGGCGTTTCCGTGCGCTGCTCTGGTTCGCCAGAAGCGGCTTAGTCCTGCTGGCCACATGATCCGGAATCTGTACGCCGGCTCCCTCGGCCAATAAAGCGAGATGAGCGCCGCAACCCCAGAGTCGGACACGGCTGGACCTAATGGTCAGGGGTCCCTTTACCTTTTTACTATTTTTTATTTCAGTTTTTAACAAATTACCATATTCTACATTAAGAGATAGACAGTGAGCAAAGGGGTGTGAAAAGAAGGTAGATGTAAAAGTAAAGCTTAATTGTGCAAATATTCGCCTTCTTGACCACTGGACCCACAATTAGTCTCGTCCACATGAAGGGGAACTCCTAACACTGGAGATAGATTTCGAGAGTATTTCAAAACCACCCGTCGCCTGCAGAGATGAGGCATTTATGCTGCTCTGTCGTTAGATATTCCTGCATTATGAGGCAGCATGTTCTGTAGAGCCATCCTTACGCCAGACAGTTGTGATATATCGGTATATCGCTTGTAGGTTTCGGGAGGAAAAAGCTCTTCCTTTGCAGCTAACAGCTCACTCCTACCCAGAAGTTAAGTCCCAGCGAGTTGACTTTGGAAGTTGCAGGCTTAGGTCTGTGGTTGCCAAACTTGGTCCTCCAGCTGTTTTTGGACTACAACTCCCATCATCCCTAGCTAACAGGGATGATGGGAATTGCAGTCCCAAAACAGCTGGAGGACCAAGTTAGGGAAGCTTTTAATGTTTAATAGGTTATTGTATTTTAGCGTTTTGTTGGAAGCCTCCTAGAGTGGCTGGGGAAGCCCAGCCAGATGGGCGGGGTATAAATAATAAATTGTTGTTGTTGTTGTTGTTTAGTCATTTAGTCGTGTCCGCCTCTTCGTGACCCCCTGGACCAGAGCACGCCAGGCACTCCTGTCTTCCACTGCCTCCCGCAGTTTGGTCAAACTCATGCTGGCAGCTTCGAGAACACTGTCCCACCATCTCATTCTCTGTCGTCCCCTTCTCCTTGCGCCCTCCATCTTTCCCAACATCAGGGTCTTTTCCAGAGAGTCTTCTCTTCTCATGAGGTGGCCAAAGTATTGGAGCCTCAGCTTCAGGATTTGTCCTTCCAGTGAGCACTCAGGGCTGATTTCCTTAAGAATGGATACGTTTGATCTTCTTGCAGTCCATGGGACTCTCAAGAGTCTCCTCCAGCACCAGAATTCAAAAGCATCCATTCTTCGGCGATGAGCCTTCTTTATGGTCCAGCTCTCACTTCCATACATCTCTACTGGGAAAACCATGGCTTTAACTATACGGACCTTTGTGGGCAAGGTGATGTCTCTGCTTTTTAAGATGCTGTCTAGGTTTGTCATTGCTTTTCTCCCAAGATGATGATGATGATTATGGCCACCGCTGCCTTAGGTCACCATTTGCAAACCTGGTGCCCTCCAGAGCTTTTGGACTACATCCCCTGTGGGCACCAGGTTGGTAAAGAGCTTTTTGTTAAGGCGCTTGGGAGACCGAGAGAATTTAACACAAGCCGTGCTGGTGGTGGGGCTCAATATTGCCCCTTGCAATCAACATGGAGCCCTGTTTACCTAGCCGTGTTGGGGAAAACAGGATCAATTCTTCCTGGTGCAATTAAGGCATCCCGAGTCTCATGTTTACCTGGCAGAGAATCAGCTTCCTCTCAACTCCGATCTTCCTTTCAGGGCCTCGCAGGAGGTTTGGCACCTGGGCTATCCTGTTTCAGCGCCTGGGCTCCTGCTTTGTGTTGGATGAGCAAGCTTGCTGGGTTAGTGTTACCGTCACCTGAATTAACCTGGAGCGTTGAGCTCAAGGTTTGGGTGAAGAGCCTGCTGCCAGCTGAGTTCTCCCAAATCCCGCCACCCCTGAAATACGGAGCACCCCCCCCCCCCAGCATAGTTGCCCAGGATGCTCACTTAGCCTGCTCCAAAACTGTGCATGTTGTACGCTCTAAGATCACTGTTCCTTGCTGGGTTTTCTGTTGACAGCTCTGCATTCAAGGGAGAAGTCATAGCTTGGTATGTTTTGCTTGCAGGATTCAATATCTGGCATCTTCACGTCAACAAACGTTTTCCGCAGGGGGCCAGTCCACTGTCCCTCAGACCTTGTGGGGGGCCGGACTATACAGTGGATGCTCAGGTTGCGGTACCTATTTATCTACTTGCACTTTGACGTGCTTTTGAACTGCTAGGTTGGCAGGAGCAGGGACCCAGCAACGGGAGCTCACCCCATCGTGGGGATTCGAACCACCGACCTTCTGATCGGCAAGTCCTAGGCTCTTGTGGTTTAACCCACAGCACCACCCACGTCCCTAAATCTTAGTGTTCGTACCCTGCAAAACACCCGTTTAATAAAATATTAAAGTTTTTAATATTTGATGCTGTATTGTTTTTAACACTTGATTGGAAGCCACCCATAGTGGCTGGGGAGACTCAGCCAGATGGACGGGGTATAAATAATAAATTGTTGTTGTTGTTGTTGTTGTCGTCTTTATTCACTTGTATAAGGTAAGATTATGACTAGGGCTGGGCGATTTCAATGCTGGTTTTCAGCATTGCAATATATCACCAGCTAAGCACTGCAATATACCAATATATCACAATGTCTGGCATAAGGATGGTTCCACGGTTTTTCCTGCAACATGGTTATTGCCGGCAACTGCTGATGGGATTTGCTCCCCCAAGAGCTGAGCAGGCAGAGTTTACATGGATTGCAGGAATCAAGAGAAGCCTTGGCTGGCTTCACGGTTTCCCCCACATTGAGATTTTTGAATAAGCACACGCCAAAATCCCGATTTGCAATATCACGGATATGGACTCCAAACTGGTTTTGGACGATATATCGCCCAGCTCTTATTATGACGTAGCCTTATGGAATCTCAGCTGAAAAGTCAGCTTCAGAACTGCCTACTTTGGGGGCTCATCACAGCGATGGCACTGTCTTAGAAAAGTGCTTTACACAATGCCAGGCTGTTCAGCTCAGTATTCGCAGCACTGACAAAACCTTTAGGATTTCGATGGGGGATTTGCCCCCCAGCCCTAAGTGGAGATCCCTTTGGGGCTTGAACCGGGGAGGTGCTCAGCTAGAGAGCTTCAGACTTTCCCCCAAACTGACAGCGGCTGCCTCTGAGCGACCTGAAGCTCCTGCCAAGTGCTTGGAATTGGTCTCCATGGGTGAATTTTGTTCTTCAGCCTTTTGCAGTACATCAACCAACGGAAAAAGCACCGGAACCGCTGGGTGGGAGCTCTGCAATCCACGTCTGTTCCCCGTGAGTAGGAAACAGCAACGGCTGCAATTGTGTCTTGGGCTGTACAGAAGAGCCAAGATTAATTCTGCTGCTTTTGGGTTGGTGGGGTGGCCTGTATCCTGGAAGTTGACAAAGATGCTGTTCTTCCTCTCTTGCAGTACATCTGATTTATGGGCCTCTGGACCCGGTGAATCCACACCCAGAGTTCCTTCAGCTCTACAAGTAAGCTTATTGTGAGGGGCCACAGTTGTACCATATAATGCCCTGGGGCTATTTCATCAAGATATCGGTCTGAAACAAAATGAAGCCTTTGAGCACTAGTGAGGATTTCCAAATACATACTGGAGGTTGCTGCCTTTCCTCAACAAGGCCCTCTTTACATTTTAACCAGCACATAAGGCAGAAGTTCAACACGTGCATCTCCCCCCTGCATTGCCTGCTTGGAAAAGCAGCCTCTGTTGAATGCCTGCCTGCCTGTTAAGTACGTAGCTTGTTTGTTTGATTTGCTTTTTTAATATTTCTATGCCTCTTCACTCAAATCAATCCCTGCTTACAGTGCTCTCCTAAGTAAATTATAAACTTCCCCCATTCTTTTCTGAAGTTTTTGCTCTCTTGGTTTCTGAGCTTCCCAGTCAGCTTTGCCATTTTAGCATAGTCCAACACCTTGGTTTGCCATTCCTTCCTGGTAGGGACTCTTCTTTCCATTTCTGGGCTAATAGCATCCGTGCAGCTGTCGTCGCATACATAAAAAGTCTTTTCTGCTCTTTTGGAATGTCGGTACATATAATTCCTAATAAAAAAACCTGTTGTTTTTTTAAACAAAAGTTGTTTTAAACATTTTTTTCAGTTCATTATATATCATCTCCCAGAAAGCTTTTATTACTTTACACGGCCACCACATATGATAAACGGTACCTTCTTTCTCTTTACATTCCCAGCAGGTATTTGTACTTTGTTCTATACATTTTTGATAACTCGTCAAAAAAAGAAAACACGTTTTAAACCCAGCTTGACATCCTAGGAAGCTGTCTTACACAGATCAGGAGAGAAGCTTTACCGCGAAGCTTAATTCCGCTTTCTTCCTTTGTTCCCTGTAGCAGTTGTGGGGTGTTCTAAAGAGCCCTTTCTCGCTACTTCCCCCCACAGGCAAGTGCTCCCCATGTCGACGGTTTCTGTGCTAGACGACCACATCAGCCACTACCCACAGCTGGAGGACCCTCTCGGCTTCCTGAACTCCTACCTGAACTTCATCAACTCCTTCTGAGCAGGAAGAGCGGGAGAGCCGATTCTCCACTCTCAAGAGGCGTTCTTTCGTTCAGGAGGGCTAAATCGTGGGCTCGGGGCTCTGCCTCCCTACAAAGAGCAGGGAACCAGTTTCTCCCTTGGCGACGGAAGCAATAAGACTCCTGGCCAGTCACTGGCATGGAGAGACGAAAGTGATTTCCTTGTACGCTCAGCTGCTGGTCCTTCCTCCGTGTTGCTTAAGGAGATATGGAATGGCTCTGAGGGGCGAGACTTAGCCATACAAACATTTGCATAATTTCTCGGCATCCTTGTCTTGCTTCTTTCGAAGATGGCAGGGACGTTCGCAGGGTTCTGGAAGGGGGAGAGGTTCTGTTTCTTGCGCAGCTTGTTTACTTCCTTGCTGGGAGGCGAGCAGAGAGGAAGGGTGGACTGAATCGTGCCTACGGTCACAGCCACGCCATGCATCTAAAGCACATGGCTTCCTCCCAAGTATTCTGGGAACTGTAGTTCACCCCTCGCAGAGATGTTCACATCGCCCTTAAACTATGGTGGTAATCACACAGTTGTTAAAAGTGAACCAAAAACAGTTTATTTTACAAACATTAACAAGTTTATGGTTCTCTGATAATATTCCTATCAGTATCTTAGTTTCTTTACTGGCCTATACCTTCTGACTGATTATCTCAACTGTTTGACTGACTCCTCTTAACAAATTCTCTCCCTCTCACACACCAGACTAGCCCAACCCACAGACTTATCTCCTCTGTCTCTCCTAACTCCAGGCTGTCTTCTCAACCATCCTAACTCAAACTCCTCCCCCCACAAAAAACTCTGTGCTTAAAACCTTATACACAGTTAACTCTGCCCCTTGGGTTCCCATTAGTTAGTCATTTTACAATTAGTTAACCCTTTCCTTATGAACCCAGTATGATGTCACACACCTAGGAGCGCAAACACCACATATGGTTCCCATTATTCTTTGAGGTGTGGTCTTATGTGGCTTCTTGTGAGGGATATTCTATTTTGTTCATGGTCCACGGGGCCTGGGGTGTCGCATAGGGGATTCTAGGCTATTCCCAGTCTTCTGCCGTGATCCTTTCCACATCCAACATGGAAAAAGACCTCTTGCTAATACAGTGGTACCTCGGGTTAAGCACTTAATTCGTTCTGCAGGTTCTTAACCTGAAACTGTTCTTAACCTGAAGCACCACTTTAGGTAATGGGGCCTCCTGCTGCTGCCGTGCCGCCGGAGCACGATTTCTGTTCTTATCCTGAAGCAAAGTTCTTAACCTGAAGCAGTATTTCTGGGTTAGCGGAGTCTGTAACCTGAAGCGTATGTAACCTGAAGCGTATGTAACCCGAGGTACCACTGTACCGGGGAGGAGGGACTCCGAGGGCTCCTCTCACTCTATAAGCTCAACCTTGGCATGCGAGGGATTGCGAAGTGTTTAAGCTCCACTGGGAGATGTTTAGGACACAGTACAGGCCCGATAGATCAGGCCAATGGCCTACCTACTCCAGTATCCTCTTCTCACAGCGGCCAACCTGTGGGAAACCTGTGAGCAGGACCCAAGCACAAGAGCAACTATCCTTCCCGTGATTTCCAGCAACTGGTATTCGAACTGGTATTCAGGACTCCCTGGTGCTGGATGGGGTAACTGTGCCCCTGAAGGACCGGGTGTGCAGCCTGGGAGTCATTCTGGACTCACAGCTGTCCATGGAGGCACAGGTCAGTTCTGTGTCCAGGGCAGCTGTTTACCAGCTCCATCTGGTATGCAGGATGAGACCCTCCCTGCCCGCGGACTGTCTCGCCAGAGTGGTGCATGCTCTGGTTATCTCCCGCTTGGATGACTGCAATGCACTCTATGTGGGGCTACCTTTGAAGGTGACCCAGAAACTACAACTAATTCAGAAAGCGGTAGCTAGACTGGAGACTGGGAGCGGCCGCCGAGACCACATAACACCGGTCTTGAAAGACCTACATTGGCTCTCAGTACGTTTCTGAGCACAATTCAAAGTGTTGGTGCTGACCTTGAAAGCCCTAAACGGCCTCGGTCCAGTATATCTGAAGGAGCACCTCCACCCCCATCGTTCTGCCCAGACACTGAGGTCCAGCACCGAGGGGCTTCTGGCGGTTCCCTCCTTGCGAGAAGTGAGGTTACAGCGAAGCAGGCAGGGGGCCTTCTTGGTGGTGGCGCCTGCCCTGCGAAACGCCCTCCCACCAGATGTCAAAGAGAACAACTACCACCAGACTTTTAGAAGACATCTGAAGGCAGCCCTGTTCAGGGAAGCTTTTAATACTGGATGAATCATTGCATTTTAATATTCTGCTGGAAGCCCCCCAGAGTGGCTGGGGAAGCCCAGCCAGATGGGTGGGGTATTATTATTATTATTATTATTATTATTATTATTATTAAAAGCATATCGGTGTCCAACTGAGGTGGTACAGGAGCGCCATCCTGGCTAGGAGCCATCGATAACCCTGTCCTCCATGAATTTGTCCAGTTCTCTTAAAGCCATCTAGGTTGACGATCATCACTACCTCCATAGTTTAACAAATGGTCTGTGTGAAGGACTTTCACTTTTTCGGTTAAGTCACTGATTAAATGCCTGTGGGCTGACAGAAGAAGGGGTGCGGTGAAGTGCTTGGGTTTCATCTTCGGCCTGCCTGCTCAAAGTGTGGCGGCAGCAGCCAATTTCTATAAAACATTTGCAGCGTCGGCCTGGGTATCCTTGATGTGCAATCTCTTGTCTGGTTGACTCTCATGCCCACCTGGCAACGGCGAATCCTGTTTTTAGTTCATTAAGGAAAAAAAATATTGCACAGGAAGATGCCCAAATTAATCCATTTTTAAGTTTATTTGCTATGCAGAGTTGCCAGCCAGAAAACGGATTGTTAAAGGAATGCTTGGTGCTCTGAAGTTGCAAAAGAACTAAAGCTGCAATCCTAACATCACTTACCTTGAAATAAGCCCTGTTGAATTCAGTAGGATTCACTTCTGAGTAGTCATGGTTTGATAGTGCTGTCATCTCTTACAGAAAAGGGGGCAGAAATTAAGTAGGAAGAGGCACATAAAGGATCTGGTCTGTTGCTAATAGGGCAGCCCAAACTCTTCCATGGTACAACTTTGTGAAGTTGTTGCAGTAATACAGCAGCTGAAAGAAACAGCTTTTCAAACCCAGATGGCTTTGAACTGGCATTTCTGCTTCAGACGTATTTTCCTTCTCTAAAAGGTCCAGTTGAAAGGAAATCCAGACAGCTGGAGGCAGCTCTAGAACCTCATTTGCAGATACAGATAGGTAGCCGTGTTGGTCTGCCATAGTCAAAACAAAACAAATTCCTTCCAGTAGCACCTTAAAGACCAACTAAGTCAGTTCTTGGTATGAGCTTTCGTGTGCATGCACACTTCAAGAACTGACTTAGTTGGTCTTTAAGGTGCTACTGGAAGGAATTTGTTTTGTTTTGACTCATTTGCAGAGCAAGTCTAGCAACTTGGACCTGGGCCAAGAGGGAGATTTCATTCATACGGCCTTTAAGGCAGAGGGTAACACACTGAGCTTGGACGTGCCCAGTGTAGCTTCAAACCATTGTTTACCTATGAAACTCACCAGGAGACTCTAGAGAAGGGGTTGCCAACCTTTTCAGGCCCTGGAGCAGGTTTGAATTTTGAAGCAAATGACCATGGGTGCCACTGCCTGTGGTCACTTCTTGACCTCCTCCCTCTGAAAGAGGAAATGCCTGTACACATTTTGGTTCTCCTGGGGGTATAAGTTGGACTTCCGGTGCTTTCTGTCACAATGGAGGCAGATCCCACACTAGCGGAGACCAATTGCGGACCATAAACAAGGACAAATGAGGGTAATTGTCCTTGCAACTCCCACCCCCCGGGTTGGGGGTAATGTTCCACTCGCAGATCGTCTGATACCTGGCTCTTGTCCCGATAGGAAGGTAGGAGGCACTGAGTGAAAAGCAATCCGCTTATCAGCAACCCTCCAACGCAGCCATTGTGAGCAGAGGTTCTTCTGTATTTTTAGAAATAAATTGGATCTAATTTACAGATGTGTGTTGGACTAAAGGGACAAGATATTCTGAATAATCAGAATTGCTCTGCACCTTGAAAAGTACAGAGCGCTGAAAGAAATGTCGCCTTTTCCAACTTCATCTTTGAGCTCTGTGTACTTTAACGGAGACGTCAGCAGCCCGTGACCAAGGGGGCAGTGTTGTGGGGCTCAGAGACTTCATGGGTGCCAGCGGAAGACGGCGAAGGTACCAACTGCTCCAGGAGTGCCACGCTAGCTCCCCCTACACTACAGCACTGGGAAATTATCAAGGCATATAATTTACCATCCTGCGCGCAGAACCAACCATGTGGGAAACTAGTTGCCAAGAAGGGAGGGGAGCTTTTTCCTTGCCCACCTAGAAATCTGGCAAGCGATAAAAGGCATGGCAGACGGCCATCTGCACTTGGCCTGCCCTACATCACAGGGTTGGTGTGAAGCTGATATACTGCTCAGAGCACACTGGGCAAAAGGTTAGCAGGACAAGAGTAAGCCTAGTTGTCCTGCCACTCCTTCCTTTCTGGTAGTGCTGAGATCTGAAGCAGCTCTCAAAAGGCCCTTGCAATCCAGGGTTTACAATCCCTTGCAAGCTGCTCTGTGAAAGGGGCACATGAAACACAACAGTATTTGGCAGACAGTTACTACAGAATGTATTTTATTAAACAGCACAAGTTGGGGGGGAAAAGATGCAACAGTGTTGGGATAGCCCATGTTTATTTTCTGTTAATAAAAGTCCATTCAAGAAAAGATGGATTTTCTTCTTTTTTTAAAAAAAGGATCTTCTAACAGCTTTTCTGCCTCTACGGGCAGCACAGAAAGAGAATAATTTATTACAGGAATGCAGAGGTGGAGCTGGGGGTGTTTGTGGGTGAGGGGGCTGAACGCCCAGCTCCGGTTGTGTGGAAGAAAAGGCAGGGTGGGCTGCCGGGCCCCCAGTTGCCACAGAAGACGGCTGGCCGAGAGGAGGGAAAACGAAAGAGGCATGCAGGACTGGAGGTCCCGGGAGTGCCTTTGAGGCAGGAGGTGGCGAGAGGGTGTGTTGACTCACAGAATGAGCTGCCAAGACTCCTAACCGACGGAAGCCAAGATGACGTCCACTGGAGTTTCCTCTGTGCTCCGGACAGTCACCTGCATAGTCACGCCATCTCCCAGAGCGAGCCTGGACCTCACCAGCACATCTGAGCCGCCTCTGTACACACCTGGAGGTAGACAAGGAGAGTCACTGAGGTGGCACTCGGCCGCACCGGCTCAGGGCTGCTCACATCCTTTCTTGCAGAAATGCTAACAAGTTGCAATCGTCCAGGCAAGGAAGGAAGGAAGGGGATGTTGTGGGGGTGATTCAGAGCAGGGATGGGGAACTTCTTGCCTTCCAGACATGGCTGGTCTCGCATCTGCCCCAGGCCAGTGGGGCCAGTGGGGGTTGGGAATCTAGTTACATTGAGATGGTCAAAGATGCCTTATCTCCTTTATAGTCCCTGCCTGTAAGCTCAGACTTATCTTTTTTAAAAGAAGGAGTAAGGAAGTGCGGAAAGAAGCAAATTCTGATGCCAACTCTTAAAAGTTGCACAGTTCTTCTAGACAGCTGCTGAGATAACAGCAGTTTCCTATGCTGCACTGTGTAACTATGACCAGATTCTGAGACCTGGTTCTGCATTTAAGGTAAAAATCTCTTCTGCGCCTACAAAAACCAAGGCAATTGACTCACAACCCACAGCCAAAAATACTTAACAAAGCGCTTCTCTAATAGCTATGCTAAATAGTTATATAACCCTTGGGCTGTTGGTTCTGAAGGTCTTTAAAGAGCAGCCAATAATAATAATAATAATAATAATTTTTTTATTTATACCCTGCCCTTCCTGGTTCAGGAAACGGGCTCAGGACAGCTAGCAACAAATTTAAAACACTTAATTGGTGCAACAAAAAACAGCATAAAATACAGTATAAAACGTGAATAACAATAAATTCAGAATTCAAAAATCAATCAATTTAGGGGGGAAATCCATCCAATAAACATTAGATGATCACCAGGGCTAGCTGGCTAAGTTAGTCCTATTTGGGCCAGCGAGGAGACCAGGGGAGAATTAACTGTGGGATCCCAGAGCGGGTAAAAGGGATCCCACAGTTAAGGGATCTTCATAAAAGGGGAGGGGGAGGGAAGGAAGGGGAATAAAAGATCAGGCTAAGTTCAAATTGAAAGCCAGGCAGAATAGCTCTGTCTTACCGGCCCTGTGGAAGGAAGTTAAATCCTGCAGGGCCCTGGTCTCATGGGACAGAGCATTCCACCAGATCGGGGCCACGGCCGAAAAGGCCCTGGCGGAGGATAATCTGACTTCCTTAGGGCCTGGGACCTCTAAACTATGATTATTCATGGACCTTAAGGTCCTCTGCAGGGCATACCAGGAGAGGAGGTCCCGTAAATATGAGGGCCCTAAGCCACAAAGGGCTTTAAAGGTCAAAACCAGCACCTTAAACCTGACCTGATACTCCAGCGGGAGCCAGTGCAACTAGACAAATATTTGGGCAGACGTGATCTCAGAGAGGAGCTTTTAAAGCCACTTCCAGCCCTATCGCTGGATAAGAATGAATGCTGTTCCTGAGAGAAGTGCTTCACAGAAGGTCCCTGCTGCTGTTCTTGGGGACGGGACAACTCCAGTGTCATTAATTCTCTTGGGGTGAGACCATTTCAGCCACAGGATGCCCAGACACCACTGAACCGCCGCCCCCCCCCCCGGCTGATTCTTACCGGCCAGGTAGAGCGTGTGCGAATTCTTGTTCTCGGGCACTTTGTCGGATCTCTCGCACGGCTGCATGCCCAGGAACTTCACAATGTTGCTGACAGCTTCTGCATTCAGAGGAGGTTTCGAGAAGACCTGGGGTTAGCCCTGTGTTGTCCCGGCTGTGTGGTCAGATCCAAAGGGGATCTTTCAGAGTAGCAAGCTAGCCACCCCAGGATCCTAGGAAGCCGTCTTAGACAAGGGTCAGGCAACTGTCCATCTAGCTCACCATTGTCAACATCAAACTTGGGTTTCCAGCTGCTTTTGGACTACAGTTCCCATCGTCCCTGGCCACTGGTCCTGCTCGCTAGGGATGATGGGAGTTGTAGTCCAAAAACAGCTGGAAACCCAAGTTTGGGAAACCCTGGCAGCAGCTCTCCAGGACTTCAGACAAGGGTATCACCCAGCCCTAGCTGGAGAGACGGGATTGAACCAGGGATATTTTTCATACAAGGCAGGTGCTCAGCCATTGAATTAGATCTGCTGCCTCTATCTACCTTGTTAAGTGGGGAAGTCAGAGATCTAGAACAGGCTTTCTCAACCTCGGCCCTCCAGATGTTCCTGGCCTACAACTCCCATGATCCTTAGCTAGCAGAACCAGTGGTCAGGGATGATGGGAATTGTACAGTGGTACCTCGGGTTAATGGTATGCGGGTGGTGCTGTGGGTTAAACCACAGAGCCTAGGGCTTGCCAATCAGAAGGTTGGCGGTTCGAATCCCAGCGACGGGGTGAGCTCCCATTGCTCGGTCCCTGCTCCTGCCCACCTAGCAGTTCGAAAGCATGTCCAAGTAGATAAATAGGTACCGTTCTGGCGGGAAGGTAAACGGTGTTTCCGTGCGCTGCTCTGGTTCGCCAGAAGCGGCTTAGTCATGCTGGCCACATGACCCGGAAGCTGTACGCCGGCTCCCTTGGCCAATAAAGCGAGATGAGCGCCACAACCCCAGAGTCAGTCACAGCTAGACCTAATGGTCAGGGGTCCCTTTACCTTGGGTTAAGAACTTAATTCGTCCCGGAGGTCTGTTCTTAACCTGAAACTGTTCTTACCCTGAGGTACCACTTTAGCTAATGGGGCCTCCCGCTGCTGCCACTGCGCAATTTCTGTTCTCATCCTGAAGTTCTTAACCCAAGGTATTACTTCCAGGTTAGCGGAGTCTGTAACCTGAAGCGTCTGTAACCCGAGGTACCACTGTAGTCTCAAAACATCTGGAAGGCTGAGGTTGAAGAAGCCTGATCGAGAATAACCTTTCTTGTTCTCTAAGCTAAAAAGTTGTCTTGTTTAGAAGACACTCAGGAGCCTGGGAATGTCTTTTTCTAAAATTGGTTTTAACATGCAATCTTAGGTCTGGGAAAAAGCTTGCCGTATCTCACCATCCAGGGTTTTGATAGTGCTGAGAGCAAAGGTCTCTTCTTTCTCATAGTCATCCCCGACTTCCTCCCAGGCAGCTGCAAAGTTGGGCTTCAAGACCTTCTGGAGGTGGTCGGAGAGAGTCAGCTCCAGGTCTTCCAGCTGGCGGAGAAAAGGAGGTTAGTCCTCAGGGTGGGGAAAGGCCCTCAAGATGCAAAAGACGGCAAGCTCACCCCTGTCGGCCTGTTGCAAAGATGGATACAGCACTTGGCCTCGGGGTGATCTGCTGGCAACCTTCAGGCTGAATAATAATACAGTGGTGCCCCGCAAGACGAACGACTCGCAAGACGGAAAACCCGCTAGACGAAAGGGTTTTCCATCTTGGAGGTGCTTCGCAAAACGAATTTCCTATGGGCTTGCTTTGCAAGACGAAAATGTCTTGCGAGTTCCTGCGGGTTTTTTTTCCTCCCCCCCCTTTTTCTAAGCCGCTAAGCCGCTTATCCGCTAAGCCGCTAAAAGCCGCTAATAGCGCTAATCCGCTAAGCCGTCAATGGGCTTGCTTCGCAAGACGAAAAAACCGCTAGACGAAGAGACTCACAGAACGGATTCTTTTTGTCTTGCGAGGCACCACTGTAATAATAATAATAATAATAATAATAATAATAATAATAATAATAATAATAAATATTTATACCCCGCCCTTTCCGGTTCAAAAACAGGGATCAGGGCGGCTAACAACAAATTTAAAACAATTATAAAAGCAGCAGGAGTTCCCTACCAGGACAGACTTTGCTCATGTGCTCAAGACATTAATTCCATAAAACATATTTTGTTGCATTGTGCAAAATATGAGCAAGCCAGGGCTGAACTGATACTACCCTTGCTGGTACCTTTCCCGGGAAAATCAGAGGCTCACTACGTCAGGTTCCTACTGGAAGACCAGACAAATGCTAGAACATTAGCAGTGGCAAAGTTTTTATCGGTGGTTGCAAGAACAAATGATCCCTATATTCTAAACAAAATGCTTGTTTAACCTGGAGGTAGGCTGTATGAATTGTGTATTGCTTTGTAATGATTTGTTGGGTCTCTGGACCATAATAAAGATTGATGATGATAAAAGCAGCATAAAATACAGTATAAAAAAATGAATAACAATAAAATTCAAAAATCAATTTAGGGGAAATAAGCATTAGATAATCCCCAGGGCTAGCTGGCTGAATTGATCCTACTTGGGCCAGCGAGGAGGCCAGGGGAGAATTAGCTGTGGTGTCTCAGAGCGGATGATCTTCATAAAAGAGGAGGGGGAGGGAAGAGAAGGGAAATAAAAGATCAGGCTGAATTCAAATTAAAGGCCAGGCGGAATAGCTCTGTCTTACAGGCCCGGCAAAAAGAGGTTAAATCCTGAAGCGCCCTAGTCTCATGGGACAGAGCATTCCACCAGGTCGGAGCCATCACTGAAAAGGCCCTGGCTCTCCTGGAGGATAGTTGGACTTCCTTAGGGCCTGGGACCTCTAAACTATGGTTGTTCATGGACCTTAAGGTCCTCCGCGGGGCATACCAGGAGAGACGATCCCGTAGGTACGAGGGTCCTAGGCCGGGAAGGGCTTTAAAGGTCAAAACCAGCACCTTGAACCTGACCCGATACTCCACCGGGAGCCAGTGCAACTGGTAAAGCACTGGGTGAATATGCTCCCATGGTAGGGACCCCGTGAGGAGCCTCGCTGCAGCATTCTGCACCCGCTGGAGTTTATGGGACAGTTTCAAGGGCAGCCCCGCGTAGAGCAAATTACAGTAGTCAAGCCTGGAGGTGACCGTCGCATGGATCACCGTGGCCGTCGCATGGATCACCGTGGCCAGATCGGGGCGGAAAGGTTAGTGTCAGCAACCCCAAGTCGCCAAAGAAGGGGCTCCTTACACACCTGCCCCACGCGTTCCTCCTCCCCAATCCTACCACTGGCACGAAATCTGCTTCCTCTGGAAACGAGGAATGGCTGGCCAAGGTGGGAGCAAGACTGGCAAGGATGAGCCCAAAAAGAACTCTTTGATACTGGCCTCCATATGTGTTCAGATGCAGGTTATCCAGAATGACAGGATTTTGACAGAAAAGATAAAATCCCAATATGCTCTCAAACTACAGTGCTGATTAATACTCTACAGCCAGTGGGAAATGGGGGTTATTGTTCTGCTGTTTTAATTATTTGTGTTTTTATCTTGTATCTTATTTTGCGAACCGCCTAAGATCGCATGATGAAGGGCATCATCATCATCATCATCAGTGCTTTTTCTGGGGGAACACAGGGGTACACATACCCCTAAACATTTTGTGAATATTTGTATTTTTGTCCATTTACTGTATTTTCCCTGATTTGAACTATAAAATGGTGATTTTCTTGAGTCAAAATGAGAGTACCCCTAAACATTCTTTAAGTACGTTTCTGAGCACAATTCAAAGTGTTGGTGCTGACCTTTAAAGCCCTAAACGGCCTCAGTCCTGTATCCCTGAAGGAGCGTCTCCACCCCCATCATTCTGCCTGGACACTGAGATCCAGCGCCAAGGGCCTTCTGGCAGTTCCCTCATTGCGAGAAGTGAGGTTACAGGGAACCAGACAGAGGGCCTTCTCAGTAGTGGTGCCCACCCTGTGGAACCCCCTCCCTTCCGATGTGAAGGAAATAAGCAGCTTTCCTATCTTTACAAGACATCTGAAGGCAGCCCTGCTTAGGGAACTTTTTAATATTTAACGCTGTACTGTTCTTAACACTTGATTGGGAGTTACCCAGAGTGGCTGAGGAAACTCAGCCAGATGGGTTGGCGGGGTATAAATAAATAAATAAATAAATAAATAAATAAATAAGAAGAATAAAAAATGCACTAATAATAATGATATTCGTACAGCACTTTTCTGCATTGCTGAGTGAAAGCAGTGCACAATTATACACTTAAAAATCAGTATAAAATGCTTCCAGCTAAGAACGATAAGAACAGTGGGAACTGAGTAGCACAATGAAGTGTGCACATCTCCCATAGGTGAAAAGTCTTTCCTTATTTACGGAGCAAAGGAGACAAGGGAATATCCCACCAGAAGGTGTTCCAGGGGGTACAACGGATGGTTTGAAGCAAGGCCTCACAGTGGCTGATCTTAAACTTTGGGATGGGTCATGTGGGAGAAAGCAAGCCACTTTCCACAACTCTCAGACTTCGAGAGAAGTAGCCTGGTTAGGTCTGTGAAGTTAGCTGAGGATTTGAGTCTATTGAATAAGTTTTCCCCACAACCATTTCTGACAGAATGTGAATAGTAGGTAGCCCATACTACTACTGTGTGTGTGTTTCTTATTTTAAAAACAGTCGGGGGCATCAAAGACAGATTTTTATGCAAATCTCCAGGGTGGAAATGAGTCTGTTCTTCATCCTGTTCAGCTCTTCCTACAGAACATTTGCCCTGGGCTCGCTTACCACATATTCGTCGTCGTAGCCGTCCTCGTCCGGCACTCCAGTGTGAGGGTCGCAGTCTCGCACAGTGAACTTCATAGTGCAGCTAAAAGTGCAGGCGACTGGGGTGAGGGAGAACGGAGTCCACGTTAAGAGGGAGAACTGCTCCGAGCAAAAACCGAAGCCGGGAAGGAAAACAGCCCAGCCTCCGAGTGGCAAATGCCGATGACAGACAGCCGAGGAATTAAAACCCAGGCACATCCCCAGCAGGGCGGCCTCGAAAATCGCTTTACACGTTACGACAACTCCATGTGGAAGTGGCCGCATGCCAGGTTGCAACTTGGATGTATGGATCTGGAGCCAAACACGGAACCACGGCTCTCAAGGTTGGATTCAGGGCTTGTCACTCACGTTGCAACAAGCAGGAGCTTTGATCCCTTCAACCAGCCACTTGGAATGAGAGAATTGCAGGGCTATCTAGCGCAACACACTACAACGCAGAAATCACAGCAGAAAAATCCCTGGCAGGCGGCCATCCAAGCTCTGCTTTAAAATTCTCCCACTTGCCTTGCATGTGTTGAAAAGCAAATTGATGGGCACAAGGGAGGAGAGAAAAGCCTTGTGGGAACCACTGGAAGCCCAGTGGGTGCCTTAAGCACTTGGGGCAGCTGCTCCACAAGGTGGTGAAACCATTTCTAGCAAGAGCCAAGCTATGCTGCATGTCAGGATCATCTAAACACACAGAAGCAGCCGTACAGGATCAGGCCACTGACCTGTGCTCACTGTGGCCGACCAAATGCCTCAAAGGGGAGCCTGCAAGAAGAACCCCATGGAAGATTTAGTGCTGAACACACCCAGAATGGCGCTTTGGGCTTCTTTATTTTAGGCATTTTTATACTGCTTAATCGTTATACCACTTCAAGTTACATGAAAGGAGATTCGGACTCAGCATCAGGAAGAACGTTCTGACAGTAAGAGCTGTTTGACATTGGAACAGATTCCCTCGGGAGGTTGTGGACCAGGCATAGAGAGCCAGAGTGGTGTAGTGGTTAAGAGTGGTGGACTCGTAATCTGGTGAACCGAGTTTGCGTCTCTGCTCCTCCACATGAAGTCTTTTTCTGGGCATAATTCAAAGTGCTTGTTTAGACCTATAAAGCCTTGAATGGCTCAGGACCCCTCAAGGATCACATCTTCCCGTTGGAACCAACCTGGACCCTGCGCCCACCATCTGGGTGGTGTAGTGTGGTGTAGTGGTTAACAGCGGTGGACTCGTAATCTGGTGAACTGGGTTTGCTTCCCTGCTCCTCCACATGCAGCTGCTGGGTGACCTTGGGCCAGTCACACTTCTCTGAAGTCTCTCAGCCCCACTCACCTCACAGAGTGTTTGTTATGGGTGAGGAAGGGAAAGGAGCTGCTTTGAGACTCCTTTGGGATATAAAGCGGGATATCAAATCCAAACTCTTCTTCTTCTTCTATAGGCAAACTCAGCCCTCCAGATGTTTTGGGACTACAATCCCCATCATCCCTGACCACTGGTCCTGTTAGTTGGGATGATGGGAGTTGTAGTCCCAAAACATCTGGAGGGCTGAGTTTGCCTATGCCTGTTATGGACTCCCCTTCCTTGGAGGTTTTTAAGCAGAGGCTGGATGGCCATCAGTCCTGGATGCTTTAATTGAGATTCCTGCATTGCAGGGGGCTGGACTAGATGACCCTTGGGGGCCTCCCAACTCTACGATTCTATGATTAGCATTTCTAAGCAATGTTCATAAAATTACCCAGAGACTAAAAATAAACAAAGAATGCAAAGAATAAGAACCATTTAAAAATCCATCATGAAACTGGGCCAAAACAAACAAGATGAATTTTAACAGGGAGAAATGTAAAGTATTGCACTTGGGCAAAAAAAAAAATGAGAGGCACAAATACAAGATGGGTGACACCTGGCTTGAGAGCAGTACATGTGAAAAGGATCTAGGAGTCTTGGTTGACCACAAACTTGACATGAGCCAACAGTGTGACGCGGCAGCTAAAAAAGCCAATGCAATTCTGGGCTGCATCAATAGGAGTATAGCATCTAGATCAAGGGAAGTAATAGTGCCACTGTATTCTGCTCTGGTCAGACCTCACCTGGAGTACTGTGTCCAGTTCTGGGCACCACAGTTCAAGAAGGACACTGACAAACTGGAACGTGTCCAGAGGAGGGCAACCAAAATGGTCAAAGGCCTGGAAACAATGCCTTTTGAGGAATGGCTAAGGGAGCTGGGCATGTTTAGCCTGGAGAAGAGGAGGTTAAGGGGTGATATGATAGCCATGTTCAAATATATAAAAGGATGTCACATAGAGGAGGGAGAAAGGTTGTTTTCTGCTGCTCCAGAGAAGCAGACACGGAGCAATGACTCCAAACTACAAGAAAGAAGATTCCACCTAAACATTAGGAAGAACTTCCTGACAGTAAGAGCTGTTCGACAGTGGAATTTGCTGCCAAGGAGTGTGGTGGAGTCTCCTTCTTTGGAGGTCTTTAAGCAGAGGCTTGACAACCATATGTCAGGAGTGCTCTGATGGTGTTTCCTGCTTGGCAGGGGGTTGGACTCGATGGCCCTTGTGGTCTTGTCCAACTCTATGATTCTATGATTCTATGAAATTTGATATCCAGAGGGAGACATCTTTTGTTCCCAGAGATTCTGTTTGGATCTGGTAAACTGAAAAAGCAGCCTACCTGCTGTGGGGTCGTCCAGGGGCAGCCGGACAAGTGTGTAGCACATTCCTGGCTGGTTGTAGGAGAGGATGGGGGCAGGGATGCAGCGGAGCACATCGTAGGCGTCGGAAGGCTCCATCTGCACCGTCACCTTCTCCAGTAACTGGTCGTTGAGGGTGTTTGTGCAGTCGAACTAGAGAGAGAGGGGAGAAACAAACTGAGGGTTGCTTGTGGCCTGAATCTCTCTTCTGCTGCCCTTTCTCCAGGGCTCACGCAAAGCACACTCCGCCAACCTTCTCCAATCTGGTGCCCGCCAGATGTTTCAGCCCGAGCAAGCATGGCCACAGGGCTCGTCAGAAGTGTGGATCACAGCATCGGGGGGAGGCAGATGTTCTAAACACTTGCTGAAAACTGTTCTGTTCTGCCAGGCCTGTGCAGACAACTAAGATTCCTGCATGGAAGGGAGTTGAACTAGATGGCCCTTGCGATCCCTTCCAACTCTACAATTCTAGGGTTCTATAAAAGTACATCCCATCCACCCACAATGGTCTATTGAGGTTTGCTTTTAATTTCATTTTGCGTTTAACTTTTTGTGATTTTATTGCCTGCGTTTTTATATTGTTATCAACTGCTGTGAGATGTACCGTATTTTTCGCTCTATAAAACGCACCCGACCATAAGACGCACCTAGTTTTTAGAGGAGGGAAACAAAAAAAGCTAGCAAGAACTGCGGACACGCTCGCTTGGTGCAGCTCTTTAAAGATAAGAGCGGCTCTTGCTGGCTTTTCCGGGAGGTGGGAGAAGGGACTGACGGGCTGCCCTCCGTCCTTTCTCCCACCTCCCTGAAAAGCCAGAGCAAGCTGCGCAGCTATCGCTGAAGCCAGCAGAACAAGAGGTGCTGCGCAGCTCTCACTCTTGCTGTACTGGCTTCAGCGATAGCTGTGCAGCTTGCATTCACTCCCTAAGACGCACACACATTTCCCCTTACTTTTTAGGAGGAAAAAGGTGCGTCTTATGGAGCGAAAATATTTTATGATACCTGCATATATATATATTTATAAATCAATAAATACACCGGCTGAAAGCTGCTTTTGAGGATTTGGGGCAAGGGTTCTTTCTCAGCCCTGCTGGGAAAATGCATTCAGAAGAGCTCTGGCCCTTCTCCACAGCGGACACAGTGGTCAAAAGGCATGAAGTGATAACTTCAGGGGTCAGCAGCCTAAGGCCCATGGCGCACGGACCAACTTCTGGGTTGATGGTGCCTGTGTGCATGTGCACAGGTGCTCCTCCAACCCAGATGTGCGCCAGAAATAGCATATGCGCACGCATATGGGATGGAGAAGCGCCCGTGCGCATGTGCACACACTATTTCTTGCGCACTTCTGGGATGGAGGAGCGCCGGAAATAGTGTGTGTGCATGGGCGCTCCTCCGACCCAGGAAGAGTGCGCAGGCACACACACTCTGACCCATCCTCTGACCGACAGAGCGTCGACTGGCCCATCCTCAGATAAGGATGCTGACCTCTGTAATAACTACTACAGAGTCAGGGATCTTTTGTCACCTCAGACTGAAGTGCATCCTCATTGTTGTCATAAGCCCAATCGTGTTTTCCTCCGTAAAAGTAACATCATTTTTTAAAGGTAAAGGGACCCCTGACCATTAGGTCCAGTCGTGGCCGACTCGGGGGTTGCGGCGCTCATCTCGCTTTACTAGCCGAGGGAGCCGGCGTACACCTTCCGGGTCATGTGGCCAGCATGACTAAGCCGCTTCTGGCAAACCAGAGCAGTGCACGGAAATGCCGTTTACCTTCCCGCCGGAGCGGTACCTATTTATCTACTTGCACTTTGACGTGCTTTCGAACTGCTAGGCAGGCAGGAGCAGGGACCAAGCAACGGGAGTTCACCCCATCGCGGGGTTTCAAACCTGCGTCCCTTAACATCATTTTTTAAATCCCCCTAAAAACCCCATGGGGGACGCGGGTGGCACTGTGGGTTAAACTACAGAGTCTAGGGCTTGCCGATCAAAAGGTCGGCGATTTGAAACCCCGCGACGGGGTGAGCTCCCATTGCTCGGTCCCTGCTCCTGCCAACCTAGCAGTTCGAAAGCACGTCCAAGTGCAAGTAGATAAATAGGTACCGCTCTGGTGGGAAGGTAAACGGCGTTTCCATGCGCTGCTCTGGTTCGCCAGAAGCGGCTTAGTCATGCTGGCCACATGACCCGGAAGCTGTACGCCGGCTCCCTCGGCCAATAAAGCGAGATGAGCACCTGGACCTAATGGTCAGGGGGCCCTTTACCTTTACCTAAAAACCCCGTGAGGTACATTACAGTGAGAGCGCATGACTGCCCAAAGCCTGCCAGAAAGAGCTTCAAGCTGAGCAAGGAAGTGACTGAAGGTCTTCTGAATCAGAGTTCAGCACTCCTACTACTGTGGCCTACAAAAGGTTGAGACTACAAAGAAGCACCAAAAATTCCTTTCCAGGGCATGTGGCATGGACGGGGTTTAACTTGCACCTAGCATCCTCTGTAGCCTCTGCCAACAACGCTGAGGCTTCTTGTACCTGGAAGACGATGTGATTTGAGAAGACGTGCTTGATGCAGCGGACAAAATACTCCGTCTCGGCCTCGGTCAGCTGCACTGGATCGGATGACTTGAAGAGAGGGCCCAAATTCTTGAACTCCGGAATGGCAGCCAGTTGTTCTAAAGGGGAAGAAACAGACTCAGCTTACAGGGAGACAACATGTTCTCTCCCTCCAGCCACCTTGCAAACTGCCATGGCAAATGCATTTAAAACACAACCTTCTGCAGCTCTCCAAGGTTTAAGAGTGCGGCTCTGGGGTCTTTTATTACCTTGGAATATGTCCTGCCGCGAAGGAGCCATTTTCTCGGGCTTGTTGGCCACCAGGGCAATCTCTGAAACGAGAAAACGCCAATAAAATTTCCAGCCAAGGTGTCCAAGACAAATCCATAATGCAGAGGCGTGAGCACGTAGGCATGACTGCAGACCAGAAAAATTGTCCTGACGCGGGTGGCGCTGTGGGTTAAACCACAGAGCCTAGGACTTGCTGATTAGAAGGTCGGCGGTTCGAATCCCCACGATGGGGTGAGCTCCCATTGCTCGGTCCCTGCTCCTACCCACCTAGCAGTTCAAAAGCACATCAAAGTGCAAGTCCGGCGGGAAGGTGAACGGCATTTCCGTGAGCTGCTTCGGTTCAACAGAAGCAGCTTAGTCATGCTGGTCACATGACCTGGAAGCCGTACGCAGGCTCCCTCGGCCAATAAAGCGAGATGAGCGCTGCAACCCCAGAGTCGTCCGCGACTGGACCTAATGGTCAGGGGTCCCTTTACCTTTACCTATCACACACACTGCAGCTTATTTTACTACGCACTAGGGAAGGCCTTTTGCAGGCTCATGTGGGCATCCGGGAGCCACTCTGGCGACTCCAGGCACAACATGCAAAAAATCTACCCAAGACCCATGGCATGTACAAAGTTCCAAACTGTGCTTGCCACAGGCTCCAGGCAGGAATTGGGTTAAAATTGCTTAAAACACACGGTGTTTTAACACGGGATAGCTTTCTCCAAAAGAACATGGAAAATATATTGCATGTATCCATTGTGACTGGATACAGCTCTGGTGGAGAGCCCTCCAGACCCATTCCTGCTTCCGTCTGCCACTTCAGAGGCCATAAAGAGGGGAGGAAGTAGCCGTGCCAACAGGCTAAAAAATAGCTTCTATCCGTGAGCTGTTCAACGAAAAATAACAGCGAAATTGACTTGCGATAAGAGATTGAGTGTTTGGGGGGGAGGGAGGCTCATTTATTTCATTGTACACAGGTCGTACAATGAAAATAAAGGTATTATTATTATTATTATTATTATTATTATTATTACTACTACTACTACTACTACTACTACTTAGGCAACCCTCCATTCTGCCTGGAGAAGAGCTGCAGCAGAGAGTCTCTGCTGTGTGCATGAAGCTCCATTTGCACAAAAAACTACCTTTCATAAGCTGCTTTGCGATGGCTTGGCTTTGAAAGGCAGTACGTAAGTAGTTAACGGAACAGAACAGCACAGAATATTATCATCAGAACCTGTACAGACCATTACAGTGCTACCTTGGTTCCCGAATGGCTTAGTTGATGAACAAATGAGCTCCTGAACATCGCAAACGAGGAAGTAAGTGTTTTTCGGAAGCCGAACATCCGTTTCAACTGTTGGCATTGTTTCTAGGGCCAATCAGCCAATCAGAAGCCGCGTCTTGGTTTGCAAATGTTTTGGGAGCTGAACAAACTTCCAGAATGGATTGAGTTCAAGAACCAAGGTACCACTGTATTCTGCAAGATTAACCATGGTCAGATTATATATCTACATATACCAAACTTTTGGCAGTGCACCCGATAAACACTCAAGATGTGGAAAGCTCACCGCATCTCTCAAGGATGCTGTTCTTGGATGTCCCCATCATGCCACTTGGAACCCAGGTGGGCACTGCACGCAGTTAAGGCAGTGGTTAGCGGAGTTTGTAACCTTAAGCGTCTGTAACTCGGGGTGTACCATTGTATAGTTAAAGCTATTGTTTTCCCAGTAGTGATGTATGGAAGTGAGAGCTGGACCATAAAGAAGGCTGATCGCCAAAGAATTGATGCTTTTGAATTCTAGTGCTGGAGGAGACTCTTGAGAGTCCCATGGACTGCAAGAAGACCAAACCTATCCATTCTTAAGGAAATCAGCCCTGAGTGCTCACTGGAAGGACAGATCCTGAAGCTGAGACTCCAAGACTTTGGCCATCTCATGAGAAGAGAAGACTCCCTGGAAAAGACCCTGATGTTGGGAAAGATGGAGGGCATAAGGAGAAGGGGACGACAGAGGACGAGATGGTTGGCCAGTGTTCTCGAAGCTACAAGCATGAGTTTGACCAAACTGTGGGAGGCAGTGGAAGACAGAAGTGCCTGGCGTGCTCTGGTCCATGGGGTCACGAAGAGTCGGACACGACTAAACGACTAAACAACAACAACAAAAGGCAGTGGGGTTCCACATCTGGAGCAGAAGACTCCCCCCTTAAGCCTGTTTTTGCTCCATTACCTGCTTTCTGCTCAAAGGTGGGGGCAGTGGCCAGAGGCACGGACCTCATGTCAAAAGGCTTCTCTGTGGGCTCCAGGGTGTACTGGTGCAGGGCCTTTTCCATGCCGGGAATGGAGACGGTCAAGCCTGCAAAGAGGGAGGGGTGAAAGGTGTTCAAGGAAGGATCACGTGGGGCTCAGAGGCCCAATTTGCTGGCAGGAGCATCAAGGGTGGGGAAGGGCCAATAGACATACCCAACACCAGAACTTTAGCCATTGTCAAGAGCAGCCCCAAGAGGTGTGGCAATTCCCTGGATAACCTGCAAAGGTCTCCAGTTCTTAACCAATGGCCCCTGTTCCCCCCATCCCATTCTTTTAGGACTCGCAGGTGCAGTTCCGCCCTTCCCAGCCGGCACCAACCGTTAAAGATGTATGCAGCGTTCAGAGCCAGCTGCCTCTGCTGCAGCACGTTCAGGTAGAAGGTTGCTCGGTCGCGGACCTCGTCGTCGCTGTCCATCATGCACCTGCATGGCAAAAGAGGAGAGAAAGCCCTTGAAGGCTGCTGAAGGGGGGGTGGCCACTACCAGACACCAGGAATCACAAGACAGAGAAACCAGTAGGAGAACACTTCGATCTCCCAGGACATTCTATACAAGATTTCAAAGCAGCTGTCTTATTACAAAAGAATTTCAGAAATAGACTGGGAAGAGAAGTTGCTGAATTGCAACTTATTACCAAACTTAAAGGGACGTGGGCGGCGCTGTGGGTTAAACCACAGAGCCTCTTGGGCTTGCCGATCAGAAGGTCAGTGGTTCGAATCCCTATGACGGGGTGAGCTCCTGTTGCTCGGTCCCTGCTCCTGCCAACCTAGCAGTTCGAAACCACGAAGTGCAAGTAGATAAATAGGTACTGCTCCAGCGGGAAGGTAAATGGTATTTCCATGTGCTGCTCTGGTTCGCCAGAAGCGGCTTAGTCATGCTGGCCACATGACCCGGAAGCTGTACGCCGGCTCCCTTGGTCAGTAAAGCGAGATGAGCGCCACAACCCCAGAGTCGTCCACGACTGGACTAATGGTCAGGGGTCCCTTTACCTTTACTTTTACCAAACTTCTTATCTCATTATACACAATAAAGCTATTTTAGCCATCTCACCCCTTGCTTTTTCCTGTAAGACCAACAGCAGTCGTTAACAGTCATCAACAGTTACCACACCTATCAGCCAATCACCCATTCCCACCAACCTTCTGCGTAATACCGCTCCCCACCCTCTCACTATATATAAGGGTCCGGTGACTTCTGTTTCAGTGTATCTGAAGAAGTGTGCATGCACACGAAAGCTCATACCAATAACAAACTTAGCTGGTCTCTAAGGTGCTACTGGAAGGAATTTTTTTTATTTAAGTGTGTGTTCTCAGATGCTGAGGTAGTCCTTGTTTACAAAAGAGAGAGGGGCCGGGGCCCAGGTCCACATGCAGAGCCCTGAGAACCCTGCTCCTTAGTTAAGAGTCATAGGACTGTAGAGTTGGAAGGGACCCCCAAAGCCCATCTAGTCCAGCCCCCTGCCATTCAGGAATCACAGCTGCATTACAGGTTCTAAGAGAGTGGGAAGGCAAGCTTTGGTGGTCGAGAGCTCAACTCCCTTTTTCTACTTTGTAGTTTTGAAGAAAGGGTGTGGTGAAGGCTGGAGGAGTGGCTTGCTAAGTGGGTGTGGCTAAAACACTGGGGGGGGGGCGCCTCCACAGTCAAGCCTACTAAACTTCCGGCAAGAATCCCACCCCCTTTTTCTACACCTATACATGGAAGTGTTTTCTCCTCTCTTTTCTTACCAGTTTTTCGAATTTCCACCTAGAGCTGGATAATGTTTTGCAATATTACGGCAAAGCTAAATTTATCTGTATGGCAGCTGATTTGGTTTTTTAAAAAAATCAAAATCAAAAGTGAATTATAGGTGAATTAAGATGCCTGCTTTCTACCGCCATTCAGCTCAGCCCTGACGGATGCCTAAGAGGGCAAACAGCCCTCTTATGTGGCTATTTCCAAGATGCCACAACGGAACCCAATGCTCAAGGGACAGGAAAGAACCTGCTTTGAAAGTCTCTTCCCTGACTTTGAACTCACCTCTGCAAGAGCACCAAGACACTGGGAAGGAGGTTCTCATTCTGGGCCCCAAACTTTGCCAATGCACTGACGGCAGCTGCAGAAGAAAACAGAGTTTGTAGATAAAGGGAGTCTGTAGATAAAGGGAAGTTATCGCTCGCTTGGATTACTGCAATGCGCACTATGTGGGGCTACATTTGATGGTGACCCGGAAACTGCAATTAATCCAGAATGTGGCAGCCAGACTGGGGACTGGGAGTGGCCGCCGAGACCACATAACACCGGTCCTGAAAGACCTACATCGGCTCCCAGTAGGTTTCCGAGCACAATTCAAAGTGTTGGTGCTGACCTTGAAAGCCCTAAACGGCCTCAGTCCAGTATACCTGAAGGAGCGTCTCCACCCCTATCGTTCTGCCCGGACACTGAGGTCCAGTGCCGAGGGCCTTCTGGTGGTTCCCTTCCTGCGAGAAGCCAAGTTACAGGGAACCAGGCAGAGGGCCTTCTCGGTGGTGGCGCCCACCCTGTGGAATGCCCTCACATCAGATGTCAAAGAGAAAAACAACTAACAGACTTTCAGAAGACATCTGAAGGCAGCTCTGTTTGTTTTTAACAGCTTTTAATGTTTAACAGATCACTGTATTTTCATACTTTGTTGGAAGCCGCCCAGAGTGGCTGGGGAAACCCAGCCAGACGGGTGGGGTATAAATAATAATAATATATTATTATTATTATTATTATTATTATTATTATTATTATTATTAAGTGGGGAAGGGGTGTAGCTCTGAAGGAGGGCATCAGTAAGTTATTATCCTGTGGTTGCTTTAGGTCTCTCCACATAGGCTTGCACACTTAATACCTCGAGGACAGCCTTTCCTCATATAAACCAACCTGGACTCTGTGTTCATCATCTGAGGCCCTTCTTCATGTGCCTCCTCCTTGAGAAGTCCGGAGGGTGGCAACACAAGAACAGGGCCTTCTCTGCAGTGGCTCCCCGTTTGAGGGATGCTCTCCCCAGGACTGCACACCTGCCACTTTCATTACATATCTTTAGGCGCCAGGCTGTTGTTTTGTTGCTTTTGTTTTAACTATTTATTGTGCTTTTATCTTGTGAACCGCCCTGAGATCTTTTGATGAAATTAAGTTATTAACCCGGGGTACAGTGGTACCCCGGGTTAATAACTTAATTAGTTCTGGAGGTCCGTTCTTAACCTGAAACTGTTCTTAACCTGAAGCACCACTTTAGCTAATAGGGCCTCCCACCACCACGCGATTTCTGTTCTCATCCTGAAGCAAAGTCCTTAATCCAAGGTACTATTTCTGGGTTAGCAGAGTCTGTAACCTGAAGCGTCTGTAACCTGAGGTACTATTGTATATAAATCTAATAAACAACAGCAACAACCCCTCACCTTTAAAATTCACGACTGAAGCTTGGCATCTTGCTCCCTTAACCTTCCCAACAAAAAGCCAAGCTTATCTTTACACAGCAGTCTTGCTAAGCTAAAGGATCTGGGGCATGTATTCAACTCTGGGATGAAGCCAGGTGGACCCAAAGGCCCCATTCACGGCAGCCTCCCCCGGGAAGACCTGCTCCCTTCCCCTCCTTGGCCACGTAGCAAAGACAGGTCTGGAGCCTGCCAACTCACCGGCCCTCACAGCTTCGTTTTCCAGCACCACCCTGTTGAAAATGAATCGGATGTACTTGGAAGGGGAGGGGGTCCTGGGCCCTTCCTTGCCAAGCAGGTGGAGGATCTTGGTGGCCAGCACCGTGTGCTCGCAGTCTTCAATGAACTCGCAGAGGTGGGCCAAGCCGGATTCCTTGCTCTCCGGATTCTCCTCGATGATGCTGATGATGCAGTCGACGATGGCTCGCTTGTACTCAAAGCCACCCTGCGGAGGGGGCGGAAAAGCAGGAGTCAAAGGGAGCTTGGAAGACCAGCCTAGCCCAGACATCCATCAAGCTTAGATCCTATTCCCAAATGCACTTAATCAACTGAGGAACACACTTTATGGACAGCCTCTTAGGGATTTCCCACATCTGAAAGCACAAGAGCAACTTGCTGTTCGCAATGGGGTTTTTTTAAAAAATGGGGGCAAGAATCAACCAAAAAGAGCAGAGAAATTCTTGCCCTAACAAATAGAAAAAAGAATGACAAAAACGAATGAGAAATTGGGAGGCAAAACTACATTCATTTTTTTTTTTAAAAAAAAACACCTTCTTTTTTGTCCATGTGCCAAACCAATGAGGTGACCAAAATTTGTCAAGTGTTGTTTGGCTGATTCTAAGTCGTAGAAACGAGTCCCAAAGCAGGAACAGGGTATGTGAGCCAACTGTGACCAGCCACAAGTGCCACAGGAAGTGATTAGGAAGAGGGATGGTCTGGAATGGCCTCTGAAAGTCCAGTTCCCACCATCATATTTATCACAAGTAAAAATGCCACAATGGAATGTTTACCCATCATTTCTGCATTGAACACGCTCCCAAATGGAAAGACCTGAGGTTTACTGTATTCTAGCACAGAATATTTTTCTTCGCCAGCTACTTGCAGACTCTGAATACTGAGTTTCCACTGTGCTAACAACAATGACTGACACTGACACTGACACACACACACACACACACACACACAAACAGAGAGAGAGGGGGGGGAGGGATTAGCTGTCAGTGATGAAACAGTATCTAAATTCCTTTGTTCTTGTGCAGCAGATAATCTAGTGTAACAGATAACCAGGAAAAACGAAACTTTACAGGGACTAAAACAAACATCCTTGATTTTCAGATCGTTCTAAGGCTAGTATGTTTGCTCTGGCCACAAGCCCTACTTATTAATCTCCACCACGACCATCCCCTGTCCTAGGCTTATACCAAAAGCAGGAGGTCTCAGGGATGTGAGCTTCCTCCAATCTGAGCATGGAGGCCTCTTTGGGAAAAGATGCATGATACAGAAATGCTGGGTCAACGTCACACTGTGGCAACTTCACATCAAGAGCAAACTTTTAGCTTGCATGAAAATTGCTACTGGATACACTAGCTGTATTTCACCAAAATATGAGCGTTGTGGTGATATGCTTTGCCGGTTGCCCCACACAAGGCAGGCAACACAACCTACATCATCCCGGAGCATGTTGGAGAGGAAGGTCATCATGACGCTGTGTTTCCGCGGGTACTTCTGGCACAGGGCACTGATGGCTTGGACCACCACCACCTGTTAAGGCAAGAGCAGCACAAGGTTTGAGGGAAGGGCATCAATACCTGCATTCCAGCAAAGATCTCTACAGGCCATGGATAGCCTTAATTCCACTTTGCCCCACTTGGGCTTTGTGAGGGCTGAATGGCAGGAAATAAATGATTTCATAAAACAAAAACAATACAGCCGTACCTTGGAAGTTGAACGGAATCCGTTCCAGAAGTCCATTCGACTTCCAAAATGTTCAGTTTCCAAGGCGCTGCTTCCGATTGGTGCAGGAGCGTCCTGCAGCCAATCAGAAGCTGCGGAAGACATAGAGCTTCCAAAAATCATTCGAAAACCAGAACAATCACTTCTGGTTTTCGATCGTTCGGGAGCCAAAATGTTTGAGTTTACAGGCATTCAGCTTCCGAGGTTCCACTATATTCTGGTTCCTTCCCAAACGATCCTTGGCTTTGTTTAATGCTGAATGTTGGCTGGCTCACAAACTACAAGTGTTCTCTTATACAGTGGTGCCTCGCAAGACGAAGTTAATCCGTTCCGTGAGGCTCTTCGTATAGCAGTTTTTCGTCTTGCGAAGCAAGCCCATTGACAGCTTAGCAGATTAGCGCTATTAGCGGTTTAGCGGCTTTTAGCGGATCAGCTGATAAGCGGCTTAGCGGCTTAGGAAAAGGGGGGGAGAAGGGGGAAAAACCCGCAGGAACTGGCAAGACATTTCGTCTTGCGAAGCAAGCCCATAGGGAAATTCGTTTTGCGAAGCGCCTCCAAAACGGAAAACCCTTTCGTCTAGCGGGTTTTCCGTCTTGTGAGGCTTTCGTCTTGCGGGGCACCACTGTAATTGATTCTGAAAAGCTTTGATTCCTGTCCTCACTTAGCCCAGGACCGCTGCCCAACCCCAGGGAGACAAAGGTTGCCCTGCCAGCTAGGAACACCTTCCGCCTAAGAACTCTGCAGGCCGAAGGGAAGGCGGGAAATTGCCTCACCTTAAACTCGTCCGAGATCTCGGACACAAAGGACGAGATCTGCTTCATGAGCCTGTCCACGCTGCTCTCGCTCCCCGTCTTCAGGAGGGTGGTGATGGCCAGGGTGGCAATGCTGCGGTTTGAATCCGTGATCAGGTTTTCCAGGTCCAAATTGCAGGCGGTTACTGCCGACGGGTGCTTCATCGCCACCTGGAAGGGCAGTCGGACGTTGGCAACCCAGAACAACTTACAGAATGGAAGAATCGTACAGCAGCGGTTCAGGGGTCCAGTGAATAGGAAGGGGAGACCTCGCCCGCTGCTGAGACCAGCTTCTCTTGATTCTCAAGAATTGCACCCCTCTGTGTTCTGTTTTGAAACTGCTGGATTTTACATAGTATTTTGGCTTGCATGAGCAGCATAGTTACCCAGGACCTGTCCTAGAGGTTACTGGGCCAAGAATTTGCTGCCCACCCCACAAAGACCAGCGACAGGCCCTGTAGTGAAGTTAGGAAATTTCAATAGACAAAACTTTGGCCAAGTGAGAAGCAAAGCATTGTGATAGTCATCCTGCCTGTGGGTCTTTGTAATGAAGATCTTTTCTGTCTTGGAGATGCAGATTTCATTGAGACTTTGAAACCATACTAACTTTGCCTTTGTTCTCATTTGTAAGTATGTTAGCTAGCTATACTATACCATGTGATTGTTTTAGTGTGAAATGTACAAGAGATGTGCCTACTTTTTAAAGTATCTTTAAACCTGTTTTTAATTTAAATAAATTTTTAAAAGAGACCTTTTTCTTGTCCTGTGTGCCATTCTGGGGGGAAGTCTGAGTCCAGAAGCCTGACCAATCAGTTACGCACTACCTGTTGAATTTCTGCCTGCATTTTTGTGAAAGTAACTTGCAGGGCAGGGCAGCCGGTAATTAGGAAGCGTAACTTTCTCCCTTGAGTTGCATTTTCTGGTGCCGTGGCACAGGGGAGTGGTGGCAGCAACTACCCTTTTGATGTGTTTTGTCCTGTAAAAAGTATATGCGGCCGGCCGCCGTTTCTCTAAACCTGACCCAGCTGGATGGTAAGGACAGGTAAGGGGAGGGCGTGTGGCCGGAGCATTACTACAGGCCCACTGCCCCAACAGGAGCCCCCTTCTCACCTTGCAGGGAGGGGGAGGAAAACAGTAAAAACCAACTGGAGAGTGCTGACAAGCCACCTGTATCGGACAAGGACCTCTAGGATGTGCGAGGTGCCTTGGAAATGCTTACCTTATTGAGGGTCCTGACTGCGGCGTATCTCAGGACAGGCTTGGGAGAACTACAGAAGAGCTGGAGGACTGAAACAAAAAGGAATTCACGTGTGAGGGCACAATCCCAGGAACTTTTACCGCTCTGTGCGCCCAGGTCCTAGGGCAGCCTTTCTCAACCTGGGGATCCCCAGATGTTGTTGAACTACAACTCCCATCACCCCTAGCTAGCAAGGCCAGAGCTCAGGGGTGATGGGAGTTGTAGTCCAACAACATCTGGGGACCCACAGGTTGAGAACCGCCTATGGCCAGTTCCTAGCAACTGCTGAATAGGAGCGCAAGCCAGAGCTGCCAGCACTAGATCAGAGGGAACAACAATCTCAGCCCCTTCCAACTTTAGGTGGATGAGAGCAAGCTGCAAGATGCTTGAGATTCGTTCTCCCACGGTAGCCAGCAGCCATTCCTGCCCTCTGGAAATGCTTGCCATATCAGGCTCCCCCGATCTTCCAATGTTTTGGACTACAACTCCCATCAGCCCCTGCTAGGTTGATGGGAGTTGTAGTCTAAAACATCTGGAGGGCACCAGGATGGGGGGAAACTGCTCTTGGTGAAGGTCACGCCTTCCTGAAGCTCACCTGAGACTGCTGGTGCCAGTTCCCTGGCTGTACAGTTTGGGAGATGGATGATGGCGGAGGCAGCCTCGTAAATGACCATCTCGTGTTTGTTCCGCAGGCAGCTTTCAATGAAATCAAACAGCGGGTTGTCATGCCTGCCAGAGAGAAAGGAAATTGCCTTTATGGATTTGCCAGAATTGAGAGCTGTTGCTCTCCGAAATTGCAGCTAAAATCCCAGGTTGCTGTGCCCTCGCATGCAGCCCTGAGCACAACACTACCCAGCAGCTTCAATACCTCCTGAAGACCTTGAAGCCTGGCAAACAAACATGCTTACCCCTCCTCAGACTCTTTCAGCAGCCGGCTGGCGATCCGAATCAGCATGCAGTATGCAAACTGGGATTTCAACCCAGATTTAGTGAATTTATTCAGCATCTTGGAAACACCCAGGCGGTCGTTCTTCCGAAGGTGGTAGAGCAGCCCTAAGGCATGGTACTGGCAGGTCAGGAGGGAAATAATTGGGGAGGGAGCAAATAAATCCATGATTACTGTTGTGCTAAATATAACTAAATATGATTGCTTTTTCAAATGAAGCTACTCTGAAGTACTAAAATAAAAAATAGGCTCGATCCACAAAAGCTTATGCTATAATAAAATGTGTTATAATCTTTAAGGTGCTGCAGGAATACAGTCATACCTTGGAATCTATTGCGGAAGTCCGTTTGACTTCCAAAATGTTCAGAAATCGAAACACGGCTTCTGATTGGCTACAGAAAGCTCCTGAAGCCAATCAGAAGCCCTGTTGGATGTTCGGCTTCCAAAAATAGTTCGCAAACCACAACAGTCACTTCCGGGTTTGCGGCGTTCGGAAGCCAAAACGTCAGAGCACCAAGGTGTTCGAAAACCAAGATACGACTGTACTTGCTGCAGCAGACTAATGCAAAGACTCCTCTGGAAGTGGGAGGGAAGTGTTTCTGTTATTTAACCATATCATGTATTACAACTGCACAAAGCCAATTCAAACCACCTGCAGTGCTAAAAGCATGTATTCAAGGAAGGTGGGAGCATCGTACCTGCACCATGATGTTGTCACTGGAAGCAGCCTCCTGGGCTTCATTGATCCACCGTTTGACCACATCATAGTTGATCTTCATCATGTGCTGGAAATAATGGCCGAGAATCAATAATACTAGCCCTGCTCCTGTCTTGGCATGTCTACCAACCAGGTTTAGCGGGTACCAACCTGTTTAGCAGGTAGTTTAAACCCAGTAGCACATTACTGTGGCTGAAGAGATCAGAAGGACAACGATTACACTTTAGGAAGGCTTTTCTGGAGCAGGTCACCTGCCTGCTGCCGTCCCAAAAGCAGGGGATGCACCAGACCTTCAAAAAGCACATAGAGCTGAAAGAGGAAGTGGGGGGAAAGCTTCCCTCTTCCAAGTTCCCTTTTCACTTTTATGGAGAGGGTGGAAAGGCAGAGAGCCTTCTCAGCAGCGGCACCCTCCCATCAGATGTCAAGGAGGTGAAGAACTACACAACTTTTAGAAGACAGCTGAAGGCAGCCCTGTACTGGAAAGTTTTTAAATTACCGTATTTTTCACTCTATAAGACACACTTTTCCCCCTCCTAAAAAGTAAGGGGAAATGTGTGTGCGTCTTATGGAGCGAATGCAGGGGGGGAGGCTCTGCTCAGCGCTCCCTTTAAAGAGTGTGCGGAGTGTGTGTATGGCTCTTGGGGGAGCCTTAGCCGTGCGCAGCCTCTCCTGGGCAGGGGATGAAGGCTTCCCTTGCCCGGGAGAGGTGGCACACAGCTATCCCATAAGCCAGGACAGCAAGTGGAATCGCTGCACTGTGATCCCACTGGCTGGCTGTCCTGGCTTCTTGCTTAGCCACGAGCAGCCTCTCCTGGGCAAGGGGAGCCTTCATCCCGCTGCCCGGGAGAGGCTGCGCGCAGCTATCCCATAAGCCAGGACAGCAAGTGGGATCGCTGCGCAGCGATCCCTCTTGCTGTCCTGGCTTCTGGGATTCAGAATTTTTTTCCCTTGTTTTCCTCTTCCCAAAACTAGGTGCATCTTATGGTCTGGTGCGTCTTATAGAGCGAAAAATACGGTATGTTTTTATATATGTTGGAAGCCGCCCAGAGTGGCTGGTGCAACCCAGCCATATGGGCAGGGTATAAATAATAAAATTACTATTAATACAGTGGTAACTCTGGTTGCGAACGGGATCCGTTCCGGAAGCCTGTTCGCAACATGAAAAGAGCACAACCCGCAACAGTGAGTCTTCACATATGTGGGTTGCGAATCGCCGCTTCTGTGCATGACGTCATTTTGCATGTCTGAGCATGCACGAGCGGCAAAACCCGGAAGTAACCCTTTCCAGTACTTCCGGGTCGCCGCAGGACGTAACCTGAAAGAGCGTAACATGAAGCAAACGTAACATGAGGTATGACTGTAATAATATGGGGCCCTTTCAGAGGCTTTACAGACACCAGGGCAATTATAGGCATCACACTAGCAAACCCAGTATTATTATTATTATTATTAATAATAATAATAATAATAATAATAATAATAATAAAATTTTATTTATACCCCGCCCTCCCCAGCCAAGACCGGGCTTAGGGCGGCTAACAACCAATAATAAAAACAAGTTGATTAAAATACAATTTAAAAGATTAAGATACAATATTAGAACAATTAGGGAGCAATCTCATCATAGGAGGAGAAAGGAAAAAGAAAAAAGGGGAGGGAATCAAACTGATTCTGAGCCAAAGGCCAGGTGGAACAACTCTGTCTTACAGGCCCTGCGGAAAGAGATTAGATCCTGCAGGGCCCTGGTCTTAGGAGACAGAGTGTTCCACCAGGCCGGAGCCAGTGTTGAGAAGGCCCTGGCTCTGATTGAGGCTAATCTAACTTCGTTAGGGCCCAGGACCCCTAGGGTGTTGCTATTTATGGATCTTAAGGTCCTCCGTGGGGCATACCGGGAGAGGCGGTCCCGTAGGTACGAGGGTCCTAGGCCGTGAAGGGCTTTAAAAGTCAAAACCAGCACCTTAAATCTGACCCTGTACTCCACCGAGAGCCAGTGCAGCTTGAAAAGCACTGGGTGAATATGCTCTCATGGCAGAGACCCCGTGAGGAGCCTCGCTGCAGCATTTTGCACCCGCTGGATTTTCTGGGACAGCTTCAAGGGCAGCCCCGCATAGAGCGAATTACAGTAGTCAAGCCTGGAGGTGACCGTTGCATGGATCACTGTGGCCAAGTCGGGGCGGGAAAGGTAAGGGACCAACTGCTTGATGCGGCGAAGGTGGGAATGCCAGAGCTGTAGCTCAGCAGTAGAGCATCTGCTTTGGATGCAGAAGGTCCGAGGTTCAATTCCTGGCATCTCCAGGTAGGCCTGGGAAGGTCCTCCGCCTGAAACCCTGGAGAAGTGCTGCCAATCAGTGTAGAGATAACTGAACTAGATGGACCAAGGGCCTGACTCAGTATAAGGCAGCTTCGTATGTAAACTGTGGAGAAGGAGGTTTAGCAACTAGTCGGCAATGTTTTCTTTCAGAGTTTGCTTTTCTCGTATTTTAAAATCCTGCAAAGCTGGGGCAGCAAGGGAGAATTGGAATTACTGCCGGAGCAAGGGAGGAGGACGGTGGCAGGAACCCCAGCCAGGCATTGAGAATGTCAGTGGTTCCCAGCAAAGCACTTTGCTGCAAAATTGGACAGGGCAGGAAGGACCCAGAAAGCAAAAGACAGTGCGCAACATGGCCTAGCCAATAAAGAAAGATGCAGAAGCTGGCCTGGCCGCCAAGATATCGACAAGCCGGAGCTGCTCGGGTCTGCCCAGTCCCTGAACGTAATCGGGTGACAGCAAAGAGATTCCTTCACTTACTAAGGAGGACACCAGCGCTGAACTGGAGACACTGGGGACTTTGTCCACAATGGCTTGCTTCATGTACCTCTCAATGGCCTGCAGCATGGTGCCCTGGGAATCCAGAGAGAGAGAGAGAACAAGAGGTACCAACACACAGAGACGCCAGAGATACCAACACAGAGAATGTTATCTTCTTGGGATTGCTTCTGTTCTCCAAGTTCAGGCAGAACCTGATACCTGGTATCGATTCCTAACTAACTCACTTTCCGTTTTAAAATAAAAGCTTCTAGACCTCATGCATGGAAACAGTGTCTGCAAAGAGCTCCAGCGTTCAATAGGTCAAGATTCTGGGCTCTGCACTTTCTTCCATCACTCTTTTCACAGCCTTCCACTATTCTTCCTGAAACACCCCCTAACCCTTTCTTACCATTTATTGATTAAAAATAACACCAGGCAGTGGTTTACAGCAACAGCAACAATTTATTATTTATACCCTGGCTGGTTTTAATAAGTTTTAACATTTAGGAAAAACATTCCTTAAAAAGTAAAACTGTAGTACTACGCTGAGTAGGCAACACAGGCTAATGTGCCAAGCTTAGCATGTACAGATATTTGTGTGGATGAGAAAACCCATTGGTATCCCATTCATAAAACTGAGCTCTACATGAGCAACTGTTCTCTCCTGTTACTGTCTGTACACAGCTGTAGGGGGAGCGGAACAGCCAATGAAAGCTCAGATGGCCAGGTTACCATCAAGATAATGGTAATCATCATGTTATTATTCAACTCCAACCCATTTGCTGGAAAACAGACAGCACTCAACTCAAACAATTGGTTACAGTCAGCACATGTGGTCACTGGGAAAAGAATGGCTTGGAGGACAGGGATCAGGGGAACTCATTCCAGGCACGTTAGAGAGAGAACACCTGGCATTAAAAATGGGTACCCCTTTCATGGCTGAAGAATTTGATACTTACATCCGTGATTCTACAGAGGGCTCTGATGGCAGGGCCTCGGTACACATCCTCTTTCCCAGTCATGTCTTTGGTCAGGCTAGAAAAGTTAAGGCAAGCTTCTGTTAACACAGACCTTTTGCAGAAAACAGGTGGACTTGGCTTCAATTCTGGGGCAGCCCTTGAAGACAGCTTGGAGGCTTCAATTGGTACAAAATGGGGCAACCACACTTTTGGTCTGGCACTAGCAGGTCAGTTTAAATGTGAGACACTTCCTACCCCTACAGCAGCTTATGTTCACCTATATTTTTAGATACACCCCCCTGAGGCTGTAAGTGCACATGTAAAAATGTAAAGTCTACATTTGACCAAGATGCAATTGCAAATATCAGGGAAGTGAAACCTGCACCATTCCAGTTGTTCTTGTAGTGCAACTCCCATTATCTCTGGTCACGCTAGGTGGGGCTGATGGGATTTGGAGTCCCTCAATGTCTGGAGGGACTGCCTCTGGCGTATATTGTACCAGTCAGTCAACTCATCAGGAAGCAAACACCAGGGGCACTCAGTGGCAAAGGCAAGTCTGTTTTCGCATGGTGTGTGAAACGGTGGTTAGAGGTGGCAAAACAGAGTTCACACCTTAACATGATAGGAGGGACTTGAGTCTTACTGACTGGAGCCAGATCCTCCACACTCAACCAAATGCCTGAGGAAAGAACATCAGTACCTGCTAGTGACAATGATGACATCCTCCGAAATGTTGGCCATCTCTTTGATGGTAAGGTAACACATTCTCCTTAATGTTTGCTGTGGAAAGGGCAAGATAACCGTAAGTGTCACCCCCCAGTAAAGTTTTCCTTCTGCACATATGTTTTCCCTCTGCACATAACTGTTGCATTATGGGGAAGCATTGCTTCTTTTCTCTTGGATTCTGGGAAGTCTTGTTTATGATCTTTTCCCTGTTTCTGCACACACTGTACAGACCTGTTCCAAACACCAAGACATTCCTTCCTTTGCTCAATTCATCTTAAAGTTCATGTTGACCTGTTCTCCATGCATAGCCGAGCACATCTATAGAACTTGATTACTGTATTCTTTCATGTTATGATCAATCATTAGTAATTGTTTTATGCTATATCAATATTTAGTTATAATTTAATTAGGAGGTTTCATGCCTGTCTGGTTCCAACCTCGTTTCCCAGCCTTTAATCTATCGGTGATTAATGTTCACATGTAATTCCCACCTCTCACATGTAATCCCCGCCTTGTACCCATGTTAACCAATCGGCAACTAGTTTCTTTGTGTTTGTATCAACCAATCAGCCACAAGCACACCTGTGGCAATGTTTGTAATATTCAATAAAAGAGAGTTCCCGGGACTTCCCCGGCAGACGCCTCTCGTGACACCTGCTGCTCGTCTGTCGTGATTTTCATTCCTACACCCCAGGAAGTTAGCCATGGGAACACCAACTTTCATCAAAGGTATGAGGATACCCAGCTCTACCTCTCGTTTAAATCAGAACCAGTGAAGGCGGTGAAGGTCCTGTGTGAGTGTCTGGAGGCGGCTGGAGGATGGATGGCAGCTAACAGATTGAGGTTGAATCCTGACAAGACAGAAGTACTGTTTCTGGGGGACAGAGGGCAGGCGGGTGGGAGGGACTCTCTGGTCCTGAATGGGGTAACTGTCCCTGAAGGACCAGTTTGGCGGGCATTTTGGACTCACAGCTGTCCATGGAGGTGCAGGTTAATTCTGTGTCAAGGGCAGCTGTCTACCAGCTCCATCTGGTATGCAGGCTGTGATCCTGGCCTGCTTGCGCACTGTCTCATCAGAGTGGTTTATGTCCTGGTTATCTCCTGCTTGGACTACTGCAATGTGTTCTATGTGGAGCTACCTTTGAAGGTGACTCGGAAACTATAGCTAATCCAGAATGCGGCAGCTAGACTGGTGACTGGGAGAGGCCACCGAGACCACATAACACTGGTCCCAAAGGATCTACATTAGATCCCAGCACAAGAAAAAAGAAGCAAATTCCCACCACACCTAATCTGTACTGCTGCCTTTTACATTTTTCTGCAAAATTCAGAAATGTTCTGTCATGAAGCTGCTTTGCATCCCACAAAAGAATTTTATTTTTTTTCATCCTCCATTGCCCATCATGCAACCAGAGACACAGGCAGAGGGGAAACCCCTTTCCTGGAGCATTGGGAACTTACATCATTTGACTGAAACAATCTTGTCATTGCAAAGAAGGCCTCTGTGGCTTCTGTTGTTCCAAAATGTTCACCCTAGAGAGAAGCGAATTAATATGTGACAAAAATTAAGCCAGCATATATGAAAAGCTGACCATGTTCCACTAAGACCTGCTTTTAGCTCCAGAGATCACTTTCAGCCATGCTCATCACAGGTGATCCCAGGACGACCTAATGCCTGCCTCTTGAGTGGGATTTTCTGCCACGTGACCCTGATTCTCATCTGCCAATGCAGAGAAGCCCCAGCCTTGATCTCCCCATCCACCACCCATTAGCCTTTCTGAACTCTTCTTAATTAGCAAGTTTGTTTTATAAAGTGTGCAGTTTTATGTGTGATATACAGTGCTGTTTTCTCTTTGCCTAGTTTTTAGGAAATGATTAATGTTCTGGTTCATATTTGTTCTTGTTCTCATGTGAACTGCTTAAGAGAGCATTACTATATCAAGTGTTAAAGGTAAAGGGACCCCTGACAGTTAGGTCTTTCATTCGGGAGCTTCAAAAGCTTTCTTCTGCCTGAACGTCACAGCGACCGATGCCAACAGACATCGGCACACTTAGGGATCCGCAGAGTTTGCACAGCTTGGGTAACAGACCTCAGCAACTCAGCATTTTGCCAAATCTACTTTATTTACATATAAACACACATGGAGCACTGCAACATGGCTCCCTCTCTCTCTAGCATCAGACAGCAAAGAGAAAGAACAAAGGATTATAGTCCCACTTCACGGAACACAGTAACACAAACATCCTGTCTCCGCCACTTCCCACTCTCTGGAGTCAAAACATACGACGTCATGTGACAGACAAAAATCCCATGACTGCAATCATGGAGCAGGAATTCTAACAGTTTCCTCATTAGCCAAAGGCTGCAACTCAATTGCACAAAAGCAGCTGCACTTACCTGGTTCAGCAAGTAAAGGATCTTGGTAAGTATATGCATGCATCTTCTTGGATTTATGGGGGTCTCGTTAAAGATACGCGCCTATGCAAAAGGAACAGGAATTGTGCAGTCAACAAAGACGGATATTAGGAATTTTCATTCTGAAGTTTCCTAAAATTCCTTTTCAACAAAATGGGGGGCGGGAACCAATATGCTGCAGGGACCTCTGGCTGCACAAAATAACTTCTCCCTCTTTTCCTTTACCTGAATCTGTTCGGGGGGGGGGGGGGTTCCCCCAATCTTCTGGAGCAGATTTGGTGCAAGATGAGAGGGAAGGGAAATTGCACAAAGATAAACCCTTGTACTAATGGTACTATTTTGTTGGATACAACCTACTATTTCCTTCTGGCTCTAATCACAGATAAACCCAGAAAGCTTCACTTGGCAAGGTCTTGCTTTTGGGAAGAGCCCTCAGAGCAGCTCTACTCAGCGGCCAATGCAAGGTTATAAACCAAGACCCAAAGTCTCCACACACAAGGGTATCTTTTTATATTAAGGATGCAGTTTCTAAAGTTTCCAAGAAAGGGGAGGTTTCTTGCACCACACATCACTTATCTCTGTTCCAAGATATTTTAGAAACTATGCAGACAGGCAACACCCCAATTGTATAGAGATGCCCAAGGTGCAATAAGACAAGGCTAGGCTCTCTGACACCCATATAGCACCCCTATGGCTGATGATCCCATGGCATACCCGATGTTGTGGTTCACATGCCCAAGCCCAAGATTCATGTAAAGGGCTGAACAGATCTGCCCTCTTATCCATCCTATGTACCCATTTCTCCAGCTCAGGCTGCCATCTTTCTTTAAGGAAACATGGTGGTTGGGGTTGAGACGCCAGCTGCTTCCAGACACACCAAAGGGGCAGCCACATCTTTCGTAGCCACAAAAAGGGAAGTTGCAGAGACTCAGTGGACCTACAGTGGGCCCCCCCCCCAAAGAATCAGAGCCCTAGAGAGCCACACACTCTAGCCTGCAAATCCCAAACTTGATTTCAAAAAAGAGAGATCTTATAGGGCAGGGTTTCCCAAACTTGGATCTCCAGCTGTTTTTGGACCTGTTTCCCATCATCCCTAGCTAGCAGGACCAGTGTTCAGGGATGATAGGAACTGTAGTTCAAAAACAGCTGGAGACCCAACTTTGGGAAATCCTGGAATGGGGGGTGTATAGAAAGGTGTAGTCGTACCTCCTGGAGGACAGAACTCTTTTCCAAATGCTGGAAGGGGTTGGAGCCGCTACCTGAAAAACAAAACACAATGTTGGCAGGGGACAGATGCTAGCCACAAAATACCTTGATGACAATTCTATACGTCGTTTTTAAACTGTGTTTGGAGGAACTCAGGGCTTCCCTAGAAACTTACCTTCCTGAGAAGGTGAGTAATAATGGACGAGTATCCCCAAAAGATACTTTGCCTCATCACAAGTGATCTTTCTCTGAACTGTACAGCTCCACAGGAGCGTTGAGGGAAGAAGCCAATGGTGCAGAACCTGTTGCCCTGATATTGTAGGACTCCAACTCCGATAAGCCCCAGCCAACATTACTATTACTGTATTGGCCTGAATACAAGCCTCACTTTTTCCCCAAATTCCGACTGTGAAAAGTTAAAGTGCGGCTTATATTTGCGACCTTACGGTATGCAGCTAGGAGCATGGGGCAAACAATGCCAGGAGCACGTAGTACCCTGTCCTCTTCCCTATGGCGGAAAAGGAAAGAGCGAGGAAGGGGAAAGGCCTCTGGCTCCACCCCCCCACCCCCCAGTATGCAGCCAGGAGCAGCGAGGTTCCAATACTTTGTCCACCTCATGAGAAGAGAAGACTCCCTGGAAAAGACCCTGATGCTGGAGAAGATGGAGGGCACAAGGAGAAGGGGATGACAGAGGACGAGATGGTGGGACAGTGTTCTCGAAGCTACCAGCATGAGTTTGACCAAACTGCGGGAGGCAGTAGAAGACAGGAGGGCCTGGCGTGTTCTGGTCCAGGGGGTCATGAAAAGTTGGACACGACTAAACAACAACAATAACATATTCAGGTATTTTTTCTCTCCGCCCCCCCCCCATCAATTTTAAAGGTGCGGCTTATATTCGGGTGCAGCTTATATTCAGTATTACTTCCACAATTCATTACCTGTCCTTCAACCTACATTCCCAGGGTGGGTTACAACAATTCAACCACAATGTTAAAAACAGTTTAAAGCAACTTAGTGCATGGCCAGTGGCAAGGGATGGTGGGAGTTGTAGTCCAGCAACGAAAAAGCAAGTATGGTGTGCAAGGAACGTGAGAAGAGCCCTGCAGCTGGATGAGGCCCAAGGCTCAACTCAAGACCAGCTTCCTGTCCTCACCCTGGCCAGCCAAGATGGCACTTTCGAGAAGCCCACACAAGCAGGGCCTGAGTGCCACAGTATTTTCCCACCTGTGATTTCCAACAACAGGTTTCATTCAGAAGCATGCTGAGCCCGACAGGGAAAGCCGAGAATAACTGCCTCCTTTCCTGCCATGGCTTCTTTATTTATTTCATAAGATTTACACATTGCTTGAGGATAAAAGAAAAACCTCAAAGCGGTTTACAAAAGGTAAAACAGTAAAACCAAGAAAGGTTCACAATTCTACTAAAACAGATTAAAATTACCTGAATTTTCTAAACAAAATAAAAAAATTCCTTCCAGTAGCAACTTAAAGACAGTTGGTTCTTGGTATGAGCTTTCGTGTGCATGCACACTTCTTCAGATACACTGAATTTTCTAAGCATCTGAGTAGGCTTGTCTAAACAGGCATGTTTTTAGCAGGAGCTGATAAGAGAGTACAGTGAAGGCACCTGCCTGAGTGCAAAATGCAGGGATTGCCAAAGTGTGGGCAACTGCCACACTAAACTTATAAGAAACTGCTGCTTCCCGCCTCCCTGGAAGTTACAAATTTCTCAGGTGGAATGAAGCTATATGGCTTTGGCAGAAATGTTAGAAGGAACTAGGTACAGATAGGTTGTTAATGCATTAAAAGGGGAAAAAACTAGGTTAGAATATGTTAAAATTAACTTTAAGATAGAAAATAGATGAAGATGGAAAGGACTTGCTGAAATAGTTAATTGAAGTGGAATACAAAAAGGGAGGCGTTGAGGAAGTCAATGAAACAAGTGTATGAAAGTTAAGATTGAAAATATTGGAAGTGTTTTTAATTGTTTTTGTTTTGTTTTGTTAATTTAATGTTTTATGTAGTATTTTGGTTTTTGTTTCTGTCTTTGTATGTTTAACTTTTCTTTTTTCTTTTTGTAATTTCCAAAATCTTAATAAATATTATATAAAAAAAGAAGTTACAAATTTCTCTTGTACCTTATTTCTTTGACAGATTTACAGATTTATTTATTTTTTGCAAGGAAGTGAACTATGCTGTAATTCTTTCCGTCCTTTCCCCCTTCTCTTCAAACTCCTGAATGCAAATTGTCAGCTAATGTAAACGGGAAACTCTATTCCCCCCTCCTTGTTTCCGTGTTCCTTTTTTCTTAAGTTACATATGTTTGCTTGTACGGTATACCTATTTAATAAATATGCAGGCCATTAAGAGCACCCCCCCACAACGGTCTCTGATTTACAGAATCCCAGATTTTTAGAGTTGGGTGATTTTAACGTTTCCAATATTGTTTGTTAACTGCTGTGATACATCTTTACGGACACAGAGGTGGCAAAATTAAACAAACAACAATAATTTATTACTATTATTTTATTATTATTTTAAAAATAGCTGCTTATGCGTTAGGCTTGGAGCACTGGGAGACTGTTACTTGTTTTATTTAAATAAATATTTACATAGTGCACATTGTATGGGGTTCACAGTACAAAAACCACAAAAACGCACAGTGTAATGGCAAACCTCTCATGCAGCCCGTGCTCGGTTGACCCTTGGGCAAGGCTGTCTGCAAACCGCTGTGATATAATATACAGTGGTACCTTGGTTCTCAAACGCTTTGATTCTCAAACACCAAAAACTCGGAAGTAAGTGTTCCGGTTTTCAAACGTTTTTCAGAAGCCGAATGTCCGACACGGCTGTTGACTATTGTTTCTGGGGCGCCTGCACCAATCAGAAGCTGTGCCTTGGTTTTCAAACATTTCGGAAGTCAAATGGACTTCCGGAACAGATGAAGTTTGGCACTTTTGTTTTTGATATTTATTTTGCGTTTTTGTTTCTGAGGCTTTTTCGGTTAATTTGTTTTTGGGACTGTTTGGAACCCAGTTCAGCTACTGATTGATTGACTGATTGATTGATCGTGTGACTGCGGAAATGGATACAGGCCTCCCATCCAAACAATGACTATCATCCGTGCAGGTAAGAAAATAATAATAATTTTAATTTTTATCACCTACAATACTGTCTTATTTATTTTATAGTGCAGTACATTGATTATTGCTTTCATTTTATGGATCAATGATCTCATTACATAGTAAATTTCATGTTAAATGGCTGTTTTAGGGGTTGAAGGAACCTCCATCGTTCTGCCCGGACACTGAGGTCCAACGCCGAGGGCCTTCTGGCAGTTCCCTCCCTGCAAAAAGCCAAGTTACAGGGAACCAGGCAGAGGACCTTCTAGGTGGTGGCACCCGCCCTGTGGAACGCCCTCCCACCAGATGCCAAAGAGAACTACCACCAGACTTTTAGAAGACATCTGAAGGCAGCCCTGTTTATGGAAGCTTTAAATGTTTAATAGACTATTGTATTTTAATATTTTGTTGAAAGCCACCCAGAATGGCTGGGGAAACCCAGCCAAAAGGGCAGGCTATAATTAATATATTATTAATTACAGTGGTACCTCGGGTTACATACGTTTCAGGTTACATTTGCTTCAGGTTACAGACTCCGCTAACCCAGAAATAGTACCTCAGGTTAAGAACTTTGCTTCAGGATGAGAACAGAATTCGTGCTCCAGCGGCGCGGCAGTAGCAGGAGGCCTCATTAGCTAAAGTGGTGCTTCAGGTTAAGAACAGTTTCAGGTTAAGAACGGACCTCCAGAACGAATTAAGTACTTAACCTGAGGTGCCACTGTATAATAATTAATAAAGACTATAATTAATATCTTCTTCTTCTTATTATTATTATTCTATTGGAAGTCGCCCAGAGTGGCTCGGAAAACCCAGCCAGATGGGTGGGGTATAAATAATAATTTATTATTATTGTTGTTTTTAAAAGTCTGATTTTCATTTTGCATTACTTTCTGCTGGAAAGCGCGCCTTAGTTTTGAAACGCTTTGGTTTTGGAACAGACTTCCGGAACGGACTACGTTTGAGAACCAAGGTACCACTGTAATAAACATATAATAATAATAATAATTTATTATTTATACCCTACCCATCTGGCTGGGTTTGCAACTCTCTGCTGGTGTATTGATAACTATTATTATTATTAACCATTATTATTATTTATTTGTACCCCGCCCATCAGGCTGAGTTTCCCCAGCCACTCTGGCCAGCTTCCACAAAAACCAAAATTACACTAAGATGTCACACATGAAAAACCTCCCTGAACAGGAAACAAACACATAAAATCAATAAAACGATTGTTATTTTGTTGTTATTATTATTACTGGAAGAAATAGCCGCTTGTGTATTAGACACGGGACCGGGAGACCATTATTTGTTCTGTTTTAAATAACTTTCCACGGGGCGCCCTCCATCCAAGCCCGTCAAAGGTTGGATTTGTGAAGAATTAAGTTTGTTGTTATTGTTTATCTGTTTATTGTCCCCCCCTTTTTTCCTGTTTTTGTGTATCATTTTGCTTTGTGGTTTGTGTTATCACTGTGGAAAAGCTAATAAAAAAATTATTAAAAAGGAAAGAAAGACCAAAATTACACTAAGATGTCACAATACCTTTCGGATCTTAGATTAAACTACGGAGATTTGGTTGCCCTGTTGAGAAGGAATAAAATCATCTTTAGGTGGTAGTCTCCCCGAGATCTACTCTTTAGCCTCAAAGGAAGGAAAATGAAAATAAGATCAGTGGAAGACAAAGTAAAGTTCATGTATAAAAGACTCGCAGAAGGGACTTGGAAAAGAGTTAAGAGCATCGGACAGAAGATCACCAGGTTGATGGACTATAGAGAATTGGCGGAAATGACTGGCAGAATCCGAGACCAGGGAGAAGAGTCGGTGGAAGAAGGTTGGAAAAGGTTTAAAGACTATTTATAAAAATATTGTAAAATTAATGAGTGTTAGAAAAATGTTGGAAAGGAGCTACCGTATTTTTCGCCCCATAGGACGCACCGGCCCATAGGACGCACCAAGTTTTTTTTGGGGGGGGAAATAAAGGGGGAAAAAATTATTCCCCCCCCCCCGGCGCTTGTGGGGCCGGCAGCGGGGAGAAGCGCTCTTCTCCCCGCCGCCCGCCTTCAGACCAGGTCCGGGGACAGCGAGAAGATGCGCTGCGCCTCCCAGCTGTCCCCGGAGCTTGTGTTTTTTTTTGGGGGGGAATTTATTCCCCTCCCCCAGCCGCGGCTGCCGCCCCAAGCCTTGCGCACACCCGCCCGAAGCACGGGGCACCCTCCGGAGGGCTCCACGTGCTTCAGGCTGCAGGCTGCCGCCCCAAGCCTCGCGCGCCCGGCAGGACCTCCCACGGGGCGCGCAAGGCTTGCGGACGCTCGCCCGAAGCACGGGGAGCCCTCTGGAGGGCTCCGCGTGCTTCGGGTGGCAGGCTGCTGCCCCAAGCCTCGCGCGCTCGGCAGTACCTCGCTGAGGCTGCAGGCTGCTGCCCGCAAGCCTTGTGAGCCCGCGGCAACTCCCGCCGGGCTTGCGAGGCTTGCGGATAGCTTCCTGAAGCCTGGAGAGCAAGAGGGGTTGGTGCGCACCGATGCCTCTCGCTCTCCAGGCTTCAGCGAAAGCCTGCATTCGCCCCATAGGACGCACACACATTTCCCCTTCATTTTTGGAGGGGAAAAAGTGCATCCTATGGGGCGAAAAATACGGTATATGGCTTTAGTAGAAATGTTACAAGGAATTAATAGATTATTAGAGTATTAAAGGGAAAATAAAGTTAAAATATGTTAAAATAATTATATATTAAAGGGAAAAATAAGGTTAGAATATGTTAAGATAAATTACAGGACAGAAAACAGAGGAAGATGGAAAGGAATTGCTGAAATAGTTAATTAAAGTGGAATACAAAAAGGGGAGGTGTGAGGAGGTCGTTGAAATAAGTAAATGAAAGTTAAGATACTGAACTTATTAGATGTGTTTTAAATTGTGCTTCTTTGGTTTTGTTAATTTAATGTTTGGGGGTTGGTGTTGTGTGGTGTTTTTGTTTTTGTATTGTTTTGTTTTGCTTAATTCTTTGTCTTTCTTTTGCAGTCTTTAAAATGTTCATAAATATTATTTTTTTAAAAAAAACTTCCCTGAACAGGAAACAAACACATAAAATCAATAAAACCATTGATATCTTCTTGTTGTTGTTGTTGTTGTTGTTGGAAGAAATAGCCGGGGAGACCATTATTTGTTTTGTTTTAAATAACTTTCCACAGGGCGGCCTTCCTCCAAGCCCGTCAAAGGTTGGATTAAGAAGAATTAAGTTTGTTGTTATTGTTTATCTGTTTATTGTCCCCCCCCCCCTTTTTTCTGTTTTTGTGTATCATTTTGCTTTGTGGTTTGTGTTATCACTGTGGAAAAGCTAATAAAAAAATTATTAAAGAAAGAAAGAAAGACCAAAATTACACTAAGATGTCACACATTCAAAACTTCCTTGAACAGGAAACAAACACATAAAATCAATAAAACCATTGTTATTTTGTTGTTGTTGTTATTGTTGGAAGAAATAGCCGGGGAGACCATTGTTTGTTTTAGTTACAGATAGGTAGCCGTGTTGGTCTGCCATAGTCAAAACAAAATAAAAAAAATTCTTTCCAGTAGCACCTTAAAGACCAACTAAGTCAGTTCTTGGTATGAGCTTTCGTGTGCATGCACACTTCTTCAGATACACTGAAACAGAAGTCACCAGACCCTTCTATATAGTGAGAAGGTGGGGAGGGGTATTACTCAGAAGGGTGGTGGGAATGGGTGATTGGCAGATAGCTGTGATGAGCCTGTTGACGACTCTTAACGACTGCAATAGGTCTTACAGGAAAAAGCAAGGGGTGAGAAGGTGAAAAATGGCTTTGTCATGTATAATGAGATAAGAATCCAATGTCTTTGTTCAGACCAGGTCTCTCCATGGTTTTAAGTTTGGTGATAAGTTGCAATTCAGCAGCTTCTCTTCCCAGTCTATTTCTGAAATTCCTTTGTAGTAAAACAGCTACTTTGAGATCTTGTATAGAATGTCCTGGGAGATTGAAGTGTTCTCCTACTGGTTTCTCTGTCTTGTGATTCCTGATGTCCGATTTATGTCCGTTTATTCTTTGGCGTAAGGTCTGGCCTGTTTGTCCAATATAGAGAGCTGAAGGACACTGTTGGCATTTGATGGCATACACAATGTTAGACGCTGAGCAATTAAATAATCCCGAGATGGTGTGTGTGATGTTGTTGGGGCCAGTAATGGTGTTGTCCAGGTGTATGTGGCAGCAAAGTTGGCATCTGGGTTTATTGCAGGCTCTGGTGCCAGTGTCCGTGTTAAGTCTGGTTATAGTATTATTGTGGGTTAGGAGTTGTTTAAGATTGGGGGGCTGTCTGGAGGCAGTGAAAGGTCTTCCTCCCAGAGCTTGAGAAAGAGAACTGTCCTTGTCCAGGAGAGGTCCCCACCTTCTCACTATATAGAAGGGTCTGGTGACTTCAGTTTCAGTGTATCTGAAGAAGTGTGCATGCACACGAAAGCTCATACCAAGAACTGACTTAGTTGGTCTCTAAGGTGCTACTGGAAGGAATTTTTTGTTTTCATTCTTTGTTTTGTTTTAAATCACTTCCCACAGGGCGGCCTTCCTCCAAGCCCGCAGCCTAGGGGCAAAAATTCCCCTCACCTACCTCGCGGGGTTGTTGTGAGGAGAAAATAGGGCACGGGGGGAACCATAGGCGCCACCTCGGAGGGGGTGCCAGGCTGCCCACCCCTGAAAAAGGCCTTTGGTACGATCCAGAAGGGCCTCTTCGCACTACCATCTCCCCCCCCTTTCCCTCGTCCTGAATTGGTAGCGCCCGCCCGCCCCCTTTTAACCGTTTTAAACCGTCCCGAGCCAGTGGGCGGGGCAAGCGCCCTCCGGCGCCGCTACGGGGCTTCCGGCCCACCTGCGGAAGGGGCAGCCCACCCTGCCTAGCAACGGGGCCTAGCTTGAGGCTCGGCGCCTGACCACCCTTCACCGGGGCTTTCTTACCCGACTCCTCATCCTTCTTGTCGAACTTCTTGATCATGGCGGCGGCGGCGGCCGGGTAAGCTGCTCTCGTCCCGCTTTACCTCAGCCTACACGCTCGCGGCCCGGGGGAGGAAGTCCCGCCCGCCAGGCCTACTTCTCGGGGCCGCCATTGGCTGGCGGGGCCGCCGGTCAAAGGCGGACGGGGCCACGCCCACTCTTCTCCCTCAGACAGCTGACGGGCGACGCCGGCCGTCGAGAGGAGGAAGTACGGGTCCTCATTTGCATAGGGCACGCCCAGCTGTGGCCACGCCCCCTTATACAGCTGATGGGAGGGGGAGCGAAATAGCGAGCAGCGCGCTGCTTAAAGAGACAGCAGCCCTAATAGGAGGGAAGGGGCGTTTTGCAGCTGCAGGTGGGATTTTAAACGTGGGGTGACGTCATACCCTCCAACCACTAGGGAATATGAAACCCTTTGGCTTCCAGTAGCTCTTTACTTTTGCCAGCATACTTTTGCCGTATAGTTAATTTTCCCAGTAGTGATGTATGGAATTGAGAGCTGGACCATAAAGAAGGCTGAATGCCAAAGAATGGATGCTTTTGAATTCTGGTGCTGGAGGAGACTCTTGAGAGTCCCATGGACTGCAAGAAGATCAAACCTATCCATTCTGAAGGAAATCAGCCCTGAGTGCTCACTGGAAGGACAGATCCTGAAGCTGAGGCTCCAATGCTTTGGCCACCTCATGAGAAGAGAAGACTCCCTGGAAAAGACCCTGATGTTGGGAAAGATGGAGGGCGCAAGGAGAAGGGGATGACAGAGGACGAGATGGTTGGACGGTGTTCTTGAAGCTACCAGCATGAGTTTGACCAAACTGCCGGAGGCAGTGGAAGACAGGAGTGCCTGGCATGCTCTGGTCCAGGGGGTCACTAAGAGTCGGACACGACTAAACAACAACAAGCTCTTTACTTAAAGCTTTGCTCATAAGGCTTGTTCCTTTTTCTTTTTTTTACGTTCAAATTCGGCTTACAGCTGGAGACAGACCTTGTGGGGCTGCTGTTTTCAAAAAACAATTGAAAGCAATATATTCATGTTTCAATGACAGATAGGTAGCCGTGTTGGTCTGCCATAGTCAAAACAAAATAAAAAAATTCCTTCCAGTAGCACCTTAAAGACCAACTAAGTTAGTTCTTGGTATGAGCTTTCGTGTGCATGCATACTTCTTCAGATACTGAAGAACTAACTTAGTTGGTCTTTAAGGTGCTACTGGAAGGAATTTTTTTATCGTGTTTCAATGATTAGTCATGACCAGGCACAGGCAAACTCAGCCCTCCAGTTGTTTTTGGGACTACAACTCCCATCATCCTTAGCTAACAGGATCAGTGGTCAGGGATGATGGGAGTTGTAGTCCCAAAACATCTGGAGCATAGCTGTCAACTTTTCCCTTTTTTAAAGGGAAATTCCCTTATTCCAAATAGGATTCCTCGCAAGAAAAGGGAAAAGTTGACAGCTCTGATCTGGAGGGCCGAGTTTCCCTATGCCTGATCATGACTGTTTCTTCATCCAAGCCCTCTTCCACTCAATCTGAAATCTGATCTCAACAGAAGCTCACCGGGTTCATATCTGCAGCTGCAGACTTTGTGGCTTTAATAATAATAATAATTTATTTATATCCCACCCATCTGGCAAGATCTGCCATGTGGTACCCACAGGTATGCATCTGCCCAGAAAAGATCTTCAGCAGCCCCCAGGGATCACCACCTCTTTCTGAAATTAGACTCAAAATAGGCATTTAGATTTCTCAGACCTGGGAGCCACTTTTAACTCAAGTGCTCATTTGGGGACTTATTTCTTTCTCTATCTCTCTTTCACACTCTCCCCCCTATAGATCATAGAATCATAGAATCATAGAGTTGGAAGAGACCACAAGGGCCATCGAGTCCAACCCCCTGCCAAGCAGGAAACACCATCAGAGCACTCCTGACATATGGTTGTCAAGCCTCTGCTTAAAGACCTCCAAAGAAGGAGACTCCACCACACTCCTTGGCAGCAAATTCCACTGTCAAACAGCTCTTACTGTCAGGAAGTTCTTCCTAATGTTTAGGTGGAATCTTCTTTCTTGTAGTTTGGATCCATTGCTCCGTGTCCGCTTCTCTGGAGCAGCAGAAAACAACCTTTCTCCCTCCTCTATGTGACATCCTTTTATATATTTGAACATGGCTATCATATCCCCCCTTAACCTCCTCTTCTCCAGGCTAAACATGCCCAGCTCCCTTAGCCGTTCCTCATAAGGCATCGTTTCCAGGCCTTTGACCATTTTGGTTGCCCTCCTCTGGACATGTTCCAGTTTCTCAGTGTCCTTCTTGAACTGTGGTGCCCAGAACTGGACACAGTACTCCAGGTGAGGTCTGACCAGAGCAGAATACAGTGGCACTATTACTTCCCTTGATCTAGATGCTATACTCCTATTGATGCAGCCCAGATGACAGTAGCAGTGCAGCTGTGACTCCCCTTAGACCACAGCACAGTACTGGGTCCTGACCCGCAACGTTCAGGGGCAGGAAACCTTTTTCGTTCTCCATGGGCCAAATTTGACAGGTGAACAGGACCACCACGTGACATCATTTCCCCATAACATAATTGATCGGTGGGACTTGTCCTTTGCTTGAGCCATGTTAAAATGTGTGTTGGGGGAGAATAGATGTTTCAGAGTTGGATACGAAAGCAATTGAATAGGTTGCAGTGTGTGCTTAGGTGTCGTGCCCATAAGTTCTTGTAAATGTGCTTGCAACCCTAAAAGTGTTGGTGACTCCTGCTTTTCATACCATGTCAGCTTTCTTTCTCCCTCTCTCTGCGTAACAGGCAGGCTACTGCAGAGTAGACTGACAGCAGAATAGAACGAACACACTGTGTGAACACTAGGGAATAAGTCCCACGAGGAATTATGCTAAAGCGAGTGTACGTAGGGATTCCTTTGGAACCTTTGGGATTCACATTTTCCCCCTGAAACTAGAGTTCCCATAGCCCATCCCCATCACTGCATTGTAACACGAGTTGCTTACCAAAACCTTTTAACTAAGATATAAGGAACTATTTCCTAAAAACTGCTGATGAATGCCTGCATGGGAATAAAACATCATTTTATACACAGCATAAGACCAGACCTAGTATTTGTACAGCTTGCCATAAATGTTCAGCAGCAGAATTTACCCCACCTTGTAAAATGTTTCATCCGCCTAATACGTTACAGTAAGTGCTGCATCAGTTTTTATTCCTGAATTGGCCAGGGAAAAAGCATAAGATGGGTGGTAACCAACTCCTTTCCCCTACTGAGTACAGTGGTGCCCCGCAAGACGAATGCCTCGCAAGACGAAAAACTCGCTAGACGAAAGGGTTTTCCGTCTTTTGAGGTGCTTCGCAAGACGAATTTCCCTATGGGCTTGCTTCGCAAGATGAAAATGTCTTGCGAGTTCTTGCGATTTTTTCCCTTCCCCCCCTTTTTCTAAGCCGCTAAGCCGCTAAGAGCCGCTAATAGCGCTAATCCGCTAAGCCGCTAATAGGGGTGCGTCGCAAGACGAAAAAACCGCAAGACGAAGAGACTCGCGGAACGAATTAATTTTGTCTTGGGAGGCACCACTGTATCACCTAAATTCATTATTACCCCTCCTACATCAAGATTTAGGAACAAAAGAATGTCCTCCAGAAACCTTTCCCTAATAATTACACCTTTAATAATATAGAGTATATATAGAGTATAAAAATATAGTGCTTTGTATGTACTGTACTTCCTCTTCCCTTAAGACCCCTCTCCAGATAAATTGCAGTTAACAAGGATTTTTGGCACACCTCCCATCTAGAGACACTGAATACATTGCTTGAAAGGCATAATTATTCTAGGTTAAGTGATAGAGGGCAAGTGCTTTTCTTAAAGTGTGTAGATATGTCTTGCGGGGCCAGGCAGAGATCCAGTACTGTACTCTTTCCAAGAATCCCAGTAATTGCCATGGAAAATTGACCAATGGGCTGTCTCCTCTTGTCACAATTGAGGGTTCCTGCCATCAAGCCATCTAAACGAAAACAGTGCTACAAACGGCTAGAAAAAGCCAAGCCCCAAAGGTAATGTTTTTAGAAGGTTTCCATTGAAATGAAAAATTAACAAATTCTAGGCACCCTTACTAAGCAGTAAATCCCATTGAACACAGTGGGATTTACAGCTTAACCTGCTTGGTTAACCTCTTGCACAGTCCGCACCAAGTGCATTTTTGTGGTTTTTTAAAAGAGAAATGGCTTCTGAGTAGGGTAGTGACAATTTTTGAGTTTCAGCGTCAGTGGCAGCCTAAAGGTTCTCAGACACTCTAAACTCACAGTGAGTGGCAATCCTCAGGTAAGGAGGGTGTTATGTACTGAGTTGAATAGGATCCAAAATGCAGCAGTCTGATTGGTCCTAGAACAATAGGATTCAGAAAGCAGCAATCTGATTGGTCCTAGAACAATAGGATTCAGAAAGCAGCAGTCTGATTGGTCCTAGAACAATAGGATTCAGAATGCAGCAGTCTGATTGGTCCACAGGAGCCACCCAATCCAGCTCCAGGTGGAAGTGAATCTGCAACCTGATTGGCCTACAGGAGAATCCTGGAATTAGCCAATCCCGTGGGGCCCATTATGTAAATAATGTATATAAAGCAGACATTCTGGGGGAACCTCCATTCCTCCTCACCGCTATGAGCTGAATAAAGAGCATGAAATCCACTCTCGACTCCAAGTATATTTCAGAGGGGGTGCAGGGCACTGGGCACAAGAGTGAGAGGTCAACTTGAATTCCTTACAAGACGTGAAAAGACACAAGGTAGGTCTGAAAAGCAGGAGTGATACTTTTACAATTTGTCACCACCTGGGGTGATGACTGGCATATGCCAAACGTGCCATTCCAACACAGAATTTGGCTTTCATTACAAGTACCTAGTCCTCATGATTGCACAGAGATGCAGGGAAGTGCAGTACACTAATGCAGTGTTTTCCAGAGTGTGCTGCACACATCCCAGCAGGGATGCGAAAGGATTTCAAAGGGTACATGGCAGAATTTCTTTATCATAACGTAACTTAGTGTGTGTGTGTGTGTGTGTGTGTGTGAGAGAGAGAGAGAGAGAGAGAGAGAGAGGTGCCTCGCAAGACGAAAAGAATCCGTTCTGCGAGTCTCTTCGTCTTGCGGTTTTTTCGTCTTGCGAAGCAAGCCCATTAGCGCCTTAGCGGCTTAGCGGATCAGCTGATAAGCGGCTTAGCGGATCAGCTGATAAGCGGCTTAGCGGATCAGCTGATAAGCGGCTTAGCGGATCAGCTGATAAGCGGCTTAGCGGATCAGCTGATAAGCGGCTTAGCGGATCAGCTGATAAGCGGCTTAGCGGCTTAGAAAAAGGTGGGGGATGGAAAAAAACCCCGCAGGAACTCGCAAGACATTTTCGTCTTGCGAAGCAAGCCCATAGGAAATTCGTTTTGCGAAGCACCTCCAAAACGGAAAACCCTTTCGTCTAGCAGGTTTTCCGTCTTGCGAGGCATTCGTCTTGCGGGGCACCACTGTATTGTATTTGAACTAGTCGAGACAAAGTATTGCGGAAGAACGATGTCAATCAACATCTGATGATCTCTTTCTACCAGTCCACCATGAAAGTGTCCTTTGAAAGTTTGACATCAATTTATAGGAAGCGCCCACAGAGGGTGGTGAATACAGCGCAAGATATTATAGGCTGTCCCATGAATCCGCTGGATGAAACAGCGGAAGAACGTTGCCTCAGGAGAGTGAGGAAAATTCTCAGGGATGATTATTCACACCCTGGCCGGCACTTTCTTGATCTCCTACCCTCAGGCAGAAGATACAGAAGCATGATTAGTAGTTCCAACAGGGTAAAGAACAGCTTCTATCCATGGGCTGTTAGGCTGCTGAATGAAAAGATAACAGGGCAACTGACTTTTGGGTTTGGTGGGTTGGTATCAGAAAACGAGGGGAATTAAGACTAAGAGAGCTGAGTAGGAGGTGCTTGTGTAATCTCACTGTATACAAGTTGTACAAGTGACAATAAAATATTTCAATTTCAAAATAGTATTATTAGAACTATTCCCAAATCACCAGCTTTCAATAAGGGGTATACTGGTAAGACTCAACTCCCAAAAGGAATATGCAATTACTGTATGTTTGGGGAACACTGTGCTCATGAATATAAGAGCCAAACTAGACGCAACGGCACAACTTGGTTTTTAAAAAATCAAGCACAGCAGCCTCAATTTGGACCCTGGCGTTGCGGAGGGGGCAGGTAAAGGAGTTTTAACATTCCCCCTCCCCCGCTGGTGTGATCCCAAACCAGATTAGGGTCCTCGTGCCTGCTATTTGCCTCAGAAAGGAAGCTCCCATACTAGAGATGTTCCACTTTTTTATTATTAAAGTACAAAGAAGCAGATCACAGCGTCTTCTAATAATAAAGGGTACTTCCCCCCCTTACCCATTCTCGAGTGCGCAGAAGTGATACAGGACAGCCAAGCCTCTCCTGCACCCGTCCCCTCCGAAGATCCGCACTCGAAAGAGTTAATTTCACATAATTCTAAGATAGGAAGTAAAGATTCAAAAAGCTACAAGGAAGTGCCGTCTAAACAAAGTACAATGTGTTAAAGAGTCCTTACGCTACACAAGTCTTGTAAGAGATACAGTAATGTTTATTACGGGGTGTTGGGGTTTTTTTTTATTTTTAAAGAAAGAGTCAACAGGTTTGGTTCACCTCCCCATCTTAGCCCAGTTGCATGCAGGTTTGGCCCATACAGCCGCGTGGCCTTGGGTTTAATATTCTTCCTCAGCATCCTCTTCCTCCCCGTCCGCAGAATCCCTCCCGACTTCCTCGTAATCCTTCTCCAGGGCAGCCAGGTCCTCCCGGGCTTCGGAAAACTCCCCCTCCTCCATGCCTTCCCCAACGTACCAGTGGACAAAGGCCCTCTTGGCGTACATCAGGTCGAACTTGTGGTCCAGCCGGGCCCAGGCCTCCGCGATGGCGGTGGTGTTGCTTAGCATACAGACAGCCCGTTGCACCTTTGCCAGGTCCCCCCCGGGCACCACCGTGGGCGGCTGGTAGTTGATGCCCACCTTGAAGCCGGTGGGACACCAGTCCACAAACTGGATGGACCTCCTGGTCTTGATGGCCGCGATGGCCGCGTTGACATCCTTGGGTACCACGTCCCCCCGGTACAGGAGGCAGCAAGCCATGTACTTGCCCCGGCGTGGGTCACACTTCACCATCTGGTTGGAGAACTCGAAGCAGGCGTTGGTGATCTCCGGCACGGAGAGCTGCTCATGGTAGGCCTTCTCGGCCGAGATGATGGGGGCGTAGGTGGTCAAGGGGAAGTGGATCCTGGGGTAAGGCACCAGGTTGGTCTGGAATTCTATCAGGTCGACGTTCAAGGCGCCGTTGAACCTCAAGGAAGCCGTCACGGACGAGACGATCTGCCCGATCAACCTGTTGAGGTTGGTGTAGGTGGGGCGTTCGATGTCAAGGTTGCGGTTGCAGATGTCATAGATGGCTTCGTTGTCCACCATGAACGAGCAGTCGGAGTGCTCCAGGGTGGTGTGGGTGGTCAGGATGGAGTTGTAGGGCTCCACAACGGCCGTGGAGACCTGGGGGGCAGGATACACAGAGAACTCCAGCTTTGACTTCTTGCTGTACTCCACCGATAGGCGCTCCATCAGAAGCGAAGTGAAGCCTGATCCTGTTCCTCCGCCGAAGCTGTGGAAGACCAAGAAACCTTGGAGGCCGCTGCATTGGTCAGCCTGCATCAGGAAGAGAAATTTGGTTATTAGAGATGGCTGTTGGTAATATAACAGCTCGATTAGTAAGAACGTTGCTCAACAGCTATGTGATCATGTACATATGCACAAAGTGGGACCAGGTTTAGGTGCTAACCATGGTTTGCCCAATTGGGGTATCACAGCAAACTGTGATGGGAGAAAACCAGGAAGTGGAGGAGGAGGGAACCCACGGCACAGTCCCAAGTTGCCAAACCGTGGTTTGAAGGACTGGGTTTGTGGCACCTGAACGTAGCCCACCTTAAAGCAGTAGGGGATTTGAGAGAAAACACTCAGTGATCCCAAGAGTCAACGAGTACCTCTTCTAAGTCAGAGCTCCATTTAACCATTACTCCTAAAAGCAAACCATTTGAGATGTTAGAAACACCGGAAGTGGAATCCTCTAGGTACATAATCACTGATCTTCTGGACACTGGAAGGAGTCCAGAGTGGTGCAATGCAAAGCAGACCTGGACACAGAGTCGGAGGCTGCAGGACACAAGATGTGGAGCAGGATCTGGGGTCAGGACCCAGAGATGACTGCTGAGGCAGCTGGACAATAACTTCCACTGGAAATGATATATAACGAGATGAAAAAGATGTTGAAATATACCGTATTTTTCGTCCTATAGGGCGCACCGGCCCATAGGACGCACCTTGTTTGGGGGGGGGGGGCAAATGAATAAAAAATATATATTCCCCCCCCCCAGCCGCGGCTGCTGCCCTAAACCTTCTGCACACCTGCCCGAAGCACGGAGCACCCTCCAGAGGGCTCCACGTGCTTCAGGCTGCCGCCCCAAGCCTCGCGCGCCCAGCGGGACCTCCCGCCAGGCGCGCAAGGCTTGCAGACACTCACCCGAAGCGAGCGCTCTGGAGGGCTCCGCATGCTTCAGGCGGCAGGCTGCTGCCCCAAGCCTCGCGCACTCAGCAGTACCTCCCGCCGGGCGTGCAAGGCTTGTGGACACTCGCCGGGGCTGCAGGCTGCTGCCCGCAAGCCTTGTGAGCCCGTGGGAACTCCCGCCGGGCTTGCAAGGCTTGTGGATAGCTTCCTGAAGCCTGGAGAGTGAGAGGGGTTGGTGCGCACCGATGCCTCTCGCTCTCCAGGCTTCAGCGAAAGCCTGCATTCGCCCCATAGGACGCACACACATTTCCCCTTCATTTTTGGAGGGGAAAAAGTACGTCCTATGGGGCGAAAAATACGGTACATTTATAAAAAAAACAACAACCAGAACCATTTTTACTTGGCATTGTAAGTGAGGACATTAATAGATAGGACAATAAACTGTTTTTATATGCAACAACAGCAGCAAGAGTATTGTTGGCACAGAAATGGAAACAAGAAGAACTACCGACAAAAGAATAGCAGACGAAATTAATGGACTGTGCAGAATTGGATAAGGTGACAGGAAGTATTCAAAACCTGCGGGATCAGAGATTGAGAATCTTTGAGGGGACTGGAGTAAATATATGAACTACTTGAAAAGCAATTGTAATCAACAGATTATGCCAGTAGGATTGCAATAAATTTGTAAGGAGGACTATATGAAACATTGCAAAGAAAACTATGATAGGAATTATTAGTGAAGGAGTATTAAATGTAATACTGAAAATAATGAAATGCAGATTAAGTGATAAAGACTGGAAAATCTTCAGATGCAGTTGATGGAAGTCCAAAACATTGTATAAGATAAGAAAGTGTGTTATATGGTTTTTGGAAATTATATATAGTTTTTGAAAAAAGAACTTCCACTGGAACTTCCCAGATCACCAAGGCCTCTTGAGCCAGAGCCTGGATGTCTTGCACCGCTCATCACCAGTCCAGCAGCTCATTAGGAGGGAGGCTGTGGCGTGCTGGAGGAGTGGCCACCACCTTCAGGCCAGAGGTTGACTCTTTAAGGCTCTGAAGCTCTCTCAAGGGGGAGGAGCCTGGATACAGAGGCATGCATGTCTTCTAATAGTCTGGTAGTTGTTCTCTTTGGCATCTGGTGGGAGGGCGTTCCACAGGGAGGGCGCCATCACCAATAAGGCCCTCTGCCTGGTTCCCTGTAACTTGGCTTCTCGCAGGGAGGGAACCGCCAGGAGGCCCTCGGAACTGGACCTCAGTGTCCGGGCTGAACGATGGGGGTGGAGATGCTCCTTCATATATACTGGGCTGAGGCCGTTTAGGGCTTGAAAGGTCAGCACCAACACTTTGAAGTGTGCTCGGAAACAGCCCCTATCTGCTCAGTTGGAGCTGCCTGTGCTCCTGCATGTTTGGACCAGCCTTGCCACTTTCCCCATCAGACCAGTTGACAACACTGTGCACAAAAACCCATCCCATGTGTCTCCAGTTTGGCTCCAGCCTGGCTATGAACATTTGTGAATTAAGCTTTTACGCCATCCTGTGGCATAGGCATTAGCGTGTGTGTGTGCGCACGCAGGGGAAACTTAACCATTTTGCGAATCCTGCCCAGGACTGTGTCAATGATCTCTTTCCCGATGGTGTAGTGGCCTCGGGCGTAGTTGTTGGCCGCATCTTCCTTGCCGCTGATCAGCTGTTCGGGATGGAAGAGGGAGTGATAAGGCCCAGTGCGGATTTCATCTGTAGGGAGAGAGATAAGAGCAGGGGTCAGCAAACTTTTTCCGCAGGGGGCCGGTCCACTGTCCCTCAGACCTTGTGGGGGGCCGGACTATATGGGGGGGGGAATTCCCCCAACGAATCTCCCCTCCCTTCTTGACAGCACCAGACGACCCCCGGTGGCTGCTTACCTGTGCCTTGCGAGCGGCAGGGGCCGGCAATGGCGGCGACGTGATAATAATAACAATACTAAATAATTTATTATTATTATTATTTATTATTTATACCCCGCCCATCTGGCTGAGTTTCCCCAGCCACTCTGGGCAGCTCCCAATCGAGTGTTTAAAAACAATACAGCATTAAATATTAAAAACTTCCCTAAACAGGGCTGCCTTCAGATGTCTTTTAAAGATAGGATAGCTGCTTATTTCCTTCACACCTGATGGGAGGGCGTTCCACAGGGTGGGTGCCACCACCGAGAAGGCCCTCTGTCTGGTTCCCTGTAACCTCACTTCTCGCAATGAGGGAACCGCCAGAAGGCCCTCGGCGCTGGACCTCAGTGTGCGGGCAGAACGACGGGGGTGGAGACGCTCCTTCAGATATACTGGACCAAGGCTGTTTAGGCTTTAAAGGTCAGCACCAACACTTTGAATTGTGCTCAGAAACGTACTGAGAGCCAATGTAGGTCTTTCAAGACCGGTGTTATGTGGTCATGGCGGCCGCTCCCAGTCACCAGTCTTGCTGCTGCATTCTGGATTAGTTGTAGTTTCCGGGTCACCTTCAAAAGTAGCCCCACATAAAGCGCATTGCGGCACAAAAGGGCTGGCTCCAGAGAGGGGCTGCTCTGCTTTAAATAGCGCTCAGTTACCTGCAGCTCCTGTCCCTTGCGAGTGGCAGGGGCTGGGGGCGTCGGCGGAGGGACGATGAGCGGCGCAAAATTGCTGGCTCTGGAGAGGGGCTGCTTAAAATGGTGCTCAGCCAATTGTGGCTCAACAAAGCCCAGCCCCCTTCCTCATCTAGGCAGGGCAGGGAGAAGCCAGGAGGAGGGAGGGAGGGAGGACGCGCCGTTGTGTGTGGGGGGGAATGGCGCAGCCCGAATGATCAGAATCCCCACGCCGATCTACACGGCAATTCCCGGACCATCCGCGGGCCGGATCCAGAAGGCAGTTGGGCCGGATCCGGCCCCTGGGCCTTAGTTTGCTGACCCATGGATAAGAGGGAGTCCACAGGCACAATAAATAGGAAAATGCCCTTTGTTACTCTACTATGGAGTACCCTCCAACATCTCTTGCCATTGGCCCTGTTGGGTGAGGTTGTTGGGAGTTTTAGTCCTCGACATCTGCAGGGCGCCATGTTTGTCCTGCCTCTAACAGTTCGCCTACTTTCACAAAAACCCAAAAGAATGTAGTTTGCTTCTGTAGTCATACCTCGGGTTGACGTAGCTTCAAGTTAAGTATTTTCGCGTTGCGCTCCGCGGCGACCCGGAAGTAATGGAGCGCATTACTTCTGGGCTTCGTCGCTCGCGCAGACACTCAAAATGACGTCACACACATGTGCGGAAGCGACGAAACGCTACCCATGCACGTGCACTCGCGTTTTACGTTTACTTCAGGATGCGAACGGGGCTCTGGAACGGATCCTGTTCATATCCAGAGGTACCACTGTACATTAGACTCACCCCCGGAATTGCAACCCATTATTTCAGGGGCAAACCTAGACTCTCCTCCCAACGCGCATTTGTGTACACACACAAAAGCTGGGAGCTTCAATAGCACCCCTCTGAAGGCTCCTCCCCCCGGGGGGGGATTCAATTAGTCTCCCTGTAGCTACGGCACTGCTTTATTTAATCATATGCTGCGACGTTGTCAAATCATAGCAAGGGTAAGGGGGGGAGAGAACACAATGCAAGGAAAATAGTTTACAGTCGTACCGCGGAAATCAAACGGAATCCGTTCCAGAAGTCCATTCAACTTCCTAAGCGTTCGGAAACCAAAGTGTAGCTTCTGATTGGCTGCAAGAAGCTCCCGTAGCTAATTGGAAGCCGTGGATTGTCCCCACTGGACATTCAGGTACCAAAGGACGTTCGCAAACTGGAACACTCACTTCCGGGTTTGTGGCGTTCGGGAGCCAAAACATCCTAGTACCAAGGCGTTCGGGATCCAAGACACAACTGTACTTGAAGTCTCCAAACATAAAAATAGCTGGACAACTTACATTCCCACCAATAATACAGGTTTTACAGGCACAGCAGCCTTGCCCGCAAAAGTGGCAAGGACGGTACTGTGGTACCTCTGGTTGCGAACGGGATTCGTTCCGGAGGCCCATTCGCAGCCTGAAAAGAATGCAACCCGCGTCTGCATGTGCGCGGGTCACAATTTGCCGCTTCTGCGCATGCGTGTGATGTCATTTTGTGCATCTGCGCATGCGCGAGCGGTGAAACCTGGAAGTAATCCTTTCCGGTACTTCCGGGTCACCGGGGGACGCAACCTGAAAAGATTTAACCTGAAGCAAACGTAACATGAGGTATGACTGTTGTAGCCTAGTGGCCCTGTACATACCGTATTTTTCACTCTATAGGACGCACTTTTTCCCCTCCAAAAATGAAGGGGAAATGTGTGTGCGTCCTATGGAGCGAATGCAGGCTCCTTGGCTTCAGCGATAGCAATGCGAAGCCTCCGAAGTGCAGAGGGAGAGCTCCCCCCGCGCTCCGGAGGCTTCGCGTTGCTTTTGCTGAAGCCGCCTGAAGCCCCCAGAGTGCAGGGAACTACCGCTGCACTCCGGGGGCTTCAAGCAGCTATCCACAAGCCTTCAGAGCGCAGCAAGAGTTCCCGCCGTGCTCCGAAGGCTGCAGATGGGGGTCGGTGCACACTGATCCCTCTTGCTCTCCAGGCTTCGCTTGAGAGGCGCTGCACAGTTTTCCCTCTCTGTGCAGCACCCCTTCAGCGAAGCGGGGGGAGAAATGGAAGGGGCTCCGCTGAGCAGAGAGAGGGAGAATTTTTTCCCCCTGTTCTCCCCCTCCTATGGTCCGGTGCATCCTATAGAGCGAAAAATACGGTACTTCCCATGCAAAAGGTTCCTGGATCTAGCCTCTGCATGTGGAATTTGCTGCCAAGGAGTGTGGTGGAGTAGGTCTTTAAGCAGAGGCTTGACAACCATATGTCAGGAGTGCTCTGATGGTGTTTCCTGCTTGGCAGGGGGTTGGACTCGATGGCCCTTGTGGTCTCTTCCAACTCTATGATTCTATGTAGATTCTATTCTATTGGTAGAACTGGAAAATACTCCTGCCTGAAAACCCGCTCTTTAACTCTGAAGTGGAAGAAACAGCCATTTGGGTTTTCTGTGGATTGCTGTTCGCCCAGACCTGTTCTTGGAAACAAAGAAGTTTGGAAGAGCCTTAAGGCAGCTCTCTTGTATCTTGCGCCCAGGTGAGTTGGCAGCACTCACTACTGGACATCGACAAAGCATCCCAGAGGTCGTTTTCATCCTAATGGATCTCTGCAGATGATATTACCTATGACAGTCGGTTCCAAGTCAATGAAGACTGCCCTGGGCACGTGCTTCCCTGACGCAGTCTCGCAGAAGAACGTCTCGAAAGAAGCGTCCACCTGCTCCGTCTCTGGCAGGATTTTGGGAGCTGCCTGGTTCCCGGCGATGGTGCCGTCTGTCTGAATCCCATGTTCCAGGCAGTAGAGCTCCCAGCAGGCATTACCCATTTGAACTCCAGCTTGGCCAATGTGGATCGACAGGCACTCCCTCTGGGATGGAAGGGGACAGAGAGAGAGACGCTTTAACACCCTTCACCAGCAATAATAATAATAATAATAATAATAATAATAATAATAGTAATAATAGTAATAATAATAATAATAATAATAATAATAATTTATTATTTATACCCCACCCATCTGGCTGGGCTTCCCCAGCCACTCTGGGCGGCTTTCAACAAAATATTAAAATACAGTAATGCACCAAATGTTAAAAGCTTCCCTGAACAGGGCTGCCTTCAGATGTCTTCTAAAAGTCTGGTAGTTATTTTTCTCCTTGACATCTGGTGGGAGGGTGTTCCACAGGGCGGGCGCCACCACCAAGAAGGCCCTCTGCCTGGTTCCCTGTAACTTGGCTTCTCGCAGTGAGGGAACCGCCAGAAGGCCCTCGGTGCTGGACCTCAGTGTCCGGGCAGAACGATGGGGGTGGAGACACTCCTTCAGGTATACTGGACCGAGGTATGCTGGACTGAGCATAACCTTGGGGTGAATTCTTGGCAGAACACCAATTCTCTCTTATTTAATACAGTGGTACCTCGGGTTACATACGCTTCAGGTTACATATGCTTCAGGTTACAGACTCCACTAACCCAGAAATAGTGCTTCAGGTTAAGAACTTTGCTTCAGAATGACAGCAGAAATTGCGGTGCTCATCTTGCTTTACTGGCCAAGGGAGCCGGCATACAGCTTCCGGGTCATGTGGCCAGCATGACTAAGCCGCTTCTGGTGAACCAGAGCTGCACATACAAACGCTGTTTACCTTCCCGCCGGAGCGGTACCTATTTATCTACTTACACTTTGACGTGCTTTCAAACTGCTAGGTTGGCAGGAGCAGGGACCGAGCAACGGGAGCTCGCCCCGTCACAGGGATTCGAACTGCCGACCTTCTCATCGGCAAGTCCTAGGCTCTGTGGTTTAGACCACAGCGCCACCCGCGTCCTTATATTCAGGTGTATCCTAGAGCAAAAGATACACCAGGAGGCTTCGTTTGGTCAGAATAGAGTGCAAACTTCCATTTTTAATGCTAAATACCTTCGTCCTGGTAAATGAGCCACCGTAGTCACTAGAGGGCCATGAAAATTTGTATCCCAGGTTTTTTAGACTCGTCTGCTTGTGTACTATCTGAAACCAAAGGTGCACATTGGTTGCCAGATGTGATTCCCCTCCCCCAGCTCGGCTGATAAACCTTTGGTCTTATGATAGCCACGTGTTTAAAACAGCTCCTTTATTCCTAAAGAGATTCCATCCTTATCTTTTGTGGCCAGCGATCAATAATAGACCTTAACTGCAATAAAAATCCATGCTGCAATGTGCTGTGCCAGAGACTCTTTGTGGGAGGAGCCTCCGGCCTGGATTGGATGAGCTTCTGTGATGTCACAGAGGGACAGGGCAGCCAGGAGAGATGGGGATGGGGAAATGTGTGTGTGCTTCGCTACCGTGGCTTTTCATTTTTACCAATCCTCATTTCTACACCCAATTTGTGAATTACCGTATTTTTTGCTTTATAAGACTCACTTTTCCCCTCCTAAAAAGTAATGGGAAATGTGTGCGTGCCTTATGGAGCGAATGCAGGCTGCGCAGCTATCCCAGAAGCCAGAACAGCAAGAAGGATTGCTGCTTTCATTTTTTTTCTTGTTTTCCTCCTCCCAAAACTAGGTGTGTCTTGTGGTCTGGTGCGTCTTATAGAACGAAAAATACGGTGTAAAAAAAAAAAGTCTTCGGGAAAATTTGCCAGCATTTCGTGTGTCTTTCTCCTACTATACACATTTTTTTTATGCAATTTTGCCTACTACTCGCATTTTTGCAAAGCAAATCCAGATTCAGTAAGCCTGCCTTTAAATGTGAACGGAATCAAATTTATCCCCCGTCCCTGGGAAAAGCTTAACTACTGTTGCCTGCGCTGCTCAAATCAGAGAGTCTATGAAAGGAGGAGGCAGGAGCCTGGGGCAGAAGGCCAAAGATGAGCTGTATTTTGTGGTGATGGTGAGGAGGACTAATGTGTCCAAAAGACAACATAATCCAGAGGTGGAGAGAAGATTGCCAGAGGGAGAGACACAGACAGAGACAGAAACACACACACACACACACACACACACACACACACACACACACGTGTGGAATCAGGCGTAGCTGAGCAAAATTCAGGTTTACATACCAGTTTCAAATATTATTACCTTACTTTCCCATCTATAAGATGCCCCCATGTATAAGATGACCCCTATTTTGGGGGACTCAAATTTAAGAAAATGGGGTAAGATGCCACAGAGTTGTTGAGCTTTTTAGGGGGAATTACTCAGGGTTGTTGAGCATTTTTTAGGGTGATTGCTGAAAATCACTCACCTGCACGCGTCGCTAAATCCGACTCCCGTCTGTCCCATCGGCAGCAGAAGCTGCCAATCACACGCCCAACTGCCGACGCATCAGCCAATCAACACCACCCATTGACGCAGCAACCAATAACACACACAATAGCCGCTGACAGCCCACATCTGTCTCCGAAGCAGGTGCTGCAACCTTCCTACATCTTGACTTCAGCCCCCAGATGTGTATTGTATTGTCTCTCGATACAGATGGATGCCATTGAATGTAAATCAGCCAAAAAGCTTGGTTATAGAGCAGCCTTTCTCAACCTGTGGGTTCCCAGATGATGTTGAACTACAACTCCCATCATCCCTAGCTAGCAAGGCCAGAGCTCAAAGATGATGGGAGTTGTAGTCCAACAACATCTGGGGTCCCACAGGTTGAGAACTGCTGTTATAGAGAAACATTTTTGCCTGGTGCCTAAAGATATTTAAGGAAGGCACCAGACAAGCCTGGCTGGGGAAAGCATTCCACAACCGGGGAGCCACCATTGAAAAGGCCCCGTTCTCGTGTTGCCACCCTCCAGACGCCTCGAAGAGGAGCCACACAAAGAAGGGCCTCAGGGGATTGCTGGGTTTGGGTCATTTCATAGCCAGCAACATTGCTTTAAATCGTTGTTAAAAGATGTATTTTAAATTGTTGTAACCCACCCTGGGTTGTAATTGTAAATTGTTGTAACCTACCCTAGACAGCATCTTAAAAAGCAGAGACATCACCTTGCCAACCAAGGTCCATATAGTTCAAGCTATGGTTTTCCCAGTAGTGATGTATGGAAGTGAGAGCTGGACCATAAAGAAGGCTGATCGCCGAAGAATGGATGCTTTTGAATTATGGTGTTGGAGGAGACTCTTGAGAGTCCCATGGACTGCAAGAAGATCAAACCTCTCCATTCTGAAGGAAATCAGCCCTGAGTGCTCACTGGAAGGACAGATCCTGAAGCTGAGGCTCCAAGACTTTGGCCACCTCATGAGAAGAGAAGAAGAGGAGTTTGGATTTGATATCCCGCTTTATCACTACCCGAAGGAGTCTCAAAACGGCTAACATTCTCCTTTCCCTTCCTCCCCCACAACAAACACTCTGTGAGGTGAGTGGGGCTGAGAGACTTCAGAGAAGTGTGACTGGCCCAAGGTCACCCAGCAGCTGCATGTGGAGGAGCGGAGACGCGAACCCGGTTCACCAGAATACGAGTCCACCGCTCTTAACCACTACACCACACACCACACCACAAGAGAAGACTCCCTGGAAAAGACCCTGGTGTTGGGAAAGATGGAGGGCCCAAGGAGAAGGGGACGACAGAGGACGAGATGGTTGGATAGTGTTCTCGAAGCTACCAGCATGAGTTTGACCAAACTGCAGGAGGCAGTGGAAGACAGGAGGGCCTGGCATGCTCTGGTCCAGGGGGTCACGAAGAGTCAGACATGACTAGACGACTAAACAACAACAACACCCCGCCCTTGGCATCTCAGGGTGAAGGGCAGATAATAAACATTTGGCTGAAGAGCTCTGTGTTTTTCAAACTAAGGGCCCTTCACTTACAGATGTCTCTGTTATATTGAGCATCTATCCTGATTCGTTTGCAAGGAGATTGGATAACATTGGCTAGTTGGTGTGCATTCATCCTGGCTTGTTTGCAGGGAGTGGACAGATGATGTTGCATCAAAGCAAGCACATCTTCCTGACATTTTCCTTCTTGCAAAGAAGCCCAAGCTTTTGGCAAAGCAGGTTTGTAGCTCGAGCTCTTGATCGACTATCATTGCGCAACCAGGATTGGCTGGAATGCAATGGAATCCTACCCCAAACTAGGAACATCCTGGAAGCTCCCCAAACTGATGGAAGCAGGCCGATCATCCTGGTTGACCATAAATGCAGTACCGCTTCCATTCAGCTGTCCTGAACTCCCGCAGTTACTTTCGATGACTCCACATAGCGCCTTCCCTTTTTGTTTTGTTTTTTTAAGAGGGGGTTGTGGCAAGACTTTGGTTCAGAGCCCAGAAATGGCCCGAGAGACAAGAGCGCCTCAATAACAGGTGTAAAACCCGGCGAAATCTGTTCAGCATATTTGAGATGCCACGACCATGACACATGCGTGCTTTTGGGGTGGAGAAATAAAGCAGAAGAAGAACAATTTTTTTTTTAAAAAAAAGAAAAAGCTTTATCCCAGTGAGATGACTATGGTCAGCCACAGCCTGATCCGCGTTCTTCCAACTGCGGCGAGATTATGAGTCATGTGTCAAGAACACAACGCGAAGGATCAGAGGAGAGTTCACCCAGTCCTTCGCTCCCTCCCTCCTGCATCCTACAACCGTCAGCCCCGGGAAGGCTACAGGCGATCCAAAATGCGAGATGACCGCACCAGCTTCTGCTCATCAGATCTGACAGCTGCTTTTCACGCCGCCCTCCACAACATGCCACAGTCCCTGCCCATCTATCTATGATGGGAGTTCTAATTGTAGCTCTTCTGTCCCAATTTGCTGGAGTCACTCGGGACATTCCTTGCGGCCAGCAAAGAAGAGAAGTCTCCCCACTCCCCTTTTTCCTCTCTCTCAACAGTTTGCCAAGTGGTAGCACCTGCTCCCAACGCAACCACAGAGCAAGGAAGCCAGTCTGGAATTGCAGAAGATTTCCTCGGTCGGAGACAGCCGTCTCTTGGCTTCCACGTGCAACTGTTAAAGCATACCACCCCCCAACTTAAAAAAATTAAAATAATAAAAAAAAGATTAATCCGTTTCTGCTCCAGGACCATACAAGATCAAAATTGTACAGTGCTTTTTTTTCTCCCCCCTCCAGGAATTCCAACTAAACACTGTTGGACTGGCAGGTTTTCCTAGTTAAACTTCCATGCAAATACTCAACTGGGCAACTTGATAACAAGAGAACAATAGGTCTTTGAATCCAAAATTTTGCTGGGTTAAGGAGTGAAGTCACAGCTCAGAAATTCAGCTCATGCAATATAGACTTCCAGAACTGCCCTGTCAGTGGACCTGGGCCTACTCATGAGTAAAGACCAACAATGGATCTGCTTTTTGGGATAAAGCACTCTAGATTTTTGGACTCCCCCTACACCCCCTAAGCAGCTATCTTAATTAAAATCCATTAAGATTAGCATAAATAAATGAAATGCAAGCAGCAGTCCTTTGGAAGAGCTTCCCAGAAGTTTAGTTAAACTTTTTTTGAGGTTGTCCGAGAGTCTATACTTTTGAAACATTCACAAATAATATATATAATTTTTCTTTTTCTGGAAAGGGGGAACAGCTCTATTCTTTTAGCATATCAGCCCTTGGGATTACAGTAGACAAAGGCAATATGGCAGTTTCCTCTTATACAGGGGAGGGGAATAAGGGGAAGAAATCTGCAAAAGTACAGTAATCTCCTACCTAAACCATGCTCATAACTGAAGTGTGAAATAATGTAGGGGAAAGGGCAGGAGGAAAGGGGAGGTGGAAAAACGAGAGCGGGACTTTATACAGCAGAATAACACATTTTATGCCTCTAAAGATCCAGAGGGAAAAGAGATCTCAGCTGTCAGAAAGGAGACCCACAACTTTGCAAGAAGATCAGCTAAGCCCCTGAAAAGAGAAAAACTAAGGGGAGGGGTGTGCGGAAAAGACCCCCCCTCCCTCTAAACCTCCCTTTTGCTACTGCCTAGCTTTTACCTTATAAGGAGCAAACACCAGCCCAAATGAGCTTAAAGTCTTCATCAATAACCCTTCCAGAAAAGTTAACTGAAAGTTATCAAAAAGATCCACAGCTCAGATAAAATCAATACATACAGCACTCAAGCGACAGTTTCTAATCCAAACGAGAAACTACAATGCCATCAGCTTACCATACTGGTTCTATACGCTTGCTAAGATTCCAGCAAAAAAACAACAACCAGCTGCTTTCTCGGCTCCCAGCAAATTTATAACCCAGCAAGAATTGACTCCACCTGAAGATGAAGTCCTCTCCTCATTTAAAGCAACAGAGGCGCTTTTTCAAAAAATGCCAGGAAAAGGCTGGAATCGGCCGCAATAGTTTGCTACAGGCTTATGCCTCTGCTTGCTGTCAGGTTCGGAGTGAAACGGCTGCTGAGAAATCCTCACATCCTTTCTGAGAGCATCCCTCAGAAAACAGGGGAAAGAATGGCTACTATGTCCCCAGGAAGGATCCTGCACTGTGCACACTTTTGGTGGTGGTGGGGAACCCACAGGTGTCGGTTTTCCAATACTGCCAATGTGTTGTTGTTGTTGTTGTTGTTGTTGTTATTATTATTATTAATATCCCGCCCATCTGGCTGTGTGTCAGGGCAGCTTCCAAATGAATATTAAAAACAATACAGCGTCAGACATTAAAAGCTTCCCTAAACAGGGCAGCCTTCAGTTGTCTTCTAAAAGTCTGGTAGGTGTTGTTCTCTTTGACATCTGGTGGGAGGGCGTTCCACAGGGCGGGCGCCACCACCGAGAAGGCCCTCTGCCTGGTTCCCTGTAACCTCGCTTCTTGCAGGGAGGGAACTGCCAGAAGGCCCTCGGCACTGGGCCTCAGTGTCTGGGCTGAATGATGGAGGTGGAGACGCTCCTTCAGGTCTACTGGACCGAGACCGTTTACGACTTTAAAGGACAGCACCAACACTTTGAATTGTGCTTGCAAATGTACCGGGAGCCAATGCAGGTCTTTTAAGACCGGTGTTATGTGGTCTTGGCGGCCACTCCCAGTCACCAGTCTAGCTGCCGCATTCTGGATTAATTGCAGTTTCCAGGTCACCTTCAAAGGTAGCCCCATGCAGAGCGCATTGCAGTAGTCCAAGCGGGAGATAACGAGAGCATGCACCACTCTGGCCAGACAGTCCGTGGGCAGGGAGGGTCTCATCCTGCATACCAGATGGAGCTGGTAGACAGCTGCCCTGGACACAGAATTGACCTGCGCCTCCATGGACAGCTGTGAGTCCAAAATGACTCCCAGGCTGCGCAGCTGGTCCTTCAGGGGCACAGTTACCCCATTCAGGACCAGGGAGTCCTCCACACCCACCCACACCCGGTCCCCCCAAAACAGTGCTTCTGTCTTGTCAGGACAGGGAAAACTTTTTGTTTCTTTTACAGCTAGGAACATATTGCACTTCCTGCCTTCTTGCTCTTAGCTTAGCTACAGTATGCTGTGCAGGCGTTGGCTACCATGAGACTGGGTTACTGCAATGCTCTCTGTGCAGGGCTGCCCTTGGTTTGGAAGCTGCAGCTATGGTTTGCCCCAGATTGGGGGCTGGGGGGCAAGAACCCTCCCACAAACAAGACGCTTGCCTCCCCCAATTGTTGGACTATAGCAGCAGATCATGAACACGGAACACCAGGGGCGAACGAAGGCGTTGTGACTCCCAGGGCGGGGCATCGCTACACATGACGCATGCACCATACGTAGAAATGCCGCACATGCACTGTTTGCCGGCGCTCCAGTGCCGTACGAACGGTGCAGGGATCCTCTGCTTGCAGCTGCAGCCGCTAACGGAGGATCCTCTACATGCTGCTGTAGTAGCGATAGAGGGATCCCACTGCCATCTGTACGGTGCTCGAGCGGCGTGGCGGCAAACCGCACATACACTGTACATTGCGGTTTGCTGCCAGCGCCGGGATCCTCTGCTCCCGGCTAGAGCTGCGAATGGAGGATCCTCCACATGGGAGATGATCTATAATGATATGAAAAAGGTATTTAAATATAGCTTCCAGAAGAAACCAGAGGCCTTTCTCCTGGGCATGGTCAGCCAATTGGTGCCAAAGAAGGATAGAACATTTTTTATGTATGCCACAACAGCAGCAAGAATACTCATCGCGAAGTATTGGAAGACACAAGATTTACCCACCCGGGAAGAATGGCAGATGAAGGTGATGGACTACATGGAACTGGCGGAAATGACTGGCAGAATCCGAGACCAAGGTGAAGAGTTGGTGGAAGAAGATTGGAAGAAATTTAAAGATTATTTACAGAAACATTGTAAAATTAAGGAATGTTAGAAGGATGTTGGAATGAAATAATGTGGTTTTGGCAGAAATGATATAAAGGATTAAGTAAATATGGATAGTTAATTGGTGAAAGAAGAGAATGTAAAATTACAGTATATTAAGATAAATTACTAGGATAAAAACAAAGTTGGAAAGGATTTGCTGAAATATCTAATTGAATTAGAATACAAAAAAGGGAGGTGTGAGGAGGTCAAGGAAATAAGCAAAAGAAGGAAAGTTATGTAAAGGTTTGATTTGTTTCTTTTTTCTTTTCTTTCTTTCTTTCTTTCTTTGTTTTATGTGATGATGTTGCTTCTATGTATTGTTCTGTTTTTTATCTTTTAAATTGATAATTCTTTTTATTTCTTTTTTTGTAACCTTTAAAAGCTTAATAAAAATCTATTAAATCCTCCACATGCCTCAGTCCTGTATAAAGTGTGATTTAGCGCATCTGCGCATGTGCGACCGCCGAAACCCGGAAGTAACCCGTTCTGGTACTTCCGGGTTTCGGCAGTCCGCAACCCGAAAAAACGCAACCGGAAGCAGCTGTAACCCAAGGTGTGACTGTAAATCTTGTCGTGCTGTAAGCCGCCTTGAGCATTGTTTTCACTATGAAAAGGCGGCCTACAAATAAAATGATGATGATGATGATGATGATGAGGCAGTTGTAGGGACTGAAGTTCCCCACCTTCCAACAGTTGTCTAAGTCTCCTCCTCCTCTGGGTTGTTCCCAAGCAATTTGAGACTACGCCAGCATGCCTGCCTTTGCTCCTCTCTCTTCATATCTCTTCTGGTTCCGGCAGACCAGAAAAGAGGGGAGCTGGTTGCAGCAGGAGGGGGAGACACCCAGGCTTCTTCACCAACCTGCCTCATCTCTGCCTCTGGATTCCCTCAGTCCTCTCCATTCTCTACCTCTGCCTCCGATTCTGGACTTCTCTGCCACAGCCTCTTCCTGCGCACTAAACCCTGTTACCTCTTCAGCTTCTGACACCTCCTTCTCCTCCTCTCAGTCTGCTCCCTCTGACCACTCATGGTCGCCCCACCACCAATCCCCAAGCTCTGAACCTTCTTCCTCAGTTGCTGCCTCCCACCATTCCTCTGCATCCAGCCGGTCTATTAATTTCCCCCCCAATTTTTTTTATTCATTTTATAACACAAATAAAGAACACAAACAGAAAAACAAACAATACCAACAGATTCTTGTCTTATCTTTATTTTTCTAAACATTGTTAGGTGGGCTTCCCCACGTCCCACCTATCTGATTTTCATTTTACAGTGGTACCTCAGGTTATATATGCTTCAGGTTACAGACTCCGCTAACCCAGAAATAGTGCTTCAGGTTAAGAACTTTGCTTCAGGATGAGAACAGAAATCGTGCTCCGGCGGCGTGGCGGCAGAAGGAGGCCCCATTAGCTAAAGAAGTACTTCAGGTTAAGAACAGTTTCAGGTTAAGAATGGACCTCCGGAACAAATAAGTACTTAACCCGAGGTACCACTGTACTTCATCTTTAGCAGTTTACATATATCATAATTTCTAACCATTTTTTAAAATCACACTTACTTTAACCATAGAAAACTTCACATTTTATCACTTACAAATACTACTGTTTTAAAATACACTATCTTCTACTTCTAACCCTACAGCCCATATCCACTTCCAAAGCTATTCTAAGATTTAAATATTAACTGCACCCAGCCAGTTTAGGACACCATCCAGCCTCTGCTTAAAAAGCTCCATTGAGGGAGAATCCACTACCATTCCACTGTCAAGCTGCTCTTATAGTCTAAGTGGTGTGCCATATAAAAGACAAAATATATCCTTAAAATATAAATATAGACCAGAGCCAATAGAACAGCAGTATAAATTCTAATTAGAATGCAATCTAAACAAGAATTAAGAAAGGAATGGAAGTGTGTTCAAGAATATATGGTACAATATTAGTTCAATGGAAATCTTTGGGTAAGTACTGATTGAGTTCATTAAGCTAAGATGCAATGATTCTGGAAGAGAGGATTGATTAATGTGATGAATAAATACAAGCACAGTGATATGATAGAGTTTTAATGTAGCAAGAAGGACATCATGGGTGTGGGTGAGGGACGTCACGTGTATTTGGGTAAATGGTGAATAGGGTATAGGGTTAGATGTGGGGAATCCGTATATTTAATATGATATGTACAAGGGACGCAGTGGCACTGTGGGTTAAACCACAGAGCCTAGGGCTTGCCGATCAGAAGGTTGTTGGCTCGAATCCCCGTGATGGAGTGAGCTCCCGTTGCTCGGTCCCTGCTCCTGCCAACATAGCAGTTCGAAAGCACGTCAAAGTGCAAGTAGATAAATAGGTACCACTCCGGCGGGAAGGTGAATGGCGTTTCCATGCACTGCTCTGGTTCTCCAGAAGTGGCTTAGTCATGCTGGCCACCAGCTGCGTAGCGTGGGTTGTCAGCACTCGGGGCAAGGCAAGTAATTTGCGCCCCCTAACCCGGCGCTGCCAGCTTCTTCTTGCTGCTGCCTGGGCTGGGGTATTTACGTTAAGGTAGCCACGGCGGTGGCGGCGGGTCCGTGTCAGGTGATCTGAAGTGAGTTGCCACTGGCGCTGCCACCCAAACGACGCCGCTTGCCCGGAGGAGGAGGGCAGAGAGGTGAGGAAAATGCAACATGGCCCAGCAGCTACAGCAGCAGCGGCGGCGGCGGGGCTGCCTGGCGTGCCCTCCGTGGCCCTGACGCGTGGGGACTGCGGCGAGCGCTGAGAGCTGCTGCCTGCCGGACGCCTTCAGCCCAGACGCGCGCACAGCTCGACAGTTCCACGAGACATGGGGCTCTGCTATAGCCTGCGCCCGAGGCTCTTCGGCGACTCCGGAGGCGGCGAACGCGCCCCCCCAGATGTTGCGCCCGGTGCGGTCAGCTCCCCCTGCACCCCCCATGCTACGCCACTGCTGGCCACATGACCCGGAAGCTGTACGCCGGCTCCCTCGGCCAGTAAAGCGAGATGAGTGCCGCAACCCCAGATTCGTCCGTGACTGGCCCTAACGGTCAGGGGTCCCTTTACCTTTACCTATGTTATGTACAGTGCTGAAATTATACAGTAACTAACGTTTAATATGAATTTAATAATAAAATAAAGGAAAGGGGGGAATTAAAAATAAAATTAAATTATTTTACACATAAAAAAAGAACAGAAGTATAAAAACATGTATTGCTCTTGTCTGATCCCACCTAGAGTCCTGTGCACCACAGTTTAAGAAGGATATTTATCCTTGCAGATCAAGGGTCTGGAAACCAAGCTGCATGAGGAACAGTTGAGGGAGTTGGGTATTTAACCTGGAGAACAGGAGACAGATGATATGATTGTTGTTGTTTCGTCGTGTCCGCCTCTTCCGTGACCCCCTGGACCAGAGCACGCCAGGCACTCCTGTCTTCCACTGCTTCCTGCAGCTTGGTCAAACTCATGCTGGTAGCTTCGAGAACACTGTCCCACCATCCCGTCCTCTGTCGTCCCCTTCTCCTTGTGTCCTCCATCTTCCCCAACATCAGGGTCTTTTCCAGGGAGTCTTCTCTTCTCATGAGGTGGCCAAAGTCTTGGAGCCTCAGCTTCAGGATCTGTCCTTCCAGTGAGCACTCAGGGCTGATTTCCTTCAGAATGGAGAGGTTTGATCTTCTTGCAGTCCATGGGACTCTCAAGAGTCTCCTCCAGCACCAGAATTCAAAAGCGATAGCCATCTTCTAATATCTGAAGGGTTGTCACATGGAAGATAGAGGAAGCTTGTTTTTCTACTGCTCTAGAGCAGTGTTTCCCAACCTTGTGCCTCCAGCTGTTTTTGGACTACAATTCCCATCATCCCTTGCCCCTGGTCTTGCTAGTCAGGGATGATGGGAGTTGTAGTTCAAAAACAGCTGGAGGCACAAGGTTGGGAAACACTGCTCTAGAGGGTGGGAGCCAATCCGACAGGTTGAAATAACAAGAAAGGAGATTCCAGAAGAACATTCCCAGGTGGTTACCATGAACCGTACGGCAAGGAACAGTTGACTCTTGAATACAATAAGGGCTGCATACACCGAATACATTTAAAAGCACATTGCTTCCGGCGTTGGGTATATGAGCTTTCAGTGTGCTTCAGATGTATGCACCTGAGAAGTATGAAAGCTGCTTTTGGAAAAAGGTTGGGGTGGAATGTCCCACCCCGCAAGATTTGGGGCTGACTCCCGACTGATGTAAGCATCTCAAACAGTTTGAAGAGGTTGTGGTGGCCACCAACTTGGACAGCTCTAAAAGGACTAATAATAATAATAATAATAATAATAATAATAATAATAATAATAAATTTATTTATACCCTGTCCTCCCCGGCCAGAGCCTCGCTCAGGGCAGCTAACAGCAATAAAATTACAATAAAACATAATGGGGGGGCAGTTTTTAAAAATATGGATTAAAATACAATTTAAAATACAGCCTCATTTTAAAAGTAGCCCATAAATCAATCATAAGGGGAGGGAAACATAAGGGTCAGACTGAGTCCAAACCAAAGGCCAGGCGGAACAGCTCTGTCTTGCAGGCCCTGCGGGAAGATGTCAAGTCCCACAGGGCCCTAGTCTCTTGGGACAGAGCGTTCCACCAAGTCGGGGCCAGTACCAAAAAGGCCCTGGCCCTAGTTGAGGCCAATCTAACCTCCTTGAGGGTTGGGACCTCCAAAGTGTTGTCATTTGTGGACCTTAAGGTCCTCCGCGGGGCATACCAGGAGAGGCGGTCCCGTAGGTACGAGGGTCCTAGGCCGCATAGGGCTAGAGAAATTTATGGAGGCTCAAAAGGCTAGGAATGCGTCCGGTACCCTCCAAGTGTCCCTTTTACCCAGAGATAGTCCTGGAATTACGGAAGCCATCCCAGATTCTGATTTGATCCCGGAATGTCCTTATTCCCCCCACACAAGGAGAAGGAGGAGCTGGCACTTGTCCCGAGCGACGGCGGTTGTGGCAGCTGCAATGGAGCCATCCCATTGCCTCCCCATGGCCTTTGCTTCCCAGCCTCCTCCCTTGGGCAGCTTGTAGTGGCTGCTGTGTCCCATTGGTGTAACGACGATGGCACTTGCCCTTCTTCTGATAGGAAATGCTCCGGGGGGGGCACCAAAATGGGGGATTGAGGAGGGTCAGTTGCAGGGAGTGAGAAATGGCCCTATTTTCATCCGAGGAATGCTGGAGAGTAATGGGGTGCTAGCCTCAATGGCTAGATAGATAGATAGATAATTTATTACCGTCGGAGACCAGCTTATAAAACACACTTGGGGTACAATCCCAGAAGGAAAGCAAACATTTAAAACAATGTACAACAATAAATTTAAAATTTATAAATGCGGTAAGCGTATAGACACTTAAAACTTTAAGATAAGCTACCGCAGAGAGATGACCCAGAGTCTCCCATGGAACCGAGTTTGGGGATTTTCTTAACAATTTAGTTTGGGTCGGGGGGTGGTCTGTGCCTACAGATCTGTACACAGAATCTGGTGACCATCCGGGTCGTCTTAGGATCTTTGCCTAACAGGAAAAGGTCAATTTTTTGCTTTTCCGGGAGGTCAGCGAGCCTCATCAGCAGGGGATCAATGGTCTCACAACGTGCCTTTTCATAAAAGGGACATCTAAAGAACAAGTGCTCTGGGCTTCCTATCTCCCCCAGTGAACAGGCGCAAAGTCTCTGAGCATATGGGACTTTTTTAAAGGATCCTTCCAGGACCGGTGAGGGCAGAGCTGAGCTTCTGGCGAGTGTAAAAGCCCTTCTTGCATTTTTGGATACGAAAAAGAAGAGATATCCTGCTGGTGTGGCTATATATCTCTCGATTTCTCCAATTTTATAGTTGGGGCATCTTGAGCAGTCCTGTTGTCTCTCAGTGTCTACTGGTTTTCAGGTCTTGCTTGCAGGTTTCCCAGAGACATTTGTCCACGCTGAGAACAGGGTGCTGGGCTAGATGGACCTCCTTTGGTCGGATCCTGCAGCCAGGCTCATAGGACGATGAGAACCTTTGTTTCTGATCCAACAGAGATCTTCCTATGCCCGCTCTTGGATGAAAGGCTGCGAATGTACAGATTCAGCAGAGCATCTATCAGAAACAGGAGTACGATCGTGGACAGCCTCTCAGGCAGTTGTTGTCCTTCTGGCATGGACATTTCCTTCCTCCTTGCAGTTCTGCATCCCCCCCCCCATGCAGCTTGGTCTCCTCCTGTTTGCAGTGACTTCCTGTGAAGAAACCACCTACTTCCTGTGTTATACAAACAGCTGTTCTATAGCTAGCTCTCTCTCTCTTTGTATGTAGCTATCACATAAGCAAGCAAGCAAGCTAGCTAGTTATTAGGTCTCCGCAAAGTGTGCATTCATTAGCTTGTCAAGCAGAGACGGCCACTTGTTTAAATGGCATCAAAAGTGAGTTGTTGTTGTTTAGTCGTTTAGTCGTGTCCGACTCTTCGTGACCCCCTGGACCAGAGCACGCCAGGCACTCCTGTCTTCCACTGCCTCCCACAGTTTGGTCAAACTCATGCTGGTAGCTTCGAGAACACTGTCCCACCATCTCGTCCTCCGTCGTCCCCTTCTCCTTGTGCCCTCCATCTTTTCCAACATCAGGGTCTTTTCCAGGGAGTCTTCTCTTCTCATGAGGTGGCCAAAGTCTTGGAGCCTCAGCTTCAGGATCTGTCCTCCCAGTGAGCACTCAGGGCTGATTTCCTTCAGAATGGAGAGGTTTGATCTTCTTGCAGTCCATGGGACTCTCAAGAGTCTCCTCCAGCACCAGAATTCAAAAGCATCCATTCTTCGGCAATCAGCCTTCTTGATGGTCCAGCTCTCACTTCCATACATCACTACTGGGAAAACCAGAGCTTTAACTATACGGACCTTTGTTGGCAAGGTGATGTCTCTGCTTTTTAAGATGCTGTCTAGGTTTGTCAAAAGTGAGTTACACAGAACTAAATAGTTCTGCCAACAGTGGTGGGGCGGGCACAGTGCTGCTCCTTGCACTTCCACTGCCTGAGGCAGGTGCTTCATGATGGGGCGACTCTGAAACTATAGAGCCAGTGTGGTGTAGTGGTTAAGAGCGGTAGTCTCGTAATCTGGTGAACCGGGTTCGCATCTCCGCTCCTCCACATGCAGCTGCTGGGTGACCTTGGGCTAGTCACACTTCTCTGAAGTCTCTCAGCCCCACTCACCTCACAGAGTGTTTGTTGTGAGGGAGGAAGGGAAAGGAGAATGTTAGCCGCTTTGAGACTCCTTAGGGTAGTGATAAAGTGGGTATCAAATCCAAACTCTTCTTCTTCTCTTCTCATGAGGTGGCCAAAGTCTTGGAGCCTCAGCTTCAGGATCTGTCCTTCCAGTGAGCACTCAGGGCTGATTTCCTTCAGAATGGAGAGGTTTGATCTTCTTGCAGTCCATGGGACTCTCAAGAGTCTCCTCCAGCACCAGAATTCCAAAGCATCCATTCTTCGGCGATCAGCCTTCTTGATGGTCCAGCTCTCACTTCCATACATCACTACTGGGGAAACCAGAGCTTTAACTATATGGACCTTGGTTGGCAAGGTGATGTCTCTGCTTTTTAAGATGCTGTCTAGGGTGGGTTACAACAATTTACAATTACAACCCAGGGTGGGTTACAACAATTTAAAATACATCTTTTAACAACGATTTAAAGCAAATGGTTAATGTTGCTGGCTATGAAATGACCCAGACCCAGCAATCCCCTGAGGCCCTTCTTTGTGTGGCTCCTCTTCGAGGCGTCTGGAGGGTGGTAACACGAGAACGGGGCCTTTTCAATGGTGGCTCCCCAGTTGTGGAATGCTTTCCCCAGCCAGGCTTGTCTGGTGCCTTCCTTAAACATCTTTAGGCACCAGGCAAAAATGTTTCTCTATAACAGCTGTTCTCAACCTGTGGGTGCCCAGATGTTGTTGGACTACAACTCCCATCATCTTTGAGCTCTGGCCTTGCTAGCTAGGGATGATGGGAGTTGTAGTTCAACAACATCTGGGAACCCACAGGTTGAGAAAGGCTGCTCTATAACCAAGCTTTAACTCGTCATCTCTTCTCTTCTATACAATGAGATGAAAACTTTTTGGAGGGTCTCTCTCTGAGGCAGCGCTGACCCAAGATTTTCTAAAAATTTGGCTTTAGTTCTCAAGCCTGCCGTCGCTTGTACTGACACTTACACAAAGAACCCACTGCAATAATCAGGCTGCATATATAAGACTGCAGTTCTCGGTACAATTAGTTTCTTGGGAGTAAACCCCTCTCCCCGAATGTTGTGGGACTTATGGCGGGATCCCATAGGCACATAACCTAGGAGTGCATCCCATCAAACTCCGAGTAGGAGTATGTATAGGAGTTTGCTGCTCATGAGTAAGCATGCATAAGCGCAGAATGTATATAGTAAAAGGACTCTGATTACAAGTACTTATAAGGGAGTGATGGCTTTCCCAACCGAAAGATTCTTTTGTATGAGTCAAAACCATTGAGCCAGCCCCCGCTGTTCTTGTCAATTTGAACGGCATCTAGCCAGAAAATTTCTTTCCAAGGATTAAGTTAAAACCATCTGTTTTGAAGCCTGGAAAGGCGCTGCCTTTTTGCAGGAAGGTTGAACGGTGAATCGGGCAGCCCCCGGTCCTAACGCTGCCTTTATTGCTGCAAACTCATAGTGGGGGCTTTGGGTAAGACATTAAACGTTCCACCTTCTTCTGCTCTAACCCTCACATATCTGCCATCAAGGGATAATCTTCCTGGCTTCTTGCAAGGATCCTGAAGCTTTGCACACCCCGGATTTGTATAAATGCTAAATATTAAAGCATGTCTTAAAAGAAACTGTCTTGTAACTTTGATTCTCTTTTCTTTTTTTCTACTTTTTATGCTCCTTTTTAAAAAAGTTGCTTAAGAAGACACTGTGTGCAGCTTGCCATCTTCAGTCCTGCAGGAGCTTGGTGCAAATTACTGCACAGATTCTTCCCGTCACCCAATTAACACCATAGCTGTCAACTTACAGATTTGAAAATAAGGGACCAGCAGCCTCGGAAATAAGGGATCAGCAGCCAAAATAAGGGATTTTCCGGGCACAGGTATGTTCAACTTCTGAGCCCCTCTGAGACAAAGGCAGAAAGCCCAGCTAGCAGCCAAATGAAGCCTCAAGCGGTGGTTCCTACAGCGCAGCAACCTGGCAAAGGGGATGCAGCAAGGAAAACCACCGTCACCTCTCCACTGGGAAGTGCTGAGCAAAGGTGAGTCCCCAGGCAACGCGGCCAATTTGATCGGCACAAGGCATGCAAGCTCCACCCCCCAGTCGTTCTTAGACTCCTTATTGGGTGAGTAACGCAGCAAAGCAACACAGTTGGAGCCCCCCTCCTCCCTGGCCGGCAGGGAGGGAGGGAGGGAGAGAAGCTGCTTCCTTTGAAACCCGGGAAATTTAAGGGACATCATCATTAAGGGACAGCAGCGGGACACAGTGCTTGGCTAAGGGATTTTCCTGCCCAATAAGGGACGGTTGACAGCTATGATTCACACTCATCTCTGCAAATTATTGCATAGACTCTCGAGGGCCCTGTCGCCTGTGACTGGGTCTCAGGTTTGGGCCCTGAAATCTCAGGGGCTGGGATGCTCCTGACCTGGCAACCCGTGTGTGTGTGTATGTGCATGCGCAGATTGATCCTGCCTGCAGGGCGCATGCAGAGCCACTTGTGTGCCTGGCTGCGGAATTGCTCTGCTGCTGTTTCCATTGTATCCGTTGCATCCCGTTGCATAAGAGAGCCAGTGTGGTGTAGTGGTTAAGAGCGGTGGACTCGTAATCTGGGGAACTGGGTTCGCTTCCCCGCTCCTCCACATGCAGCTGTTGGGTGACCTTGGGCCAGTCACACTTCTCTGAAGTCTCTCAGCCCCACTCACCTCACAGAGTGTTTGTTGTGGGGGAGGAAGGGAAAGGAGAATGTTAGCCGCTTTGAGACTCCTTAGGGTAGTGATAAAGCGGGATATCAAATCCAAACTCCTCCTCCATCTCCTCTCAGTAAAAAGCCTATCTGGATCATAAACGTACCAGAGTAAATTTCCCTTTTTAAGAATGTTTGATGGCATGTTTCTTTACTCTTGCTTTTGTTCTGGCTGAACTTTCTATAGAATGCTTTCTATAAACGTTCAGCCATAATCCAGAATGCGGCAGCTAGACTGGTGACTGAGAGCGGCCGCCGAGACCACATAACACCTGTCTTGAGAGACCAACATTGGCTCCCAGTACGTTTCCGAGCACAATTCAAAGTGTTGGTGCTTTAAAGCCCTAAATGGCCTTGGTCCAGTATATCTGAAGGAGTGTCTCCACCCCCATCATTCTCCCCGGACACTGAGGTCCAGCGCTGAGGGCCTTCTGGCGGTTCTCTCACTGTGAGAAGCCAAGTTACAGGGAACCAGGCAGAGGGCCTTCTCAGTGGTGGCACCCGCCCTGTGGAACGCCCTCCCACCAGATATCAAAGAGAACAACACCTACCAGACTTTTAGAAGACATCTGAAAGCAGCCCTTTTTAGGGAAGCTTTTAATGTTTGATGCATTACAGTATTTTAATATTTTGTTGGAAGCCACCTAGAATGGCTGGGGTAATCCAGCCAGATGGGCAGGGTATAAATAATAAATTAGGATGATGATGAACCTGCTTTAGGATGATGAAGCCAGCTTTTTGTTTCCGTGCGCTGCTCTGGTTTGCCAGAAGCGGCTTAGTCATGCTGGCCACATGACCTGGAAGCAAACCAGAGCAGCGCACGGAAATGCCGTTTACCTTCCCGCCGGAGCGGTACCTATTTAACTACTTGCACTTTGACGTGCTTTTGAACTGCTAGGTTGGCAGGAGCAGGGACTGAGCAACGGGAGCTCACCCCGCCGCAGGGATTCGAACCGCCGACCTTCTGATCGGTAAGCCCTACACTCTTTGGTTTAACCCACAGCTCCACCCGCATCCCTTTCAGATGTTATTAGCGGTGAGTAAAATGGCTTGAAGCAGAGGGTTAACAGCATCCTAATCTGGACGCCATAGCAGGGAGGAGGAGGGGGAGTTGAAAGTTTAGAGCTGTATCTGCAAGATTCGCATGACTTTAACTTCCAATGCTATTCCATTAAAGCAGAGCTGAAAAGGGGTTGGCAGTGCAGCGTGCAGATAGAAGCATGCACCAAATGCTATAATCTCTACTCCAAACAGGCAGCAGTGTCCAAATGCGCTGCCCGAAAGGAGCTGAAACAGACTGTGTTTATGGTTTAGCTCAAGCCAGGGCCCGATCTTCACAGTTTGCCTTGGTGCCAAGGCTGAAACATGTCAAAGAAGCAGGCGCGCCAATGGCGCTATGTAAACAATAACTGCAAAATGTTTGAAGTTAGATCTTGGTGCGCATTCTTCCCCCTTTGGACTGGGGGCTGTTACTCGTCATCCAGCAGTTGCCAGCATGCCTGCGGATTAAACCTATTTTTTCCCCTCTGTGGGCATTTAAAGCAGCATCAGACCATCCTGCAAATCGTGGGGCCAGATTAACCTGACCTTGGGGTGCCTCTGAGCCAGTGGATTTAGCTGTGATTGCTAAAAGCACCTCAGTTTTCAGAGGTAGTATACCTGAGTATCAGGTGCAGGAAGAGAGAACAAGAAAAGACTAGAACTTTTATATCTGTGCTATGAGTGTCTAAAGAGCTTCTTGTTAGTCAGTGCTGAGCTGGTTGGGTCGTTTAGTTCTGATCCATCCAGAATATGTATTCCTTGTGTGTTGTGTAGATTTGTAGATTTGGGAGGGAGTCAGATTTGTTTTTTTCTCAGGCAAAGTGATATTCAAGAGGTATTGGAGAGCAATGTTTTAAGAGTGATTAATGATTACTTTGTTGTCGATTACTTAGTCGTTTAGTCATGTCCGACTCTTCGTGACCCCCTGGACCAGAGCACTCCAGGCACTCCTGTCTTCCACTGCCTCCCGCAGTTTGGTCAAACTCATGCTGGTCTCTTTGAGAACACTGTCCCACCATCTCGTCCTCTGTCATCCCCTTCTCCTTGTGCCCTCCATCCTTCCCAACATCAGGGTCTTTTCCAGGGAGTCTTCTCTTCTCATGAGGTGGCCAAAGTATTGGAGCCTCAGCTTTAGGATCTGTCCTTCCAGTGAGCACTCAGGGCTGATTTCCTTCAGAATGGATAGGTTTGTTCTTCTTGCAGTCCATGGACACTCTCAAGAGTCTCTTCCAGCACCAGAATTCAAAAGCACCCATTCTTTGGCGATCAGCCTTCTTTATGGTCCAGCTCTCACTTCCATACATCACTACTGGGAAAACCATAGCTTGAACTATACGGACCTTTGTCGGCAAGGTGATGTCTCTGCATTTTAAGGTGCTGTTTAGGTTTGTCACTGCTTTTCTCCCAAGAAGCAGACGTCTCAATGGGTACCATTGTCTGACAAGCCACAGTGCCATACTCAATTTGTCTTTTTGAAATGGTACACCTCTGTAGCCACCAACACAGGAGTTCTGTTTAGTTAACGGAAGAAGGGGACGACAGAGGAGAATATGGTTGGACAGTGTTCTTGAAGCTACCAACCTGAGTTTGACCAAACTGCGGGAGGCAGTGGAAGACAGGAGGGCCTGGTGTGCTCTGGTCCATGGGGTCACGAAGAGTTGGACACGACTAAACAACAACAAGGGACCGGGGAAGATGGAGACCAACAGAAGGTGAAGCCAGAGCCAACAGCAGGCAAAGCCACTCCCCGTCTATTAAAAATGGAAGCAGGCAAGTGAGCCCAGGCTGTTGGTAGGAACAGCGTTCGATTTGCCCTAATGGACCAGCTTCCACCCTCATCAGATGAAGTTATCTCTGCATGTTTATTGCTGCTGGCCCCCGGGCATCTGAATAGTTTGAGCAGCACTACCTTCAGAAAGCAACTTATGAAAACACCAGCCCTGCCAGCCACCAGGGATTTTAAAATGCTACGAATTTCTAAGCTGTCCCGCATCTAGATAGATAGATAGATAGATAGATTCTTTATTGTCATTACACAAGTGCAACATTGCACAAGTGCAACGAAATTGGATGCCATCCCTTAAAAACAACAAAAGCAAAACAACAACAACAACCAAACAAACCACATTCCAGCCACACCCACACCCACACCCATCAAACTCCCAGGTCACACTATCGAGTTACTGCATTTAAGAAGGCCACAGCTCTTGGATAGAAACTATTTTTCAGTCTATTTGTCCTTGACTTGATGTTTCTGTATCTCCTGCCAGAAGGCAGTAGTACAAACAGACTGTGTCCCGGGTGAGATGCATCCTGCAGGATATTGTTTGCTTTCCTAAGACAACGGGAACCGTACAGTTCTTCCAAAGATGGGAGGGGATGACCAATAATCCTTTGGGCTGTGGTTATGACCTTCTGGAGCACCTTCCTCTTCCTAGCTGTACAGCTGGAGAACCAGGCACAAATACAGTATGTGAGAATGCTCTCTATGGAGCCTCGGTAGAAGGACACCAGCAGTCTCTCACTCAGATTGTTCTTCTTTAAAAGTCTGAGGAAATAAATTCTCTGCTGGGCCTTCTTCACCAGAGCAGTGGTATTTGCGCTCCAAGTCATGCCCTGATCGATAGTCACTCCCAAAAACCTGAATTCCGCCACCCTCTCCACCCGTTCCCCGTTGATATACAAGGGCTGAATGTCCGCCTTTTTTTTCCTGTAATCCACCACCAATTCCTTGGTCTTAGCCGTATTAAGAGCCAGATTGTTCTCTCCACACCAAGCACAAAGCCGCTCCACCTCGTCCCGATAGGCGGACTCATCCCCTCCTGAAATGAGCCCCACCACCGTAGTGTCATCAGCAAACTTGATGATTTTGTTGCTGGAATAAATGGCTGTACAATCATACGTATAGAGAGTATAGAGCAGGGGACTCAACACACAACCCTGTGGTGAGCCGGTGTTAAGGCTAAGGGCTGTGGACATATGTGACCCTACTCTAACCCTCTGAGAACGTTCTGACAAAAAGTCCAAAACCCAGAGACAGGTGGAGTTGGAGAGTCCAATCGCCTCTAGCTTGGACACCAGTCTATGGGGGAGGATAGTGTTAAAAGCAGAGCTAAAATCCACAAACAGCAGCCTCACATAACTCCCCGGCTGCTCCAGATGGAACAGAGCAGCATGGAGAGTGGTAGTGATAGCGTCTTCCGTGGATCTATTTGCCCTGTATGCAAACTGGTAGTTGTCAAAAGTTGATGGAAGACAGGAAATAATGTGACGGCGCACCAGTTTCTCAAAACACTTCATGATGATTGGAGTCAGTGCAACTGGTCTGTAGTCGTTCAGACTACTGATTGTGGATTTTTTAGGCAGAGGAACAATAGTTGACGACTTCAGGCAGGGTGGGACAATAGACTGGTGTAAGGACTTGTTGAAGATCTTAGTAAATACCCTCGCCAGCTGATCCGCACAGCCCTTCAACACCTTTCCCGTGATGCCATCAGGTCCAGCAGCCTTCCTCGGATTCACCATCCTCAATACCTGTCTCACCTCATGCTCCTCTACAGTGAATGAGGGGCCCCTATGGGCTGGTGGCTGTAATACCGGCGTCTCAGGTGGCTCCTTCTCGAAGCGAGCAAAGAAGAAGTTAAGCTCCTCCGCCAGCAAAGGGTCACCGTCGACAGCACCAAGGTTAGGTTTGTAGTTGGTAATATGCTGAATCCCCTGCCACATCTGTCTTGTGTTGTTACTCCTTAAATTATCCTCAATCCTCTGCCTATAGACCAGTTTTGCCCGTCAAATACCCCTCTTCAAGTTTGCTCTTGCCGCCATCTATCCTCCAAAGTTCTCTGAATGAGCTTTAAGTGACACAAGAACTTGTCTCCCAGCGCAAGAAAAGTGGAGGGAAGAACGCTAACCGACTTTATCCAAGGAAGAGCAGAATCATATAATCGTAGAATTGGAAGGGACCCTTAGGGTCATCAAGTCCAACCCCCTGCAATGAAGCAATCTCAGCTAAAGCATCCATGACAGATGGCCATCCAACCGCTGCTTGAAAACCTCCAAGGAAGGAAGATTCATCACCTCCCAAGGGAGACCATCCCACTGTTGAACAGCTCTTACCGTCAGAAAGTTCTTTCTTATATTTAGTCAACAGTGTTCCAGATTCATGCCCTCCACATTATCACAAATCTCCAGAGCTCGGATGGAAAATGATTCTGCAAACTCCCAGCTATTTCTGAAGGGTTCAGTGAGATTAAATTACTTGCAGTCGGCCTTCACTAATATTTGAAAGGAGTTACAGATCGGGCTAATAAGGTATGAACCAGCATCTTGGAAGATATTAAAGGAAAGGAAGCTAGATGTCTCAGATTAGGAGAAATTGTTCCTTAAGGACCTAAGATGAACCATGTTAGATCAAGAGGAGGACTGTAGCTCAGTGGTAGAGCATCTGCTTTGCATGCAGACACACTCAGGTTCAATTCTTGGCTTCTCCAGGAAGGGCTGGGAGAGCTGTCTGTCCTGAAACCCTGGAAAGCTGGCTCAGTATTTGTCTGTTTCCTAATACTTATACGCATCCAGCAATACAGTGGTGCCCCGCAAGATGAACGCCTCGCAAGACGGAAAACTTGCTAGACGAAAGAGTTTTCCATTTTTGAGGTGCTTCGCAAGACGAATTTCCCTATGGGCTTGCTTTGCAAGACGAAAACGTCTTGCGAGTTCTTTCGAGTTCTTTCCCTTCCCCCCCTTTTTCTAAGCCACTAAACCACTAATAGCCGCTAAGCCGCTAATAGCGCTAATCCGCTAAGCCACTAATGGCCGTGCTTCGCAAGACGAAAAAACCGCAAGACGAAGAGACTCGCAGAACAAATTAATTTCGTCTTGCGAGGCACCACTGTACCTTCAACGGTACAGACAAATATGAGCTACAGACATCAGTTTTGGGGCTCCTTGAGGCTGCAGATGCAAATGTTTACAGTGGGAAAAATGGGAAATATTAGCCGGTAAGAGGGTAAGTCAGCCAAACATGTCAACCCATTATAAGATTGCAGTGGAGTTTCTTTGCAGAAATGTGTTCTGAGTAGTTAGAATGGCCCTGTGCGCATGCCAAGCAATAAACAAAACTCATTAGCATTGGTACAGAGATTCTAAACTGTACACTTTGGCTTAAAATAACTGAACCAGTCAAAACTGCTTTGCACCAGATGACATTCATTTACTGCTTCCCCCCTCCACTCCTTGCCCTTTTGTGGAGAAATGAAACCAGAGTCAGGTGGTTCTTTGCCAAAGCTGTTCACTCCAGCAAGAGAGATTTGCTCCGGTACCTGAAAGGAGCCTTCAGACTTTGGCCAGACATGTAACACATGGGGGTGGAGTAGGTGAAAAATGCAGAAACGGAGCAGGAGGCAGTTCTAAAGACCACCTTACCAGCCCTCCTCCAAAGAAAGGGGTATTCTGTACCAAATGCAGACCTGACACAGGCCTGCCTCACAGGTGATGGGGTGGGGGGCAGACCATAGCTCCATAATGAGACAGGGAGGTGGGAGAAAATTGATTCAGTTCACACTTGTTGTTGTTGTTTAGTCGTTTAGTCGTGTCCGACTCTTCGTGACCCCCTGGACCAGAGCATGCCAGGCCCTCCTGTCTTCCATTGCCTCCCGCAGTTTGGTCAAACTCATGCTGGTAGCTTCGAGAACACTGTCCCACCATCTTGTCCTCTGTCGTCCCCTTCTCCTTGTGCCCTCCATCTTACCCAACATCAGGCTCTTTTTCAGGGAGTCTTCTCTTCTCATGAGGTGGCCAAAGTACTGGAGCCTCAGCTTCACAATCTGTCCTTCCAGTGAGCACTCAGGGCTGATTTCCTTCAGAATGGATCTTCTTGCAGTCCATGGGACTCTCAAGAGTCTCCTCCAGCACCAGAATTCAAAAGCATCCATTCTTCGGCAATCAGCCTTCTTTATGGTCCAGCTCTCACTTCCATACATCTCTACTGGGAAAACCATAGCTTCTTAAGCAATGTGCAAACCGCAATGCAGCCATCCTCCAAAATCCACACTTTTTGGCAGTTCTCCAGCCAAGTCATGTGTACTAAGATGCACACAGCAGGGTAAAGTGCGAATATAAATGTTGGGGTGAAGGAAGGTGAGGACAGGTGACCTCACCTAGGGAGGAGAAAGGGGGAGGGATCTGGAATGGGTATATATGCTTGTGCACATGATTGTGAACTCGTGCATGCTTTTTGTGACTTATCACACTTGCTCCTTCTACCAGTTCATGGATGGTAGAAATAAAAGCCTTTTCTCCGAAACTATTCCTTGAGCGTCTGTTGACTCCCACTTCCCTTTCCCAGGTGCAATATTTTTCCCACCCAAGGGCAAAGCCTCATAAGGCTACAGGGGAAGTTGCTTGGCAAAAAAAAATATGTTAGGCAAAACTGGATATTAGGACTTAAAAAATAAATATATCGCCAACTAGTGTGCAGATGTGGAGAACCGAATCTAAGCAGCGCCAGTTCTGCAGATCCAAGTGGCCAGATGGGCATGTTATGGGCTAAGGGGAACTTGCAGGTAAACTGGTCCAAAATAGTAACACCTTGAACACTGCACATCTCCAAGCACTGGTTATATGCCGACAATAGATGCAATATATAATGTTGCATGCAACATGAGAACAACGTACACCACCTTGAACTCCTTGGAGTAGAGGTGAACTATAAATGCATTAATCAACTAGCAGAATAAACTTGTCTGCAGGTTTATCCTAGCAAAGGTTTTCCCAGACCAGCATTCATTTCTTAGCTTTGAGTAATTCTGTATCTTTTAGGAGACATCTGTAGGCAGTGCTGTATAGAGCTTTTTAAGGTTGAATGTTATAGTAAAACATTTTTTTTATATATGCTGGAAACCGCCCGGAGTGGCTGGGGTAACAGCCAAATGGGTGGGGTACAAATAAATTATTATTATTATTAAACTGGACACTAGTGGAGGAGATGGAAACCATGGATGCTGCCATAATGGGAGCTGAATTCTCAAATGAGGCATTTTATGGAAAAAAATAAATACACACACAAAATATGTGTGTATATTATATATTATATTATATTATATTATATTATATTATATTATATTATATTATATTACATAACATAACATAACATAACATAACATAACATAACATAACATAACATAACATAACATAACATAACATAACATAACATAACATATTATAATCGTCTTTTTCTTATGATTTTAGCTGTGTTCTGGTCTTTTATCTGTAAGCCACCAGACGTGCCAGACGTGCACAAACAACTACATAATACACATTACTCGGGAGTAGACCCACTGAAACACGTAGGAAGTTCATTTCTGGAGCCTAATCCTCCTCCTTCCACATTCCCCGAGACGAGGCGATACGAGGAAGGGGGAAAACAACCCACCCTCATTCTTTGGAAAAATAAATAATCCCCAAAGCGAAGAAGGCCTCAGGCCTGGCAGCTAGGCCTCTTCCCCCCCCTCGCGCCGTCTCCTAGCAACCGGCCGTCGGCGGCGCTGATTGGCCGGCGCGGCTCCCGCCGCCATTTTCAAACGGCTTTTTTTGTGTGGCGAGGCGGCCGGGCGGCCCTCCTCCCTCAGCCGCCGCCATTAACCATTCTGGTCCCGGGCTTCCGCGGAGGCGAGTCTGGTCTCGCCCGGCATGGAGAGCGGCCCCCTGGCTGAGAAGCCCCCTCTCAGGAGGAAGGGGAGGCGGCGGCGGCAGCAGCAAGCGGCGAGGCCCGGCGCCGCCGCCGCCGCGGGGGGAGCGCCTGTGAGGAGAAGCGAGGGAGGCGCGCCTCTCCTCGAGACCCCCGGAGGGGCCCGGCAGGCCGCCGCCGCCTCCTCCTGCGGGCGGTAAGTGCCCCCTCGCCCCCCCCCACCCCCTGGGTCCTTAGGGTGAGAAATAAATTCACGGTAATAGGAATAATAATAATGGACGGGGGGGGGGCCTGGCTGGCGGTATGAGGTGCTGGGGGGGCTGACCCCCTCCCCAATATTATTCCCTTCAAAAAGTGGGGGGGGGGCGTAAGAGCCTTCAGCCCCCTCCCCGTCACAGGGACGATCCGATTGCATCACCACCACCATTATTGATTACTATTGAACCCCAGGCCCAGCTTTCTACCTGAAAAGGGGATAGAGGGGGGGGGGGTCTGAGATGAAGCTAAGAACCTGCAGAGGGGTCCCCCCTCCCCCCCCCGGCACACCTGTTAAAGGTATGAGTCCAGTGCAATCTTACTTGCACTGCTTTATGCCATTATTATTATAAGTGGTAGTATTAGTGTTTTATGCCCAGCCCCAGCTTTCTACCTGAAAAGGGGATAGAGGGGGGTCTGAGATGAAGCTGAGAACCTGCAGAGGGCCCCCCCCTCCCCCCCGGCACACCTGTTAAGGGGATGAGTCCATTACAATCTGATTCGCATTGCTGTATGGAAGACAACCTTACTCAGCTATGAGCGATCGCCAAAGAAGAAGATTACCATTATTATTATTATTATTATTATTATTATTATTATTATTATTATTATTATTATTATTACTATTAGTTTTATTGATGCCCAGACCCAGCTTTCTACCTGAAAAGGGGATGGAGGGGGTCTGAGATAAAGCTGAGAACCTGCAGAGGGTTCCCCCATCCTCCACGACACACCTGGTAAAGGGATGAGTCCAGTACAATTTATTTGCATTGCTGTATGGAAAACAGTCTTACTCAGCTACGAGTGATTGCCAAAGAAGAAGATTACCATTATTATTATTTTTAGTAATATTAGTGTTATTGATGCCCAGCCCCAGCTTTCTCCCTGAAAAGGGAATGGAGGGAGTCTGAGATAAAGCTGAGAATCTGCAGAGGGGTCACCCATCTTCCACGACACACCTGGTAAAGGGATGAGTCCAGTACAATCTCATTCACATTGCTGTATGCCATTATTATTATTATTAGTCATAGTATTAGTGTTATTGATGCCCAGCCCCAGCTTTCTCCCTGAAAAGGGGATAGAGGGGGGTCTGAGATAAAGCTGAGAACCTGCAGAGGGGTCCTCCCTCCCCCACGACACACCTGTTAAGGGGATGAGTCCACTACAATCTCATTCGCATTGCTGTATGGAAAACAGTCTTACTCAGCTACGAGTGATCGCCAAAGAAGATTATTACCATTATTATTATTTTTAGTAATATTAGTGTTATTGATGCCCAGCCCCAGCTTTCTAACTGAAAAGGGAATGGAGGGAGTCTGAGATAAAGGTGAGAACCTGCCTAGGGGTCCCCCCTCCCCCACACCACACCTGTTAAAGGGATGGGTCCAGTACAATCTCATTCGCATTGCTGTATGCCATTATTATTATTATTATTATTAGTCGTAGTATTAGGGTTATTGATGCCCAGCCCCAGCTTTCTACCTGAAAATGGGATAGAGGGGGGTCTGAGATGAAGCTGAGAACCTGCAGAGGGGTCCCCCCTCCCCCACGACACACCTGTTAAAGGGATGAGTCCAGTACAATTTTATTCACATTGCTGTATGCCATTATTAGTAGTAGTAGTATTACTGTTATTGATGCCCAGCCCCAGCTTTCTACCTGAAAAAGGGACGGAGGGAGTCTGAGATAAAGTGTGAGAACCTACAGCCCCCCACTTGTTAAAGGGATGAGCCCCTATTCGTATTATATCCGTGTATCATCATGAGTTGAGTGCAAACTATTCTTATTGTGTTGTTGTATTGTTATTATCACCCTCCCCGCCGCCCTCATCTAAAAGGATTTTGAGCCCCCACTGCACTCAAATAAAAGAAAATGAATGGCGGGTGAAGAGGCAGAGCAAATGCGACAGTCCCCTATTGCACCACCCATAGCAGTATGGCAAAAATCCTAAAATCAGAGTGACGTAGCCAGCCAGCTCTTTTGTATATTTCATCCGGATCTTTGAAGTGGGCACCTGATATGTGATGTGTGTGGTTTAAAAAAAAACAATGACACAGCAGGCATCCGTAAGAACACAAGAGCGCTGCTGGATTACAGCAGAAATCCATCTCATTCTGCATCCTGTCACCCACAAAAGCCAGCCAAATCTGTCCCGTCCCACCCCTGGGAAGGTCAGAAAGAGGGCATAAACTCAATAGTATTGCTCCCCGGCAACTGGCAAAACTGCATGTTTTAGATTAATGCCCAAGGGACCTTTCCCTATGACACAGAAGCTGTTTATGCAGTGTGTTCAGGGTGCAAGTCTTTTCCCTTCCCCTCAAGTTGTGTGCCCATTGAGGGGTAGTTAATGCCACAGAATACAGAACTGGGATTCAAGATGACCTTAAGAGATTGCAGAACTGTGCCCAAGCTAACAAGATGAATTTCAATAGGGACAAATGTAAGGCTCTACACTTAAGCAGGAAGAACCAGCTGCACAAATATAAGATAGGGGACACCTGGCTTACCAGTACAGTGGTACCTCGGGTTAAGTACTTAATTTGTTCCAGAGGTCCATTCTTAACCTGAAACTGTTCTTAACCTGAAGCACCACTTTAGCTAATGGGGCCTCCTGCTGCCGTCGGAGCATGATTTCTCTTCTCATCCTGAAGCAAAGTTCTTAACCTGAAGCACTATTTCTGGGTTAGCGGAGTCTGTAACCTGAAGTGTATGTAACCTGAAGAGTATGTAACCCGAGGTACCACTCTACTATTGTTGTTATTACTATTAATTCAATTTATATACCACCCTTTATCAAAAGATCAGGGTGGTGTACAACATTAGAAACGTATTACACAATATCAATGATAAAATCATAATAAAAAGTAAAATAATAATAACAAGAGTCCTATCCCCAACACTTTTGCAGGCCATAGATTTTTTAATAACCATAGGCCTGGGTAAAGAAGAATGCTTTTGCCTGGTGTCTAAAGACATGTAATGATGCACCAGCCGAGCCTCTCTGGGGAGAGCATTCCACAGATGGTGAGCCATCACAGAAAAGACCTCTTTTCTTGTTGCCACCCTCTGAACCTCTCTGGGAGAGGGGACATAGAGAAGGGCCTCAGATGACTATTGCAGGGTCTGGGTCAGTTTGTATGGGGAGAGGCCGTCCTTAAGGTATTGAGGTCCTGAGCTGTGTAAGTACAGTGGTACCTCAGGTTAAGTACTTAATTCGTTCTGGAGGTCCGTACTTAACCTGAAACTGTTCTTTAGCTAATGGGGCCTCCTGCTGCTGCCGCGCCGCCAGAGCACAATTTCTGTTCTCATCCTGAAGCAAAGTTCTTAACCCAAAATAATATTTTCCTTTCTCCTTTCTTGTCACCTGAAGCCATTGGTTTGAGTTGCCGCCGGAGCACGATTTCTGTTCTCATCCTGAAGCAAAGTTCTTAACCTGAAGCACTATTTCTGGGTTAGCAAAGTCTGTAACCTGAAGCGTATGTAACCCGAGGTACCACTGTACCATGGAAGGGTTAGCGAAGTCTGTAACCTGAAGCGTGTGTGTAGGTACCACTGTACATTTATATGTGAAAAGGATCTGGGGATCTTAGTGGACCATAAGCTTAATGTGAGTCAGCAGGGTCATGCAGCATCACAAAAAGTGAATGCTATTCTAGGCTGCATTGACAGAAGTACACTTTCCAGATCAAGGAAGTCATAGAACCACTCTATTCTGCCTTGGTCAGACCACACTTGGAATACTGTGTCCAGTTCTGGGTGCCGCAATTTAAGAAGGATATTGACAAGTTGGAACGTGTGCAGAGGAGGGCGATCAAGATGATCAAGGGTCTGGAAACCAAGCCGCATGCGGAAGAGTTGGGTGTATTAGCCTGAAAAAGAAGAGTCAGAGGTGACATGAGAGCCATCTTCAGATTACAGTGGTGCCTCGCAAGACAAAATTAATCCGTTCCGCGATTCTCTTCGTCTAGCGTTTTTTTCGTCTTGCGAAGCAAGCCCATTGACAGCTTAGCAGATTAGCGCTTTTATCGGCTTAGCGGATAAGCAGATAAGCGACTTAGCGGCTTAGAAAAAGGGGGGGGGGAACCCGCAGGAACTCGCAAGACATTTTCGTCTTGCGAAGCAAGCCCATAGGAAATTCGTTTTGCGAAGCACCTCCAAAACGGAAAACCCTTTCGTCTAGCGGGTTTTCCGTCTTGCGAGGCGTTCGTCTTGCGGGGCACCACTGTATCTGAAGGGCTGTCACGTGGAAGATGGAGTGAAGTTGTTTTCAGCTGCTCCAGAGTGTAGAACTCAAACCAGTGGATTCAGATGACAAGAAAGGATATTCTGACAACCATCAGGAAGACCTTTCTGACAGTAAGAGCTGTTTGACAGTGGAACGGACTACCATGGAAGGCTGTGGACTCTCTTTTCTTGAAGGTTTTTAAATGGAGGTTGGTTAGCCTTCTGTCAGGGATTCCTTAGCTGTGATTCCTTCATTGCAGAGAGTTGGACTAGATAACCTTTGGGGGTCTCTTCCATCTCTGCAATTCTGTGATTCTATCAATGACCCCGGCAAGCGTCACTCACATTCCATTCAAAACAGTTCATTATTCACTTTTTGGATTTATATACTGCTTTTCTGCCCAGGTAGTTTTTCAAGTTTAGCACTAAAATGGCTGCATTATATAAAATGAAGTTTGACATATTCCTCTCATGCTAACTGGGAACTGATAGAATTTGCACTTGCTGCCCTGGGCTCCTTCTCTTCTCAGTTTAGGGAAGCTAGTTGTGTGGAACAATGTACGGCATAAGTTTTTCTTGTAGACCTGATATTATGTCTAAATCTGACCTTAGGTCTGGTCTACCTACGCAGCAGAATGAGGTGGCAGAATCATGATAGGATAAAATAGGCTGTGTAATTGCAGATGAGGAGTAATCAAGTAACAAGCAAACACACTATCACACTAAGGAGAAAAGTTCTAACCCAGCCTTCTCTCTGCTGTTGTGCTAGTTGTCTGCTAGTGGGGTGGAGTTGTTGTTTTTTTAATTTTTAAAACCAGGTCACATTCAAAATCTGACAACCTCCCCCTCCCCGCAGCCTAAAGTTGTGCAGTACATTCTACCACTGCTAACCTTGACCTCATAATGTTGCAACGTGCAGATGAAGCCTTCAACATGCAACATTTCTTTTATTGCTAGATGGCCTTCTACTAGCCTTTTATTGTAACTCCAATTAAAATTCAGCAGCCAGCAACATACTTTTACTTATTTCAAGTAGGTCAAGTTTTCTTGAGGCCTACAAGGACAAACAGGGTTGTTTTCGAGCATTTCTGCCCTGGCCAAGATTCCTCCCTTTGCACAGTACTTTATACCAATAGCTGGCTTAATGGAGGGTAAAAATTGAATTGATAGAGTAGGTCTCCATTATTGGAGCCAGTGCTGGCTATGACATCCTCTCTCTTGAATTCTTAAGTACCTTTTCAGAGGTACTGGGAAATTTTAAATCATGTACATTAATTGGAAAGTGAGGAGAGCAGATGCTCTCTAGGAGTTTAAGTGCAATGCAGGCTTCCCCTTAAATACAGAATATGTGAGAGGCAGGTGGAGAGTTCAGGTGCTGCCTCTAAGGTGAAGGAAGGTGCCCTCACTCCTGCCATTCCTGTTGAACGATTCCATGATGTAATAATAAAGGTTAGCTGCCACTTATGCCAGGGTATTCTCAACTTCACATAATATTTGGCCCCAATCAAATAGGCAGCCAGTTGACCAGCATCCCAGCCCTACTCTGCGGATGGAGTGCCAACTGGCAGTATTGAAACATTTGTCATTACTAAAAGGTAGGTCAAAGCTGGTACAGTGGTGCCCCGCAAGACAAATGCCTCGCAAGATGAAAAACCCACTAGACGAAAGGGTTTTCCGTTTTTTGAGGCGCTTCGCAAGACAAATTTCCCTATAGGCTTGCTTCGCAAGACGAAAACGTCTTGCGAGTTTTTTCCCTTTCCCCCCCTTTTTCTAAGCCGCTAATAGCCACTAAGCCGCTAATAGCGCTAATCCACTAAGCCGCTAATAGGGATGCTTCGCAAGACGAAAAAACCGCTAGACGAAGAGACTGGCGGAACGGATTATTTTCGTCTTGCGAGGCACCACTGTATAAAGTTATTTTACACCAATTCTGTATTAGCATTTACGGGTTGCAGTGCTTGTGTCCTCTGTGTAAGCTAGGAGAACATTAAAACCACTCATCCATTTTATAGCAGAACTATTCTAGGGTGAGAGAAAGTGACAAGACAGGTTTAGCATTCTGCCAGCCACTTTCGGAGCAATCCTGTACAAGTTTACTAATGGCAGAATGTTTAAAGGTGGCTCTCATATGTGTACCACATGTGCTTTACTTTCCAAATACACGGTACTGGGATTTTGAGTATCAGTCTGTGGAACCCTCAAAAACATGCATGCTTGAGTCTTAACCATTTTTCTGAATCCCAGGTTTAAAGTGAGTCAATATTAAGTTTAAAATGAGGCTGGTTAGTTGGTTGTTGAAACATTGTAAGATGACGCACTGTTTCAATAGCATATGGAAAAGAGTTGCCAGTGTCCAATCACTGCCCAGAACTCCACAATACAAATTTTATCATAATACAGTGGTACCTTGGGTTAAGTATTTAATTCGTTCCAGAGGTCCGTTCTTAACCTGAAACTGTTCTTAACCTGAAGCACCACTTTAGCTAATGGGGCCGCTGCCGCGCAATTTCTGTTCTCATCCTGAAGCAAAGTTCTTAACCTGAGGTACTATTTCTGGGTTAGCAGAGTCTGTAACCTGAAGCGTCTGTAACCCAAGGTACCACTGTATTTCAGAGAGATTCAAACCAGTTGTAGGCCGCTTTGTAAATACACTTTGGGTATATGCTAAGAAATCAGCCCATCCCTTCAATTCTATTTTGAAATATCCAACTTTCTTCTTCTTCTTCTGTTTATCCCAACTGAATGTCTGTTCTAATGATGCAGAGATATTTTTTATACACTCAGGCTCTCACGTTGGGGCACTCCTTACAAGCTCAAGGGCACAAAACTCCTTACAGAAATTAACAAGGCAAGGCAGGGTGAGTGGGTGCAATTATTCCCTTAAGGACCTTTCATGCAATACAATACGAGGCATGCTTAGTTGGAAGTATATGCCCCATAGTATTCATTGGGGATTAGTCCCAGGAGCCTTAATTAGGGTGTAAAATTACAAAATATAGCTCTATTTAGCCCCTAAGTGCTCTGGATGATTGTTTCAGCAGAACTGATTTTGTTTTTATAGTCTGGACTTCCTTAGCTATTCAGTCTCTCCTACCTAATGTAAGGTGTATGGTGTGAAAATGACTTCCAACAGGAAAGCATGGGGTGCAAGTTGTTCTTTTTAGACCTAGGAAGTGAGGCCTGACGAGCAGACCTATGTGTCATAGGCTTAGATTTAACTAATCCTTGATGACTCTGTAAATACAGTTCTTGAGACACGTAACAGTGCCAGCCTAGCTGTAGAGTGTTGACTGTAAGTCAGCTCCTGTCCACTAGATGCCAGTAGATGATAGTGCTAATTATAGAGACTAGGCGCTGTAAAAATTAGCTGTAATGTTAGCAGCCCCGGCCTGCAGTTTGCAGTGTAAACTAGGTAATAATAATAATAATAATAATAATAATAATAATTTATTATTTATACCCCGCCCATCTGGCTGAGTTTCCCCAGCCACATGGTTTGGGAAGGCTGGATGCAGAACAAAGCAGAATTGGGTGCTGAACTCCTAAAAGATGGGGAACTTGGGCCTCTTAAAAGGTTGTAGGATTCCCACACCTGTCACCCCTTACTATTCACCATGCTTCCTAGGACTGAGGGAGTCCAGCAACACCTTGAGGGCCACAGGTTTTCCACCTCTTGGCTAGTAAAAAGCAAAGGAGAGAAAATATACTAAAAACCACAAATTATTACAAGGAAAGTACTGTATTTTTCGCTCTATAAGACGCACCAGACCACAAGACACATCTAGTTTTTGGAGGAGGAAAACAAGAAGAAAAAAAATTCTGAATCCCAGAAGCCAGAACAGCAAGAGGGATCGCTGCGCAGCAAAAGCAGCAATCCCTCTTGCTGTTCTGGCTTCTGGGATAGCTGCGCAGCCTGCATTCGCTCCATAAGACGCGCGCACATTTCCCCTTACTTCTTAGGAGGGAAAAAGTGAGTCTTATAGAGCAAAAAATACGGTATGTCTTCTGATAGTAAGACTCCTGGGTACCTGTGGCCTGAACCACCAAGAACTATGCTTCTTCCTTTAAAGTGTTGACAGCATTTCCCAGAAATGCAAGCTGTGATCTGAATGTCAAAGATTAGATGAGGGAAATACACTCAGATCACTCACAGAAAATATTACTATTAACAAACAGGTGTTCACACATGTTTGTGGATTTCAAAGGGAAATTCTGCTCTTTCCCCAGCTAGCTGTAGTAGTATTGGGTGACCATCTGCCCTAGGTTCTCTAGCTGAGATTCTTGCATGCTGTGGGTTTTACTGGATGACCCTCAGGATCCCTTCCAACTCTGCAGTTCCATGATTCTAACTGAGTACAACATAACTATATATTGGCTTTGGTGTTTCTTGGTACAGTGGTGCCCCGCAAGACGAATGCCTCGCAAGACGAAAAACCCGCTAGACGAAAGGGTTTTCCGTTTTTTGAGGCGCTTCGCAAGACGAATTTCCCTATGGGCTTGCTTCGCAAGAAGAAAGCCCATAGGGAAATCTCCGGGGATCTCTTTTAAATGCTGGCGGTGGGGAGCAAAGCCTTTTCCCCCCTCCGGCCTTCAGAAGAGGTCCAGGAAGGCCGGCGGGGGCCGAAAGGCTTTGCTCCCCACCGCCAGCATTTTAAAAGCGGTCCGGGATAGCAGGGAAGCGCTTCCCGCTATCCCGGACGGCTTTTGAAGGCAGGCGGCGGGGGGGGGGAGCAAAGACTTTTGCCCCCCACCGGCCTTCAGAAGAGGTCCTGGACCTCTTCTGAACGCCGGCGGGGGGCAAAAGTCTTTGCTCCCCCCTGCCTGCCTTCCCGGGAGAGCGGAGAAACGCAGCGCTTTCTCCGCTTTCCCGGACGGCTTTTGAAGGCCGGCGGCGGGGGGAGCAAAGACTTTCGCCCCCCCCCGCCTTCCTTCCCGGGGGCTTTAAAATCGCCCCGGGACAGCGGAGAAGTCCGCTGTCCGGGGCGATGTTAAAATGCTGGTGGGCGGCAGCGCTGCCGCCCGCCAGCATTTTAAAAAACCCCGGGACAGCGGAGAAGTCCTCTGCTGTCCCGGGGTTTTTTAAAATGCTGGGGGTGGGAAGAAAAGCCCTTGTCCCCCCCCCAGCCTTCAGAAGAGGTCGGGGGACAGACTGTCCCCGGACCTGGACTGAAGGCGGTTTCCTTAGGAACGCATTGATTGATTTTCAATGCATTCCTATGGGAAACTGTGCTTCGCAAGACGAAAAACTTGCAAGACGAAAAAACTTGCGGAACGAATTAATTTCGTCTTGCGAGGCACCACTGTATTCTTGAGGTTGAATGCTTCCCCCTACACAATAAAAAATGATCCCTTCACTTTGGTTTTGGCCTGTAGTGTGATAGAGTGTCCTACCTCCTTTCTTGCTTTTTAAAGAAATTAAGTTCTGGGTGTGAGCTTTCCCTCCAGGTCTCAAGAGAACATGTACAGATGAGAGAGAAAAGTAAATAGATTGGGAAAAGGCTGCAACTCAGAGGCAAAGTACATACTTTGCTTATAAAAAGTGCCAGGTTCAATCTCTGGGTAGGACAGAGATCTACCAATCCATGTAGACAGCACTGAGCTAGATGCACCAAGGTAGACTCTGAATCTATACTATAGCAGATATTTTCCTTTCAGTTTCTCCTTTCTTTTTACTCTATGGTTCATAGTACAGTATAACAATGAAACACAGGAATGGGTTGATTGGTGGTGGGAGCCAGGAGTAGAAAGTGAAAGGAAAAGCTTTGTCAGCGTGATTTGCAAGCCATCCAGAACAAGTGAAATTAACAAGGCTTCCCCTGTATGGTTATGACTGATGATGCAAGTGGGGAACGAAGAGCAAGCTCCATGCTTTCCAGGAAGCCATGTGGACTTCATGAATACAAATGATGATCCCAAACAGTGCATCAGATTTTACTGTTGATGCTGATTTTCTAATGTTCCCCATCAGGGAATCCCGACCCCCCCCCTCCCGCCCCAAAAGCTTTCCATTGCTTGAAAAGCCAACTATCCATTGCTTGGGGGCACACTATACAGTGGTACCTCAGGTTACAGACGCTTCAGGTTACAGACTCTGCTAGTAGTACCTCAGGTTAAGAACTTTGCTTCAGGATGAGAACAGAAATTGCACGGTAGCGGCAGGCCCCATTAGCTAAAGTGGTACCTCAGGTTAAGAACAGTTTCAGGTTAAGAATGGACCTCCAGAACAAATTAAGTTCTTAACCAGAAGTACCACTGTATTTGGTTCTATCTTGGTCTGAAAGGATGTGTTTTGTTGTTGCTGTTTCTTTCCCCCTCTTATCAGAAAAGGCCCCATCTTTTTAGTTACTGGCATTAGAATTAATTGCTTAAACATATCATTTTATATTGCACATCTTTTCCCAGTTCTTAAAGAGAAAGCCACTAAAGCTGATTATGGCATGTACCTTAACATGCTGTATATGCATGAGCACAAGGTGGCGCAAATGATGCTGCTTTTGTATTTTGACCGACTTGGTCCTAGAATGGAGCTGCTTTTGGACAGTGTTGTGGAAAACAGCATATTTTGTTCTGTATGGAAAGTCTTTCAGTTTTCAGTAGCTAGAACAATGTGAGTGTTTGCAAAGGTTGTTCTGTGTTTGGCTGTACAATATTTTTTCTTCCTGACCACAGGCCATTTCCCTTTTGAATAGAAAAGTGTGCATGCTTCCCTCCCCAGCTTCTTCCCTATAGTAAAAGTTTCTTGGCATGTTATTTGGAAGCATTCTTGAAGCTTCAACCTAAGCTACACCAAGCAGGTTGTGTTGCAGCAATAGTTCTGCATCTGTTTCAGAACAGAAAAGTTTTTATAGTGCAATCTTATGTATGGGTAAAGGGACATGGGTGGCGCTGTGGGTTAAGCTACAGAGCCTAGGACTTGCCGATCTGAAGGTCGGCAGTTCAAATCCCCGCAATGACGGCGTGAGCTCCCGTTGCTCGGTCCCTGCTCCTGCCAACCCAGCAGTTCGAAAGCACGTCCAAGTGCAAGTAGATAAATAGGTACTGCTGTGGCGGGAAGGTAAACGACGTTTTCGTGCGCTACTCTGGTTCGCCAGAAGCGGCTTAGTCATGCTGGCCACATGACCCAGAAGCTGTACGCTGGCTCCCTCGGCCAATAAAGCGAGATCAGCGCCGCAACCCCAGAGTCGGCCACGACTTGAGTTCACGGTCAGGGGTTCTTATGTATGGTTACCTGGAAATGAATCCCACTGTGCTGAGTGGTGATTATTCTCTGATACAGATAGGTAGCCGTGTTGGTCTGCCATAGTCAAAAAAAAAAAATTCCTTCCTGTAGCACCTTAAAGACCAACTAAGTCAGTTCTTGGTATGAGCTTTCGTGTGCATGCACACTTCTTCAGATACTTCTGAAGATACTTCAGATACTTCTGAAACACTTCTGTTTCAGTGTATCTGAAGAAGTGTGCATGCACACGAAAGCTCATACCTAGAACTAACTTAGTTGGTCTTTAAGGTGCTACTGGAAGGAATTTTTTGTTTATTCTCTGATAGTATGTTTGGGTTTCAGCCACAGAATACAGTGGTGCCCCACAAGACAAATGCCTCGCAAGATGAAAAACCCACTAGACGAAAGGGTTTTCCGTTTTTTGAGGCGCTTCGCAAGACAAATTTCCCTATAGGCTTGCTTCGCAAGACAAAAACGTCTTGCGAGTTTTTTCCCTTTCCCCCCTTTTTCTAAGCCGCTAATAGCCACTAAGCCGCTAATAGCGCTAATCCACTAAGCCGCTAATAGGGATGCTTTGCAAGACGAAAAAACCGCTAGACGAAGAGACTGGCGGAACGGATTATTTTCGTCTTGCGAGGCACCACTGTACTTGAATTGTTCACTCTCACAACAATCTATTGTTGAGGACTGTTATTTTAGTAGACTCGCAGGTAACATGAAAACAGTGAATTGTGCAGATGGTTATGCTGTGGTTGTGTTTAACTGGATTGTGTTGGCTTAATAAACCTGGGGCTATGGTGGGGGGTGGGAAGCACCCTGCACTCTTAATGCATTGGAAAGCTGCAAGCTATTTTCTGTAATGCGTTCAGATGGAAATAAATGCTCTTCTTCTCTTCACAGTAAGCTGTGGTCTCTTCCAACTCTGTGATTCTATGATTCTATGATTCTTCTAATCCCAAAGTGTTTAGAAGACACTTTGCACATCAACAGAACTCAGGATACTTCAGTCAATAGAGTTTCAATTTCATTGTTCTGTATGGGACAATGACAATAAAGGTATTGTATATCTAAGGGTCATGGGTTTGAGCCCCACGTTGGGCAAAAGATTCCCATATTTCAGGGGGCTGGACTAGATGACCCTTGCAGTCCCTTCCGATTCTACCATTCTATGGTTCCAAGTGCATGGATAACAGCTCCTTCACAACTGACTTAATAAGCAGCGTTCTTGCACACTACGGAATGTAGGTTCATCTTGTCCTTGATCCGAACACAGTGTAGAAACAAGGAATACTATTAGAATCATAGAATCATAGAGTTGGAAGAGACCACAAGGGCCATCGAGTCCAACCCCCTGCCAAGCAGGAAACACCATCAGAGCACTCCTGACATATGGTTGTCAAGCCTCTGCTTAAAGACCTCCAAAGAAGGAGACTCCACCACACTCCTTGGCAGCAAATTCCACTGTCAAACAGCTCTTACTGTCAGGAAGTTCTTCCTAATGTTTAGGTGGAATCTTTTTTCTTGTAGTTTGGAACCATTGCTCCGTGTCCGCTTCTCTAGAGCAGCAGAAAACAACCTTTCTCCCTCCTCTATGTGACATCCTTTTATATATTTGAACATGGCTATCATATCACCCCTTAACCTCCTCTTCTCCAGGCTAAACATGCCCAGCTCCCTTAGCCGTTCCTCATAAGGCATCGTTTCCAGGCCTTTGACCATTTTGGTTGCCCTTTTCTGGACACGTTCCAGTTTGTCAGTGTCCTTCTTGAACTGTGGTGCCCAGAACTGGACACGGTACTCCAGGTGAGGTCTGACCAGAGCAGAATACAGTGGCACTATTACTTCCTTGGGAAGGGCACAGTACCATCATCTTGGTGCTTACATGAAAATGCAATCTGGCTGCTTGGTCAGAGAATAACACATCTCTTTGTGTAGATTAACTCAAAACCGGAGGTCTGCTTTTCCCATTTGTTTTGTCTTTAATTAATAAAATGCACACACAAACTTTTTTGCTTATGGCCATGCCAAAAGGCCACCATAATTCATAAATGGAGACAATGTGACACCCAATGTATATGTGGATATGAAAGGGAATATGCTATAACTTTGACTTGAAACACTGTTGACCTGCATGTTGTTCTCTCACACCCCCCCCCCAAACAACATAACTTCTTGGATATACATCTAATATACTACATATCAAATAGTAAATCAAACCTTTCTGAATGTGCACAATTACACCTGTACAACTATCCTTTCACCAGAGATTTTGATGTGGCATGAAAAAGGAAATGAAGGAAGAGACTAAAATAGTCAGAGTTATGCAAGTTCAGAAACTACCCTTTTCTCTCACAGAAGGAAATTAGCAAGCTGGCTATGGTGAAAGGGTGTCTATGCCTCAAATCAGCTCTTAAAATGTTAAAGGGGAAAGGCTGTGGTAATGAAGCAGGATGGGTGGGACAATGGGATGTGGTTGCTAGCTTTTCAGTCATCTCATCTAGCTATGTGTTTTACAAGCAGGTTGATATGCAGGAATTAGCAGGAGGAGCTATGCATGGCAAAGTGGCCTACATTATCACTTGCTAGGTGCTCCACAGTAAGCTGCATCTAAAGGCTTGCTTATTTGTTTAGCAGAGAATTGACACCCTGCATTTCCTCATTTGGGTCCCAAAGTGGCCTGCAGTTGAGACAGGAACTGGAATAAGGGAAGACTATTACCAGCTCTTCATGCTATTCAATTTCAAAATGAGCTACTGGAGATGAGGCACAGAACTTCCTCATCTTTGGTTTTGGCTGATCCGTTTCAAACTTTTATCTTCAAACAGACAAATTTAGTGTCTCATGCCACACAGCTCTGTTGTCCCAGGCATTTTAATTTTCTTATTACCATAAGTTGCAGTTTAACATTAAAGCCTCTTCATGGTCCTAATACAGTTGTTTGGTAAAAAGGAAAAATTATTTCTGACTCAACCTGTCAATGGCTGAGGAGGGTATCTGCACAAAGGCCAACGGCAAAATGCTAGGTATGAGAAAAGACTGTTGGGTAAGGGGAGAAATTAGGTGCTGAACATTTGGCTTTTTTACTGTTCCATTAAAAAAGATGGCTTGTTTGAAATTTGATAGCCAATTCAGCACACCTGTTTACTGATGCTGTATTGTTTTTAATATTCGGTTGGAAGCCACCCAGAGTGGCTGGGGAAACCAAGCCAGATGGATGGGGTATAAATAATAAATTATTATTATTACTTGACCACAAATCCTTGTGCAGACCAAAAGTTGTGGGCTTTGTGTCTCTAGCAATTTGCAAACTACCTGGTTGTTGCTTAAGAAGAGAGGGTGGAGACATACAGTAGACACAGATATGGCTGTTCTTTTATAAGCACTGTGAACCTTCAAAATGAAAGATCCATGAACATAGCTTGGCCACCCCCACACAATGGTTTTTGGGTTTTTTAAGGTTTGCTAAATGATATAGGCATTACTCCTAGCAGACCCAGCCCAGTTGTGTTCACCCCCCAAGCTGCCTGTCTCTGCTGCCTCAGCCTTTTCCTGGAAGACTCCTTTTGCTCTTGTAGCTCCCACTTATCTCTGCTAAATACCTAGTATTTGTCTTGCTCCTGCTTTTCTCCTCTGTCCCACTCAGATCTGAATACTTGTGAAATTATTTCTCTTCTCTGACCCGAAAGTTTATTTCTTAGCTATTCCAATATGCCAGTAAATGGTAAAAAGAGGTAAAGGACCCCTGAATGGTTAAGACCAGTCCAAGGCGACTATGGGGTGATTTAAAGGCTCGACCAGCTTCTATTTGCCCTCTTTCTTTCAGGCCTGTACATTCTGCAAACAAGATATATTTTAGGCTCATGTGCTTGAACTCATTGTCTACAGATCATCATCTGAGGCTTTTCCTTCATGTGCCCCCTCCTCAAGAGGTCTGGACAGTGGAAACATGAGAAAATGCATTTTCTGCGGTGGCTCCCCATTTATGGACTGCTCTCCCCATAGAGGCTCGCCTCCTGCCTTCATTACATATCTTTATGTGTTATATGAAAGTGTTTCTCTATAACTAGGCCCTTTAGCTGATTAAAAGTTCTATGGCCTTTTAAATGTGTTTGGGGGGCTGCTATTGTTTTTTTTAATTATTATGTATTTTGTGTTCTCATTCTGCATATTTATGTTGTAAATCACCCTGTGATCTTCAGGGTGGTACTACTACTACTAATTCATTAATTTGCTCTCTGTTTCCAAGCTCTCAGTCTCCCCCTCTCTCCCACCTGCTTGCCCTGAGCACAAGCTCTTTCTATTTCTCTGTGGGGCTTTTCCCAGTCAAACACAACTGCTTCCCCACAACTGCCTCCTTTTAAGTACCGTATGTAAACTGGTTGTGACTATCCTTTTGATGGTCAGCTTCCATCTCATCACTCCATGTGAGTGAACACTCCATAACTTTGCAGTGTCTAGAAAGGATTGCAATATGTTCCTACCAACAGTGGACAAAGTTTAGCCTATTATGTATGGATTTATTTCCCAAAGATAAAAATATGGAAACTTGTTTAATGTACAGAATACAGTTGATCTCTTTGCATCCACCCCCTATATAGTGGTACCTCGGGTTAAGAACTTAATTCATTCTGGAGGTCCGTTCTTAACCTGAAACTGTTCTTAACCTGAAGCACCACTTTAGCTAATGGGGCCACTGCCGCGCGATTTCTGTTCTCATCCTGAAGCAAAGTTCTTAACCCGAGGTACTATTTCTGGGTTAGCGAAATCTGTAACCTGAAGCGTCTGTAACCCGAGCTACCACTGTATATTCCCGTAACTAAACGTATAACCGAAATCTTGCTGCTATTCATTGCAAACACTGCTTGAAACGAAAGGAATACTTGTCTTATAAACAAGGTGATCATCTAAAATAAGTAGCTAACGGAAAACAGTGTCTTAATCATGGGAAATGTGTTTTGTGACAAATCTCATGCCACGACTTCTGCTGATCCTAGTTGGGCATAATTTCCCACAAGAACTTAAAATGTCTCTTGAACTTCACCCCCACCCCACAACTGGCAATTCTTTTGAGCTGGCATAATCTGCGAGTGGGGTTTTTGCTCATGGATTTGGCCCAGTGCCTTTATTTGATCTTTGCTGTTCGTCTGTGGGAGCACTTGAAATAGGTAGGAAAATATGTGCGTCAAGTTCAGCTACCTTAGAATTGGCCTCTTGCCTGCTTAACTGGAAACATGCTATTAGTCTGGAATTCTATTCTAGTCTATTAAGTAAGCTGGAAAGCTTACTTAAAAAGGAGGCAGAGCAAATCCCAAGGGGCTGGTGGGTGGCAGCAAGGAATCGTGGGCTGTGCCACGGTCCACGTGGAAACAACGTGGTGTGCGTCTTTCTACAGGAATGAGTACAGCACAATCTGCCCTTTCCCATCAACGCTGTTGTTTGCTGTTCTGCTTTGGAATTAGAGTTCACTTTTATCCTTGAGCATTGGCCATATATAAATCCTATTTATTGCTGAGGCTGTAACTGCTGCTTAGTGCTAGGTCTTGGGTTTTGTTAGTCCTAACTGTCTACCTTCATTTTTCAGTTGTGTGCGCAGGCTTGCTTGCTTTTTTTTTTTTTTTTTTTTTTTGTAAGAGTAGGAGGCAAGAGATAACATGTCCTAACTGATAAGCCAGCACCAACAGAGTGTGTTGGACTTGGACCTGTGAAGTCTTGTGGTGTGTTCTGCTGTTGACTCACTAGATAGATGCCTTTGATTCTGTTGCAGTTTCTCTGCTTGCTTCCCTGTTTGTAAAATGGGGATAACTGGGAGCAGAGCCAGGAGTGTTTTTGGACTCTTGGAGATTTGATGCAGGCTACAAAGTATCTGATATTTCTCCCAAACTTGGTTTGTTTCCCTATCTGGTTTAGAGGTATCACTGTGAGGGGTATTCAGCACAATCCTACTCAGAGTAATCCTACTGAAGTTAATGGGCACGGCAAACTTGTTTTATTTATTTAAATCGGTCTACTCAGAGTAGGATGCAGTTAGATACAGCTGCATGGATTTGCATGTCTGCTACCCATTCCAAAACTTGTACAGGAGGATTTCCAAAGTATTTTATTGGGGGGCGGGGCTGTTGGCACTGCCCTCATGCCACAATATATATAATATAAAATAATAATAATAATAATAATAATAATAATAATAATACCTCACCCATCTGGCTGGGTTTCGCTAGCCACTCTGGGCGGCTTCCAACTGAATATTAAAAAGAATACAGCATCAGACATTAAAAACTTCCCTAAACAGGGCTGCCTTCAGTTGTCTTTTAAAAGTAAAATAGTTGTTTATTGCCTTGACATCTGCTGGGAGGGCTTTCCACGGGGCAGATGCCACTACCGAGAAGGCCCTCTGTCTGGTTCCCTGTAACCTTGCAGCGAGGGAACCACCAGAAGGCTCTTGGCACTGGACCTCAGTGTCTGGGCAGGACGATGGGCGTGGAGATGCTCCTTCAGGTGTACAGGACCGAGACCATTCAGGGCTTTAAAGGTCATCACCAACACTTTGAATTGTGCTCGGAAACGTAGGCATATGGATGTACCACACAGCTACTCATGTGCTCCACTTACTACTCATACCCATGTGCCACAATTAGGTTTGAATAAAGCTGCCTTCGACTCAAATAAAAAGGTCATTTGAAGTCTAATTTCACTGCATGGGGTGGGCGCAGGTGGGAGACAGGATGGGACCAGGGAAGTCCTCTGTGGGTGTACTCAGAATTAAGTCTTGCAGAGGTCACGCCGTCATAACACTTTGCCCAGAATATCTTTTGAGTACATTTTGTGGTTTGAAATAGTATGCTGGACTCTGGCACTGTGAGAACCTTAAGCCACTGAAGCAGACATCCCCAAGCAAGTGCCTGCTTACAGTTGTTTGAGCAGGACTGTAATATTGTGGCTCTTCAAATAAAGCCAGAAGGTGTAGGCTTTCCTACCTGTAGGTAGCTCATATTCTACCCAGAGATTCAAATGAGTGACTCTTTGCAAGCTTGGAATGTTGTCCAGAGTTAATTTCCTTTGCAGAGTAGCTTGGCCCGAACCTATTACAGGTTGCTAGGCAGTTGACTTGGACCAGAAGTCCCATGGGAGGAAAATCCGGAGAGAACATGAAAGGAAGGTCCTTTGCCAATATAGGAAGTCTGCTGTTGGGAGATAGTGGAGGAGTTAAATGGTGAATTCGGGGTTGATGCATGCATGCTGCCCTGATGATGTGGGAAGCATGCCAGATCACCACTGCCCATCATATAAATGACTTGTGGATAATGACACTTCGTTAATGATCTCTGATTAGCTCAGCTGTGTTGCTTCACCTTTCCAAGCTGGACAAAGAAGTTGAGGGCAAATGTTCTTAGAAGTCTGTCCCACTGCGCCATGGGACTTGTTCAAAAGCTGGCGTGTTTATGATTATAGCCATTGTTTTTGCTATTTAAAAGGAGGTGGGGGAAGCACATGCACAGTATTGCTGAAACCTGTCTGAGGTGTCTAAAGCCCCTTCTGCCAGAAACCCCAAGGGATATAAAAAGATCAAAGTAGTGGCTGCTGTAGACTGTTTGAAAAGTACAAGAAGTCCTGAAATCAACAGTAGCAGTCTGTGTCCGATCCACTTGGTTTCAGTGGTCAGATATTGTTTTGCACACAGACCCACCCACCAATTGCTATTTAAACTTTTCTACCCAGTTGTGCCACTTTTATGGTTTTGCTGCATTAGAAGCAGCCACTAGAATTGCTAATTGATTCAGAGTTGCAGATTGCCAAATAGTGGCTCAGCCAGAGTGTTTTCGGAGTTGCTTCTCTTGGAGGGTAGAATTTCCCCTTAGATTTGAGATTTCTACCTTTCCCACTCCTAAGGATTTAAGAATTTTAACATTATGTTTACTGTATGTGAAAAGCTGTATACAGTATATATATTTTAAGAAACAACAAAAGTAGGGTAACAGTATAAGCTGTGTGCAGTGGGGTTTACTTTTTAGTAAACATGTAGAATTGTGGCTTTAAAAGATGTAAACTAGATACAAATACATTGGGCTGAAAGAACTCGCTTTCCAACCTAGGAGTTAAAAATGCTTACTCGGTTTCTGCCTTGTTTACAACTGTTAGTTAGAGGGTGCTGAAGGTTATTTCCTTGTTGTAATTGTAAATTGTCATTAGCATAATCTAGCTGCCTGAAAATGCATTATTTAATATGCATTTAATATCGCTGAATACAGCTGTGCGCCAGTGTTTTAAAACTGGAAAAACAAAGCTGGTTAGAAGCCAAAGAGGAAGGAAATAGAGAATTGCTACCTAATTTATTTTAGACATTGAAGGGTGTTTTAAGGTTAACAGGGCCACTAGATTAAACTCTCTGGACAAACCCTCAAACAGAACAGCTACCAAAGTTTGGAAGAATATGCTGATGGAATCTTTTGAGACTTGCAGTAATTTAGGTGACTTGGAGGAGAAGCTGGACTAGATAACCTAAGGGTCTCTTGTCTAATAGTGTCTGGTATCTGGGCTGTAATGTTCAGGCTGAATGGACCAATGTGTGTTGCTCAAGCAGGGAATGAAGAAGAAGACGTAGTTCTGTTGAATTATAAGGCATTCATATTTAGTTTTTAGTAATATGCAGATTTATTAAAATTGATCCATCTGTTTTAAAGGCAGATGACTGATGCGTAACTAAAAATGTTTTGAATACCTGACAGCTCTGCTATTATTATTTTTACATCTGCATCTTTTGGGACCTTCAAAGGGTCCTCTTATCTATATTTTGGGAAGAATCCAAGCTTATTGTTCTGTTTGATGTTCCCAGCATGCTTCCTCCACAACAATAGATTGACAAGATATGCATATAGTGGGGATGGGTAGCAGCCTTTCCTTTGAGTTAAGCAGGCAGAACAGGAAACCTACCACAAGGGTCCAGTATATTTGGCTGAAGGGAAACACTCTTGTTTTTCCTTCTTCAGTTTACCTCCCTTGGTGCAGATTAATTCTGGAAGGAGAGAGGGTGGGGAAGGTTAAGCAAACAAGCTGAGCTTCCAGCCAGGCAGCCAAAAGGAACTTGCTGTCAAAGCATCTTTGGAGAGGCAAAGCAGAAATTAGAAAAAGAACCAGATGGCATAAACATTGAGATATGCTGGCCAGACTCCTGGCTGCTTGCAAAGCAAAGGCACCATCCAACCTCAACAGGAGAATATCCTGTTCTGTTCTATCCAAGTGGATGGCGTGCACTGCTGCTCCATGACGGATTTGCCAATGACAGGATTCAGTTCGCTGCGTTGCCCTACCTACTCATGGTCTGCTGGATGAGACCAAATGTGGACAAGGGAGACCTCATACCACTGCACTTGTGCAAGTTGTGACTATGGATCAAGACACCCACAATTTATTAACATATTTATATTTATTTCAACAGCATGTCTACCGCTTAATCACAGTTGTCTCTAAGTGATGTACAGGAGGCTAAAGATGAGTTAAAACAATAAAATCAGGTCCCAATTAAAAGCTTGCTGGATTAAAGAAGTCTTCAGTAACTGCCAGAAGTTCAACAGGGAAGGGGGTCTGTCTTACTTCAATTGGAAGTGAGTTCCATAAAATTGGGCCCACAATGGCGCTTGCTTGGAAATAATAATAATAATAATAATAATAATAATAATAGTAATAAAATATTTATATCCTGCCCTTCCCAGCCGAAGCCGGGCTCAGAGCGGCTAACAGTAGTAAAATAATACAGCATTCTAAAATCAATTCATTACAAAATCAGTTCAAATCAAATTAATGGCAACCATTGGGCTAGAGTTCTGTGAAGAATTACCAAAGGAGGGGGTCAGGCTGTTCCTTGGCCAAAGGCCTGGTGGAACAGCTTTGTCTTGCAGGCTCTGTGGAAAGATGTCAAGTCCCGCAGGGCCCTAGTCTCTTGTGACAGAGCGTTCCACCAGATCGGAGTCACAGCCGAAAAAGCCCTGGCTCTGGTTGAGGCCAGCGTATCCTCTCTGTGGCCCGGGACCTCCAAGATGTTTTTGTTTGAAGACTGTAAGGTCCTCCATGGGACATACCAGGAGAGGCGGTCCCATAGGTACGAGGGTCCTAGGCCGTATAGGGCTTTAAAGGTTAAAACCAGCACCTTAAACCTGATCCTGTACTCCACCGGGGGCCAGTGCATCTGTACATCTGAGCCACAGGGGACCACTAACAGTGACTCCCCTGAAGACAGCTGGGATTGAGCACAGAATATAAGGGATCAGGTGTTCCATGAGGTGTCCTGGACCCAAGTTGGTTAAGAACCTTGGAAAGACACTTGGCAAATAGTAGGGCTTCCTAGGGATGACCTAGACCTGGTATGTGTTTTGTATGCAAAATGTCCCAGCTGGTAGAGATCTCTGTGGAACCCTGGAGAGCTGCTACTAATCAGTGTAAACAGTATTGAGCTAGGCGGAGCAATAACTCAGAAAGCTGCCTTGTATTATGTTCCTAGGGATGAAAACCTGTCTCGCCTCCAAATTGGGGAGAGGCTGGGATGATGGTAACTGCAAATTATGGCTGGCTGAATAGTGTATTCCAGGGCAGTCTTAAGAACAACTCGTCTATGCAATTGAGAGATGTAAAAGTTACCCAGTTCCTCCACACCAGTTTGGAGGTCGGTGACTCCAACAATTTTCTGCGGGGTGGGGGGGATTGAGCAACTGACGAATTAGCATATTGATATAGACAAATGGAGAGGCTCAGAAGCTTCCTGTCAAATCCCAGAGTGACTGCAGCTATTTGCTGGAGGAAGTTGTGCCATTGTTCAGTCTTCCTCAAGTAAATATTTAAGAGTTTCTAGTATGCTCAAATGGCTTGTCAAATATCACCAAAGAGCTCTGAGCATCAGTAAATACAAAGGAACAGAACAATGCCCTGGCCCTCTGAATTCTACCCAGCAGAAGTAGCAAGAGAGGAGCCAGGTTCAGTAACTAGCATCTTACTGGCCATGGTGGCTAGAGCAAATATTTTCTTCTGCATTGTAGCAGCAACATCAATGTACATGCTAAAGGGTAGATGTTTTTGTCTTCTCAGAATCGTCTCCACATCCCCCACAGATCTCCCATCTATGACTTCTCTTCCCAGTTTTTAAAGATTGTACCTGCACAGGTTCCTGCATGTCTCCTGTGTAAATGATGTAGAACAGGCATGTGTTTCAGATTGATTCAGCAGAGCACTGATTGAAGTTATACAGTTTACAGCATTCATAGGACTTCCACCCACCCAAATACTATGATGTAAACTGAAGCACAGAGTGGAAACATTATAGCCTGCTAGTTGTTGGAGCGTCATGTAATAAAAAATCCATTATTTGATCAAATTAGGTGTTGTCATTATATAAAACTACTCTTCTGAGATATTAAAAATCTGAGTTTTGGATAAAAGCTACGGAGTCCAAAATAAATGAAAAGGTCTGTGCCTCAAGCTTATTAGACAGTGAAACTTGGAAGTGAACGTATTTGCTTAAGTCTGTTCTAGTCCTGGAGAATGACTTAAGGCAGTGGATTTAACACCCTTAAAAGGTGTATGTCACACAACTGTAGCATTGTATGAAATACTCCCTGGCACTGTTCCATTCTCTGCAAGGCTGATTTGGCCGCTGAAATACTGAGACAACATTGAAGTTGGAATATTTGTCAGAAACATATGGCTTCTTCAGAACCTGCAATTTCCATGGAAATCACTGACATATGGCAGATGTTCAGAAGCACAGAAAGAATAACAATATTTATTTATTTTACTTTGTACCTTTATGAAAATTCAGGTAGTGATCATGCAAAAAAATAAGAGATTTTTCCATTCTCTTGCACTGGAAAGCCAGAAACAGCTGTTCTGTTCTGATGAGAGCAAGCATGCAGAGACCTGAGCAGAGTCAGATCTAATTTTGGAAACTAAGCACTGGTGCTGAGATGGAAGTTGTTAGGAATGGAGTGTTCCCTTCTCAGTTCTTGGCCTGGAATTACTTGTGAGGGCATTTTAGTGGGCTGCAGTTTCATTATGATATTATTATTATTATTTATTAAAATTTGTATACCATCTTTTATCTGAAGATCACAGGGCATTTCACAACATAAACATTCAAAATGAGAACACAGAATACACAATGAAACAAAAACAAACCAGTAACCTCCTTCCCACAAAATGCCATAGAATGTCAATTAGCCAAAGGCTTGGTTATTGAGAAACATTTATGTAACTTACCAGCCAGTTACCTATCTCCCCTTCTTGAGTGGGTGGCCAAGGACCAGATCCAGGTGTACTTGGAGGGAACTCACTTTATAGATTTATTTCAACCAGGTCTTAGGTCCGGTTTTGGAACAGAAACTGCTTTGGTCACCCTGTATGATGACATATGATGACACCTGTTGGGAAAGAGACAGAGAAAATGTGTCCCTGTTAATTCTCCTCAACCTCTCACTGGCTTTCAATACCATCAGTCATGGTATCCTTCTAGAGTGGCTGTCCGACTTAGGGGTGGGTGGCCCCACTTTGCAGTGGTTCCTGTCCTACTTGGATGGTCTTTTCCAGAGGGTGGTGCTTGGGGAGCCATCAGTGTGGAGTTTCCCAGGCTTCAATTTTATTCCCTATGCTGCTTAATTAACATCTACATGAAACTGCTGAGTGGGATCATTTAGAGCTTTGGAGTAGGTTGTCAGAATATGCTGATGACACATAACTCTGCTTAAAAGCTCTCTGCCTTGCATGGGGTCAAGGCACACTGGCACACGCACACATGTGTATGTATATCTTGTGCTAAATGTTCTTCATAGCAAAGCAGCCTGGAACTCTGTAAGAGCTTCAGGGTTTTCCTTGTAACTGCTGTCATAAACAAGAAAACATTTTCTGTCCACAGGTACTCTCTGCGGCGAGGAAGCTCATTCACATTTCTAACTCCTGGGCCACATTGGGATTTTACCCTGGTGAGTAAAGCAAACAGCGTATTAATTCACAATTGGAATAATGAACAAAGAAACAGTTCATGTTCTTCCTCTCTCAACTAAAAGTTTGTTCTGTGCCCAGACAGACAGCTACAGTTTTTTACTTTCTATATGCTGCTGGTGGTTAAACCAGCTTTGCTAGCTCTCAGATGGTATTCAGTGTACCTGATCTGCCTTGTGAGACTTACATGATGTGCAGCAGTGTATTTCCATGTGCTAGAACAACGTCTGCCATTAATTTCTTCTTTTTGCATACTGTAACAGAATAATTTGACCAGCTATGGATCGAGTAGAATTTAAACAAGACCTGCTGAAGTCAATGTGACATATACAGCACCTACAGTCAGGAACTGATTTCCAAAAAAATCATCCAGTAAAAAGATATTTCCTGTCTCAAAATGTGTGTGCCCATTGTGTGTTGATTTCCTTACATGTAGAAGCTACTTCCACTCCTGCGGCTCAGAAAAGCATATTGCTTTTAGCAGGAACACTGTGTGGCTAGACAGCTAAAGTAATTTTATCTTCCAATGGCACTTTCTGCTTACACATTTGTTTCTTGCCTGGGACTATTGGCATCATTGGAGAAAATAGTATTTTTTTTCCATCTTGCTTATTGGAGATGGTGCATTTCAAACTTAGAACACAGAAGGCATGTTCAGGCATTTGTCTGAACATGTGAATGCTGTATCTGGTGGGAGGCAGGGGCGTACATGCAAGTCTTGCCCCAATGTCTCCATACATGCTATCCTTTATCAGTGTCCCCATGGAGATTTATATTCATGTTCAAGCAATCACAAGAACAAGTCCTTACAGACCTGCTCATTAAGTGGAAGTTCATGCTGTTTATCTAGGGGGAAATGTGCTTCTCAAGGGTGACTGACTATTATGATCTTAACTGTTGCCTCAGTTTTGATCCTGCGGTGACTAGCTAAGACTGGTCATTCCTTCAAGGCAACAACCAAAAAAGTGATTACAAAGCCGTTCTCCTGCTCTCCCTACTTGAATCTCATCTCCCCACCACTTCTATTTCTTCATGAATTGCAGAAGCTAGATAGGGATGCTAAGGGTTATATATCCAGCAATGTTCTACTCAGGCAGCCATGTTCTACTCAAAGTAGACCCACTGAACTTAAGTGAAACTAAGTTAGCCATGCCCATTGAGTTCAGTGGGTCTGCTCTGAGTATGAGTAACTTTGTATACAATTCAAATTATTTTGGATCTTGTGGAATGGAGGCCTGTACAGAGCATTGACTGGATAACGAGCTGGATCACACTCAAGTTCTTCCTCTTGCTTTGAGGCACAGGGCACTTGTCCACTGGGGTTTTAATAGCTCGATTCACTTTTTTCAACCAGAGCAAATACTAGGAAACAGCTGTAGTGGTAGGATACATAGTGTGCATGCATAAGGCTCCAGATTCAATCCCTGATATCTTCACCCAAAAGGTCATGAGGTACCAAGGCTAGAAAAGACTGGAAAACCACTGCCAATTAATAGAGTACTTGGTTGGATGGACTAGCGATCTGGCTGTCCCTGTGCAATGAAGCCACATAAGTTCAGTTTTAAGGTTGATTGCGGTACAAGAAAATGATGATAGTACAATAAGGCCATTATTTTTTATTGTCCTAAAAGCAAAGGAGTGAAAGTAGATAGGAATATGGGCAGCAATATTTATTTTAATTTGTGTTTTCCCTATTCACTATATATGCCTTTTTATCTTTTTATGTGAAAAAATGGTTGAGGCAGGAGAAGCCCTGCAGGCCTTACCCTAACTAATGTAAGTTAAGATGTGCCTCCAGCTCCCATGAGCTCCAGCCTGGGATAGCTAATAGTCAAGGGTAATGGGAGTTGTGGGGACGTGGGTAGTGCTGTGGGTTAAACCACAGAGCCTAGGGCTTGCCGATCAGAAGGTCGGCGGTTCGAATCCCCTCGACGGGGTAAGCTCCTGTTGCTTGGTCCCTGCTCCTGCCAACCCAGCAGTTCGAAAGCACATCAAAGTGCAAGTAGATAAATAGGTACCGCTCCGGCGGGCAGGTAAACAGCGTTTCCGTGCGCTGCTCTGGTTTGCCAGAAACGGCTTAGTCATGCTGGCAACATGACCTGGAAACTGTACGCCGGCTCCCTCGGCCAGTAAAGCGAGATGAGCGCCGCAACCCCAGAGTCGTCCGCGACTGGACCTAATTGTCAGGGGTCCCTTTACCTTTACCTTTACTGGGAGTTGTAGTTCAGCAGCTTTTGGAGTTCCATAGGTTAGCCACCCGTAGTCTAAGCCAGGCTTCCTCAACCTTAGCCCTCCAGATGTTTTTGGTCTATAACTCCCATGATCCCTAGCTAGCAGGACCAGTGGTCAGGGATGATGGGAATTGTAGTCTCAAAACATCTGGAGGGCTGAGGTTGAGGAAGCCTGGTCTAAGCTGTTTTCTCTTACTTCATGGTACTGGTCCTGACCTTGTGCCGTGTTTCAAATGCAGTATGAGGTCATGGAAGAACCTGATTTTTTCCCCTTTTTTGAGCTGGTGAGGATTGTAAGCAAGATTTTTGAAACTTGATGAATGCATATCTGCATATTCAGAACACATAAAACAAGAAGTGCCAAGTCTCCCTTAAGTATGAAACCGAGAAGCAAAAGTTGGTGCCTGTCTGCTCTATTAAATTTTGCTGCTCAGTTTGCTTGTATGGGATTAGTGGAAGTGACGGAAATTAGCCATAAGGTAAATGGAGTACACTGGCTCATCCCACACTTCTTCTATGTATCAGAAAATCCACCTTGCCTTCAGGCTACTGATGCTGAATCAGAACTAGAGCACCCCTAGCAGTAATAAGTGCTGTTTGACAGAAGTCTGTGTGCTATAAACCTAGAAATATGGCTGTAGAAATATTCCTTTGCTTTTAATTCCAGCCAGCCCCTTGGTAATAACTTCCGATAGGTGATACTTCTCAAAATGAGACTATTTCTCCACTCCTAATCTCTTGAGGAGCTGCTTTTGTATACTTTTTGCTCTGTTCATTATGTTCTTAAGGCTTAAGGTAAGTAAATGTTTTTTAATAGAGGCTAGTTCCAGTAGAAGAGGATAACAAGATTAGATGCTATATATTACAAACCTGAAACTGTATTTATACAAGTTTAACAGACATGAATTGTCCCCAATGACATGAGGCTGCCAAGAATCCTGACCTCACCTGGGTAGTACAGCTCCTAGGGTTTCCTGATTTGGGAGATTAGGACAAGCTGATTTTAAGCTTGTAGCAAGATGAGCCTGCAAATCATAAAAGGGAACCATTAACCTGACCTCGGCATCTCCTGGTCCCTGGATTTATCAAGTGAGGGACTGTCAGACTTGGACCTGGGTTCAAATCCCTGCTCAGCCGTGAAGCTCACTGGATGACCTTGGGCTAGACACCATTTTTCAGCCTATCTACCTCCAAATTGTGAGGACAAAATGTGGCATGTGTGTGATATGTGCGCACTTTTGAGTTCCGGAGGGGAGAGGCATGTTATAAAGGCTATTTTAAAATAAGATTTGGCAGTGGTGTAGCGTGGGTTGTCAGCACCCGGGGCAAGGCAAGTAATTTGCGCCCCCTAACCCTGGATTTGCGCCCCCTAACCCCCAGATGTTGCGCCCGGTGCGGCCGGCCCCCCCTGCACCCCCCACGCTACGCCTCCTGTTATCTGATACAATCATTGAATCACCCATTTTAGAAAGATGGGTTTTCTTTCTAATTAAGGGGGTTTTTTTGTTTTATAAAAAGGTGATGAACACTTTTTGCTGAGTCTTTAGACATCCTGCTTTTTTCAGTCTGGTGCACTCAGAAATACTTTTCCACATGAACTGATCTCAGGAGAGTTTAAAAGGGTCATCCAGTCTGAGAAGAACGTATCAATCCGGATAGCCCTTTGTTTCTCTGAGCCATTCAAGTGCAGGTTTTTTTTTTTTTTTTAAGAGTCTGCATCTGATTTAGCAGATGTAAAACAGCTGGCTTTGCTGTCAAATGTCTGCTGTCTGTATGAATCGCAACTGGGCTGAGAAAAATGAAGGGCCCAGCCAAAGCAAGACCTATTAAAACTAGTCTAGCCAGTCTTAAAAACAAACCTCTGGACTTCCTTTAGAGTCTGGAGTTGGATGAGACTAAAGCCTATAGGTTGGCTATAAGCAGGGAGTAAAGCTGAATTGCAGAAACTAGGGTTTCTGAGTAAAAAGCAGAATCTGAAATTCTTGGTAGCGTTGCAAGATTAATAAAAAGAAAACAATGTCTATTTTTAATGGTAGTCTGACCAAGTCTGTAAAGTTAATTTGCAAATTGTTCCTTTGAATAATTTGCAGATATGTGATAGATATGGTTAGAAATACTTTGAAGTGCAAAAACACTCATTTCCATGTTGTTTATAATCTCGTGGTATTATAATTTTTTTAAATAATGTTTTAGAAAGTCATTTGGTGGAGAAAGGAGTACCGTATCTTTCAAGTTGTTCTCCTTTGCTTCTCCTGCATGCTTCACTCCGTCCACCCCCCACCCCCAACCCACAATGTATGCATGAGCAGGAGACTCACATTTGATCTCCAAAGCATTATTCTGTCAGGGAGAGAAACAGTGCCACATGCAGCCTCTGCAACACAGTCCTGTGTTGTGGTGATAGAATTGTGGGAGCAACCACAATAACAAGTCTTGTGTTAAAGAGCGCTGTGCTACAGGGATCCCACATGAGGCTAAAATATTTTTAAGTTTAGAAGGGGGAATGAGAGCCATATATGTTCTCAGTGTATGGTCCTTTATGAACACAAGGCCATGCTCTGGTGGTGGGACACATGCCTGTATTCCTCTGACAAAGGGGACTTGCCTGGTCACTGGGAGGAAATTTTACTTGCCACTACCAGAGGTGAACTGGGAAGGACGTTATTATGGGATAGTTGTGATGTGTAGAACTTAGAAGTGGGAGATGGCACACATTGGCTCTTATATAATGGTAAGCATAACTGAGAACTGTGGAATCCAAACAGGTTTCTTGTTTCATTAAGTAAATTCTTGAAAGAATTCCAGGTGTCAATAGCGCCATTAATGCATGTTGCTGTCCTTCCTTCTGGATTTTCATTGTTCTCTTTTTAATCTGTTTCTCATAGGAGCACAAAGGAGGCAATAACTTCTAGGCGAATTGCTTGTATGTCAAGTCAAATGACGTTAATTGCCAGAATGAAATTCCTCCAGCTTGTTTACATCATAGTTGTAAAAAGGAGGGCAGCTTTGGGGCACGTAACACTTGGGGAAGCTGGTTCCTTTCAAGGATATCAAAGCCAGGCACGTAACTCGTATAACTAGTGTTTTCTTTCCTTATAGAAGAGGAAGCGGAGAGAGAGAGATGATGATGTTGTCAGTATTTGTAGCCTCGATCTTAAGGTAATTAAAACATTTTTCGCATGATTGTGCTGATAAGCAAAGGTGCTGCATTCATTGAGGTTTCTGGTCCACCTTATATTGAAGGCTTGTGGTGGGTTTTATTGTTTTCCTTCTTCTGTTGACCAACCATCCAAGGTAGTTGAGAGGATATTCCTGTTTCCATTTAATTGATGGGAAATGGGGACTGAGAGATTGCAACTTTCCAAAGGCTCCACCTACCAAGTCCCCAGCTAAACTGGCATTTGAACATCAGTTGCCCAGCTTCAGTTGCCCAGCACACCTACCTACTTGCCAGTGCTGACAAATCCAACACCTGAAAGAACCCAAAATTATCGTCTCTGATAATTGAGACCTCCAGACCTGGAAGGTGGTATCTTACTCTGTCCTCATAGTTGAAAGCGATGGACTTAAGCCCAGTGATTTCATTGAGTCTGCCCTTAGTATGGTGAGCATTGGATATCACCAGAGGCTATACTACCTGAAGATTTTTGGTTTATTTCCAAACCTATCTCTGTGACCGTGAAACCTAGAATGTTGCTCCTTCGCTTTTTTATTACAGAATTCTAACTTTATTGAGCAATTACAAGAGGCAAGAATAAGAAACTGTGCTATAAAAATGGTTTCCCTTCAAGATACACAGTAAGATGGAAGATTCTCAATGCCTCCTTTTTTGCATTCTTCTAGCAAAATGTCATAAAAGGGGGCAATTTTTCTGAATAATTATTTCTGTACCTTCCACAACTAATATAATTTATCAACAGACATCCCACAATGTATCCGACTAGTCTCCCTTCAAGCTTTTCTCTATCAGCAACCAATTTCCCACTGCCTGACATTGGGGAATAATATTACACTAGGTTTTGCTTGGTCTAGACGCATAGAAATTCATGGACCTAACCTAGTCATCTCCATCAATTTCAGTGGGTGTACTCTAAACATAGTTGAATACCATCCTTTCCCCCATGTTTTTCTAGCAGGGACTGTAAAAGGCCATCTGTTTTCCTAGGATGGGCTTCATTTCTCTGGGCTTTTTAATGGCATCCATGCTGTAGAGACGCGGGATGCTGGTGGCGCTGTGGGTTAAACCACAGAGCCTATGACTTAGCAATCAGAAGGTCGGCGGTTCGAATCCTCGTCACGGGGTGAGCTCCCGCCGCTTGGTCCCTGCTCCTGCCAACCTAGCAGTTCGAAAGCACGTCAAAGTGCAAGTAGATAAATAGGTACCACTCCAGTGGGAAGGTAAACGGCGTTTCCGTGCGCGGCTCTGGTTCCGGCTTAGTCATGCTGGCCACATGACCCGGAAGCTGTATGCCGGCTCCCTCGGCCAATAAAGCGCCGCAACCCCAGAGTCGGTCACGACTGGATCTAATGGTCAGGGGTCCCTTTACCTTTACCTCTACCTATGCTGTAGAGCAGGTGTAGCCAACATGGTGCCCTCCAGATGTTGTTGAACTACAACTTCCATCAGCCCCGACCATTAGTTCTGCTGGTGAAGCTGACGGGAGTTGTAGTACCACATTGGCTATTCCTGCTGCAGAATAACGTTTCCCTGGGAAGACCCACCAGGCTCTTCCACTGTTATGTTTTTCCAGAAGATGAAGAGAGTATTTTAAGACTGTGCTGCTCAAAATTGCTTCCTTTTGTTGGTTTTGTAATCTTAATTCTAATGTGTGTGACAATATTTAAAAATATATACTGGCAATTTGAAATGTGTGCTGCGTAGCATCCTGAGCACAAAATGGAAAGGTAACTTAGGAATTTTATAAATGAAAGAACACCTCCCACTGCCAGAAGCAAGAACTTAGCAATGGTGAAAGGTTTGTAATGGTGAAACCTTGCAATGCACTGTCCCTTGAGTGTAACTGGCATTACGAGTATATGCAGTACTTTTCCTGTATGTGGCTTTATCTTTTCCTGAAGTAAACACTATGAGATTGAGACATGCTAATTCTGATTTATGAGATCCCCAATCATTGCCTCCTTTGTTAATTAATGGTTCTATTGTTTGGTCTTTTTATCAGCCTCAATTTTATTATTTCTCAAAAGTGGATTCACTGACCCGTGAATGGTTGTGACTGTTTTTTTTAATCTAAGGTTCACATGTAGGTTCCTTCAGCTCAGAGCAAGTGGGTATCAAAGCAGGCTCAGACAACACAATTGTTGCCCTCTTCAGTGATTGCTTCATATCGGATTGGACAAATCTCCCTGTTCATCGGGCTCCCCAAAACCTTGGAAGAAATGAGGCTTAGCATCAGCTCAGTAAATATACAAGTATCCAGAGATAACCGCTGAAAGAAATACGTGCCTCTTCTCAGGTGGATAATAATCTACCACTTTTACCGCCTTCACCCACTGCTGCTGCTGTTGTACTTAGCACTCCAGCTAAAGTGTAGACACTTCAGCTAAAACTTCTGCACTGCCTGCCCTTACACCCCCAGGCTAGGTTCAAGGTTCTTGAATTGTTATACAAAGCTTTGCACAACCTGAGTCAAGGATGCCTTAAGGATCACCTGAGCACTTACATCCTAGCTTGGTCACTGAGATAGTCCTGGGGAGCATGGTTAATTGTCCCTGTCTTTCAAAAGCCTGACTGGCTTCAGCTAGAAGTTGGCTGTTTAGTGTCATGGGTCCCATGCTGTAGAATATTCTTCAGTGGGGATTCAGCAGGCAGCCTTGCAACTAATTTTCAGATGTCTCTTAAAACCCTTTTATGCCAACAGGCCTATTCAGTTGTTTAAACTTATTCAATGTGAGCCAGTCATTTAGTTTGCATTTCATTTTTATGATTATTTTGCATTGTTTTAATTGCATTTTATATTTTATTGCACTTATAAATGTTGTTGTTTGCCACCCGGATATTTTATACGCGGAGGGTTGGTCTATAACTATTTTTGTCAATAAAGAAATAAATCTCTCTGCTTTCCTCATCAAAACTTTATCCTCCTGTCACTCTGAAGGCAACAAAGCCTTTGCTGAATCAGCATATTCTCACTGTACCTATTTGCTAATTGATACTTCTCTGGCTAAGAAATGGAGGCAGTGAGAGATTTTACTTTCTTGGGTTCCATGATCACTGCAGATGGTGACAGCAGCCACGAAATTAAACGACGCCTGCTTATTGGGAGAAAAGCAATGACAAACCTAGACAGCATCTTAAAACGCAGAAACATCACCTTGCCAACAAAGGCCCATACTGTATAGTTAAAGCTATGGTTTTCCCAGTAGTGATGTATGGAAGTGAGAGCTGGACCATAAAGAAGGCTGATCGCCGAAGAATTGATGCTTTTGAATTATGGTGCTGGAGGAGACTCTTGAGAGTCCCATGGACTGCAAGAAGATCAAACCTCTCCATTCTGAAGGAAATCAGCCCTGAGTGCTCACTAGAAGGACAGATCCTGAAGCTGAGGCTCCAAGACTTTGGCCACCTCATGAGAAGAGAAGACTCCCTTGAAAAGACCCTGATGTTGGGAAAGATGGAGGGCACAAGCAGAAGTGGACGACAGAGGACGAGATGGATGGACAGTGTTCTCGAAGCTACCAGCATGAGTTTGACCAAACTGCAGGAGGCAGTGGAAGACAGGAGTGCCTGGCGTGCTCTGGTCCATGGGGTCACGAAGAGTCGGACACAACTAAACAACAACAACAACTTCTCTGGCTTGTCCTGCTGCTGCTGGTCTCTGTCTTCTCACCTCTCCTGGCTTGTTCAACTGATTCAAGGATGGGGAACCTGAGGCCCTGCAGATGCAACTGATTCAAGGATGGGGAACCTGAGGCCCTGCATATCATCTGTAATAATTGGTTGTGCTGGCTGGATCTGATGGGAGATGAGAGTCCAACAATATCTAAAGGACCCCCAGGTCTCCAGCCTTGGTCTAAGTGAACCATTTGTATGTTCTGCATAAGGCTTAAGGTAAAGGTAAAGGTACCCCTGCCCATACGGGCCAGTCTTGACAGACTCTAGGGTTGTGCGCCCATCTCACTCAAGAGGCCGGGGGCCAGCGCTTTCTGGAGACAGTTCTGCGTCACATGGCCAGCGTGACAAAGCTGCATCTGGCGAGCCAGCGCAGCACACGAAAACGCCGTTTACTTTCCCGCCAGTAAGCGGTCCCTATTTATCTACTTGCACCCGGGGGTGCTTTCGAACTGCCAAGTTGGCAGGCGCTGGGACCGAGCAACGGGAGCGCACCCCACCGCGGGGATTCAAACCGCTGACCTTTCGATCGGCAAGCCCTAGGCGCTGAGGCTTTTACCCACAGCGCCACCCACGTCCCGCCGCATAAGGCTTAGTGTAGTCTTAATACCAAAAAGGTAGACATCAGTATTAATTGGCTTGATAGCATCCAACAGAGTGTGCTTTTAATTCATTGAAATAGCTTTCTGTTCTGTCGCACACAGTTAAGTGCACTGGTACTACCAAACCAAATATATATGCTTAGTGGTTATAATTCAATATTTGTTTTGAAAAGGTGTGGCTGTCTACATTAAGATGGCATTGTTTCATTTTGACTCATTTAAGCAAAAATGCTGCTATTTTCAGTAGCACGTAGCTCATACACCCCACAGTAACTGGGATCCATCTCTCTTGCAGCTGGTACGAATTATTGCAAAGGTCTTGTCTGAATGGCATTTGCTTCTGAACATGCACAACTGTTAACATTCAAAGCCAACAAGGTGGAAGGTTAGATCTTAGTTTTCAGCAGTTCAAGTTTGTCTTTCTGACGTCACTGTAGGCTTGTAAAAATCCCTGACCTTCCTCCAGCATTCAAGCTGACACATTTGGAGAAAAAGAGAGAAACAAAGAGAGAGAAACTATTTTTATTAGAGCATGAGGTTGGTGAAGGTCTGTGCCAACAAATGTTGATCGATGGCAAAAATATCTTGTAAGCTGATGACAGTATTTTTCAAGTGTTTGCTCCCTTTGCCTTTAAGGTTAATGGGTGAAGGTTGCTTGATGACCCATGAAGGCCCTGTTGGTCCCACTACTTTTCCAGAAGCCTCACCCTGGTTGGGGCCAGTATCCAGATATGTTCTTCATAAATGCTGGTTATTAACTGGTGAATGGCCAAACAGTGAAGATCGAGAGCCTAGAATTCAATAAATGAGCGGCTGTTCTGAGCGGTGAAGAGTGAGGCTGTGGAGACAGCTGCAGCACTGGTGGATTGAAGGGACAAGAATGCATGGCCATTTTAGATTCAGTTGACTTTGGAAGTTTTGAACTTCTTGTGGTGTTGTGAATTCTTCCTCAGATTGATAAAGGTGGTTTGATAAAGCATATTTGATGCAGACTCTGGTCTTGAAACTGTGAAAGGTTGGAGTACGTTCTTAGTATCACACTTCACTCGGGTGTTCTCTCTTTATTACTAAAACTGAGAAATACAGGCTGTCTGCTTCCTAATTCTCCCCTGCTTTCATGAGAGAACTTTCTACTGCTTGGTGAACTCCTCCTCAACTCATGGGGACCCCAGTCCACACTATTTGACAAGCTTCAGTAGTCTGCCAAATTTGTAAGCATAGCTGTGCTTACAGCTGCACTGTGAAAAATAAATTGTATGGTTTAGATGCTTAGCTTTCTCTTAGGAAATGTAGTTATGTGAAGCTGGCAGGAATCTTTGCAAAACTGTGTACTTGAACGCGTGCATGTGTATCTTTCCACTGCATTCTCATTTCACTCTACTGTACTTGCAGTAAAACTGCCTCTGACGTGCCATAGCCTGTCTTGCTAACGTTATGGTAATAGCCACCAACTTGGATGGCTTTAAAAGAGGATTACCCAAATTCATGGAGGGAAAGGCTATCAGTGGCTACTACCCGTGATGGCTCTGTTCTGCTTCCATTGATGGAGGCATTGTCCCTCTAGGTGCCAGTTTCTGGGACTCCCAAATGGGCAGGGTGCTGTTGTTCTCATGTCCATCTTGCTGGCTTCCCACAGACATCTAACTGGCCATTGTGAGAACAGGATACTGGATTAGATGGGCCATTGGCCTGATCCAGCAAGCTTGTCTTATGTTCTTATTGTGTACTGTCATAACACTCGGCTTCCTCTGGTTCTTTGAGGGATCTCATGAATTAAGTGGACTGGCACTTATTTATTAGCAACTCTGACTTGGCATAAGATAAAGTCTTCATTGTGTATACTGTGCTACAATGCTAAGCTCTGCTATTATGTAAGTTGCAAACTAATGATTCATGCCAGGTGAAGCCTAAGGTGTGTGTATGTTCAGAAGGTGTGGGCCCAATGTTTATTAGCAACAAGATTGCGGGGGCCTCAGTATCCAGCGCTGAGTCGAAGAGAAGTACAGTGCGGCTTGCAAAGGGCATGATGAAGCTATAGTTAGTAATCTCCAGTCTAGTCTGTGCTCTAGGTCCTCAAAAGCCTGGTAAGGAGTACTGTGAGAATTACTTATGTGAAAGAAATAGGAATTCTGTGCCAAGAAAATATGAGTGTGGTTTTTTTTTTTTTAAAAAAGAAGAAGTTTAGTGCACTAAATGTAGCAAACCACATAAAAAAACGGCACTTGGAATTGAGATCACTGTTATAGGAAGATACAGTGGTACCTCGGGTTAAGTACTTAATTCGTTCCGGAGGTCCGTTCTTAACCTGAAATTGTTCTTAACCCCAAACACCACTTTAGCTAATGGGGCCTCCCACTGCTGCTGCGCCACCGGAGCACGATTTCTGTTCTCATCCTGAAGCAAAGTTCTTAACCCAAGGTATTATTTCTGGGTTAGCGGAGTATGTAACCTGAAGCGTATGTAACCCGAGGTACCACTGTACTGCCTTTTACCATGAAAAGTCAGTTAGATAGCATATTAATAACTGATTGACATCCTCTGTGAATTTGTCTAATCCTGCTTTAGAGAGACCTGAGCCAGTAGCCCTTACTATAAACTATCCACTGTGTGAAGCAACATGTGCAACAGAGTGTAGGACCCTTGGCACATGAAGGGCTGGAGCACCTATATTACAAAAGAAAGCTAAAGCATTATGGCTTTTTACGTTAGATTCAGGGTGGAGAACTGGATCTGGCCAGTGGGCCAGATCCCAAATGCCCCCACCTTTTGTGGGCCTACTTTGATAGGCGGATGGGATCACCTTCCTGTCAATCACTTGATGTCATAATGATGTCATAGTTCAGTGGGAATCACTAGAAACCCCCAACCAGCTGCTCAGCTATTACAGTGACCTACTTTGAAGGTGCACTCCCAGCTCCAATCAGCTAATTGGTGCTGGAAGTGCATCTTTCAAGGAGCACACTCCATTTGCTTGAAGCACTATTTTAGCCAAGTGGTTTGAATGCAAACTACTGTATTTTTCGCTCTATAAGATGCACCATTTTTTGCTCTATAAGACGCACCAGACCATAAGACGCACCTAGTTTTTGGAGGAGGAAAACAAGAAAAAATAATATTCTGAATCTCAGAAGCCAGAACAGCAAGAGGGATCGCTGCGCAGCTGTTCTGGCTTCTGGGATAGCTGCGCAGCCTGTATTCGCTCCATAAGACGCACACACATTTTCCCTTACTTTTTAGGAGGGGAAAAGTGTGTGTTATAGAGCGAAAAATACCAAAGATCAAAAGATCTTTCTCTGCTTCTAACAAAGTCCCCTTGGCCGCTCTAGGGGAACTCCTTAGTGCATCTGATCTCAGTGAGGATTCCTGTCAGCACCTGTCAGCTGATGGGCACTGACAGGGAGCTCACTTGTAAAGGAACAATTGAGAGCTTCAGGCATGGGGCATATGGGCATAATTTGTGGGGAACAGTCTCACAGGCCAAATTGGGCCCGTGCCATACCTTAATAGGTTTGCATACTAGAGAGTCCCCACCACTGCTTTAGAAAAAAGGCGACATGAGCGGAGACATGAGAAATGTACTAAAGTTAGACATTGTGTGGAGAAAGTGGGTTATGATTTCCTCCCTCCCTTGCCCACAGTTCCAGAACTTGGGGCCATTCAAATTGATGGGCTATAGACCTAAGGATGACAGTATTTAATGCAGCACATAATTCATTATGGAATTTGCTGATCCAAGATGTGACTACCGCAAACGTAGGTGGTTGTTTAAACCATCTGAAAGGAGTTTAGACAAATTTATGGGCAGCATCTCTTATCTATGGCTGTTAATCGTGATGGCCAAACGGGACCACAGTAGAGGGGCAATACCATCACGCCCTGTGCCTGAACTTTCTGCAGACTTCTGTAGAAAATGAGGTGCTGGAGTAGGTGGACTTTTTTGTTTGTTTGTTTGAGCTGGGCTCTTTTTTATATTAAGATGGTGACTCTAGATTTGTCCAGATAAAGTTATATTGCATGGTGAACTAGCTTCTCGGCTGTTGCTGCTTTATGAAACTTGCAGTAGTCAAGCAAAATACAGGTGGCAACTATTTTGCATGGGAGTTCCATTCCTGGCCCCTGTGCGCATCAGTGGAGCACACATTAAGTCCACCCCATTCTGCCCCCCCCCTTTTCAGATCACTTCTAGGTTGGCAGAGACCAGCATGTGCATGGTTGTGCGTCAATTGGACGAGTGCAAAATGGTCGCTGTTAGTAGTAACATAAACCAGTCCTTGGGGAGTAAATGAACCTTTCATGGGGTTAGAGCAGTGGTTCTCAAAGGGTGTGGCAGGAAAGGATGGCAAGTGTGGCAGGAAGATTCAAGGACAATCAAATAAACATTTAAACAAATCAGTGTAGTATAATATAGTATAGTATCAAAGTAATTTTTTTTTTTTAATATTCAACCAGAAACTATCCATACCTCTCTTCAAGAGCATTGGCTATTATTCTACTATTCTCCACTACATATAGAGAAAAACAGATTTGTCATATTTGTCAGAGTCGAAAATCCCTGATCACTGCATATAGCGAACAGGGATTTTTGACTCTGACAAATATGAAAGGTCATAAAAGAGAAAGGTTTCTTTGTGTCAATGAGGAGATGAGAGTTTGTCTCAAATCAGAACTAATATAAATGAGATTACCCGGCAAAAAAGCAAGCTCACATCTCTCACTGAGTTTGTATAATACTTAAAGTACATGTGTAAGAGGCTCGTTTATAATTATATTTTGGGAATGATTCATGTTCTTATGTAGCTGCATTGTTTTATACTGTATGGGTGTCCCATGATCATATTATAAAGTAGTTGTGTTCTGTGTTATAAATCAAGCACTGCTAGGAGTTTTTTCTTTTTGTTTTCCAATGTATTTCTTATCAATTAAAAAAAATATGGTGTGGCCATGAACAGATTTTTGTTCTGAAAGTGTAGCCAAGAGAAAAAAAGTTTTAGAACTAGTGGGTTTTAGAGTATATGACTTTCTTTAAAGAATGGCCATTACTCTTATACCAGATAGATGCTGCTGTAAAAAATAGCATCCTTTCCTGTGTTGGGTACCACTTTCAGGGCCCACAATTATAGTAACCCTAGTCAGACATGGCAGCTCAAACTCATGCATTTGTCTTGGCCAGCCCTGAAAGATAAATTATTAGTTGGAGATCAGCATTTAGGATGAACTGCCAACTGGACCACCCAAGTCATGAGGGGAAAATAACCATGAGTGTATGGTTAGCATATAAGTTTAAATAAAGAATATAAAGCAGTTTCAAACTTGTAGTGTGGTGGCTGCTTTTCTCCCTTCCTTTCATGTAAATCTTCGCTTGTTTTTACACCAGGAGCTTATTGCAAAGCTCTTGTATTAACACAGGCAGAATGTGAAAGAATAAAGAGAAGGCTTTATTTGATTTTCTGTGCTTTCATCCATCTTGAATGTTGATATTTGAACGGTACTAGTGATGGTCTATACTGCTGAATTTCAATGGAGGAATGAATTGTAGAAAAAACACATCTGTGCTGCTGAGCTTTTTATTTATATAGTCCATCTTAACTGCAGAGACATCCCATCAGCCTAATAAAATGCTGTGTTCCAGACTGCATGTATACATTATAGGAGCCAAGCAACCCCTTCGTCTGCTTACAAGAACACAGCTTTACATTTTTGACAGGGACATAAATATCTATTGCTGGAATGTTTAAAGCAGGTTATAGCCAAGAAGTATTGTGGTCAAGCAGGTCATATGGGCTGACTTCCTATAAGTACTCATTTGAACAAAGCTGTGTATTTTCCCGAAGAGCTAAAGCAAGCAGTAATTTTCTCAGTGTATGTGCATTCTGGTCATAGCATTTGATAGATGACACCTTTGAACATGGCAGCAGCTTAAACTAGCTGTGGGCCCCCAAACCCTACTATGAGGAAATGTAAATTCTTAAAAGTTCTACCTAGAATAAGTAGATAATGAATAAAATTGAATTTTTTAAAGGACAGAAAGCAGAATAAAGTGGTAGACTCATGAAGTGTTTGACTAGGACCTGGGAGAGCCGTGTTCAAATCCCCATTCAGCCATGAAGCTCACTGGGTGACCTTGGGCCAGTCACCATCTCTTAGCCTAACCTACCTCACAGGATTGTTGTAAGAATGAAACGGGGAGGAAGAGAACCAGGGACACTACCTTGAGATCCTTAGAAGGTGCTATAACTTTCATAACCTTTAGAGTATGGTTACCAGATTTTTTCAATGAATCCTGGGGACCCCCCCTTTTTTTGGAAGCTGAGTAGCAACAGGGAGTCAGTAGTGGGGTTGGAGAGGCAAAAGACTCTGGGCCCAAGCATATCCCGAGCCTTCCCTGATGATCTGCCCCCTTCCGCCTTTGTTTTGACAGATCGGGGGGGAGGCTCGGGAGTCGCAGGTGGGTGAGCGTTGCCCAGGGGGGGCACAAGGCGCGTGGTTTCTCTGCCAGGCAAGGTGCAAAGCCCTTCTTTTGCACCCTGTGAAACATAAATGCTCAGAGTTTTTTAAAAAATTGGGCAACGGCCGGCCACAACTTCTGAGCCCCCCCCCCCCCGATCAGTCAAAACAAAGGGGGCAGGAGATCTGTACTGCCGGACATCCCCGGTTCCCCTTCGGTAGTGGCGGTGGCAGCGGCAGTCAGCAGGCCGGAGCCAGCCTGGTAGCACAGTTGGCTCTGGCTGGCTTCAGGAGCTGCTTGCTGCTGTGGTGCCTGACATATGATGTCATGGTGTATGACATCATATGGGGACTTCCAGTGAGGAAAAATGGCAGGCGCCACAGCAGCGAGCAGCTCCTGAAGCCAGCCAGAGCCAACTGCGCTACCAGGCTGGTTCCGGCCTGCTGAGGCTGCCGCTGTCATGTTTCCTGGGGACAGATTTGCAAATCTGGGGACGTCTGGTAATCCTACTTTAGAGTCAAACTACACAAATTACAAAATAATAATTAGGAATAAAAAATAAATAATTGGGGAGAACCTTCTAAAACTTGGTCACGACATGGATGTCCTAGTTCAGCAACTAGGCCAATGCTCCCCATGCAATTTGGATGCTGCTCTGCACAAACACTATAATGTGAAGTTGTGCATTCACCCCTTAAGAGTTAACATCATTTCTGAATTCCCAGGCATTTGGGTCAGAGAGTGGTGAGAAGCAAAGAGAAGTTTAGCATATGCTGTACGCCCATAATGCACACCCTCCAATGATTCTCTGATGAAAATATGGATGTCCCATTCCTTAGTGATACTTTTACTATTTATAACTCACACATCTTACTGCGTTGCCCCAGCACTCTGGGCAGCTTCCAACATATATAAAAACATAAAACAATAAACATTGAAAAACTTCCCTACACAGGATTGCCTTAGCCTGCTCGGGGGTTGTAAAATGCCATACCCTCCAACATTTCTTGGATGGAAATAGGGACATTTGCTGACTTGCTTGTCTTCCATTTGATTGTTCGTCCTCTGTTTCTGAGTAAACAGGGGTCAGTGTGTGTAGTGGTTAAACAAGAGTTGTGAAATGTAGAGTCCAAAACCTACTTAAGTGATCTTGGGCTCCTCAGCCTAATCTACTCCATAAGTGGGGGTGGAGAGAACATGCATGCCATGCTGAACTCCTTGGGGGAATAGTCAATCAAAATGTAATTACTGCACATTGGAGCCACAGCTAGGGAGGAACAACGCATTCCCCACCCCCACCATCATGCTTGCAAGAGCCTCTTATTGCTCATGCCTGGAGATTGTCCACATGTGATTAGTTCCATAAATGCCTTTGCAGAGAATCATCACATCCACTTACTTATACCTGCCTGTGTGTACCTTGCAGCATTAAATCATCACCTGCTGTCCCCTCCCAAGGCACTTCACAGGCTGCAAAGCATTTTTCAGCGCCTCTTATACCTCCCAGGGGCAAAAGATTGTGTCACAATAGATTAGGTCTCCTTTGCAGTTCAACTAACATTGATCATGTGCTAGTTTCATTTAAGTATGAGCTTGGAGCACTTGGGTAGGTGAAAGTTGGCCGGCATTGGCAAATCCCAGGTCAGCAAAGATAGCAGGAACAGTTCTTCCATACCAAGGCCCTTGGTAATAAGAAAACACTTCACATCCACAAAATATGCCCACGCTTACATAATCCATTGCCAAGCATGTTTAAGAGGCAGAACATCAGTTCATTGTATTAGGTAATTAACACTAATTACTTGATGACAAGTTCCTGTGTGACTCCATGGAGCTGCTCTTCTGCTAGTAGCGCTGTCCTTTTCTTCACCACATTTACATTGCTGTGCTAGCCTTTCTGTTGGCTAGATGTTTTGCTGTGGGTATCTTTGGGACTCTCTTTAGAGACTAGCTGTACAGATCTTGTGATGTGATGATCTCCTGCCCACCAGAGGATGTTTTGGCTGACGGGAAAATGTGGTGATTTCCTGAGCATCTGAAGAACCAGTACAATTAGAACAGCTCCTTGATGTCTACCTGGTCCTTTGAAGTGAGTTTTTAAAGTAATATGCTCTTTTTAAAAATAGTTAATAGTTTGAGATGGGGTAAGGAAAATACATCGTATTTTATATAATAGAAAAAGGCTCCAATACAATATATTCTACTGGTTTCCTGTACAACTGGGCCTGTTATGTGGGGCCGGGTTGGGGGGCAACGATCTAGCAATAGGAGAACTGGCTCAATTTAGACACCATGCTAATTTGTTAAAAATGAACAGTTAAGAACCTTAGTTTCATACACTCTTCGCTCCCCTTCTTTTTGATGTGATGGGAAGACACCAGACTTGAACCATAGCTTATTTCGTCCTCATTAGGCAAGCCATGATTTTGTGTCAAAGCTATGGTTTGACACAAACTTAGAAGTACAAGAGTTTCACCTCCTCCCCTCATATAGAAAGGAAGAAAGAAGTATGAGAGTCTAAGGCTCAGTTGTCTCATTCTCTCATCCCTATCACTAGATTGAAGTAGATAACTTGGAACAGGGATTTATGTGGGTGTGAGGGAAGCCTAGCAAAAAAGTGTAGTGAGAGTGATGCTGGAATGAATGCTGGGGCGGTAATTGTGTTTCAGAACTGGGAACCAAGTCTGATATGTTTCCTTTCCAAATTTTCCAAATCCACCTTAAACAATTTTCCTTTGAAAACTAAAGCAACACCAGCACATATAGTCAATACAAGTGAACTGCGTCCAAAACCTATTTACTTACCTTTTATATTGCATGTCTTGTGGTTGTTTAGAGCAGTGTTTCCCAACCTTGGGCCTCCAGCTCTTTTTGAACTACAATTCCCATCATCCCTGACCACTGGTCTTGCTAGCTAGGGATGATGGGAGTTGTAGTCCAAAAACAGCTGGAGGCCCAAGGTTGGGAAACACTGGTTTAGAGAATATACATTACTGAGAATATTTATGACTGCTCTGTGAGGTCATTTGCTATTATCCCCTTACTATATGTTCCTCCTAAGGGTTACCAAAGTGTGACCCTGAAGATGGGGAAAAGAACCTTATTCTTTAGGTAATGCCTTTTCTGAAGGATGTTGTTGTTGTTGTTGTTGTTGTTGTTAAGCTATTACCTGCTCTAAGCCAGAATGGCACAGATGAAAAGCTGAAATAAATGAAATTGAAGTAACTCAAGACAATGGGTGTGTTTTCTCTCATACCTGTTGTCAAACTTTCATAGTAGAAGCTGAAATTTTCATACCTTTAATCTATCTTCCTGAGAGCAAGGGGGGAAAAAATCACATGATACACCCTCAGAGAATGAGAAATGGCACCCGGGAGACCCTGTGTCACTTGTGAAAGCTGTGCCATTCATCTGCCCCTTGATCTCATTGAAATAATTGCGAATACGAATGAAATGGGTTTATAGCCCCTAACACTTTGCAGCTATACAAACAATCTCAAGTTGCTCACTCTCTTTTTCAAAGCAATGGAGTCTGAGGGGTTGGCAAAGCCGAAAATGAAAAAGAAACTTAACTAAACTGGGTGCAAAATTGTGTATTGACTGCATGCTCCCACACAAATACCGTATTTTTTGCTCTATAAGACTCACTTTTTCCCTCCTAAAAAGTAAGGGGAAATGTGTGTGCATCTTATGGAGCAAATGGAGGCTGGGCAGCTATCCCAGAAGCCAGAACAGCAAGAGGGATTGCTGCTTTCACTGCGCTGCGATCCCTCTTGCTGTTCTGGCTTCTGAGATGCAGGATATATTTTTTTCTTGTTTTCCTCCTCCAAAAACTAGTAGTGTCTTGTGGTCTGGTGCGTATTATAGAGCGAAAAATACGGTAATGCTGAGCTAGATCAACTAATGGTCTAACTCGGTAGTAGGCAGCTTGCTACATTCTTTCCTGTGTCCTTACATTCTCTACAGTCCCTTCACAAACAAATTCAGTGAAATTTACTTCTGGGCAAGTATGCATAGGGGTGGACTGCAAATTCTAATCAAGCTTCTGTCTAAATACTGTAATCCCCGAGAAAGCAATCGCGGTTTGCTTTTCCGTGATCGCATCAGGTGCTCCTTATTTTGACCATAATCTAAACCCTTGCTGTCCACCACCTTTTAATTAAGCTTTAATGTGGGTTTATTTACACTTTGGAAGGGCTTATCCCTACATCTTCTCATTACTTTGGGGAAGGCCAAAAATTGAGAATCTTCATTAATTAAAAAGAGCCCAGCTGGATGCTTAGGGTGTTTCCCCTGCCCCGCCCCTCTCAGTTTCACGAGAACTTCCTCCATCCTTTTAAAATACTTAAATATAGGATCAGTTCTTTGGCCCTGTTTGACACAGATTTTATTAGGAACTGAATGCACTGAAGATGGGATGGGGGGTAGGGGTGGGGAGAATTACTGGAAAACAGATGAGCTGTTATTACAGCGATGCTTGTGTGATCTTGACATGCAAAATGAGTAAAATAATACGTTCTTGAGCAGCCTTCCCCAGCCTGTGCCTTCTGGCTGTTTTTGCTGTGCTGTCTGGATTTGATGGTAGTCCAAAACATCTGGAGGTACCAGGTTGGGGGAGCCTGTTCTAGATTGTAGAGAGGAGGCGGAGGAGGAATTTAGCCTGTCTCATTAAACAGAATGAAGAGTTCTGCTTAATTCAAAAGCAGTAGTGCAAATGCAGTCATGTTGACTTCTAGAATAAGAGTCACAGAGCAGCTCCATGTAAGTGGTGTCAGCCCGAAAGTTCAGGAAGTATCCCCTAAGTGTAGAAACAACATTCTCCCCTCTGGTGGACCCATGGCCTCCAGAGGGAGCCACTAAGATAAGTTATTTCAGTCCAGGATCAATCTAACTTCACAAGCCATGTGAAATATTTCAGGTACCACCAAGGGCGTAGCCAAGAAGGTTCAGGGGGGCAGCTGCCCCTCCCAAATCAAGCAAATCAATAAAAACACTTAACTGAGGTTCTGCCCCCCAACATAAATCCTTGCTATGCCCATGTGTACCACTGAAACAGCTGCTTCACCTGAACTTTGCCCCCCTGCCTTGAGGTCCCTTTTAATGTTGCAGAGGGTGCTGAGGACCAGCTATGGGTCACTCAGCCCTGAACAATCTGAAAGATGCACATTGCCACACTCCTTAAAGCAAGCAAAATGTTTGGGGTTGACTCTTATTTTCAAGTAAGGGAGCAATGTAGGGGAAAGTGCTTGAAATGTGGGCATCTGCACAGAATGGCTGTAATGTTTAGCACATATCCACAATAACTGAATTTATTTCCTGCCTTGGACCATCCTGAGGTTTGGATTTTTGTAGGTTTTTCTTTTTTTTTTTAATCCCTACAGCAGGCACAGTTGTTTACAGCAAAAAATAAAACAGAGGATGTTAACATATCCAGTTTGCTGGCTGGCTGGGGCTGCTTTGAGAACAAAGAATGTGGAATGCAGGATATATTAATCAGGGGTTCCAGTTTCATTAAGAAAAACTGTAGCACATAGCTGCTTTGCTGCAAGAGAAAATGTCACAACATCTTAGTTGGTTTTGCCCTCTTATTCCATGTGGGTTTTGCAAATCTTGAATATTTGAACACCTAAGGAAGCTGTCTAATCTAAAACAAATAATTGTTATCTAGTTTTGAGAGAAAAGCTGAAGGTTCTAGCAGCAGAGGATAATGTCCATACAAGAAAAACCATGGTGCAAGGCTGCAGTCTAATACACACACGTGTGAATAAATCCCATAGAACTCGGTGGGATTTCCCCCTTGAATAATCATGCACAGGTGTGAGCTACAGGTTGGTTGAATATTGTGAGCCTTGAGCATCTTTACTAGGCTACAAATCCTGTTGAGATGTGAAGGGAGTTGCTTCACGTCTTTCGTTTTAAGACCTGGGTGCATAATTACTCTGGCACTGTAGAAACGGGCCAAGGCATGAGATTGGGGTCAAAATCTGTTTAATCCAACAAATTGAGGATTGGGATATGATACTACTGTACAGTATATGTATTATGCTAAGGAAAGCTTTGGCTACTGCCCTTCACCTCATGGGCAGTAAAACCAAAGCCTCTGGTGCCTTTGAAATCTGGGCACTCAGGAGTCCTCAAGTTCAATTGCCTGATGTCAGGTGATCAATGCACGTGTGGCTCCACAAGGTTCAGATCTGATAAAGGTGTAGACACACACAGTTTGAAATCCTTGAACCACTTTCTCAGGAGTAAGCTCCGTTAAGTCACTAGAGTTGTGCTATTTAACTCAGTTTTAGCCATCGCATCTGTACCTCGCCTTCCTCTAAGGTGGTTGGAGCATCACCACCCACATGATTCCCCCCAGTTAGTCCCCCTGTTTAATCCTCATAACAGTCCTGTTAGGTTAAGTTGGGCAATTGGCTGCAGATCACATAGTGAACTTTGCGACTTTAGCAGGGATTTGAACCCATGCCTTCTTGCTTGTCAAAGTCTAGCAACATCACACTGGCTCATAGACATATTTAGGGGCTGCTACATGCAAAGGATAAGGGATGCGGGTGGCGCTGTGGGTTAAACCACCGAGCCTAGGACTTGCCGATCACAAGGTCGGTGGTTTGAATCCCCACAACGGGGTGAGCTCCCGTTGCTCGGTCCCTGCTCCTGCCAACCTAGCAGTTCAAAAGCATGTCAAAGTGCAAGGAGATAAATAGGTACTGCTCTGGCGGGAAGGTAAATGGTGTTTCTGTGCGCTGCTCTGGTTCGCCAGAAGTGGCTTAGTCATGCTGGCCACATGACCCGGAAGTTGTACGCCGGCTCCCTCGGCCAATAAAGCAAAATGAGCGCCGCAACCCCAGAGTCGGTCACAACTGGGCCTAATGGTCAGGGGTCCCTTTACCATTACCTTTTACATGCAAAGGAAGGCGGGGCTTGTCTCAAGGGTCAGGGTGGGGCAGAAGAGGCGATTGGTGCAGATGCAGATGCAGCTGCCCTGCCCCACCCCCCCAGGAGTGAGAGAAAAACCAATCACCTGCTAAAATTCCCACTTAGCCTTCACTATTAAAGATACAGGAAGAAGCCTTGTTGTCTTTAGCATCTGATTATCTTTCAGCCCAGCCCTATACACCAGGGGTGGGCCACCTCAGACCTGGGAAACAAATGTGGCCTCTCTGCCTGGTCCTTAAAACTCTCCCCAGGCCACGCCCATCTTTTCCCAGGCTGGGATGCATCCTGAACTCTGATAATGCCTCTCGCCTGCCTGGGTAGAGGACAGAGAGGGGTGTGTGCAGAAATCGGTCGCCTGGACAAAGGTAAAATTTACATTAGTTGCCTTGCCCACTTTTGCTTCTGGTCCCACCCACCACTGGCATATGCCACACACCCAGTTTGTCCCCAAAGGAATGCCCTTGGTCTGAGCAAGGTTCCTCACTCCTGTTCTACTACTCGGAAGCAGATCTGACTTGGGAGTTGTTCCCCAGTAAGTGTTCCCAAAACTGCAGCCTCATATTTCCCCTAAGCTGCACAAGTGCTGTGCTTGAACTTCAGTTGCTTTGGAATTAGCACTACTACTAGCGGAGTTTGTTGCTGCACTCTTAAAAATACTTGCACATACAGTAAATTAAAGCTCATTTTTGTAGAGGCGCTCTGGATTTCTAGCGAGTCCCTCCAAACAGTTCCGATAAAGCTGCATCAAACGTGCCACGCAGGGAAAAAAGGAATAACCCAGGTGTGAAGGATGCAAAAACGTTGTGTTTAAAGCAGGCATTTAGCAGGTGTCACTTGTCGCGCAGAGGTGAGAAACCTGACGCCTCCACAAATTCCTCTTGCAAAGAGCGATCTGCGTAGCTAGTTCCGCCTCCCGCAAAGTGCCACGACTCTTGTTTACTTACTTGCGAAGTCTCATTGTTTAAGCAATAAATCTTTGACCTGAGCCTATGCTTGTTTGCTCAGAAGCAAATCCCACAGCCACCGGTAGGGTTTACTTCCAGATACGTGCATCCTTTTCCTGCTGTGTAACTTGACTTTTGCTGGGGGGGTCAGCGTGGTTTACTCTGAAGTAAACGTGCATAGGATTGCCGTCGTGCAACCCGACCGTATGCATGTTAACTCGGAAATTAACCCTCAAGTATGTGTTGCAGTACACCCTGTGAAACCTATTTTGGGAGTAAAGTGCGACGGATCTTGGCGGAACTTACTTCTGCGAAAGCATGCACTGGATCGGGTTACCCGGCCGCGATCCCGTGCATTTATTTTGCCGGTTAGGTTGCAAACCTAATTCCGTTTTCCTGGAAGTGAGCCGCACTGGATTCAATAACTTACTTATGAGTAGACACGGTTAGGCTCGCAGCCTTTGCTTTTGCGATTCACAAGCCAAGCCCGTTTACTTACAAGTAAGCGCCGCCCGGTAAAACATGCACGGGGTTTGCAAGCTTATTCCTCGGGATCGCGTCGACCAATTTTCGCGAGGGGTTGGTTTTGCAAAGGCTTCTGATCTCAGCATTTAGAGTTTAGTTTCTTCCTACGTTTCCAGGCTGCCAGTTTGTTGCAAGTGAGGAGAACACGCTAGCCTTCCCTTGGCGTCCTCCTGTGCAAGGCACACGTCTGAAGAGAGGGCTGTACACGCAAAACCCGTCTCCCCTGGTGCTGCGGCGGTTCAGGATACCTCCTACAGGGGGCTCCAGCCCAGTGGTCCAGCGCCGGTTCTCCCCTGCCGTGGGGAACCTGAGACGGCTGGGCGGGCCCCTTAGCCGCGGGCTAGCCAATGGCTCCCGGGCGCCAGGAAGCCCCGCCCACCAGCCCCGCCCACTGCCTCTTGGACTCCTCTCCTCGGAGCCGCGGGCTCAGAGCGCGTCTGCGTGAGTCACCTGGAAGCGGGATGGAGCTGTTGCTGCAGCCCCAGCAGAGCTCAGAGCGCGGCGAGGGCCAGATCGTGCCTGAGTAACCGCCTCGCTCGCCGTCTCAGGGCTGGGGAGGGCGGATTACAGTCGGCACAAACCACGAGGAAGCCTTGGAAAAGAAGAGGGGCTATGGTGGCGCACGATGACGCCGGGGGGCTGCTCCCCATTAAGAGGACTATTCGGGTGATAGATGCGCAGAACCAGTCTTTCAGGGAACAAGAGGTAAGGCGTGCGTAAAAAGCCTTAAGCAATCGGAAGAACGATAGAGGGTTTTCTTAAGTGGCACGGTTCTGCAGAGTTGCCCAAAGCGCTGCCCAAAGTCCGCTCTTTTCAGCAGAAGGAGGTTTGCTTCAGAGTAAGCCTTCAAGGGATTACGCTGCACGTGTAAGAGCTGGAAGCGTTGATTTGTTTGGCACCTTGCTCCTAAACCTGCCTGTTTAAAAATGACTGAAATGAAGTCACCTGTAGCAGGCAAACGTGGAAGTCCTGTATAAATGTCGTCAGCTTGTTGGGAGAGATGCAAAAGAGAGTGAAAACCGTCGGAGTGTCTGGGTTGCTCTCCGTAGGCTAAGGTGTGAGTCAGTGAGTAGAGAGTAGTACTGTTTGTACTTTTGTGTCTTGTGTACTTTATTTGAAGCTGCTAGCTAAGCATGACTTAACACAGCCCTTTCAGGAAAAGCTTCTCTTACAGCTGGGCGCTGTTAAGGAAAGGTGTAATTGCGGCAGGCAGTTCTGAACTCCTTAATTAGGGTGCCAAGTGTGTGTCTCAAGCCTTTCCTGTTAAAAGGAAGCTGCTGGGGTGTGTTGAAACCCTTTGGGTATTTGTTGAGGTCTAGGCATTGACCCTGCTTTATTTATTAAGAGGGAGGGACTGCTTATAGCAATGATGTTGAGGAGCCAGGACTGTATAGTCCTAAAATATTATGCATGTTATCTAAAGTTGCATGCTGACAAAGACATGAACGATGGAAGGAGAAGAAGGGAAGTCTTTGGATATTCTAAAGTTTGTAAAATGTTTGTTTTGAAATGTAAAATTGGAAACTTAATAAAAATGATTACAAAAAAGAGAAATAAGCTCCCCCCCCCCCTCCATCCGTTTACCATTTAAGGAACCTGAAGCAACTGAGCCATTTGTCAGTGGAATTTGGTTGCTCATTCTCTCCTCTCCCCCTAACCTTCTGAGTTTAGCATGGCTTGTTCCTCTTTTACATTAATTCCGCCCACCTCCCAATCTTGTGATGTTGTGTGTATGTATCCTGCAATGGAGTAAGCGGACACAAATGAGTTACAGTATTTCATGGACTGCCAGTAGGGTTACTAGTCTCAGGTATGCGTTTTCAAGGGATCAAGCTCCACTGTGGGTGCTTAGTTGTACACTTTAATGGCATTTCCCTTACTCTTGAGTAAATTGGTCTCCAAGACATTCCTACAGGATTATTGCTTGTATGGACCAGGCGATATGAGGCATAACGAAAGTACTTTAATCCTGCTGAAATGCATACCTCAAGGTGTCTTCTGGTGGGATGGTGGGAATTATGAGAACTCAAAAGTCAAGACTGCTATAAGTGATGCCTTGTGACATATGACATCCTGTCCGGAAGCATTGTTGGTTTCTTTATGATTCAACAGTTCGGCTTTAATAAGGCAGAACTTGGAAGTTGAGTCTAAACATTCTGGTGTGACACACGCAAGGATTTTTGGCAGCTGTGGAGGTGAAATATACCAACTGAAAACAAACTTCAGGATATTTCTCAGTAAGCTTACCTTTATTTGTCTGTTTGGATGTTCCATGTACAGGAGACTTTATTAATTTAGGAGGACAGGGCAAAAAACCATTTTTATGTTATCTGCCAACCTGAAGGTTCAGTACTGTGAGTCCTGACAGGTTATATAGGTCTTGAACGCAGCTTGGATGTACTGCCTGAGATGGCCGAATTGAAGACAACAGGGTGTGTCTCTTTGCCATTTGTTAACCTGTCTTAATTTGGGATGTTGCCATAACTTTCCTAAAGTGGATATTAATAGATGTAGTGAGCTGCTGCTCTTCTTGCCAAATAGATAATGCCATTAGAAATGTACACACAGGCGCTTAGGATTAACATCTTGACTTGATGAAAGAGACTCCATAAATTAGATGTCGGTGATGTTTTGAGGAGTGGAGGTTATGTCAGATTCCTTATTGATTCACCAGTATGTTTATAGGGTTTACGTCTAAGTCATAAATTTGTTACTCTGCTTCCAGAGTAACCTTGTAGTTTCTCTATTGGGTTCAGAGATGAACAGCTTCATAGTCCTAAATCCTTTGTTACCCTGGATATGGCAAAATGGTGGAGAGAAACGACTGTCACATGGGCACCTTTGGATTAGTGCTGAGGAACCACCTACGTGGTCTATTCCAATGGATATCTAACTACAAACAGAAGCATATTGTGGGATCAGACTTTAGTCTTAGAAGTGAATTTCCAGATGTGGCTATCAAGTGTCAGCTTCTTCTCCCAGGCAGCTGGTATAAAAACTGTGCCCCTGAGCTCTTCAGCTCGCATCTCATTTGGCATTAACTGAAAGCCTATGTTTCCCAGGTGTTCTCAGCATTTCGACTTGCTTGCCTGGGAGGCATTCAGGTTCAGTTCAAAGCTTTCATCTGAACGTGACCGGTTTGTTTTCTGAAGCAAAAGAAGCCTCTGGAAGAGTATTTTATATTCTCTTCTCTGCTTGCTTCTGTGCTGAAGTGTGAAGGCTATTTTCTACACGAGAGCAGGCAAGGATGTCAGATAATGCTCTCTTTAAAATTCACAACTTGAAAAACTGGTTCAGTCATGCTCTCCATTGCTGCAACTCCGAAACTCAAAGCTGCCATCAGGAACAATGAACAAATTGCTCAAAAGACAATTTAAAAATATTTGGTGAACTATTTCGGTGTGAGAACAGTGAACTCAAAATGTATGCAGTCTGCCTGTTCACAGAGGTTTCCAGAAGAGCAATAATTGTCTAAAAGGGGTGTTGTTCCTTTTTTTAAGGCTAAAGAAAATTAGAAGAGGGAGGAAGTTCCTCTCCCCCCAATCTGAAGAAAACCAGTTTTGTTTCTGCCCAGTGTCTGTCTGATTTGGAATGAAATTGCCAAGAAGTTGAGTGGCAACCTAAGCCTATTGGGAATGTGTGTGTGGAATCCTTTGTGCTCTGTAAAAAAAAGGGAATTTTTTTTGCCAGCCTTGCCACATGTGTGTGCTTCACATTGGCAGTGCTGTGCTATACAGGCATCTATGAAAACTTAATGTACACACCAACAGCATGGTGCTGTGATACATGCCTGTAACAGGCCCTTGAGAAAAGAAGCTTGCCTGCCAGTTCTTAGTTTTTCCTCTGCAGAGCTCTAGCTTCTGGGTGCTCCTCTTCTACCTTATTTTACAGTGCTGAATTCAGCATATACCCATGTAAACCTTTTCCTTACTCTCCACTTGAAATATCATGTTGCAGCACAGCTGTGGAATGCATTGTAGTGCCTAAAGAATGTAGACGCCACCATGAAAAACTCATTCTTGTTTTTATTATCATCATCACTTTTTGCTTATTTTTTTTTTAAAAGAATCGATGTCTAGTCTACCTTTTCAGGCTCACAAACTAAAGCACCCTCCGTAATACATTCCACATTGAGCAAGTGTGGGGGAATATGTCCTCTTTTTTAGTGCAAACTTAAGTTCGCTTCATCCACCTAAGGCATTAATATAGTATTTTATTTACAGAGGGCTTTATATTGGCAGTACCCCTTTCAGATAGTTGTTGCACACAACATTCACATGAGGAAGAGTGACTTGCCCAAGGCTATAAAATGGGGCACTCCCAGACCCAACCCCAACCTGCTCTTCTCTGGGCTAGACACGGTGGGAGGAGCTGGTCTTTAGGCTGTAGCTGAAATCTTGCCTCTTGAGCAAAGTAAACAGGTTACATTCACTGGTGAGTCTCTTGGCTCCCAAGCCTCTGTTCAACATATGTGAACTGGAAATAACGGCACCCTGCTTCACAGCTTTAACCGCAAGAACAAATAAAACAGGAAACATGGTTATCTGTCATGAGTTTTGGTGACCTAGGAGGCTTGTATGAAAGGAGTTCTGCATACACCCATGGACATGAAAATGGCATACTTTTATTTCTTTTTTTGTGTGCATTGCTTCCTATGAAACAAAGTAACCTATATAAAACAATTTCACATACTGTAGATTTTTTGTGTGTGTTCATTCCCCCCTCCCCCCAAATGAGATACATTATGAAACTGCAAGCAAACAGTGATGGGACTTTCCTCTGTCAGAAGGGCTGTCAATGTGCATGTTCCTTGCTTCACCTTGAAAGTGGATCCTGCACTCTGCCAACCCCAACCCCCCTCTGTGGAATTCATGACATCATTCCTCCGTGTTCATTGGTATCTTAATGGGAGAGCAAAGCATTGTTGCTCGCTGGGGCTGTGCTTTACGGACTCCAGCAGAGCTATTTCTGAATCGTCACTCCTGGACATGACAGTAAAGCCCGACCGACTCAGTCCTTCTCCTTTTTTAGTCCTACCACTTCCTCTGTGCAGCATGTGTAAACTCCCAACCCCCCCCCCAACAACCATTACTATCTGTGCACCTAAGAATGAAGTTGGTCCCACTTTTAATCCCCATGGCAATAGCTTCCACCTTTCTGGTTTCTCTAGGAGAAATCTCCTGGATTGAAAACATCAAATGAACTTGACCCTTTTCTAGTGTGAAATAGAGCCGGCTGACAACACAGTCTTGTGATGAGGTTGCCTTCTGCTCTGGCTTCTTGTAAAATTACGGCATCCTGTCAATTCCCCATCGAAAATAAAAGTGTAGAAGGCCACTGCGATTGTGGGTGCTGTACCAAAACTGACAAAGCAACAGGATCCTGCCCAAGGGTTTGAAATCAATTGGGGAAGGGAAGCTGGGTTGGAATTGATAGCCTAAATCTGAAAAAAAGGGGGGGGGAGTTTGATGAGATCACGATTGTATTTCCAAGGGAGGGGAAATCCCTGTTCTTGCAACTTCAAAGTGCAGTTACTGTTTTGGGACAGACTTTTACAATACCTTAAGACATTATCTCTTGAAAGTCAGCCCTAGCAATGACACAGACCTCAGCTATGCAGCCCTAAGGTATTTGAGCAGCCTATTTCTCTTTAGTTCAGGCCTTTGAACATCTCTCTCTCTCTCAATGCACAGTTGTGCCTTGTTCTTGCTTTGGGAATCTGAGTGCCTTTCTGAGAGAGGCATAGGAATGCAAGGATGTATCCCTGCTCTCTGCCTCCAGCACATTGCCTGGCAGTGGTAGCAGCACATCTGTAGTGATACACAGGAGGTGACTGCCAGTGACACACAAACCTTTCTGTGTGTGAACAAGCTTCTAGCAAACTGGAGTCATCTTCCAGGGCAGAGACACTCTTCCTTCTTCCACACCTCTCATTAGATAGCTAGTCTCTTCCTTTATTCGTGTACTTTGCTGTGGTGGCCTGTCTTACTAAGACACTTCAGACTGTCATGATAATTTTTATTTTAACACCCAGCATAGATTTAGGGGCAGATTCAGAAAAAAACCTCACACCTCATTCTCCCTGGGGGACAGGCCAAAAAAAAGTTGGCCCTGAAAACAACTTTGTTTGTTCCAGCTATAGTGGACTTTGTTATTCTTGCTTCTTGCTAACCTGAGCAATTGGTCTGTACTATGGTTATAACTTTAGTGTTTAAACAAAATATATTTGTCTTTTGATGGGGCTTGTGTGCTTTGGGATTGAGTGCCTTGATGCTCTGTGCAGTCCTTATCCCCTTCCTCCAAGAGAGTCTGGACACTGTCAGCGCACTAAGAATTGAGTAAACAGTCAGTACAACTTGTTCTCTCATCTGTTTGCAGGAGCCTAGCAATAAGCGCGTCCGACCTCTGGCTCGGGTCACCTCCTTGGCAAACCTGATTTCTCCTGTGAGAAATGGTGCAGTGCGAAGATTTGGACAGACAATACAGGTAAGAGAGTAGATAAGCATGTGGGTTTGATGTTGCAATTGTTGGGAGGGGGGTGACTATGGAGTAAGTACAGTGGTGCCCCGCAAGACGAAAAACCCGCTAGACGAAAGGGTTTTCCGTTTTTGGAGGCGCTTCGCTAAACGAATTTCTCTATGGGGTTGCTTCGCAAGACGAAAAAATCTTGCGAGTTCCCGCGTTTCCCCCCGCTTTTTTCCGCCCTTTCCCTAAGCGCTAAGCCGCTTATCAGCTGATCGCTAAAAGCCGCTAGACCGCTAATAGCGCTAATCCGCAAAGCTGTCAATGGGCTTGCTTCGCAAGACGAAAAAACCGCTAGACGAAGAGAATTGCGGGACGGATTAATTTCGTCTTGCGAGGCACCACTGTATTATCCACAGTTCTGCTGAAGAAAGGATTTCTGCAGCCTGCAGAACCGAGCCTCATATTCCTCTTTTTACTTTTTTTAATGAGCAAGTTTATAGTCCTCATGGGTCCCGAGGGGGGAAATTGAAGTGGATGTTTGAGGGTATCAATGGCTTCTTTGTCTTCCTTCTCTTCTCCAAGCACCTCTAGTGAAACCACAGGGTGAGGGGGACATAGAAACTTGCTCAGTTCTTACAGTTGCAGAACTTGGATTTAGAATTTTTCCTCCCCGCAAATATTTTAATTCAGTTTTTCCACATACCAACTGGCATTTTGTGTCCTAACTGCCTTGTAGTCCACATTTCTGCACAAACCTATAAGCAAGTCATTGGAACAAATGAAATTTGCATGCTTTTGGATGCAGAATTCTTTTCACCGTGATTACTTTTGCAGATAATTGTGGAGAGATGGCCCAGTCAAGACCTTGGTGCAGTTTTATAAGGAGTAGCCTATAAACTGAGGCCAATGTCCGGGGGTGGGGTGGGCATTAGATTGCCGCCTGTGCCAACACTTGATGGCTGCATGTGACATACTGCAACATGTGCTGCAGTCTGAGTTTACCCGGCTGTTCATAATAGAAACGTGACCTCAGCGAAGCCTGTCATGTAAGATATACCATCCACCCCAACTGTGTAAATACTCCTTGCTCTGGATGCTAGTGCTGTTTCAAGCCACAAAGAACACAGCTCCCATGGCTTGTTAATGTTACCAGAGCTGGGAGAGGTAGAATTACACTATTTATGTACTTGAAACCAGATTCTCAGCCTGCTTAACCCCAACCCTCTCCAGCTATCCAAAATCTGTAGTATGGGAAGGGGGAGGGTTAGGCAAAAGAGGGCATTGGCAAATTAGATCTCTCAAGTCTCTGTGGTGCCTGGATTAGCTACACACACACCCTGGTTGCTGAAGCCATTAAGGGTGAAGTTTCTTGAGGCAGGCCTGCGCAATTTGGATTCCACCTCCAGGGCATGGCGTTCTGCTAGGTACTTGACAACTCACCTATTTGTCACTTCCTTAGCATGCAGCTGCCTTTGGCTTGCATGAGTGGGTTTGTGACAGATTATGTGGGCCTGATCTTAAGGATATTTCCACAGGCATTCTTCAAGAGGCTGTTGCATTGACCAGGACTTTGTTGTGGTGATTGTGCAGTTTGCTGGGCTGTGCAACATCCCTGGTTGGCATGAAATGCCTCGCGGCTGTTTTTCTGTACAGCGTCTGTTAAAATACACCTAAGTTCCTAAGGTTCACGACCGAATGCAAACCATCTCCTTCCCCCACCCTGTTGTCCTGCAGTCGTTCTCTCTTCGCGGCGAGAGCAAATCTCCAGGCAGCGCGCAGAAACTGTGCAGCCGGTCAGCTGCCCCCACGCCACCGAAAAGAAGAAACAGTGTGCTTTGGTCCGAGACGTTGGATGTCAACATGAAAGAGACGCTGAGCACCAAAGAAATCAAGCGCCAAGAGGTATGCCTCCAGTGGGGCAACCCCAAAAGCCAGCCCCAGATGGATGGGGCTGTTAGAATTCAGCACTGAATTGGGATTTCTGAGCATCTTGGCTGTTGTTTGAGAGGGAAAAGAGCAATATGTTTCTAAGTCCTCATGGTCTCCGGAGGCGTGTTAAGACGACCTGTCGGCAGTGTAAAGAGAAGCACCCAGTGTTCAGGAGGCAGCAATCATGTTTCCAGCCCCCCATGTATGACAGCTAACCTCCTGCCACCACCATATCCCCAGATCTGCAGAAGGCATGACTTTGCTGCCTGGAATAAGGCAAAGGAACTGGGCAAGTAGATACATGAGAAGAAGATTGCATAAATAGTGTGCTCTCTGGTTTTGCATTTCTGTGATGCAGCTTGTGGGGGGGGGAGGACGGGAGAGGGAGGAGGCCTCAGTTGTTCAGTGCGTAGAAAATAGTGGTGGAAGAGTTTTGAAGAACTCTGTTCTACAAAAGGAAGGTATTCTGTCCCGCCACATTCCTTAAAAAACAGATTAAATTCTCCCTCCGAATCTTGACTGATAATATATTCCCCCTGGCCAAGGCCCCAACATAGGAGACAATATACTTCGTATTGGGCATTAAAAAATGATTAATTCTGAAACTCCAGCTTTATGACTCATCCTAGCTGGTGATCCAGACCAAAGTTATGCATTAATACAAATGACTGGAGCAGCAAACGAGAAAAAGAGGGCCAAAGTTCAGCCCTCTGGGTGAGTTCAGCACTTCACACTGAAGTCTAACGCGTCCCAATGTTTGATTTGGCATGATCTCGCAGCTTCAAAGCCTCCTTTCATGACAAGGAGTTTACTTTTCTCAGCAATGATTCAGGCCATTCCCTTCCGTTTTGGCCCTTAAGCCCAGGTGGGCGGATGCAGCTCAACGGCTGAGCTTCCCACCTCTTGGGCTGCAGAGCGGCTGGCTTCTTGATCAAAACAGTTTGGGCTATACAGGTGGGGCTTGATTGGCTGTTGCTTTGCTTCTGCTTCAACATAAGTGGCTAGTGGAATAGTCTGTGGTCAGCAAAACCGCCGAAACCCGGAAGTGGTACATTCTTGACTTCAGCAGCTGTTATTTCTAGGGCAATAAAATGGAGACAGTTCTGATATTTCTCCCACTTTTTGTTCACAGGCGATCTACGAAATGTCTCGGGGTGAGCAGGATTTGATTGAGGACCTGAAGCTTGCCAGAAAGGTTAGTATCTTTCTCTGCTTTCTTTATATTGATGACACTGCAAGTCAATATATTTGTAAGCTCCCCACCCCCCCACTTTGCAACAGTTAAATGCACTGGATATCCTGGATTAGGCCTCGGACTTTCTGGACTTTGCTCGTTCCATTAAAGGTCAATGGAGAAATGTATTCCTTGTGGAACTAGTTGTGCTGGTTGCTCCCCTGCCAATTTCTGTTTTTCAGTGAAATAAGTCACATGGTAATTTTAATAATAATAATAATAATAATAATAATAATATTTTCATTTCTAAGCCACTTTATGTTTTTAAGAAAAAATCTCAAAGCAGCACCTTTGTGGCAGGTTATACCATTAATGTGCAGCAAGCTGCTTTGAGTTTTTTTTCTTAAAAACACAAAGTGGTTTAGAAATGGTCATCTAGTCCAGTGTTTCCCAACCTTTGGTCTCCAGCTGTTTTTGGACTACAATTCCCATCATCCCTGACCACTGGTCTTGCTAGCTAGGGATGATGGGAGTTGTAGTCCAAAAACAGCTGGAGACCAAAGGTTGGGAAACACTGATCTAGTCCAACCCCCCTGCAATGCAGGAATTGCAGCTATAGCATTTGGGAGGGGAGAAGGTGTAAGAGGAGAGAACTCAACTATAGGGCTCACCTGCCCTTCCCAGCCCGACAGTCAGCAGGTGCACCTGCCTTTTTTGTGGGCAGTGAATCCCGCAGCCACAAAGTGCTCTGGGAGCTCTTGCTTCAGCTGCCTGGAGGTCGCAATCCTGTTGGATGGAAAGTCCCATAGGAGGCTGCCCATATAACAAGCCAGACCCTCGGCCCTGTCTCTGCTTACTGGCAGTGGCGCTCTGGTGTTTGAGTCTATCCCAGGTCTCCTTGGAGACCAGTGCTGGGGACTGAACCTGGAAGCATCTGCATGTGACACATGTGCTCTACCATTGAGATATGGCTCTGTCACTACCCTTTCCCCCCACTCCAAACCGTGCAGCTGCACTGCAATGCCCTGTCAAGCTGTTTTTTTCTTTTTCTTTTTTTGTAATTTCCCATCCTTTCTTGTTGACAGGCATACCATGACCCCATGCTGAAGCTGTCCATCATGTCTGAAGAAGAGCTCACTCACATCTTTGGGGACTTGGATTCCTATATCCCTTTGCATGAAGGTGAGCTTCTCCACCCCATCTCCAAAAAAACCCCAAACCTCCAGCACTCATGAATTCACATAAACATGCCACATTCTCTGCCCGTCACATCAAAGTAGCTCGAAAAACCGGCCTATAAAATGTTAAAACCATAATGCATCTGCCACAAAATACTGACATAAAATTCCATGTGCAGGCAGCACAGGGCTGCCTATGGCAAAAGCTTTCTGAAAGCTTCAGGTTTTTAAAAGGTAAAGGGACCCCTGACCATTAGGTCCAGTCATGGCCAACTCTGGGGTTGCGGCGCTCATCTCGCTTTATTGGCCGAGGGAGCCAGCGCACAGCTTCCATGTCATGTAGCCAGCATGACTAAGCCGCTTCTGGCGAACCAGAGCAGCGCACGGAAATGCCGTTTACCTGCCCACCGGTTTACCTGCTTACCTATTTATCTACTTGCACTTTGACGTGCTTTTGAACTGCTAGGTTGGCAGCAGCAGGGACCGAGCAACAGGAGCCCACTCAGTTGCGGGGATTCGAACCGCTGACCTTGTAGATCAGCAAGTCCTAGGCTCTGTGGTTTAACCCACAGCTCCACCCGCGTCCAGTCAAGTTTTTACCTGACTGTAAATTGTCCGTAGCGAGGGCTGTTTCATACACCAGCAAAGTGCTGCTGAGTGCCACTGCAGAGAGAAGCGCTGGCCAGCTCCTCCAGCAGACCTCTTCTGCGATGTGCATTAGGGTTTTTCTGCAGATCTAAAGCCACACGAGAAGATAGATTCTCTGTGGTGCATAGGTGGAAGGCTTTGAACATCATCCCCAGCACTCTGCACTTGCGTTGATTACTGTTTTAAATGTGAATTTTTTTAAAAAATGTGTATGTTGCAAAGAGTGTCCTGGTACCAATCCCCTTTGTGTTTATCTTGCAGACTTTCTGGCAAGGTTGGGGGAAGCGACAAGGCCAGATGGGACAGTGGAGCAAATTGGACCCATTCTTGTGAAATGGGTGAGTAACCCTCGGATCTCTCTCCCTCTGTTCCTTACGGGAGATCAACCATCCAAAATTCATGGGAACATTGGCTTTGGAAAGTCATGAGATCCTATAATTAAGCTGATGTGTGTTGCTCCGGATTTCATTTGCATAATGAACTTTTCAAGCCGAATTGACTTGCATTTCTGTCTGGTTGCTTGCCAGTTAATTTGAGATGAGCAATGACAAGAAACATCTGAGGCCTGCTTCTCACGTTATTCGCCTCCTCCCAGCCTCAGTTACTCATCTACAACATGAGAATGATAGTAACCTAACTTACAGGGCTGTTGTGTAAGGGTCACTGAGATAACCTGTATGAAGTAACCTGGGCACTTGAAATAAACCGTGCTAAAAGAAACTTTGTACACTACAACTGTGAACAGGTATATTAGCACTCCAGGCTGAAAAAGTACGGTATATGATGGAGTTCATAAGTTTTGCACTTTTGAAGATCTTCACGTGAGGGTAGATGGGCTTCACTTAACCAAAAGGCAGCTATGAACTCCAGAGGAATTGGCTATGGAATGTACCCCTTGCTTTCTTCTCCCCCTGCTATATTCTCCACAGTGGGAGCTGCATAATTGGAATTCCTCACATTCATATAGAACACTGTCGTGCACCTAGCAGATTGCCTGACTCATTCAAGTGGGGAGGGGGCGGCAGTTCTGAAGCAGCAGTTTACAAATGCCCTTGCATCGTCTTTTCTAGCTACCAGGGCTGAATGCGTACAAGGCCTATTGCAGCAACCAGCTGGCAGCTAAAGCCCTCCTGGACCAGAAGAAGCAAGACCGCCGAGTCCAGGACTTCCTCCAGCGGTGCCTTGAATCTCCTTTCAGCCGCAAGCTGGACCTCTGGAGCTTTCTGGATATCCCTCGGAGTCGCTTGGTCAAGTACCCTCTCCTCCTGAAGGAAATCCTGAGGCATACACCCAACGATCACCCCGATGTTCAGATTCTGGAAGAAGCAGTAAGTGCCTGGGGATTCTCTGCACAGAGCTTCTAATATATTAATGATTGTAGAGTTGAAAGGGAACCCCAAGGGTCATCTAGTCCAGCCCCCTGCAATGCAGGAATCTCAGCTAAAGCATCCATGACCTATGGCCATCCAACCTTTCCTTAAAACCCTCCGGTGAAGGAGAGTCCACCACCTTCCGAGTGAGTCCGTTCCACTGTCAAACAGCACTTACCGTATTTTTTGCTCTATAAGACTCACTTTTTCCCTCCTAAAAAGTAAGGGGAAATGTGTGTGCGTCTTATGGAGCGAATGCAGGCTGCGCAGCTATCCCAGAAGCCAGAACAGCAAGAGGGATTGCTGCTTTCACTGCACAACGATCCCTCTTGCTGTTCTGGCTTCTGAGATTCAGAATATTTTTTTTTCTTGTTTTCCTCCTGCAAAAACTAGGTGCGTCTTGTGGTCTGGTGCGTCTTATAGAGCGAAAAATACGGTGCTGTCATAAAGTTCTTCCTGATGTTTAATTGGAATCTTCTTTCCATAGTAAAGTACCTTTTTAAAACCAAGTCCCACCTTACAAACTGTCTCTTTCTTGCAGTAAAAAGTAAATGCAGTTTGTTGAATGATGGATCAGATTAGGTGGAAATGGCCCCTCTCAATTAGTACTAGTTGACATTCTTTTAAATACGTTGTTAAATGCGGCAGGCCCAACAACACCAGGCACAAAAGCAAAGGGAGAGGTCTGATTCGTGGGGGTTCCAGCTGCCAGGAAGTTCTCCTGCACAAGTCCCATTGAAACGGGTTGGGAGCTTTGCAAGCACAAAGCAGTGCTCTTCCAAGGGCTTCTGCTCAGCACGGTGCAGTTTTGTAGGAAACTGCTTTGTGTGTTGTACTCCACTTGCCAGTTGGTGTTTCTACCCCAGCCCCAAAACGTCTTGGGCAGTCCTGCTTGGCTCAAGCAATTGAACATTCTGTTTCTGTTTTGTGTTGTGGTAATCGTCAGGGGTCCCTTTACCTTTACTCAGTTGAGTAAGGCCCTGTCCCATATATCTTCTCAATCCATTGCCTGTATTGAGGCCTGTGCTCTCGCTGCCCGACTTCAGTTATCAAGCAGCATTAATTGGTGGACCCTTTGCTTTTAGATCTCCATAATCCAGGGAGTCCTTTCTGACATCAACTTGAAGAAAGGGGAGTCTGAATGTCAGTATTACATTGACAAGCTGGAGTACCTCGACGAGAAGCAGAGAGACCCACGAATCGAAACGAGCAAAGTGCTGCTTTGCCACGGGGAGCTGAAGAACAAGAACGGCCATGTAAGTACCTGATTTTACAGAGGTGGTGCTGCAGATGCTTCCATCCTGCAGCCACAACACCTGCCAAGGAACTGCAGAGTGAAGCGGCACCACCTTAAAGCAAAGGGTGGAATGGTCCAGAACTTGGCCTGTCTCAAATTCTTGATGGCACTGCATCTTTTAACCCTCTAGACATAAGTGCCCAGGATCTGCCACTTTTACCTCTCAATTTGTTCTCTCTTTTTTAAAAGAGAAGACTACAGTGGTGCCTCGCAAGACGAAATTAATCCGTTCCGCAAGTCTCTTTGTCTTGCGGTTTTTTTGTCTTGCGAAGCACGGCTATTAGCGGCTTAGCGGCTATTAACGGCTTAGCGGCTTTAAGAAAAAGGAAACAAACTCGCAAGAACTCGCAAGACGTTTCGTCTTGCAAAGCAAGCCCATAGGGAAATTCGTCTTGCGAAGCACCTCAAAAAACGGAAAACTCTTTCGTCTAGCGAGTTTTTCGTCTTGCGAGGCATTCGTCTTGCGGGGCACCACTGTGTCTTGCTGTGACAGAATTGGCACCCCTTTCCCCCACTTTCTTTCCAGCCCTTGACTTTGGTTCCAGGTCATTAAAGAACCCATTAAGAGGCATGAGGCAACACTTAGACACCGAGAGCAGGGCTGGCATCTGCCCAGGTTGCAGATGGTTGTGAAATAATTAGCATAAAGTTACTACAGAAAGCACGGCACGCATTTTGCTGGGGGGTCAAGAGGTATTTCCTGCGGGCTCCCAGTGATGTAATGCATCCCTTAGATTCTTCCAAGTATGTAATCTTTGGGGCTTGAAGAAAACTGATGACAGCTTGGAGTCTAAAGCGGCTCTCTAAAAGCTTGGCCGGTGCTGCTTCTCAAAAATAGAAGCTGGAACCTGAAAGGGGTTGCTTGGCCTTCCTCCCAGCTATGAGCAAAACGTCTTGTCATAGGTCAGCTCAACCTATTTTGTAGTCAAAACTATCTTGTGTCTCCCTGGCTGGCAGCCCTGCATCATTAGTGGCTCTGGCAATGCGAGTCCTCTAGCGTTATTGTGGTTGTCTGCCTATGGAGATCTGGTCCTTATTTGGAGTTGTTCCGCTGACCCAGTTTGCTTGAGCATTTTCTCTGACTGCCAGCACAGTGCCTTGGGCAGGTCTTTCAAGCAAGGGCCCCTTGGATCCTTTCAACTGGAGAAGTGCCTAATACCGTATTTTTTGCTCTATAAGACGCACTAGACCACAAGACACACCTAGTTTTTGGAGGAGGAAAACAAGAAAAAAAAATATTCTGAATCTCAGAAGCCAGAACAGCAAGAGGGATCGCTGCGCAGTGAAAGCAGCAATCCCTCTTGCTGTTCTGGCTTCTGTGATAGCTGCGCAGCCTGCATTCGCTCCATAAGACGCACACACATTTCCCCTTACTTTTTAGGAGGTAAAAAGTGAGTCTTATACAGCAAAAAATACGGTAATTCTGCATGTAGCATGTATATACATATATTTTGTTCCAATTTAAGATCTTGACCGAAGCTTTTCCTCCCCCCTTCAGAAGCTCTACGTCTTCCTTTTCCAAGATATCTTGGTTCTAACTCGGCCTGTGACACGTAACGAGCGTCATTCTTACCAAGTGTACCGGCAGCCGATACCCGCTCAGGACCTGGTACTGGAGGACTTGCAGGATGGCGACGTGAAAATGGGAGGTTCCTTTCGAGGTGCCTTTGGCAATTCCGATAAAGGTATGAAGCAAATAGGCTCACATCCTTCAGCAATTCTGTCCGAAGGCTGGCTTGTATGCAGCAGTCTTTGCTTTAATGGGAATTTGTGAGGATTAGTCCCCTTTCCCCTGGATTTTGGCATTAACTTCCACACAAATCCAGATTGGGACTTGCCAGGCCCTGAAAAAATATCAGCGTTGGTCCTGAATGTGACTCATGATTTGGATGTAGGTCAAACATTCGTGAAACCCTTTCAGCAAATGAAAACCTCTGGGGGAGGGAGCTGGGAGGGAGACTTTGGCTGACCCAGGAACATGTGTCATAGTAGTCGGGCAAGTGAACCTCTATGACCATTGCTCAGTTAAAAAGGTAAAGGGACCCCTGACTGTTAAGTCCAGTCATGGACGACTCTGCGGTTCCACGCTCATCTCGCTTTACTAGCCAAGGGAGCCGGCGTTTGTCCGCAGACAGCTTCCAGGTCATGTGGCCAGCATGACTAAGCTGCTTCTGGCAAACCAGAGCAGCGCATGGAAACACCATTTACCTTCCCGCCAGAGCGGTACCTATTTATCTACTTGCACTTGACATGCTTTCGAACTGCTAGGTGGGCAGGAGCAGGGACCGAGCAACGGGAACTCACCCCGTCGTGGGGATTCGAACCGCCAACCTTCTGATCGGCAAGCCCCAGGCTGCATGGTTTAGACCACAGGGCCACCCACGTCCTTATTGCTCAGTTAACTCGTGTCAATCAGCAATCTTGAAGCTCCATTCTGATGACATCTCTCCTCCCCTTGTTTTCCCCCCTCTGCAGCTAAGAACATCTTCCGGGTCCGCTTCCGAGACCCAGCTCCTGGCCAGTCCCACACGCTGCAGGCCAACGACATCTTCCACAAGCAACAGTGGTTCAACTGCATCCGGGCGGCCATTGGGCCCTACCAGCTGAGCGCTGCGCCTTGCGAGCTCAAAGAGCTGCCGGAGCTCAGCGAAGAGGCAGAGGAGAACAAGCCCTCTGTGCCCAGCACCAAAATCAAGAGGAGGCCGTCCACCCTCTCCGGCAGCCTCCACATGGAGCTGGACGAGAACGGCGTGGAGTGCAGTTCAGTCACGGACATGGCGGCGGATGAGGCCAAGAACCCCAAGCCGTACTGTATGCACTCTGGGCTCCGGAGGACGAGGGAGAGAGCCCAGCTCAGTGGCAAGCGGAAAGAGACACTCGTTTGAAGGGTTCGGAAGCCCTTCTCCCCACTGTTTATTTATAAATAAAAAGTGTACATTTTCTTTCCTGTAATGTGAGGATGGTTACTCCTTCTGAATATAAATGTCTGTGGTCTTTTTGTTTGTGTTTTTGTTCTCCTTTGATGGCAGCTACTGGTTTTCAGCAAACGCTGTTGAATTGGAGTCTGATTCTGAAAAGCAAGGACTCTGATTTTTGGGGTTACAAAGTGGGTTTTGAAAACGTTGCATCTGTGAGGAATGTTTTGGAGCAAGCTTCAGCTGTTGCCAAGGAGCTGTGAATTTTTTGAGGCTTGATTCCCAAAGAAAATAGAGCAGGCCTATCTTTAAAAGAGTGTTTTATTTCTCTCTCAGCAGTTCCACATGGAAAAAATGCTCATTATTTAAAATTTGAGTTTTCTTTGGCTTGTGGAGCGATTCGGATTGATGCAGTTCCCCCTAGGTTGTTAAATCTGGTTTATTTCAGCCCTTACTGCAGAAGCAAGGTGGTCTGAGACCTGCAACCCGCATTTCTCAGAGAAACAGACTCCCACGTTCAACAGGTTTCCATTTTACTGACTGGAATTCTGTACTTAATTTTTGTTTGTTCGTTGTACATTCCTTGTGTGAATTGACATGACCTGCCAAGTATTTAATCTTGTTTTATTATTATTATTTTTACCTGAATACATTTGTAGAGAACTTTTGTACTTTGATTTCATTGTATTTCTCAACATCCGAATTGGCGTTTTTCTTCCTTTTTTTTTTTTTAAGTGCGTGTGTGAGAGAGAGCATGTGTTGGTATGTTATGTATATTTAAAAGCCAGTTCAGGACTTTTCAAGGTGAAACAAAGCCATATGTTCTTGAGCCATTGGGAAAATGGGAGAACAAGAGTTTTTACTCCCATCCCCCAAACTGACCTGGGGTGCCTGTGCCTTTAAAACAGCTCTACTTCAGCAGAGAGAAGGTGCTGAGTAATCAGAATTCTGTATTTCCTTTTAAAGGTACAGGAGAAGTTAGGTGGCCCGCAAGTTTGGCAATCTTACGGGGAGGGAAGATTTGAGGTCCGTTTTGATGTAGCATTTTGGGTTGGCCACAGGCCCGTAGAGTGCCTTGTGTACTCCAAACTACTGAAAGCAGATCGCAGTGGACGCAGAAGGCTTAGGGAATGTCGCAGAAGGTTTAGTTAAAGAGGAGATTATACTACAGTGAGCACAAAAGGGAGGAGGTCTTTAGAAGGGAGCATCAGAAAGATGCATTTGGAAGCAAAAAGGAGGCACAGTGTATGTTGCAAGACTTGGTAGGAGGTGGTGTTAGCGAGGAGAAGGAAGGAAACGGGTGAAGTCCTTACTTGCAGTTTTGAGGTCGTCCCCCCTGCTGAATTTCAAGGAAGGAGGGCAGTTTACCTTAGTGTAACGCAAATTAGCAGGAAGAAACTTTGAGCGCTTCTAGTAATGCATCTGAAGCACTTCCAAAAATTAGCCGAGTTCTGCAAGTTTTCTTTTTTTTTTCCCCGAGGGGGAATTTCTGGTGCAGAAGAACCATCAGGCTAGAAGCTAGAATGGGGATGAAATTCTGGAAACAAATGTAAATAATAAAACAACCAAAGCACAACGACTCTGTAAAAATGTGTGTGTTTTTGTACAGTGTTAAGTGTGGTGAACAATTAAAACTTCCTGCATATTTCCTTGTCTTTCATCTTTAATGTGAGAGTGGTTTATCAGGCACATCAATCGCCAGCTCTCCAGGTCAAGCAGAGAAATCTCACTGGCATCTTTTAACTCCAGCTGTGGTTCAGATACCTGGGTTCCTATCCCAATGGGAACATCTGTCCCAAACCTGTTGGTGCATATTGTACTATCCTTATCGCTTTCATTTTTCCGAGAGGGTTCTTTTCTGTATTTTAACAGTAAACACATAGTGAAGCAAAATGGCACTTGACGTGAGCTCTGTCACACAGCTTTGAGGCTGCGTCTCCTGAAAACAGCACACATATTTATCTTATGAAACATACTCCCTTACAGTAGGCTGGGTTATCGGTCTCTTTACTGAGCCCATTGGCCTCTTGTGGGCCCAAAGTAGTAAAGTTCAGCTAGCTGATGGTTTTAGTTCAAAAAATATCTCCATCCATAATTAAAAGTCGAGATGAGCTTGTTGCAAGCTATATGGGCTTTGCTGCTGGGAAATGAACCATAGAATTATAGAGTTGGGAAAGGACCACAAGGGTCATTTAGTCCAAGCCGCTTGCCAAGGCAGGAATCCTTTGCCCAGCGTGAGTCTCGAACCCAGAGGCCTGAGATTAAGAGTCTCATGCTCTACTCGACTGAGTGATCTGGATATGGCAGCCATGCTTGTTGACAGTAAGGGAATGTGTGCATTCATAGGAAGCTGGCTTATGTGGAGTCAAACCAATAGTCCACCTTTGCAGTCCTACCTGAGGATTCTGGTAACTGTCTCTGGGACCTTATAAATGTAAGGCATGAGTTCTACCATTGAACTACCACCCTTCTCCAATTCCCAGCACAATAAGAAGCTAGCATTGCATACACAAACAGTCCAAGGGAACCTGGCTGTAAATATTTGCATTTTTAAAAATCCCTCTTGCTTGAAACTGATGGCATGACGCCTACATAATAACATTAAAGGTAAAAGTTAAAGGGACCCCTGACCATTGGGTCCAGTCGCGGACAACTCTGGGGTTGCGGCGCTCATCTCGCTTTATTGGCCAAGGGAGCTGGTGTACAGCTTCTGGGCCATGTGGCCAGCATGACTAAGCCGCTTCTGGCGAACCAGAGCAGCGCACGGAAATGCCGTTTACCTTCCTGCCAGAGTGGTACCTATTTATCTACTTGCACTTTGACGTGCTTTTGAACTGCTAGGTGGGCAAGAGCAGGGACCGAGCAACGGGAGCTCACCCCGTCGTGGAGATTCGAACAGCTGACCTTCTGATCGGCAAGTCCTAGGCTCTGTGGTTTAACCCACAGCACCACCCGCACACTGCGTTGCAAAAATGTCTCCGTCAACTCCGCCGTGTGGGAATCCCTTGTAGACGACTGCAGTTGCCTGGAGACAGGCAGAAAGGCTGTGCAGTGACCAGAGGAGGAATGACCACTGGGAGGAGCGCAGAGAGAAGCAACGTCCTCCCTGGTGCATCCGCAGCAGAACAACCGGACGCCTTCCTCTGCCCCAGCAGCAACAAAACATGTCTCTCCTGCATCAGTCGGCCCTGCTTCTTGACATCCCTAGAACACACCAGGTGGCTCAACCAATCTCGGAGTGATCTGGAGCTGTCACCTGCATCCTTGGCTGAAGCATGGCTTTCCCAAATAGGCCTGATTCAGTCTGGCTTTAGCTGAATCCTTTACACAGCTCTCCCAACCACCCTTCAAAGAGAAATCTGTCCACTGGAAAGGTGGACATGCAGTCCCACTCCTTATCTCCATGCTGGTCTGGGTTGCCTGCACCAAGGGGAAGAGCGGGTCTCCTGGAGCAAGAGAAAGTCTCCAGACTTCTCCATCCCCCAACCTTTTATACGTTCAGCTGAAATGAAAGCACACGAGGCTTTGCTTCTGTTCGAAAGTGCCCTCTGAACCCCAGAAAGCTCGCGCGGTTATTCCCTCTGCCCAAGTTGTAATCGGCACGCTCTGTTCAAAGCAGCATCTGGCTTTTGTGTCTCGCTGTGCGTGATGTGCTTTTGGAAAACATCTGGTCCAGAACATTTTATTTAAAAGGGGGAGGGGGACACACAATTGAAGCCTAATTGTTTTCAGCTGCTGAGCTGCACGTCAGACGCCGAGCTTGTTTGTAATGAGGCTGCGGGTACCACTTGCGGCTCGTTCGCCGTTCCTCCTTGAAGCTGTGCAACAGCTTTTCCCGATCTTGAGAGCAGTACATGTGAAAAGGATCTAGGAGTCTTGGTTGACCACAAACTTGACATGAGCCAACAGTGTGACGCGGCAGCTAAAAAAGCCAATGCAATTCTGGGCTGCATCAATAGGAGTATAGCATCTAGATCAAGGGAAGTAATAGTGCCACTGTATTCTGCTCTGGTCAGACCTCACCTGGAGTACCGTGTCCAGTTCTGGGCACCACAGTTCAAGAAGGACACTGACAAACTGGAACGTGTCCAGAGGAGGGCAACCAAAATGGTCAAAGGCCTGGAAACGATGCCTTATGAGGAACGGATAAGGGAGCTGGGCATGTTTAGCCTGGAGAAGAGGAGGTTAAGGGGTGATATGATAGCCATGTTCAAATATATAAAAGGATGTCACATAGAGGAGGGAGAAAGGTTGTTTTCTGCTGCTCCAGAGAAGCGGACACGGAGCAATGGTTCCAAACTACAAGAAAGAAGATTCCACCTAAACATTAGGAAGAACTTCCTGACAGTAAGAGCTGTTCGACAGTGGAATTTGCTGCCAAGGAGTGTGGTGGAGTCGTCTCCTTTGGAGGTCTTCAAGCAGAGGCTTGACAACCATATGTCAGGAGTGCTCTGATGGTGTTTCCTGCTCGGCAGGGGGTTGGACTCGATGGCCCTTGTGGTCTCTTCCAACTCTATGATTCTATGATTCTATGATCTCCCTTTGCATCTCCCAGCTGCATCCTCCCCTAACCCCAGTCTGGTAACAGAGGGAAAATCCAGCACGAAACCACAGGTGGCCCAACTAGCAACAACAACAACAACAACAACAACAACAACAACAACAACAATTTATTATTTATACCCCGCCCATCTGGCTGGGTTTCCCCAGCCACTCTGGGCAGCTTCCAACAGAATATTAAAATACAATAACCTATTAAACATTAAAAGCTTCCCTAAACAGGGCTGCCTTCAGATGTCTTCTAAAAGTCTAGTAGTTGTTGTCCGCAGGGTAGGTCAAGAGTATTACTCCAACATCCCAGATGGCCTCTCAGAGAGAGCGATGGTTAGCTGTTGAGTTTCTGGGCAAGGTGATAATTGAGGACTTGGGAGAAGAGCAAAGACAGGTGAGGGAAACAGGCAGACGTCGTAAATAATTGTGGGTTAGTCAACGAATTGCTTGCGGCTACTGGTCAGGTGCTTTAATTAGCCATGTGATTAATTAGGATATAGTTCAATTATCCCTAGAACATCATGCAGCTGGTATGTAGTGTCCTGTTTAAAAACAATAGCATCAAGCAGGTATGTCGTTTATACATTGGCACATGATATAATTGCGATAATGATAGAGGAACAATTCCATTCTTGGATATTTTGGGGTTTTTGAGTGGAAGTCACTGGGTTGGGATTAGAACTCAGTGCCATCGCCATCATGAATAGAAGAACTGAGTTCAAGTGCCACCCTAGTGAATTCCTAGGACCCCAAATTATTTACCAGTAAACAAAGGTCCGTATAGTTAAAGCTATGGTTTTCCCAGTAGTGATGTATGGAAGTGAGAGCTGGACCATAAAGAAGGCTGATCACCGAAGAATTGATGCTTTTGAATTCTGGTGCTGGAGGAGACTCTTGAGAGTCCCATGGACTGCAAGAAGATCAAACCTCTCCATTCTGAAGGAAATCAGCCCTGAGTGCTCACTGGAAGGACAGATCCTGAAGCTGAGGCTCCGATACTTTGGCCACCTCATGAGAAGAGAAGACTCCCTGGAAAAGACCCTGATGTTGGGCAAGATGGAGGGCACAAGGAGAAGGGGACGGCAGAGGACGAGATGGTGGGACAGTGTTCTCGAAGCTGCCAGCATGAGTTTGACCAAACTGCGGGAGGCAGTGGAAGACAGGAGTGCCTGGCGTGCTCTGGTCCAGGGGGTCACGAAGAGGCGGACACGACTAAACGACTAAACAACAACAGCACTGGTGTGCTTTCAAACTGCTAGGTTGGCAGGAACTGGGACAGAGCAACGGGAGCTCACCCCGTCGTGGGGCTTCAAACCGCCAGCCTTGTGATTGGGAAGCCCAAGAGGCTCAGTGGTTTAGACCACAATGCCACCTGCATTCCTCAGTGATCTTCATGGCAGAATGGGAGTTTGAACCCTGGTCTCTCCCAGGCCCTAGTCCTCATTGAATTCCTACAACAACCCTGTGAGGTAGATTAGGCTGAGAGGCAGGAACTGGCCCAAGATCTCTCCCAGGTCTTGACTTCCGGAGGCGGCGCGAAACAGCGATGGCGGTCCTCTTCGTCGTCTGAAGAGGGGCTCCGCAGAAAAGGGTCGTTCGCTGCGGCATAGCGACGACCCGCTTGAAAAAACCACGGGCAGAGGGAGCCCGTGGCCGTGGGACTCGGCGGGCGCCAGGAACTTCCCCAGAAGTGTGGAAGGGACCCCGTAAGGGGCTCCGGAGCGCGAAAGGGGGAGCGGCGCTGTGAGTTCATCGCTCTTTCTGCGGGAGGCGAAGCCGCGCAGCTGCTGCTGATGAGCGTCGACCTTTCTTCCTGTGAACATCAATTTGGCAAGTAACATACCCGTGAGTAAAGTGAACTACAATTTGGACTTTAAATATCCTTTTTCCGGGTTTGAAAACGGGTGACGAGTAAAAGGAAGTCCGTCTCCCGATACTGCTTACAAGATCAAAAGCAAAAGTACAGAGGAGCGCTGAGGCGCTTAATGGGAACTTTGTAAAGTGGAACTATTGTGCATTTACAGAATTTGCAGTCTTCTTATTTAAAAGACCAAGAGAGACTTTATTTTTGCCTATGGGATTTATATTTGGGACTTTGTTTTAAGAACGCAAGTCGTCGGGCTGTCAGTATGTAACTGAGCGGTCAAACTGCGGACTATAGTAACAAGATTTTAAGTTGCTACATATATTGAAACTTTAAACGTTTGAAATACTGTTGCAATTACCAGTCTGGCTCCTAGTGGCTTTAGCTTAAAAAGTAAAGGACTCTGCGAATCTTCCTTTTTGTCTTGGAATTACAAACTAAAAAAGAGATTACAGAAACTTTAAATGGCGGAAAAATCTTTTCCTTCCCTGAAATTTTAAGATACTCCCCCTAGAGGACTGTGGAGCTATAGAGGCCTGGGAAACATTTTTTGTTTGGAATTTCTGTGGTTTAATTGTGTGTACTCCGGACTTGCTTTCTCATGGAATAAAGGATAACTTGACCTTGAACAAGAGGCAGGTGTGGAATGAGTGGCACAGGGAAAACAAGAGCAGCCAAAGCTAAAGAAAGAGAAAAAGAAAAAGAAAAAGAAAGGAAGCCTGTGCAACTTGTCCAAACAACTTTAGCTCATCATCGTAGATCATCTGTTCCAACCGTCCTGATAGCACAGGAGGTGGAGGCCGAACAGCCTGCTGAAGAGGACATGGCAACAGGAGGATCTGACACAGTTTTGAAACAAATTTTAGAACAACTAGCAATTTTAAATCAAAAAGTGGACAGTCAATCACTAAAAATAGACCAAGCAACAACTACTATTGGCGTACTTTCTGAAAAGGTCTCTCAGAACACACAGGCAATTGAGAATCTACAAGGAGCTACAGCTGAAAATCATAAATTAGCTGTGGAAGCCTATCAAAAAGCGGAGCAAGCAAGTAAAAAAGTTGATGAGATTAAAGGCGAAATCAAGCCTCTGCAAAGACAGGTAGGGGAACAACAGGCCTACCTGTCGATGGTGGAATTGAGAAACAAGGAGAATAACCTCAGGTTGAGAGCTGTCTCAGAATTGGAGGAAGGCAACTTGGAGGGATTTTTGACACTTTTATTCTCCAAATTTTGGGGAATAGAAGAGGATAAAGACTTTAAAATTGTGACTGCATTTAGACTGGGCAGATCGGTGAAGAAAGACAAGTCCAGAGATTGTTTGGTTATTCTGAAATCAAGAGAGGAAAGAGACAAGATACTAGGCCTACATTTCAAAAAATCTCTAGAGATAGAAGGTAAAAAGGCTGAAATTTACAGAGATATACCCAAATTGTTATTGGATCTTAGAGCCTCATACTTAGAACTGGCAAAGTTGTTGAGAAACAACACAATTCCTTATAGGTGGGAGTTCCCGCAAGGACTATCATTTAGCTATAAAGGAAGGAAAACAAGAATCAGAACACCAGAGGACCAGCAGAAGTTTCTTCACGACAACGGGGAAGACCTCCAGAAAGGAGCAGTTGCGTCTTGGCCACCTCCACCACCAGGAACTAAACAGCCTGGAGCTGGACCATCACTGCCACCGCCGGGAACGGGAGATCTAGACACCCCATTGTAAGGCCTACAAATTGACTCAGGATGTCTCTGCAACTTCTTAGTTGGAATATAAATGGCGGAAATTCTCCAGAAAAAAGAAGGAAAGTATTCCATATATTGAAGAAAGAGCAATTGGACATTATTTGTCTGCAAGAAACACATGTGACAAGGCTTCATCGGAAAGTGCTAATCAATAAAAGGCTAGGCCAAGAATTTATTTCTTCGGACAGAGTTAAGAAAAGAGGAGTAGTGATCTACGCAAAGGAGAGCCTGTCACCGAAATTTCTATTTAAAGATGAACAAGGCAGAATTTTGGCTATTGAAATTTACACACATGGTGAAAAATTTTTGATATTAGGAATTTATGCGCCAAATGATGGAAAATCGGAATTTTTTAAGAAGCTGCATGAGACTTTACTGGACTATCTGGATTATAACAACATTATTATGTTGGGAGATATGAATGGGGTTGTCTCTGTAAATATGGATAAGTCGCAGAGTGTAAATATAACAAAAGAAGGCAGACTACCTAAAACTTTTTTTGAAATGACAGACAATATGGATTTGATTGATATATGGAGAGTCAAGAACCCCCTAGGAAAAGAAGGAACTTTCTTTTCTGAAGCTCATTTGTCATGGACACGAATCGACCAAATATGGATAACTAAAGGACTGGCACCTAAAACTAGAAAAGTGGAAATCTGCCCAAAAACTTGCTCCGACCATAATGCTTTGAAAATGGAATTGAGACTAAATATAACCGGATCCTTCAGATGGAAAATGAATGACACTTTATTCAGAGATCAGGAGATTGTGAAGAAGGCCCAAAAAACTTTAAAAGATTACTTTGAGATAAATCTGAACACTACGGTGGAAAAAAGAACAATCTGGGACGCAAGTAAAGCGGTGATGAGAGGGTTTCTAATACAACAAAACACTGTAAAGAAAAGACTCTGGAATGAAAAGAAGCAGAAGATATTGGAGAGAATAAGTGAGGGTGAAAGGAAATTAAGATCTAGGCCCAAGTCTAAGGAAGTGCTGAGAGAAGTGAAATTTTTCCAGGCCCAATATATGAAACTGATAAACCAAGAAGTGGAGTGGAAAATTAAACAAATGAGACAAAGATCTTTCGATTCAGCAAATAAATGTGGGAAACTGCTAGCATGGCAGTTGAAAAAAAGACAAAAATTAAATACAGTTACAAATCTAGAGATTGAAGGAAGAATGGTTCAGAAGCCTGAAGAAATTAGGAAATGTTTCCAGAGATATTTCAAAGATCTCTATGCACAAGGGCCGCAGAAAGAATCTGAGATAGATCAATTTATTAAAACTAACGGATTACAAAAAATTCCTCAGGAAATGAGAACAACCCTGAATGTTAAAGTTACACAGCAGGAAATCGAGAGTGCCATACAGAACCTCCAACTAGGCAAATCTCCAGGCCCCGACGGACTTACCTCCAAATATTATAAGGTTTTGAAGGATTATTTGATACAACCCTTGATGGAGGTATGTAACCAGATTATGGAGGGTAAGAAGGCACCAGAAACGTGGAAAGAAGCTTTCATCACATTGATTCCTAAAACAGAAACTGAAAAGACTCAACTTAAGAACTACCGTCCCATCTCACTCCTAAACGTGGATTACAAAATTTTTGCAGATATTTTGGCAAATAGATTTAAAAAGGTATTGAATGAAGTGATTCACAAGGACCAAGCAGGCTTTCTCCCGGGTAGGCATTTGTTTGACAACACGAGAAACATTATTGACATCTTGGAACTCTTACAAACAAATATTAACACTAGAGCGGCGTTAATTTTTATTGATGCGGAGAAAGCCTTTGACAACATTTCTTGGATGTTCATGAAGAAAAATTTGGAAGGGATGGGAGTGGGACGGGGGTTTGAAAATGGTATAGAAGCAATATATTCAGACCAAAAAGCTAAATTGATAGTAAACAATGTGGTGACGGAGGAATTCAATATTGAAAAAGGGACACGACAAGGGTGCCCTCTATCCCCATTATTGTTTATCTCGGTCCTGGAGGTGCTTTTGAATATGATTAGAAGGGACCGGTCAGTTCGGGGCATTGAGGTCGGAGCGAAACAATATAAACTGAAAGCATTTGCAGATGATTTGGTACTAACATTACAGGAGCCAGTTTCTAGCACAAAAAGAGTTTTGGATTTAATATCTGATTATGGTCGGGTGGCGGGATTTAAGTTGAACAAGCAAAAGACTAAGGTTTTAGCTAAGAACCTAACGTCTACAGAAACAGATGAGTTTTTGAAAGAGACAGGATTAAATGTGGTTAAAAAGGTAAAATATTTAGGGGTGTTCTTGACTTCTAAAAACTTGAATTTGTTTAAGGACAACTATGAGAAATGTTGGTCAGAAATCAAAAGGGATTTGGAAACTTGGACAAGACTAAAACTTTCCTTGTTAGGCCGAATAGCAGCTATAAAGATGAATGTTTTGCCGAAAATGTTATTTTTGTTTCAGACCCTGCAGATTGTGGACAAAGTGGTATGCTTCGAAAAGTGGCAGAGGGATATTTCTAAGTTTGTTTGGCAGGGCAAAAAGCCCCGAATTAAGTTTAAAATACTAACAGATGCGAAAGAAAGGGGGGGATTTGCCCTGCCAGACTTGAGGTTATATTATGAATCTGCAGCCTTCTGCTGGTTGAAAGACTGGTTTTTGTTAGAGAACACCGATGTCCTAGATCTGGAAGGGTTTGATAACGCTTTTGGGTGGCATGCGTATTTGTGGTATGACAAGGTTAAAGTTCATAAAATGTTCAAAAACCATATTGTTAGAAGAGCAATCTTTATGGTCTGGACAAAATATAAAGACTTATTGGAGAGTAAAACACCAAGGTGGCTTTCACCGGCAGAGGCCAAGGCACGCAAGAGACTTAACATGGAGGCCTACTGGCCAAAATATTGGGAATTAATAGAAAAAGATGGTGACAATTGGAAGCTGCAGAGTTTTGAAAATGTAAAAAGTAAGGTGCGAGACTGGTTGCATTATGCCCAAATTCGGGAAATTTTCAAAACAGACAAAAAGGTCGGGTTCCAGGTGGAAAAATCGAAATTAGAGACAGAATTGTTAGAACCTAAAGACAAATTACTTTCAAGAATGTATAACTTGCTGCTTAAATGGAATACACAGGATGAGACAGTCAAATCCGCCATGATAAAGTGGGCACAGGATATTGGACATAACATTATGTTTGAGGACTGGGAAAGGTTATGGACCACCGGATTGAAATTCACGGCATGTAGTGCCCTGAAAGAAAATATTATGAAAATGATATACCGGTGGTACATGACCCCAGTCAAGCTTGCTAAGATATATCACCTGTCTGATAATAAATGCTGGAAGTGTAAAGAGGCGGAAGGGACGTTCTTTCATCTCTGGTGGACATGTCCGAAAGTGAAGGCCTTTTGGGAAATGATCTATAATGAGTTAAAAAAGGTATTTAGATATACCTTGCCTAAGAAACCGGAGGCCTTCCTTCTGGGCATTGTAGACCAGAATGTGTTAAAGAAGGATAGAACTTTTTTTATGTATGCTACAACAGCAGCAAGAATCCTCATCGCAAAGTGTTGGAAGACACAAGATTTACCCACACTGGAGGAATGGCAGACGCAGTTGATGGACTATATGGAACTGGCGGAAATGACTGGCAGAATCCGAGACTTGGGAGAAGAAAAAATGGAAGAGGACTGGAAAAAATTTAAGGACTATTTACAAAAATATTATAAGCTGTATGAATGTTAAGAAAATGCACTTTTTAGGAAATATTAGCCCCAGCAATGGTAATTAGGTGAAATTAAAATTAAGGCACAAGAAAAGAGAGGTGAAATTAAGAAAAATCTTTATTGCATTATGTTTTAATCACAATATATAAGATCATGGTCACAATAACTTTGACTTTAGTAACATGAAATTGAAAGATACAATAATGAACTGAAAGATACAATAAGTAATGAAATAAGATAATAAATAGCTGAAGACTTTGTAATATGAACATTGGGTTATAAATATATTGAAATGGGTAACATGACAAAATGAAAGATACAATAAGTGATGAAATAAGATAACAAAATGCTGAAATTGGTATTATAAATAATGCAGATTCGGGAAGATGTGGGGAAGTCCAAAAGATTCTGTAAAAGAAATATGATTTATGAAATTTTTGTATTTTATTCTTTGTTCTTTTTTATTCTGTAAAATTAATAAAAATATTTAAAAAAAAAAAAAACAAGATCTCTCCCAGGTCTTAGTTCTACACTCTCCACTGCACCAGTGGGCCAAAACAAACAAGATGAATTTTAACAGGGAGAAATGTAAAGTATTGCACTTGGGCAAAAAAAATGAGAGGCACAAATACAAGATGGGTGACACCTGGCTTGAGAGCAGTACATGTGAAAAGGATCTAGGAGTCTTGGTTGACCACAAACTTGACATGAGCCAACAGTGTGACGCGGCAGCTAAAAAAGCCAATGCAATTCTGGGCTGCATCAATAGGAGTATAGCATCTAGATCAAGGGAAGTAATAGTGCCACTGTATTCTGCTCTGGTCAGACCTCACCTGGAGTACTGTGTCCAGTTCTGGGCACCACAGTTCAAGAAGGACACTGACAAACTGGAACGTGTCCAGAGGAGGGCAACCAAAATGGTCAAAGGCCTGGAAACGATGCCTTATGAGGAACGGCTAAGGGAGCTGGGCATGTTTAGCCTGGAGAAGAGGAGGTTAAGGGGTGATATGATAGCCATGTTCAAATACATAAAAGGATGTCAATAGAGGAGGGAGAAAGGTTGTTTTCTGCTGCTCCAGAGAAGCGGACACGGAGCAATGGTTCCAAACTACAAGAAAAAAGATTCCACCTAAACATTAGGAAGAACTTCCTGACAGTAAGAGCTGTTCCGACAGTGGAATTTGCTGCCAAGGAGTGTGGTAGAGTCTCCTTCTTTGGAGGTCTTTAAGCAGAGGCTGGACAACCATATGTCAGGAGTGCTCTGATGGTGTTTCCTGCTTGGCAGGGGGTTGGACTCAATGGCCCTTGTGGTCTCTTCCAACTCTATGATTCTATGATTCTATGATTCACTTTTACAGATTGAATTATTATGGACTGACGGCTGGGGCAGATGTGGGGTGGCAGCTCTGACATCTCCTCCCCCCACCAAAAAAAGCACCTGTTTGGAGTTTGAAGGGTGGTCCAATCCTTCTCACCACCAAGTTTTGGTCCTGATGCAGATTTTCACCCGCTCCCCGGGCACAGCCTGTTTTCCTTTCTGTCACTAATAGGTGGTGGTTGTGATGATGATAAAAAGTGGTGTTGAAATATACTTGGAGTCGAGAGTGGATTTCATGCTCTTTATTCAGCTCATAGTAGTGAGGAATGGAAGTTTCCCACGAATGTCTGCTTTATATACATTATTTACACAATGGGTCCCACGTGATTGGCTAATTCTGGGATTCTCCTATAGGCCAATCAGGTTGCGGATTCACTTCCATCTGGAGTTGGATTGGGTGGCTCCTGCGGACCAATCAGACTGCTGTATTATGGATCCTATTGTTCTAGGACCAATCAGACTGCTGCATTCTGATTCCTATTCAACTCAGTACATAACAGGTGTGGTTTTAAATTGGAAGATGTGCCTTGAGGGGGGTGGGGAAGCATTAAAGCTGTTTCCTCCCCATGTGGTTGTCAGGAGCTCAGCCTACACTCGAGTAGGACCCTGGCAGAGACACATGCCCGACTGGCATGTTCTCTCCCTCCTGGTCGATCATTCGGGAGCTTCAAAAGCTTTCTTCAGCCTGAACATCACAGTGATTGATGTCAACAGACATTGGCACACTTATGGATCGGCAGAGTCTTCGCAGCTTGCGTGACAGACCTCAGCAACTCAGCATTTTGGCTAATCTACTTTATTTACACACGGAGCACTGCAACCTGGCTCCCTCTCTCTCTAGCATCAGACAGCAAAGAGAAAAAGGACAATAGTCCCACTTCACGGGACACAGTAACACAAACATCCTGTCTCCATCACTCTCCACTCTGTGGAGTCAAAACATACGACGTCATGTGATAGACAAAAATCCCATGACTGCAACCACGGAGCAGGAATTCTAACAGTGGTATCTTCCTGCAAATCACACATGTGCACACGTACAGGTGAATTTCTGGAAAAGGTGTTGGAAATTCCAACCACAGCCCTTACTCTGTAATGGTTAGAGCATCGAACTAGGACCTGGGAGACCAGGGTTCAAATCCCCATTTGGCCCTGAAGCTCACTGGGAGACCCTAGGCCAGCCGCTGCCTCTTAACCTACCTTACAGGGTTGTTGTAGGGCTTTAATGAGGAGAAGGGGAGAAACATGTGCCAGCACCTCCAGCTCCTTAAAATGGAAAAAGTGGGTTATAAACTCAACAAAGAATTAAAATATAGATCTCATTCGAGCACCTGAAGAAACATGGAGGGGGAGGGAGCTCTACGTCCAGTTTGCTGCTCCCCCCCCCCCCGGCATGTGTAATAAACGAAAATCTGCCCTTATTCCCTTATAGGGACACAAGAATCCTTTGTAGGTTCTCCATCCGTCGGAGATAAGAACAGAGGCCAACCAGAGAATATTGAGAAGCAAAGCAGCTCGTAAGCCTGATCTTTATTGATCTGTTGCAACAGGGTGCTCCCCTCACACGCAGGAGAGGAGGAGGACCCAGAACAAAGGTGTGCCTGTCCTTATATAGACATTTTAAATTCCCTGTCCTGGAGATCCAGACCACCCCTCCATACATCATACAAATATCACAGAAGGGGTGTAGCACAAGACCACCCCCCACAAACATCAAACCTACATCACAGAAAAGGTGGTCTACAACAGAAATTTGAGTGTTGTTGTTTTTCCTGTCTGCCATGTTATCTGATAATGCCTTAGCTGATTGCCTTTCCTGGTAGTCTGGCCATTCCTTTGAGATGGTAATTACCCAATTCCTGAGACAATGGGAATGTTCCCTCACCCCCTCCCTCCTTGCAGAGAAAACATTTGGTCAGTCAAAATGGTTTCAGGACAGTCTTCCTGTGCTGCTCCAGACATGTGGTTTATATATTTATGTACGTGTTTGCTTGGTACATTTATGAACATTTATTACATATCTAAGACCTTAAAATTCTTATAACAGCTTGCATTAGCTTGACGGAGACCTCAGCGTCCTCTTCTCCAGCGACTGACTGGACACGGCACCAAAACGAAACGAAGAGCCTGAACTGGAAACCGAAGTCAGACTGGGTTGGCAAGGGTCACATCCTGTTTAGAAATGAGTCATCTTCGTCCTCCGAGTACCTCGGAACAGCGAGAAAAGAAGTGAAACTGAACAACCCAGGCGCTGCGTGCATGAGATTTCTGCATCAAGGCACCCGTTTCATGGGGAAATAAAGGCGGATTCTTCCTGGGTTGTCAGCGACACAGACAACGCCTTGGTTTTGTTTCTTGAAAAAGAGACCTCTGGAGAATTGCAAGGGCAGTTCAGGCTCAAAATACACTACGGAGAGAAATACTGTAGAACTGAGTAATAATGGAAAACAATAGCACAGAGGCAGGGGGAATCCTTCTTGTATTTAAAGGATTATGTTGAGTTCTTGAGCCACGGAATCTGGTCCGGTGCCAGGATCCGTTCCAGGAACATGTGAAGTCCTGTTAAAGCAGAGAGTTACAGGCCCAGCTCTGCCACGAGGGTGAATGAGTCCACAGTGGTGTTTATGAGGAAGAGATCCGTCACTGTTGCTTAAGCTGGGTGGAGAAACTCTATCAGAGGATTGTATTCCCTCCCAGGCAATTTCCCAGGGGCAAGAGGCGCTTAACACCTATGCTGTGAAATCCCTGCTGTTCAAACTGCTGCGAAAGACGCAGCTGGCCAAGCTGATTTGAAAGTTGGCAACCTTAGCCTGAGCCTAGCTGATCCTCAGGAGTTGCTGATCTAAGCTGATGGAAGAAGATTGGAAAATTTAAAGTTTATATATAGAAATCTCGCAAAATTAATGAGTGATAGAAAAATGGTGGATTGATATTTTATGGATTTAGCAGAAATGTTATAAGGAGTTAAGCATATATAAGTATTTTAGTTTTAATGTTAAAATAAGGTTAAAAAAATGTTATTTATAATATGATAGAGAATAGAGAAAGATGGAAAGGATCTGCTGAAATAACTAGTAGAAGTGGAATACAAAAAGGGAGGTGAGAGGAGGTCGAGGAAACAAGGGAATGAAAGAAAGAGTATCGAAAAGGGGGGATGTATTTTTTTAAAATAGTTTTTGTTTTGTTTTATTTAGGGTTTGGTTTAGTTTAGTTTAATGTGTTTAGTTTAATGGGTTTAGGTTGTGTTTTGTATTGTTTATATATTGTATTGTATTGTCTTTTTCCCCCTCTCTTTTGTTTTTTCTCTTCTGTCTTTTTTCCTTTTAAAAGTAAGTAATATTATTTTTTTTAAAAAAAGGAGTTGCTGATCTAAAACCTGTTAATGGAGAAATCTGAGGTCTCCCTTGGACAAAAAACAAGGACACCAGCCAGGAATACCAGAGCATAACAGCAGCCAGTAGGCTTGGTCTTTACTGAAGACTGTCGCGACAGGACTCCCACCTGCCACCAGGTGGAACAAGATGGAAGCCGCCAACAAAAGAGAATCCCCATGTTACACCCCCCCTAAACTACATCACTAATACATCATGGTTACATCATGAAAGGGGAGGTCTGGTGGCAGTAATCTGAGCATCCTGGACCCTGCCCCATGGTTCCCCTTGCCCTCCACCAAACACCCATCAAGTGTGATAAAAGAGATATTTACATTTCCCTGTTTCCCAGCCAAGTTAATCACACCCTTTGTCTTCATCGGGGTTGGTTATTTCTGGCATGGCTACCTGTCTGGCACTCAGGTATCAGGATGCCAGGGATTATCACTCAGGCAGAAGGGCTGCTGAGTAGCTGAGCTCACATGTCTATATGAATTTCTGACGTTTTCCCAGTGAGCCAGTACATAGAGACATTTATCAGTGAATTCTTACATTTGGTATTGTGCAGCAGAGGCCCTTTGAGTAGATAGGAAGAAACTGTGATGAAATGTTTTGTGGGGACAAATCATAAAAGTCACAAAAGCAATTTTGCTGATTTTTGTAGTGGGCTGCATGTGCATGATATCTGCTAGAGGGGCAACCCTCCACCCAAACCTATACATAAATCCCTGCAACAAACCCTTTGCAGCTTGCTTCAGAGATTTGCTCCCAGGTGGAGGGGTTGGGAAAGCAAACAGACAAACAAACAAAACACTGCGTCACAGGGGGGTCTCGCCCCCTGGAAATTTCCACACAGCCCAAAGTGTTTTCCCGTGTAACGGAGGGGTGGAGCGCTGGAATCATATGATATGAAGTTGCTTTGTTTTCCTTCGGATGTTCCTCCTTGCCTCTTCCCCCTCTTGATGGAGCAGCTCTCTTGCTTTGGGAAAACAGAATGTTTAAGTCATCAGAAGAGTAGCAGACAATTGGGGGGGGCGGTTTCCCCTGTGAAATAAAAAAAATTAAGGTATTACATATATAATAAATGTACCAAGCAAACATCTACATAAATATATAAACCACATGTCTGAAGCAGCACAGGAAAACAGTCCCGGAAGCGTTTTGGACTCCCAAACTGACCAAATGTTTGCAAAGTCAAATGGAAAAGCCTCCCCATTGTCTTTTCCTTCACAAATCCTGTCTTAAGGGTATGTCTGTGTATGAATAGGGTGAGCCTATGACCATAGTGCAAGTAGATAAATAGGTACCACTCTGGCGGGAAGGTAAACAGCGTTTCCGTGCGCTGCTCTGGTTGTCCAGAAGCGGCTTAGTCCTGCTGGCCACATGACCCAGAAGCTGTACGCCGGCTCTCTCGGCCAGCGAAGCGAGATGAGTGCCGCAACCCCAGAGTCGGCCACGACTGGACCTAATGGTCAGGGGTCCCTTTACCTTTATGACCTGGCCCAGGAACTAATTATTCATCATTACAAAAGACTGGCCAGGCTCTACAGGGTATCCAATCAAGTAAGCATTAACAGGTAACTTGCCAGACAAGAGATAAACAACCCACTCAGATTTCTACTGTAGACCACCTTTTCTGTGATGTAGCTTTGATGTTTCTGGGGGTGGTCTTGGACTCCAGGGCGGGCAATTTAAAATGTCTATATAAGGGCAGGCACATCTTCTTCCTCCTTTCCTGCATGTGAGGGGAGCACCCTGTTGCAACAGTTCAATAAAGATCAGGCTTATTAGCTGCTTTGCTTCTTTGCCAATCTTATATGTAAGCAAATATAAACGCTGTAGAAAATATGCTCTGGATCAGTGCTCATATGATACTGCAAGATTGTCTTGTAAAGAAATAGAACTGCATCCTTCTCATATTACTTCTTACAAGTCTGGCTGATGAAGAATAGATCAAGATAGGCTGATGAAGCATTGAGCGAAACAGATTGGTTATCTGGAAACTCTGTTCTGGCAATATTTGGTGACAGATTACGTACATATCGAACTTTTGAATTATTCTACCGCGACTGGAGAAGAAGATTTAGAGACTTTGGTTGCAATTTCTGACCATTTGCATTAGTCTATAAATAGTGTTTAGTGCCATTGTTATTGGCCATCGTGTTGTGTTATATTGTTCAGCTTCGCCTCGGCTCAGTATACCTGAAGGAGCATCTCTACCCCCATCGTTCTGCCCAGACGCTGAGGTCCAGCGCTGGGGGCCTTCTGGCAGTTCCCTCCCTGCAAGAAGCCAGGTTACAGGGAACCAGGCAGAGGGCCTTCTCAGTGGTGGCGCCCACCCTGTGGAACAGCCTCCCATCAGATGTCAAAAAGATAAACAACTACCTGACATTCAGAAGACATCTGAAGGCAGCCCTGTTCAGGGAAGTTTTTAATGTGTGACATCTTAGTGTATTTTGGGTCTTTGTCGGAAGCTGCCCAGAGTGGCTGGGGAAACCCAGCCAGATGGGCGGGGTACAAATAAATTATTATTATTATTATTATTATTATTATTATTATTATTATTATTGAGATTCCTGCACTGCAAGGGCTTGGAATAGATGCCCTCAAGGGCCGTTCCAACTCTACAATTCTGTGATCCTAGAACTATGGCCAGTCACAGTAACCAACCGGTGCTTTTAGCTCAAAGGAGTCCCTCTCAGCCCTTCCTGGAGATGTCAGTGGGAACTGAACCTGACACCTTCTGCTTGCTAGGCAGATGATCTTCTCACTGAGCTACGGCCCCTCCCTGAGGAGCACCCTCCATCTCTGGCACCAGACCACGCCTGATGAGTCTATCTTCTCAGCAGGTTTCTCCAGAAAGGAGCAAGATCTAAAGCCAGGCCTTAGGCCACAAATGAGGGTGTGGGCTGACATCACTCAACGCCCCTACACCATGCTAGCTTTTCCTGTTTTGGCAGGGATCACAACTGAGAGAGAGCGAGAGCGAGAGAGCGAGGTTGCTTGTTGTGAGATTGGAGGCAGCAGCATGGCTCAGCGGCTCACGGAGGAGCAGCTCACCGAGTACAAAGAGGCCTTCTCGCTCTTTGACAAAGATGGCGATGGCGCCATTACCACCAAGGAGCTGGGCACCGTCATGCGTTCCCTGGGCCACAACCCCACCGAAGCAGAGCTGCAGAGCATGATCGACCAGGTGGACGCCAATGGCAGCGGCACGGTGGACTTCGCAGAGTTCCTCTCGCTGATGGCCAAGCAGTCGAAGGATTCCGACAGCGAGGAGGAGATCAGGGAAGCCTTCCGGGTCTTCGACAAGGACGGGAACGGCTACATCAGCACGGCAGAGCTGCGCCATGTCATGACCAACCTGGGGGAGAAGCTGACGGACGAAGAAGTGGACGAGATGATCAAGGAGGCCGATGTGGACGGAGACGGAAGAGTCAACTACGAAGAATTTGTGCGGGTGATGATGGAGAAGTAAAGGCCCTAGGTAACAAACCGTTGCAATTTTCTTTTAAAAATATTTTTTATTAGCTTTTTAACATATCATTTCCAACATTCATATAACATAACTGCTTATCTTATACAATGTTTCTGACTTCCGTCAACACCTCTGATGATTTTCCGTTCTTCTGCATTTCTTAATTTCTCTATTATTCTTAATTATCACTAACTAATAATTCCCCTCATAATCTTACTTGTAATATTTTCAAATAGTCCTCCTTACAATACTTCTGGCAATCCGACTGGCGTAATCTGTTCATTACTATTACTTTTCAAATAATTCATATATTTACTCCAGTCTTCTAAGAATCTCTGGTCCCGCAGGTTTCGAATCCTTCCTGTTAGTTTATCTAATTCTGCATAGTCCATCGATTTCGTCCTTTCATCGGTAGTTCTTCTTGCTTCCATTTTTGTGCCAATAATATTCTTGCTGCCGTCATTGCATATAAAAACAACTTACAATCCTGTCTGTTAATACCATCTCCTACAATGCCAAGTAAAAATGCTTCTGGTTTCTTAATAAATGTATATTTCAGCATCTTTTTCATCTCGTTATTTATCATTTCCCAGAAGCTTCGAACCATTGCAATTTTCACAGCGGTGCATTGCTTTGCGGTGGGGTGCAGGAGGCAGTTCCCTGCCCCAAGGTGCTTACAGTCCCAAAACTCAACTGGAGAGAGAACGAAGGGAAAGGAGGAATAAGAAAAGCCAGGGTGATACAGAGATGGGCATGAGCAGGTACTGGCACAGGCCTATAGACTTTACTGTGGCCAACGATGACCACTAATTCGTGGAGCTCTATGTTTAATTCGCAGGGAGCTCCGTGGAGCTCCGCAAATTGCACTTTCCCTTAGTAGTCATTCGCTTCTGTCCTCTGTGCTCTCACTTTTTCTTTTGCCTAACCAGAAGCCTTCCTTCCTGGGAAGGTGGTGGTATACTGGGCAGGAGAAATTTGACAATTAAACTGGACAAAGCTCCGCCTGCACTCCGTTTCTCTGCAACTCAGCAAATTTGAGAGGCTTCTCAAACTGCTGGAGGCAGCAAAGAGTGCTTCTAAATGCCAGTTCCTGGAATCCACAGGAGGGGAGACGACTCTTTTTTATTTTATTTTTTGAATCGGTTTTATTAAGATCTGGGGGGAAAGGAATACGAAGTTTATGACCAAATCTCTTTTTGTCGAAACTGGAAACCTAATCTAAGCGAAAACACAAACCAAAAAGAGAGAGAGAAAACAGGGAAATAGAGGAAGGAGAAAAGGGAAAAGAGAAAGCAAGAGGAAAACAGAAAAAAAGAGAACTTCCGATTCTTCATCTGTCAGTTGTACATAAAAATTATTCAACACATCCAAACAGCCAGCAAAACTGCTTTCTATATGCCAACATTATCTTCAATCCTCAACCCGAAATATAATGACTTATTTTTTTCTTTTTTGTGCAAAAAAATTAAGATCCCCCCCCCCATCTTTAGTAAATGTTGCCAAAGGCTTTTCTCTGATTAGGCATGTCAGCTTTGCCATCTTGGCTCAATCCAGTAATTTAAACAAGCGTTGAAGAGGGATCTTGTGTTCTAATCCTGCTTGTGGGTTTCCCACGGGCGTCTGGTTGGCTGCTGCGTGAACAGGGTGCTGCAGCAGCTGGGACACTGGCCTGATCCTGCAGGTCTCCATAGCTAAGCGGCAGAGCATCCGTTTTGAGTGCAGAAGATCCCAGCTCCATTCCACCAGCATCACCAGGCAGGGGTGGGGAGGACTGAGGCCTGAAACCCTGGAGAGCTTCTGCCAGTCAGTGTGGGCAATATCAAGCTCAATGGGCCAACAGCCGGACTCAGTTACCTTTGTTCCTGTGGTTTGTATCCATCTAAGTTGCATTCTAAGGCAGTGAGAGATTTTACTTTCTTGGGCTCCATGATCACTGCAGATGGTGACAGCAGCCAAGAAATTAAAAGACGCCTGCTTCTTGGGAGAAAAGCAATGACAAACCTAGACAGCATCTTAAAAAGCAGAGCCATCACCTTGCCAACAAAGGTCCGTATAGTTAAAGCCATGGTTTTCCCAGTAGTGATGTATGGAAGTGAGAGCTGGACCATAAAGAAGGCCGATCGCCGAAGAATTGATGCTTTTGAATTCTGGTGCTGGAGGAGACTCTTGAGAGTCCCATGGACTGCAAGAAGATCAAACCAATCCATTCTGAAGGAGATCAGCCCTGAGTGCTCACTGGAAGGACAGATCCTGAAGCTGAGGCTCCAGTACTTTGGCCACCTCATGAGAAGAGAAGACTCCCTGGAAAAGACCCTGATGTTGGGAAAGATGGAGGGCGCAAGGAGAAGGGGATGACAGAGGGCGAGATGGTGGGACAGTGTTCTCGAAGCTACCAGCATGAGTTTGACCAAACTGCTGGAGGCAGTGGAAGACAGGAGGGCCTGGTGTGCTCTGGTCCAGGGGGTCACGAAGAGGCGGACATGACTAAACGACTCAACAACAACAACAAGTTGCATTCAGGGTAGACACACTTAAATGAATGGGGCACAGTTAGCCATGGGAAGCATAGAACTGTAGAGTTGGAAGGGCTCTTCTAGTTCAGCCCCCTGCAATGCAGGAATTGTAGAATTTCAATAGGGCAAATCTGAGCAGGGCAAGCTCTGGATATCACCCTGTGTCCTTGTTGCTCATTCACTTACTTCCAGAGAGCTGTTGCACTCAGGTACCACTTGTGGCTTGCTGCTGTAGGAACGGGATGCTAGAATAAAGGGGGCACTGGCTTGATGGAGCCACAGGCCCATAGCTGTCAACCATCCCTTATTTGGCGGGAAACTCCCTTATCCCAGCGCCGTGTCCCGCTGCTGTCCCTTATTGATGATGTCGCTTACATTTCCCGGGTTCCAGAGGAAGCAGCTCCTCTCCCTCCCTCCCTGCCGGCCAGGGAGGAGGGAGGCTCCAACTGTGTTGCTTGGCTGCGTTGCTCACCCAATAAGGAGTCTAAGAACGACCGGGGGGTGGAGCTTGCATGCCTTGTGCCCATCAAATCGGCCGCGTTGCCTGGGGACTCGCCTTTGCTCAGCGCTTCCCAGCGGAGAGGCGATGGTGGTTTCCCTTCCTGCGTCCCCTTTGCCGGGTTGCTGCGCTGTGGGAACCACCGCTTGAGGCTTCGTTTGGCTGCTGGCTGGGCTTCCTGCCTTTGGCTCGGAGGGGCTCAGAAGTTGAACATACCTGTGACATCTGACGGGAGGGCATTCTACAGGGCGGGCGCCACCACCGAGAAGGCCCTCTGCCTGGTTCCCTGTAACCTCACTTTTCACAGGGAGGGAACTGCCAGAAGGCCCTCAAAGTGGGACCTCCACATCTGGGCTGAATGATGGGGGTGGAGATGCTCCTTCAGGTATAGCTTGCAGACTTAACATCTAGAATAAGGGAACAAGAAGAACATACGTTTAGAGAAGATTGGAAAACATTTATTGAATATATGGGAAATAACTGTGTACAGCTGAAAACGCTGGCAGCATTAAGATAAAGTCAACAGGGTAAATAAGTCATGATGGATGTAATGATGGAATTCTGAATGGTATAGTTTCTGTAAAATATGCAGGGATTTATGATATGTAAAATGAACCATGGAAAGAGAAGGAGGGAAGTCACTGATATTTTAAGGGTGTAAAAATATGTATCTTAAATTGTAAAACAGAAAATTTAATTAAAATTTTATGCAAAAACAACAACACAAATTCGAAAAGGTCTCAGTTTGATGCAGACAGGAGGAAGGATGATGTAAGTTGTCACCAGTGATATCCCTGTCCAATATGGGTCTAGGAGGGTTGATGAGATCAATGTTTCACATTGTGGTCATAATAAGGATGCAATTATAAAGGGCATAATAAGGAAATAATTATGTGTGCTTACAATAAGGACATAATTATAGAGGTCCATTGTTCTTCATCTCAGATGTTTCCTAGAATCTCAGGGTGTGAAAGAACGCATTCCATCTGTACCTGGCGCTGAGAGGCACAAGGAGGCTCGTCATCAAGTATAGGAACCATCAGTAGCCTAATCCTCCATGAATTTGCCCAATATTTTTTTTAAAAAACCCAAATACCTGATGTTGAGTCCATCACCAAACTGTGAGCGAAGGATCAGCAATAGCAATGGACTAACTAGAGAGGGAACTGTGTTTTCCCTGTCAGTAAAATGATGTCTCTTGAGAGCTGAGAAAATGTGTTGCACCTGCAGCAGAATCACTGTGTGGAGGATTAATATTTGGCCTATGTAGCTCAGTGACAGACTGCATTCTTTCTGCACAAGGAAAGAATGCGATTCTGTGATTCTATGGGACTTTCCCGCCAAATAAGGGACGGTTGACACCTATGCGAATGGTGCATTTATCACACAAACACCCACACACCCACAAAATCAACTAGGGAGACCTCAGGGCTTTGTCCTGATGTCACGAAACCGGACGGATAATGCGACGGATAATGCGACGTGCGAGAGCTCCACCCAATTTGTATTCCTTGAAGTTGCAGAGATGATGGATGTCGATAGTGGAGTATCACCTGCTTCTGCCAACCCTATAAGAGTGCGACCTACACTGGGGCAAAGCTGTTCCTCTGGTTTCGCCACAAACAAGTAGATCCCTCTCCAGGCCAGGGTGTGGACCGAAGCAATCCGTCCCTTCATCATCTCCTCCTTCCGGCAGATGCTAGATTTTCCCATTTCAGCAGGGATAACGAGAGAGTGATTTCCTGGGGACCAGAGAGAGAGAGAGAGAGGCTGTGCTGAGCAGAGGACGGACACACCATGGCTTACCGATTCACAGAAGCAGAACTCGACGTGGTCAAAGAGGCCTTCACACATTTTGACACGGACGGCGATGGGGTGATCACTTCATCGGAGCTGGGAGAGGTCATGCGCTCGCTTGAGCACGTGCTGGTCAACCTGAGGGAGACGTTCACGGACGAGAAGGTGGAGGAGATGATGAGACAGGTGGACGCCAACTCAGATGGGAAAGTCACCTACGAGGAGTTTGAGAAGCTGATGGTGGCCAGAGATCCCCGCGGCCCTGCACTCTAGGTACAGGTTAATCTCACATTAAATGCACAGTTGCAGGAGAGTTCTCTGCCCTGAGGAGCTTCCAGTTCAAGAGTTTGGCAGTGATGCGTGGATGAAGGATGAGGGAAGAGGGGAGATGTGACCATGGGCAGGGAGCCATCTCTTAGAGACAGGGCAGGAATTCGAATTTTGCATTCTGGTTTTCTTGCCCCAACCAAGCAATGCAAACTCCTGAAAACGACGAGATGCAAAGATGCATTATATTAGAAGTTGCTTAGCAAAAATGTTTATATTAGGCATATATCTGTCAGCACTTTATCATGGGTTTCTCTGAGAAAAAATGTGGAAATACGCTATATATCCCATTTTGGGATGAAAATTGGGCAGAATCAGAAATGTGTTTCTTGCTGGCCTTCTCTCTTGCTTCTTTTCTCTGCCTAATTCTCAGCTCTCAAACTACCTTTCATTTCAATATATTTGGGATGCACAGAATAGCTTTTAAAGAACGACCAAAACCGAGGGTGAAATGTATGGATGTGACTAACTTTGGCCTATGAATTTTGATGCATCTAACGCTTGGCTGGCGACAATCTGAAACACACAGTTTTTGAGGGCTCTGAGCTTGACCAGAGCAGGAGGTTTGGGGAGAGAGGATTGGCTTAACCCCTCCCATGCCATTTTCCTGATGTAAATATCAGAGGTACAGACACAAATATCAAAGGTCGACTCAAAAAAAAAGGCACAGCAAAACAAAAAAAATCAACTTTTTTTGTTTGTTTTATTTCATAAGATTTATACACTGTAAAAAACAGCCTGTAAAGGCAAAACAGTAAAATCAAGGGGAATTGACAACAGTAGCTAAAAACCTACAAGAAATTAAAATGATGAGACAGGTTAAAATTCACATCAACTTTCTAAGAATCTGGGTAAAGGTAAAGGGACTCCTGACTGTTAGGTCTAGTCATGGACAACTCTGGGGTTGCGGCGCTCATCTCGCTTTAGTGGCCGAGGGAGCCGGCGTACAGCTTCTGGGTCATGTGGCCAGCATGACTAAGCCGCTTCTGGCGAACCAGAGCAGCGCACAGAAATGCCGTTTACCTTCCCGCCAGAGTGGTACCTATTTATCTACTTGCACTTTGACGTGCTTTCGAACTGCTTGGCTCGTCTAAACAAGGATGTTTTTAGCAGGCACCGAAAAGAGTACAGCGAAGGCACCTATCAATAGGCAGGGACTTCCAAAGTGTAGATGCTGCCATGCTGAATTATCGAGCTATTACAAATGTGGACCAGGTATTACAGTGGTACCTCGGGTTACATACGCTTCAGGTTACATACGCTTCAGGTTACAGGCTCCGCTAACCCAGAAATAGTGCTTCAGGTGAAGAACTTTGCTTCAGGATGAGAACAGAAATCGTGCTCCGGCGGCACAACAGCAGCAGGAGGCCCCATTAGCTAAAGTGGTGCTTCAGGTTAAGAACAGTTTCAGGTTAAAAACGGACTTCCGGAACGAATTAAGTACTTAACTGTATCACTGTACGTGGCACCCATGCCAATTCCACCAATCAAAGCGTTTGAATGGGCTCATGTGGGGCAAGGTGATCTCATAGAATTGTAGAACTGGAAGGGACCCCAAAGTCCTCTATTCCAGCCCCCTGCAAGGCAGGAATCTCAGCGAATGTGTCTCATAGCTGAAGTGGTCCCAAGTTGTTAATAGCCAGCCTTACCCTTGCTGGGGCTGATGGGATTCGGAGTCCTAAGGATCTGTGTGAGCAACGACGTTCAGTCAGGCGAAGTTCCTGTCTTGCTTGTGGGTTTACCTGGATCCCCCTGGTTGGCCGGCCATAGCAGGCTGAGGGATGAACTCTGCTTCATAATAATAATAATAATTTATTTATATCCCGCCCTCCCCAGCTGAAGCCGGACTCAGAGCAGCTACCAACAATAAAGTAATACAGCATTCTAAAATCAATTCATTCTAAAATCAATTCAGAATCAAATTAATGGCAACCATTGGGCTGGAGTTCTGTGAGGATTACCAAAGGAGGGGGGTCAGACTGCGCTTTGGCCAAAGGCCTGGTGGAACAGCTCTGTCTTGCAGGCCCTGTGGAAAGATGTCAAGTCCCTCAGGGCCCTAGTCTCTTGTGACAGAGCATTCCACCAGATTGGGGCCAGTACTGAAAAGGCCCTGGCTCTGGTTGAGGCCAGCCTAACCTCCCTGTGGCCCGCGATCTCCAAGATGTTTTTATTTGAAGACTGTAAGGTCCTCTGTGGGACTTACCAGGAGAGGCGGTCCCATAGGGCTGAGGCTCTGTAGACCTCTCCTCACGGCTCCAGCCTTACAAAAGGCTTTACCAGGACGAAACCGGGCATGAGACGGAACGTGTCTTCTTCACATTGGCACCCGATTGTGTGTGTGTGTCCTTCCTGTGCAAACAGCAGCTTCAGAGGGGTCCTTTTCATCAGGATTGCAGCGGCGGTGAGGGAAGGAAAGGGTTAAACTCCCCCACTCTGCCTGCTGTGATTAAAATCATTATCTGCCCCTCCAGCAGCTTCTAGTTACACGTCTCTAACACGCATGTTAAAGGACATTTTTTAATATAAAGTCCGATTCGGTAGTAACCTTCTCATAGGATGGGAACAACAGAAGAGGTGAGGGATAATGGTACAGGATCTGTCCTGGCGATTATGCTATGTACTGCTGCTCTTTGGTGTTTTTCTATATATATCCATGGACTCATGAAGTTGGAAGGGACCCGGGCGGTCATCTAGTCCAAACCGCTGCTATGCAAGAGAACCTCTCTCTCTGTGTGTGTGTATAAAATACTGGATGAACACAGCTTTTTTGGATTTTGGACTCTCCTTGGGACTTTTGGCTATTGGCGTTGGCCTCACCACCAGGTGGCCCTGAGGCCCGAACAGATGATCTTTGGGTTCCCTGCCGTTCCGTTACTGTCTGCGGTGTGAAAGCTCTTGCTAGCTTTTTCTTGGACAATAGGACAGCTATCGGACAGCGATGCTTCAGTTGAGATTCCTGCGTTGCGGGGGTTGGACTTGAGGACCCTTCCGACTCCACGATTCCTTACACGCCTCAGGACCGCAATATGTCAAGGACCGCCTGTTTCCATATGAACCCGAGATCATTCTCTGAGACCCTCCTTCGTGTGCCTCCTCCTCGAGAGGTCTGGAGGGTGGCAATGCAAGACAGGGCCTTCTCTGCAGTGGCTCCACGTCTGTGGAATGCTCTCCCCAAGGAGGTTCACCTGGCACCTTCATTATACCCCTTTAGGCGCCAGGCAAAAACATTCCTTTTTAACCAGGCCTTTGACTGATCTGATTTGCATCCTATGTGGGGGTTTGGGGGGCTATTGGGTTGTTGTTTCTACTTTTATTAGGTATTTTGTGGTTTTATATCTTGATTTTATTCTGTGAACCGCCCTGAGACCCCCAGGTATAGGGCGCTATATAAATTCAATAAATAATAACAATAATAATAATGACTCCAAGTGGGTCGACGAATAGTCCTCACCATACAGTAGTACCTTGGGTTAAGAACTTAATTCGTTCTGGAGGTCCGTTCTTAACCTGAAACTGTTCTTAACCTGAGGTACCACTTTAGCTAATGGGGCCTCCTGCTGCCGCCGGAGCACGATTTCTATTCTCATCCTGAAGCAAAGTTCTTAACCCGAGGTACTATTTCTGGGTTAGCGGAGTCTGTAACCTGTAAGCGTCTGTAACCCGAGGTACCACTGTATAGTTCAAGCTATGGTTTTCCCAGTAGTGATGTATGGAAGTGAGAGCTGGACCATAAAGAAGGCTGATCGCCAAAGAATGGATGCTTTTGAATTATGGTGCTGGAGGAGACTCTTGAGAGTCCCATGGACTGCAAAGTTCTTAAGGTTAGGCTGGCCTCAACTAGAGCCAGGGCCTTTTCGGCCGCGGCTCCAATCTGGTGGAACGCTCTGTCACAAGAGACCAGGGCCCTGTGGAACTTGACATCTTTCCGCAGGGCCTGCAAAACAGAGCTGTTCCACCAGGCCTTTGGTCAGGGCGCAGCCTGACCCCCCTCCTCTGGCAATCTGCACAGAATTTTGCTTATTGGTTGCCATAAATTTGATTTTAATTAATTTTTATAATGAAATGTTTTTAGAATCGTTGGATTATTTTGATTGTTGTTAGCTGCCCTGAGCCCAGCTTTGGCTGGGGAGGGCGGGATATAAATAAAATTTATTATCATTATTATTATTATTATTATTATTATTATTATTATTATTATTAACCCAAGGTACTATTTCTGGGTTAGCGGAGTCTGTAACCTGAAGCGTCTGTAACCTGAAGTGTCTGTAACCTGAGGTACCACTATATTCTCTATTTTACCATTTCTTTTTTCTCCCCTTTTCTCTTTGCAGCGGAGCTGAGACTTCGGTTTACCCGCTGGCTGAAATTTGCAGGAAAATGCTATGCATCTCGCCACCATCCCCGTTGACACTTAATACCCCGAACTGCAACCTGAGAACTGGAGGAGCTTGCAAAGGAACATTCTCAAGCGTCTTCCTCCTCACAGCCAGGTTGAAGGAGACACACCCAAAATAAAGATCTGGGACAGATGTTGCTGATGTTGACGTCTCAAGCCCCAGGGGAAAATAAATCCATGGTACTATTTTCAGTTGTGGAGTCTATTATTTGGCAGGGCTGGCAGTTCCATCTCTGGGCACAATCCCCTGGGAGATTCTCCCATTCAGTTCAGGGGTGCTTGTGCAGTAGACCTTCCCAGGGTTGGGTCCCATGCCTTTGTAAGCCAGGGCAAGCAGGTTTTGAGCTTTGATCCTCCCTTGCAATTGGGTTGGCCCTTTTGTCAGAAGATCTACCCGTTCCAGTTCAAACTTTAGTCATAGGCAATTCACAGGCAATTTGGTTTCCAGTGAAACTTAGGGCACGGACCCATCTCAGCCAGGGAGAATCATTATTCTGATTTATTAGATGTTTATACTGCCCTTCATCCGAAGATCACAGGGTGGTTTAGAATACAGTGGTACCTCTCCGTTCCAGAGACCCGTTCGCAACATGAAAGGAACACAACCTGCAGCGGCGCATCTGCACACACGCGGGTTGTGATTCGCCGCTTCTGCACATGCGCGTGACGCCATTTTGCACGTCTGTGCATGCTCAAGCGGCGAAACCCGGAAGTAACCCTTTCCAGTACTTCTGGGTCGCCGCAGGATGCAACCTGAAAAAAGGTAACATGAAGCAAACGTAACATGAGTTATGACTGTATAAAAACACAAAAATACATGCCATAAAGGTAAAGTATGCCTGGCAGTTAAGTCCAGCTGCGGACGACTGCGGTTGCGGCGCTCATCTCGCTTTACAGGCCGAGGGAACCGGCGTTTGTCCGCAGACAGTTTTTCTGGGTTATGTGGCCAGCATGACTAAACCGCTTCTGGCACAATGGGACACCAAAAGCAGCGCAGCGCATGGAAACGCCATTTACCTTCCCGCCGGAGTGGTACCTATTTATCTACTTGCACTTTGACGTGCTTTTGAACTGCTAGGTTGGCAGGAGCTGGGACCGAGCAACGGGAGCTCACCCCGTCACGGGTATTCGAAGTGCTGACCTTCTGATCGGCAAACCCTAGGCTCTGTGGTTTACACCACAGCGCCACCCGCATCCCAATACATACCATACCATACATAACATACATACATACATACCATAGTAACCAACAAAAACCACAACCCAGAAGGCCAGAAGGTCAGAAGGCCATGTTTAATTAGCCAAAGGCCTGGGAGAAGAGGGATTTTTTTTGCCTGGCAACTAAGTATCTGTAGTGATGGTGCCAGGTGAATCTCCTTAGGGAAAGCATTCCACAAACGGGGAGCCACCACAGAAAAGGCCCCATTCTCAGGTTGCCGCTCTCCTGATCTCTTGTGGAAGATGCACTTGAAGAAAGGCCCCAGATGATGATCACAAGGTCTGGGACATATGTGGAGAGGCAGTCCTTGAGGTATTTAGCTTCAAGGCTCCACCCCTGAGTCTCAAGGTGGTGATTTCAGAGCATCGGACAACCCCAAACAACTTGATTCCCCGACGCAGGTGAAAAATAACCATCTCAGAGTAGTTCTGAGCCAAACACGCGTTCCCTGAGAAGGGAGGAGGAAAAGCAAATGGCTCTTGTTCTGTCAGAGGCCTTTGGGTTCCTACGGAAAATGACGGAGGGTGAAAGATGATCCCATATGGGGGCCAGAAACTAAAATGACAAATGATGGTCAGATCAGAAGCACCACGCTGAGCCACCAGATCTTTTCTCCAGACAGCCTGCCAGGAAGTGAAGCAAGGAGGGAGGGAAGGAGGACATTAGATCCAGAGAACAGGAAGGCCGCTTTGTTGTACTCACGTGGATGAGGGCCCGAGGGCCCCATTCCCTGTTGGGCAGCCATCTGGGGGCCGGATGCTGGTGATGCGTGGGCCAGAGACAAAAGTGCACAGAGCAATGAATGCAAATTTAACCTTGATATACTTAGTTATGTTTTCAGCGGCGGCAGCTCATCAGCTGAAGAGGAAGCACGGGAAAACTGGTCTAGGTTTGACATTAGCCCGGTGGTCAGTGGCATAGCGTGGGTTGCCAGTGCAGTCTAGGTTTGACATTAGCCCAGTGGTTAGTGGCATAGCGTGGGTTGCCAGTGCGGTCTAGGTTTGATATTAGCCTGGTGGTCAGTGGCATAGCGTGGGTTGCCAGTGCGGTCTAGGTTTGACATTATCCTGGTGGTCAGTGGCATAGCGTGGGTTGCCAGTGCAGTCTAGGTTTGACATTATCCCGGTGGTCAGTGGCATAGCGTGGGTTGCCAGTGCGGTCTAGGTTTGACATTATCCTGGTGGTCAGTGGCATAGGGTGGGTTAGAATCATAGAATCATAGAATCATAGAATTGGAAGAGACCACAAGGGCCATCGAGTCCAACCCCCTGCCAAGCAGGAAACACCATCAGAGCACTCCTGACATATGGTTGTCAAGCCTCTGCTTAAAGACCTCCAAAGAAGGAGACTCCACCACACTCCTTGGCAGCAAATTCCACTGTCGAACAGCTCTTACTGTCAGGAAGTTCTTCCTAATGTTTAGGTGGAATCTTCTTTCTTGTAGTTTGGAACCATTGCTCCGTGTCTGCTTCTCTGGAGCAGCAGAAAACAACCTTTCTCCCTCCTCTATGTGACATCCTTTTATGTATTTGAACATGGCTATCATATCACCCCTTAACCTCCTCTTCTCCAGGCCAAACATGCCCAGCTCCCTTAGCCGTTCCTCATAAGGCATCGTTTCCAGGCCTTTGACCATTTTGGTTGCCCTCCTCTGGACCCGTTCCAGTTTGTCAGTGTCCTTCTTGAACTGTGGTGCCCAGAACTGGACACAGTACTCCAGGTGAGGTCTGACCAGAGCAGAATACAGTGGCACTATTACTTCCCTTGATCTAGATGCTGATCTAGATGGGTTGCCAGTGCCCGGGGCTTTGTGGAGGGGATGGTGGGAGGGAGGGAAAGGGAGGGAGCACTGCCTCAGGGTTCCCGTGTCACCCAGGAGACCGAAACCACAGAGATCATAAAAGAAGAATCATTCCATTGTCTGGAGAGGTTGCTTCCTGGTTTGCAACGGAGCCTGGAGACGGAAGCTTGCAGCTGTATTGAGGTAGCACCGGGTGTGGAAATTTTGCACCCCTAACAATTTTGCGCCTCTAGGGAAACCTCCAAGCATGATCTGAGTGCAAGACCAACTCTCCCTCTCCTGAAGTTTCCATCAGCTGGTATTCAGAAACATACCACTTCCAACCTCACAGCCATTAGTCGTCCATAAATTTCTCCAATCCTTTTTTTACAGCCGTCCATGTTGGTGGCCATGACAGTTTCCTGTGGGAGGGAGTTCCACAGTTTAACTCTGGGCTGTGTGAAGAAGGACTTTCTTCCTCTGTCCCGAATCTCCCAACAGTCAGCTTCAGTGGATGTCTGCAAGTACTAGTCTGATGATGATGATGATAATAATAATAATAGATTTTTATTTATACCCCACCCTTCCCAGTTCAGAAAACCGGGCTCAGGGCGGCTAACAATAAATTGATTAACAATTGATGCAGCCAAAACAGCATAAAATACAGTATAAAACGTGAATAACAATAAATTCAGAATTCAAAAATCAATTTAGGGGGGAAATCCATCCAATAAACATTAGATGATCACCAGGGCTAGCTGGCTAAATTAGTCCTGTTTGGGCCAGCGAGGAGACCAGGGGAGAATTAGCTGTGGGATCCCAGAGTGGGTAATCTTCATAAAAAGAAAAGAACTTTCTTTCTTTCTTTCTTTCTTTCTTTCTTTCTTTCTTTCTTTCTGTCTGTCTGTCTGTCTGTCTGTCTGTCTGTCTTTGTTTCATAAAATATATACACCTATTAATTGGGGTTTTTTTAAGTCCCAGCGGTTTACAAAAAGATAAAACAGCAAAACAGGGAAAAATTCAAAACCGTGCATTAAAACATACTGAAACAAGATTGAAATTATTCCAACTTTCTAAGCATGTGGGTAGATGTGTCTAAACAAGAACCTTTTTATCAGGTGCCAAAGAGACTCCAGTAGGAAAGCACGTACTTTATCTCAATAGGCCAGGAGTTCCAAAGCTAAATGATCTGTCCTGAATCTTCCAACATTCCGCGTCCTTGGATGCCTATAAATTCTAGACTTATGACAGGGGGAGAAATTCCTTTCTCCACCCATGCCATGCCGAATGTTATAAACTTTTATTATGTCATCTATTGGCGGGAAGGTGAATGGTGTTTCCATGCGCTCTGGCTTCCATCACAGTGTCCTGTTGTGGAAGAAGCAGTTTAGTCCTGCTGCCCACATAATAAATAATAATAATAATATTTTATTTATATCCCGCCCTCCCCAGCTGAAGCCGGGCTCAGAGTGGCTAACAACAGTAAAATAATAAAGGTAAAGGTAAAGGTAAAGGTAAAGGTAAAGGGACCCCTGACCATTAGGTCCAGTCGTGGCCGACTCTGGGGTTGTGGCGCTCATCTCGCTTTACTGGCTGAGGGAGCCGGCGTACAGCTTCCAGGTCATGTGGCCAGCATGACTAAACCGCTCACCTTCCCGCCAGAGTGGTACCTATTTATCTACTTGCACTTTTATGTGCTTTCGAACTGCTAGGTTGGCAGGAGCAGGGACCGAGCAACGGGAGCTCACCCCGTCGTGGGGATTCGAACCACCGACCTTCTGATCGGCAAGCCCTAGGCTCTGTGGTTTAATCCACAGCGCCACCCACGTCCCTATGAAAAATAATACAGCATTCTAAAATCAATTAATTATAAAATAAGTTCAAATCAAATTAATGGCAACCACTGGGCTGGAGTTCTATGAGGATTACCAAAGGAGGGGGTCAGGCTGTGCCTTGGCCAAAGGCCTGGTGGAACAGCTCTGTCTTGCAGACCCTGCGGAAAGATGTCAAGTCCCACAAGGCCCTAGTCTCTTGGGACAGAGCATTCCACCAGATCAGGGCCACGGCCGAAAAGGCCCTGGCTCTGGTTGAGGCCAGCCTAACCTCCCTGTGGCCTGGGACCTCCAAGATTCGTCTGTGGACAAATGCCGGCTCCCTCGGCCTGAAAACAAAGATGAGCGCCGCACCCCATAGTCAAATTCGACTGGACTTAACCATCCAGGGGGTCCTTTACAATTTAACCCTTTTACCTCTAGTATCCCAAGATTCTGCAAACTGCTTTTGCCCACAAATGAAGGCCTTCCTATAAAACCACACTTCTAATTTCATGATTCCCCTTCCTCCAATTACATGGAATCCAAAATAAAATAAAATAATGTACGCTACCTTCTGGCCTCTTCTACCCAAACGGGACAGGCAGGTTGTGTAACTTAAAAGGGTGTGGATCTCCTACTTCCCCGTGATTCACTTTGCTCCAGCAGAAGCTCCACCTGGGTGTTGCCTAACCTTTCCCCAAATTGTGGCTCATCCCTGGGCCGAGGGCCAGAGAAGACACCCGCGGTTCTTGGCAACTCCCAAAAAAGGGAAGAGAAGAACTTCTTCATTGCACCGGCGAACGCCAAGGCAGTCACAGGGCGACCGTGGAAGTTGTCAGAAGCAAGGAGGAAGCCATGGCTGAACATCTCTCAGAAGACCAAATCGCTGAGTTCAAGGAGGCCTTCCTGATCTTTGACAAAGATGGAGATGGTGCCATCACCACAAAGGAGCTGGGCACCGTCATGAGGTCTCTTGGGCAAAACCCAACAGAAGCCGAGCTCAAGGAAATGATCGATAAGCTGGATGCTGACGGGAACGGCACTGTGGACTTCCCAGAGTTCCTATCCTTGATGGCCAGGAAGATCCAGAACTCCGATGGGGAGGAAGAAATCCGGAACGCCTTTCGGGTCTTCGACAAGGACGGCAACGGCTACGTCAGCGCTGCGGAGCTGCGCCACATCATGACCAAGCTAGGTGAGAAGTTGACGGACGAAGAGGTGGAGGACATGATCAAGGAGGCTGACGTGGACGGAGATGGTCAGGTCAACTACGAGGAATTCCTGCGGATCATGTCCGGCAAGTGAAGACCGCTCCTGAGGGACTTGGGTCTGCGTACCCGAGGACAGTGGGACTTCCAGCTATTTCAGTAGACATGTCTTCTTCTCCTTTGCATAGTCTGGGTGAGGTGGTTTGGCTTAGTGGCTGATCAAATATGATTAAAACGGATAATGAGCGGTGGAGCGTTAATTTGATGGAAGAATCCGGAGTTCCAATGCACTTTTTCCTTTCGCTTTCTCTGTGGCTCAGAGGGATTTGTGGCGCGGCAAATGGGATCACGTTGCATTCTTGCTAGAAAATGAATTGAGAGGAGGTGGCTAACCACAGTCTAGAACGGAGCCAACAGATGGAAGGTAGATTATGATCTACTTGGTGGACTGTAGAAGATTGGTGAGGGGGCAACCCAGCCAGATGGGACGGGTACAAATAATATAATGAATATTTCTGACGCCTGATAGTGTAACATCAGCAAGTGAAAATAAATGTTGCCGTGGCTGGTCTTGTTTTAATTGTTTAACCTCGTCTGCAGAATGCAAATATTATTAATTGGTTGCTTTTGATCTGTTCTATCCCCCCCCCCCCGCGATTCCAACACTGCTAACCAATATTAAGAGTTTGGGGCCAGATTAACTGATGTGTCGTATGTCAAATACAGATTTGCACTTGTAGAATGCAGGTCATTCTGGTGTACGATTTGTGGGTGTGGCTCCACCCCCCGAACCACCATTTTGTGCCAGGCTCTGATAGGTGCGCCTTAGAGTTTTTGTTAAAAAAACCCCCGAAAGAATTCTGATGCCCTTGCTTCCTGTTTCTGTGAAATGGGCACAGCAATGACTTGGAAAGTTCCGTAGGAAAGTGTTCTTACAAATGGGGAGTACCAGTGTCAGGAGCTGAGGGTTTCGTAAAACTCTTTTATTCCCCCTCCCCAAGCAGAGTAATGTAATGAGTTAAATTTTAATTGCTTAAATGAATAAATAAATAAATTTCCCTGCGTGGGAAGGGATGGAAGGTTGGCAGTTGGCTTTTGAGTTCAGCTCCCAACTTTTCTGTCATGCTCTAAAGGGACCAAGAAACAGAGCTCAGAGTAAGTCTTTGTGAACAGATGGGATTCCTCAAGAAGAAAGAGAGGAGGTGTCTTTATGGCCGCTGTTCCTCTGACTTCTCTGGTCCGCAGGGTTTGAACAGCCAACGAAAACATCAGGTTCAGCGAGGCTATAAAAAGAGTGTTGTGACATGTATTCAGATGAAATACAATAGAAGGGCTGTGCTATTTATAGTGGCTTCCAAGCCTGTCGGCTTTTGTCCTTTGCGGTCTGCGCTGAACTCTGACGGCATCAGATATTAAACGCTCGTTTGCTTGCTCAAGGAAGAATAAAAGGGAAAGGAAAGAAGGACTGCGTCACACGGACATGTTTTCCAAGTATACATTGAAAACGCTGGTGATAAAGATCGCAAACTCTGGCTCCCAACCCACAAGTGAGGGGTGGGAAGTGAGTAAACCAGATTGGCTGAAATCTTGTTTCTGCTCTGACTGTGTTTCCAGGGCCCCCCCAAATTCCTTGGAAGCTTAGCAGGCAGAGAGTCATCATCACTCAGAAGATGTCCCTTGTGATACATCGTTGTAGGAGAATCACAGAATTGTAGTCCAAGCCTCTGCAGGAATACAGTGGTAGCTCGGGTTACAGACGCTTCAGGTTACAGACGCTTCAGGTTATAGACTCGGCTAACCCAGAAATAGTACCTCAGGTTAAGAACTTTGCTTCAGGATGAGAACAGCAGGAGGCCCCATTTGCTAAAGTGGTGCTTCAGGTTAAGAACAGTTTCAGGTTAAGAACGGACCTCCGGAACGAATTAAGTTCTTAACCCGAGGTACCACTGTAATTATTATTATTATTATTATTATTATTATTATTATTATTATTTATACCCCGTCCTCCCCAGCCAAGGCCGGGCTCAGGGCGGCTAACAAGCAATAATAAAAACAAGTTAAATGAATACAATTTAAAAACAACATTAAAATACAACATTAAAATATGGAAACATTAAAGTATTAAAATGCAGCCTCATCACAGGAGGAGAAAGGAAAAAGAAAGAGAGGGAGGGAATCAAATTGGCTCCAAGCCAAAGGCCAGGCGGAACAACTCTGTCTTGCAGCTCCTGCGGAAAGAAATCAGATCCTGCAGGGCCCTGGTCTCATGAGACAGAGTGTTCCACCAGGCTGGAGCCATCACTGAGAAGGCCCTGGCTCTGGTTGAAGCTAATCTAACTTCCTTAGGGCCCGGGACCACTAGGGTGTTGCTATTTATGGACCTTAAGGTCCTCCGTGGGGCATACCAGGAGAGGCGGTCCCGTAGGTACAGGGGTCCTAGGCCGCGAGGCACTGTTCGCAGCTGTCTGAAACGTGGATCAAAGCTGTAACCTTGGCGTTATCAGCACCATGTCCTGGGTAGCCCAGCTGGTTTGAGTGCAGTGCTGATAATGCCAAGGTTGCAGGTAAAATCCCCTTATAGGACAACTGTGTATTCCTGCATTGTAGGGGGTTAGAATAGAGGACTCTCAGGACCCCTTCCAACTCACAATTCTATGATTCTATGAACTGAGCTATCCAAGGCGAAGCCCTGGGGGTGTTCAAAGGCAGCTCCAGGGGTTGCACCCTATCAGGGGACCCATTGCCAACACACCCACCCCAAAGACCTGACTTTGCTTCTCATTCATGGAATCCATGCTGCCCATTCATGGAATCCATGCAGATTAGTTGGCTGCAATAAGCCAATCAGCACCAGAGGCTCCTCTGCCATTAGCACTATACAATGTGGATGTCAGCTCACTCAATGTCAGGGACTAGACTGAGGAGGAGCCATAAGAACATAGGAAGCTGCCTTATCCTGAGTCAGATCATTGCTCCATCTAGCTCAGTATGGCCTACACTGACTGGCAGCAGCTCTCAAGGGTTTCAGGCCGGGTTCCCTGCTACCTGGAGATGACACGATACGATACGATACGATACGATACGATACGATACGATACGATACGATACGATACGATACGATACGATACGATAATATTTATTGTCATTGTGCCATACAGAACAACAAAATTGAAAATCTACATCAGACATTCAGAAACCAACAAGCCTGCTATCCCAGCCTGGTTAGCCTCCTAAAAACTCTGATACCCCATAATTAAATACAATATACTCCTATAGGTAAAGGTAAAGGGACCGCTGACCATTAGGTCCAGTCGTGACCGACTCTGGGGTTGCGGCGCTCATCATTTTACTGTATTTTTGGTTTCTATGGAAGCTGCCCAGAGTGGCTGGGGAGGCCCAGCCAGATGGGCGGGGTATAAATAATAAATTACTATTATTATTATTATTATTATTATTATTATTATTATTATTATCTCGCTTTATTGGCCGAGGGAGCCGGCATACAGCTTCCGGGTCATGTGGCCAGCAGGACTAAGCCGCTTCTGGCGAACCAGAGCAGCGCATGGAAACCTATTTATCTACTTGCACTTTTATGTGCTTTCGAACTGCTAGGTTGGCAGGAGCAGGGACTGAGCAACGGGAGCTGACACTGTTGCAGGGATTCGAACCGCCAACCTTCTGATCAGCAAGTCCTAGGCTCTGTGGTTTAACTCACAGCGCCACCCACATCGCATTGACTACCTTACACTGTGTTTAAAACCAAAATAGCATTTGGGTAGAAACTGTTTCTCAGGCGGCTAGTCCTGGTCTTTATAACCCTGGACCTTCTTCCAGAAGGCAGAAGCTGAAAGAGTTCATTTCCGGGGTGCGCACTATCCTGCGCTATCTCTGCAGCTTTCTTATGGCACCTGGCAGCATAGATTTGATCCAAGGTGGGAAGAGGGCACCCAGTTATTCTCTCCGCAGTCTTCACAACCCTGGACAGCATTGTTTTTCCCCTGACCGTGCAGCTCCCAAACCACACACACTGACCATAAGTTAATACACTCTCCACAGTACAATGGTAAAATGCCATCAACAGGTCCTTTAGGAGATTGTTTTTCCAGAGGATTCTCAGAAAATATAACCTCTGCTGTACTCTCTTCATGGGGTCTTTGCTGTTTTCTCCCCAGGTTAGGGCGTCTCTCAACCCCATTCCCAGAATTCAGAACACTGAGACCTGTTCCACACACTTCCCCTCGGGATTTGAACCCGGAACCTTTATTGTGCAAGGCAGATGTTCTACAAGTGAGCTATGGCCATAGCTGTCAACTTAGAGATTTGAAAATAAGGGACCAGCAGCCTTGAAAATAAGGGATCAGCAGCCAAAGTGAGGGATTTTCAGAGCACAGGTATGTTCAACTTCTGAGCCCCTCCAAGCCAAAGGCAGAAAGCCCAGCCAGCAGCCAAACGAAGCCTCAAGCGGTGGTTCCCACAGCGCAGCAACCCGGCAAAGGGGATGCAGCAAGGAAAACCACCGTCCCCTCTCCGCTGGGAAGCGCTGAGCAAAGGCGAGTCCCCAGGCAACGCGGCCGATTTGACTGGCACAAGGCATGCAAGCTCCACCCCCCAGTCGTTCTCAGACTCCTTATTGGGTGAGCAACACAGTTGGAGCCTCCCTCCTCCCTGGCCAGCAGGGAGGGAGGGAGAGGAGCTGCTTCCTTGGAAACCCGGGAAATTTAAGGGACATCATCAATAAGGGACAGCAGCGGGACACGGCGCTGGGATAAGGGACTTTCCCGCCAAATAAGGGACAGTTGACAGCTATGGCTATGGCCTTTCTGGGCTCTGGATCCTGGTAACTCTCCAGGCATGAAGACGAACTACCCCTATTCCTTCCTAGAATGGCTTCCTCCTCCTGAACCCCCTCCCAGCCAAACACTCCCGCACAATGTATTGGGAACGAGAGCCAAAAGATTTCATCCCTTTCTGGCTCATCTTTTCCCTTTTCTTTTCCTTAAACCTTCGGAGATCCCCACGGAATGTGTGGCCTTTGCCATCTCGGCGTTTGTGTTTTCGGAGCTAAACAAAATACCGCCGGCCTCCTCTTTTCGATCTGGATGCCACTGGCGGCCTAAAAAGTTGGGCTCCTTCGGAGAGCCTCTCTTGCCCCAGGGCTGGAAAAAGATCAACCCCAAAACAGAAACAGATGCAGAGAAGAGGGAAAGGAAAATTGGAGGCAGTTCTTTATGAGAGCAGTTCGTTTCGCCGGGATCATCTGGAGCCATGCTTGCCGTGCAAGGATGCTGACGCAATGGCGCCTTAACCCCCGCGATCTGTGCCTGCTGTGCCTGGTTAATTGTTGCTTGGCATTTGTAGAGTCCGCCTTCGCCGCCAGTATTGTGTCCCTGTCGTAGGAAACCCCCCCCCCCCTCAATCATTCAGTTTGTACAAACTTCACACACACACACACACACACACACTACATACGCTACGCTTCTGTTATAAATTCATAGAAAATCAACCATACATCGGATCTGCACCGTTCCACTTTTATTTTACTCCATGAAGGAAGGACTACAAAATGGGGAAGGTTTGATACAGGCCAGCCCAGCACATCCACAGGAGCCCTGCCCACTTGCTATGCCAACCCTGATGGTCCTAGACAGAAGACAATCAAGATCACAATGAACTTGCATATGGGAGTGGATTCAGCACAGACTGGAACAAAGAACAATGATCAGCTCTTCCCTCTGGGGGCAGGAAACTGCCAGCTCCCCTCTGTCACCTGGAAAGTACTCATGGGGAGGGGGAAAGGGGGAACCAGCCAGGTGACAGGACACTCAGGTTACCACCACAACTCCTCCCTCAACCCCTCCTTTCTGTAATGTAGTCTTAGGGGTGTAGTTTGGGGGATTAGTAACTAGTAAAAGTTGGGGTCTTCTTTTGTTCTGGGCTTCCATTTTGCTTCATCTTGTTGCGGGTGGGAGTCCTGTTGCGACAGTATTCAATAAAGGCCAAGCCTACAGGATGCTGTTTTGCTCCAAGTTATCCTGGTTGGTGTCTTTGTTTTTGTCCAAGGGAGCCCTCGGATTTTTCCGTTAACATCCCGACAGATGGAGAGCTTCAGAGCTGTTCTCTGCATCACGGAAGGGGGAAAATCCATCGCACTCCTGATGTTGACGGACTCCGGTTCTTGACAGCCCTAGACAGCATGGCCCAGGGTCCAAGGGGTGGAGGGAGTTGTGGTCTAACAACTTTGGGGGAGGCACAGGTTCCTCAGCCCCAGCTGCACATCATGCTTGGGAGACCCAACACGGTAGCTGAGTCGGTGGAGCAGGAGATTCTTAATCTCAGGGTTGAGGGTTCGAGCCCCATGTTGGGCAAAAGATTCCTGCACTGCATGGGGTTGGACTAAATGACCCTTGGGGTCCCTTGCAACTCTACAGTTCTATGATTCTATGATTGTCCATCATCCTTGGCCTTGCAGGCTGGGGGGTGATAGGAGGTGGAGTCCAACAACATCTGGAGTTATAATTTCTTCTTCCTCCTCCTCCTCCTCCTCCTCCTCCTCCTCCTCCTCTTCTTCTTCTTCTTCTTCTTCTTCCTCTTCCTCCTCCTCCTCTTCTTTTTTCAAATTTTTTTTATTGAGTTTTCCACAATTATAACAAATATGACATAGAAAAAGACACAAAAAATACCAAAGGGGAAAAAAACACAATACTAAAAAACAAAAACAAAACAACAACAATAAAAAAGCAACCTTAATCCCATATCCCTTAAAAGCCCAATTTTATTAACATTGTTAACTGACTTCCCCAAATCCCTCCCTTCCGAATTTCATTCTACCTGCATGTAACAGCTTTCCAATATCATCTTAAACTAAAAATATTTCCTGCTATTCCTCCTCCTCTCCTCCTCTTCTTCTTCTCCTCAAATCTTCCATTCTTGGGCAAGGGGATTGAGCGAGTGGTTGCTGAACAACTCCAGGCACGCCTGGAAGAAGCGGACCGTTTGGATCCCTTCCAGTCGGGATTCAGGCCTCATCATGGGACTGAAACTGCCTTGGTCGCACTGGTTGATGATCTCTGGCAGGCTAGGGACAAAGGTGAGAGCTGTTTCCTAGTTCTGCTGGATCTCTCAGTGGTGTTTGATACCATCGACCATGACATCCTTCTGGACCGTCTTGAGGGGCTGGGAGCTGGGGGCACTGTCATACAGTGATTCTGCTCCTTCCTCCTGGGCCGTGTTCAGAAAGTGGTGGTGGGGGATGAGTGTTCAGACCCCTGGGCTCTCACTTGTGGGGTGCCTCAGGGTTCTGTCCTCTCCCCCATGCTTTTCAACATTTACATGCAGCCACTGGGAGAGATCATCGGGGGGTTGGGCTGGGCGTCCATCAATGTGCGGATGATACCCAGCTCTACCTCTCTTTCAAATTAGAACCAGTGAAGGCAGTGAAGGTCCTGTGTGAGTGTCTGGAGGCGGTTGGAGGATGGATGGTGGCTAACAGATTGAGGTTGAATCCTGACAAGACAGAAGTACTGTTTTGGGGGGACAGGAGGTGGGCAGGTGTGGAAGACTCCCTGGTCCTGAATGGGGTAACTGTGCCCCTGAAGGACCAGGTGCGCAGCTTGGGAGTCATTTTGGACTCACAGCTGCCCATGGAGGTGCAGGTCAATTCTGTGTCCAGGGCAGCTGTTTACCAGCTCCATCTGGTACGCAGGATGAGACCCTTTCTGCCCACGGACTGTCTTGCCAGAGTGGTGCATGCTCTGGTTATCTCCTGCTTGGACTACTGCAATGCGCTCTACGTGGGGCTACCTTTGAAGGTGATTCGGAAACTACAACTAATCCAGAATGTGGCAGCTAGACTGGTGACTGGGAGCGGCCGCTGAGACCACATAACACCGGTCTTGAAAGACCTACATTGGCTCCCGTTTCTGAGCGTAATTCAAAGTCTTGGTGCTGACCTTTAAAGCCCTAAAAGGCCCAGTATACCTGAAGGAGCGTCTTCACCTCCATTGTTCTGCCCGGACGCTGAGGTCCAGCTCCAAGGGCCTTTTGGCGGTTCCCTCATTGCGAGAAGCCAAGCTATAGGGAACCAGGCAGAGGGCCTTCTCAGTAGTGGCACCCACCCTGTGGAACGCCCTCCCACCAGATGTCAAAGAGAAGAACAATGACCAGACTTTTAGAAGACATCTGAAGGCAGCCCTGTTTAGAGAAGCTTTTAATGTTTAACAGACTACTGTATTTTGTTACTTTGGTGGAAGCCGCCCAGAGTGGCGGGGTATAAATAATAAATTCTTCCTCCTCCTCCTCCTCCTCCTCCTCCTCCTCCTCTTCTTCTTCTATGTATACCTCACCCTTTTCCCTAGCAGGGACTCAAGCCAGCTTACAAATAAAAAGGTAACACCTAAAAGCGTAGAAAACAACAACAGCAGTATTTTAAAAACTATGTAAGTAGCTTTAATTCTATTAATGTTCACTTTTTAATTATTGTCGTTATTTTCTGTGTTTCTAGCTGTTTCTGTTTCGTATGCAAGCTGTAATATCTATTATTCATTCATCCATCTCATTTTTCCATTCGTTCATTATATTTCTCATATTTTTATGCCGCTTTCCATTGTGATTCATTCGTGAATCACGAAGCGGCTCAGAAGCAGTGATAACATAATAAAACATCGCAAACGCAACATAAATCGTATGGAATGATTAACAAGTTCTCAGTAAAACCATTACAAATCATCTGTAGAACAATGACGTTCTGTAAAACAACAAGAAGAATAAGCTAAACAGAACAATTACAACAAAAGTCATATTGCAAGGGTCACAATGTGCCATGGCATTCATAATCAATATTAAAAACATACAGATAATTACAATAAAAACAGTGCCAGCACTTTCATTATAAGCACTCAGTTCCCGCAAGACTGTTGGAACAAGCAGGTCTTCGATTTATTTATTTATTTATAATTTTTTATTAGTTTTTTTTAACATACCATTTTCAACAGTAATTAAACATACTTTTACATCTTATTCAAATTTTTGACTTCCATCAATCCTGTCTGAAAAATTTTCAATCTAATCCCTTAGTATGCATTACTTATCTTCCCTATTACATTTCAAACTCATAACCAATAACTCTATCTTTTCCTACTTTGTAACACTTCATATATTTCTCCTTACAGAACTTCTTATAGTCCTACTAGCGTAATTTGTTGATTGCAGTTGCTCTTCAAGTAATTCATATACTTCTTCCAATCTTCTGTAAATCTCTGGTCCCGCAGGTTTTGAATCCTTCCTGTCATTTTGTCCAATTCTGCAGAGTCCGTTAATTTCGTCTGCCATTCTTCTTTTGTCGGAATTTCTTCTTGTTTCCATTTCTGGGCTAACAATACTCTTGCCGCAGTTGTTGCATATAAAAACATCTTGCCTATTAATGTCCTGACCTATAATACCAAGTAAAAATGCTTCTGGTTTTTTAAAAAATGTATATTTCAACATCTTTTTCATCTCATTATATATCATTTCCCAGAAGTTCTTTGCTTGTTTACATTCCCACCACATATGATAAAATGTTCCTTCTTTTTCTTTACATTTCCAACATTTATTATTTGTCTTATACATTTTAGCTAGTTTCACTGGTGTAATATACCATCTATACATCATTTTCATCATATTCTCTTTCAAAGCATTACAGGCTGTAAATGAACAAGCAAGTCTTCTTCACCCGCCAGCAGAAAGATAGCAAGGAGGGAGCCAGTCTGGATTCTCTAGGGAGCGAGTTCCAGAATTTCCCGGGAGGAGCCATCACCGAGAAGGCCTTCTCTTGCATCCCCACCAAGCATGTACGTGAAAAAATCTCAGAACAGGCAGGTATATATGGGGGAAAAACAGTCTTTCAGATAGCTTGGACCTAAGTCATATTGGTTAGGTTAGTACTGCCAAATCTGACTGGCAATGACTCTTCAGGATCTCATCAGGCAGCAGGATTGAACCTAGAACCCAGAAACCCGCCATAGATTGAGTCAGACTAGCATAGTACTACCCTGGCTGGCAGCATCTCTCCAGGGCACCTGTCGTAGTGACCTCCAGGTATTGGACCCCATTTTCCACCATCCCTGACTATTGGCTAAATGGGCAGGAGCTGATGGGAGTTGGAGTCCAATATCTGTCACCCCGTTACCTAACCCTGGCATTGTGAAGTGTGACGTGGTACAAGCCCTGACTGTACAATTTCAGACCATGGGTAGTTTTCAGGGCTGGTCCTACTCAAAGTAGACCAATTGAAATCAACGAACCTGTTATCTATGGTGAGTCTGCTCTGAACAGGACACAACTCATAGTTCAGTTCTCCCTTTTGTTGTTGTTTAGCTGTTTAGTCGTGTCCGACTCTTCGTGGCCCCCTGGACCAGAACACGCCAGGCACTCCTGTCTTCCACTGCCTCCCGCAGTTTGGTCAAACTCATGCTGGTAGCTTCGAGAACACTGTCCCACCATCTCGTCCTCTGTCGTCCCCTTCTCCTTGTGCCCTCCATCTTTCCCAACATCAGGGTCTCTTCCAGGGAGTCTTCTCTTCTCATGAGGTGGCCAAAGTCTTGGAGCCTCAGCTTCAGGGTCTGTCCTTCCAGTGAGCACTCAGGGCTGATTTCCTTCAGAATGGATCGGTTGGATCTTCTTGCAGTCCATGGGACTCTCAAGAGTCTCCTCCAGCACCAGAATTCAAAAGCATCCATTCTTCGGCGATCAGCCTTCTTTATGGTCCAGCTCTCACTTCCATACAGTTGTCCCTTAAAAAGGGTAAAGGGACCCCTGACCATTAGGTCCAGTCATGGCCGACTCTGGGGTTGCGGCATTCATCTCGCTTTACTGGCCGAGGGAGCCGGCGTACAGCTTCCGGGTCATGTGGCCAGCATGACTAAGCCACTTCTGCCAAACCAGAGCAGCTCACGGAAACACTGTTTACCTTCCTGCCAGAGTGGTACCTATTTATCTACTTCCACTTTGACATTATTTCGAACTGCTAGGTTGGCAGGAGCAGGGACCGAGCAACGGGAGCTTACCCCGTTGCAGGGATTCGAACCGCGGACCTTCTGAGCGGCAAGTCCTAGGCTCTGTGGTTTAACCCACTATGCCACCCGCGTCCCTAAGTTGCTTCTCACCCATGTGAAAAAAGCTGCCTATTCGCGGTAAGCTAGCACATCAGCCAGAAGCCTTTGCAAAACCTCGCACTTTCTCGTGCTAGATTTCTACATGCAAAGAGGAGGATTTGTGGAGGTCCTGTGAAACTTGCATAACAAGTCTCTGACTAGCTTGTGTAACATGTCTAAGAAATAAGAGTGCTTAGGAGATCAAAGCGGCTGGAAGATTTACTCTTTGGCCTCCCACTTGGAGATGTTTGCAAGTCCCTTTGCTGATAATATCTCTCACATCTCCTTGTTCTTAGAATCTGTATGCGAGGCACCCTTGTTGAAGTTGCTTGGAGGAGTTGCAGTTTATTGTGACTTGAAGGCATTGGCAGCATAATTTTTTTTGCAGTTTATTTGGAGAGAGAGAGAGAAAGAGAGAGATAAGGATGCGGAAGTTTTTTGGGGGGGCCGCTGGTAGCTCCCTTACCTGTTCCTCCCGATTCTGCCAGGTGACCCTGATACATTTTGGCTCCTGAGGTGAATGACAAAACGGTGCTTTTCCTCCCCACCAGGGGGAAAGCGGCGAGTGCAGATCTCAGGAACGAGTAGGGAATAGCGATCTACATCAGGATCTGCTGCCTCTCTAGATCCTGCCACCCGAGGCAATTGCCTCAGCTCGCCTCAAGGAAGAGAACCAAGGTGATCAAGGGTCTGGAAAAAAGTCTTATGAGGAACAGTTGAAGGAGCTAGGTGTGTTTAGCCAGGGAAAGAGGAGACAGGTTACATCAGGGGTTGGCAAGATTTACCTCACCTGGGCAGTTCACTCCAGCGGAGATCCCTCTGTGGGCCAGATCACGCGTGTGTGTGAGTGCCCGCGCCGGCAATTTCTGGGGTCTGCGTCTGTGCAGACATGATTTTCAGTGTCTACGCAGACACGATTTCCTGCACCGCAGAAGTGAGTCCCCGCGCCACACCGGTTTAGCGCAGTACGCGGGGACTTGCTGAGCAGGCGGCTTGGGGGCCAGTTAAATGACCCCCGTGGGCTGCTTGTGTCCTATGTGCCTTAGGTTGCCTCAGGCAGCAAAATGTCTTTGGCTGGCCTCTCCTCAGGCAGCCATGTTTTGTAGGAACCCCGCAACCAGCATGACTGAAATATACTCAGAGTCGAGAGTGGATTTCATGCTCTTTATTCAGCTCATAGTGATGAGGAGGAATGAATGTTCCCCCAAAGTATCTGCTTTATATACATTATTTACACAATGGGCCCCACGTGATTGGCTAATTCCGGAATTCTTCTGTAGGCCAATCAGGTTGTGGATTCACTTCCATCTGGAGCTGGATTGGGTGGCTCCTGCAGACCAATCATACTGCTGCATTCTGGATCCTATTGTTCTAGGACCAGTCAGACTGCTGCACTTTGGATCCCATTGTTCTAGGACCAATCAGACTGCTGCATTCTGAATCCTATTGTTCTAGGACCAATCAGACTGCTGCATTCTGAATCCTATTGTTCTAGGACCAGTCAGACTGCTGCACTTTGGATCCTATTGTTCTAGGACCAATCAGACTGCTGCATTCTGAATCCTATTGTTCTAGGACCAGTCAGACTGCTGCATTCTGGATCCCATTGTTCTAGGACCAATCAGACTGCTGCATTCTGAATCCTATTGTTCTAGGACCAATCAGACTGCTGCATTCTGAATCCTATTGTTCTAGGACCAGTCAGACTGCTGCATTCTGGATCCCATTGTTCTAGGACCAATCAGACTGCTGCATTCTGAATCCTATTGTTCTAGGACCAATCAGACTGCTGCATTCTGAATCCTATTGTTCTAGGACCAGTCAGACTGCTGCACTTTGGATCCTATTGTTCTAGGACCAATCAGACTGCTGCATTCTGAATCCTATTGTTCTAGGACCAATCAGACTGCTGCATTTTGGATCCTATTCAACTCAGTACATAACAATGACGATTCAAGTCGATGAGAACGAAGGGGAGCCTTTGCTTTCCTCTCCTAGTCCTCCTTCAGAGACCTTGGGCTAATATTTCTCTCTTAATTCAGGCGAGCCGATTCACAGCTGTTTGACTTCTTAATGGAAACCAGGTCCGAGGCCTGGTCTGTCAGGGCGCGTTTCTCGATCTCAGATGTGCCGGCGGGGAGACGGTTGCGTAGCTGGGAATGTTCTGGCTCCACATCAAAGGGGCTTTCAGAAAGCAGATCAGAGCCGCAACCTCTGAGCTGGCTTGATCCAATCTCTCTTCCTCCTGCTCAGGTTGACTTCAAATGATCCCTGCTGCGTGCGATGGAGGTCGGCTGTGATCTGTTCCCGCCCCAGGCTCCTAAATGCTTCTCCCAGATCAACCTTGAGCTCGAAACATCTGCTCCGAGGGTGTCGCACCCCCTGAAGCTTCAAGACTTAAAGCCTGAGGAGCAGATTCGCTCTGAAACCAGCCAGAGTTTCAGAGTTTAATATTTTTGTTGTTCTCCTTTATATATTCAATAAATTTATTCCAATTGTTACTGTATCTTTGGTTCTCTTAGTCCCGGATCCTTACTGTCAAATTTGCAAGTTCCGCAAAATCTATCATCTTCACCTGCCACTCCTGGATGGTTGGTAAATCTTGCTACTGCATTTCTTTCTTTTTTATTTTGTTGTTTAGTCCTTTAGTTCTGTCCGACTCTTCGTGACCCCCTGGACCAGAGCACGCCAGGCACTCCTGTCTTCCACTGCCTCCCGCAGTTTGGTCAAACTCATGCTGGTGTCTTCAAGAACACTGTCCAACCATCTTGTCCTCTGTCATCCCCTTCTTCTCCTTCTGCCCGCCATCTTATTCTAAACAGAAGTTGGATGGCCATTTGTCATGGACTCTTTAGCTATGATTCCTGCAGGGCGTTGCGCTAGATGACCCTTAGAGATGACTCTACACTTCTATGAAATTCCAGCAAATGGTTTTCAGAGGTCTAATGCTGCTGGGGTCAGGGTTAGAGTACGATGGCAGCTGTTGCCCAGAACATCTGGAGGGCATTAGGTTTGCAAAGGGTGATATACAGCGTTATCAGTGTCTCTAAAAAACAAAACAAATCTGTTCCCAAGGCTCACTTACACTAGCTACCGTGGCAACCTGTGGCAAGGAGTTTCACAGGCCATTCCCCCACCCAGCCCTCACCAAATGAAGAATCGTGTGCCTTTCCTGAATCTATTAGGTAAGGAGAGTTGCTCGCCTTTGTTCCTAGAGTCTGAAACTTTGCTTTTGTTGTTGTTTAGTCGTTTAGTCGTGTCCCACTCTTCATGACCCCTGGACCAGAGCACGCAAGGCACTCCTGTCTTCCACTGCCTCCCGCAGTTTGGTCAAACTCATGTTTTTCTCTTCGAGAACACTGTCCACCCATCTCGTCCTCTGTCGTCCCCTTCTCCTTGCACCCTCCATCTTTCCCAACATCAGGGTCTTTTCCAGGGAATCTTCTCTTCTCAGGAGGTGGCCAAAGTCTTGGAGCCTCAGCTTCAGGATCTGTCCTTCCAGTGAGCACTCCCTGGAAAAGACCCTGATGTTGGGAAAGATGGAGGGCACAAGGAGAAGGGGAGGACAGAGGACGAGATGGTGGGACAGTGTTCTCAAAGCTACCAGCATGAGTTTCACCAAACTGCGGGAGGCAGTGGAAGACAGGAGTGCCTGGCGTGCTCTGGTCCAGGGGGTCATGAAGAGTCAGACATGACTAAATGACTAAACAACAACAACAACATCTGAACGATAATCTTGGCCATTTGATTGCCCTTTTTACTCATTGTTGTCTTTTTATTTGTATATATTGCTTGTTTTATGTTGCCATGGCCATTGGCTAATGCGAATAAAGATTATCTTATCTATCTATCTATCTATCTATCTATCTATCTATCTATCTATCTATCTATCTATCATCTATCTATCCTGGGCTTGCATACAAACAATGTGCTTGACAACTATACCATCGCTGCCATAGTGCTTTAGAAACATAAATGCAAATTCAACTCACATTCCCCCCCCCCCCCGTTCAATTCCTATGGGGAGGGGGGGGCGACCACAAATTTCAGCCTCGATGATGTGAAATATTGTAAAATCAACATGGAAAACAAAACAAACCAACAACCTTGTTTTCAGGAGTGACAAATATCTAAATATAGAGTTTCCAAAAATATGGCATTTTTGCAGAAATTATCCGGAGGGGAAAAGGAGAGAAAAACAAGCTCCCTTTTATTTTTAGACCTCGTTTTCCAAGCCCCTGTTCTTTCTAATTTTGGGATGTTTTATTAGCGAAGCCTTTTTGACGTGGGTTCGAGTCGAATTCTTCTGAATACATCACCATGAATGGTTCCCGGTAAACGTTTGCTGCTTTCAATGTGGATAGCGAAAAGGGGTGGGGGTGGGGGTAAGTATTATGGACTGCATCCAGAAATGACAACCTTGTTCCAAGAAATTGTTTCGTTTATTTTTGGTGGCATCAGTCCTTGTGATTTTTGTTTGGGTGGCTGTCCTGGACAGATTAATCCCATGAGAAGTGGAGAAGCGGAAAAGTGATTTAAGGGCCACCCAGAGGGATTTTTAAATTTTTTTTGCGTCGCCTCCCTTAAGACTGCAATGCTGGTGCCAAAGAGCATTGTGGGAAGAGAACGGATCAAAACGTTGCAGACTACAGCATCAGAAAAGCAAAATTACGGCACAATGATGTCCAGGACCTGGCTAGAGCGCAAGGAGGACACGGCGATGCTGCCGGTTTGTGGTTTACAAAGGAATATTGGAAGCTGCCCTATATCAAAGCAGACCATTGGCCCATCCAGCACAGTATTTCCCACACTGATTGGCAGCAGCTCTTCAGAGTTCAGGCAGAGGACATTCCCAGCCCGACCTGCAGACAGAGCCGTCTTTCCCATTGGGTTTACTGGTGCATTATGCCAGGGCGCCGGACTCTCAGGGGCGCCCCAGCGAGTGGTCGACAACTTTGGGAAATGGGGGACGGGGGACACGGACACACCGGAGGGATTTTTGCACCATAAGAGAAGCAGGCAGGTGGATTTAGGCCCCATTTGCAGTATACGTTTAAAGCGCCGTTATACCCCTTTATGGTCCAGTGAGAGCTGGACCATAAGGAAGGCTGATTGCCGAAGAATGGATGCTTTTGAATTCTGGTGCTGGAGGAGACTCTTGAGAGTCCCATGGACTGCAAGAAGATCCAACCTCTCCATTCTGAAGGAAATCAGCCCTGAGTGCTCACTGGAAGGACAGATCCTGAAGCTGAGACTCCAAGACTTTGGCCACCACATGAGAAGAGAAGACTCCCTGGAAAAGACCCTGATGTTGGGAAAGATGGAGGGCACAAGGAGAAGGGGAGGACAGAGGACGAGATGGTGGGACAGTGTTCTCGAAGCTACCAGCATGAGTTTGACCAAACTGCGGGAGGCAGTGGAAGACAGGAGTGCCTGGCGTGCTCTGGTCCAGGGGGTCACGAAGAGTCGGACACGACTAAATGACTAAACAACAACAACACCCCTTTAAAGAGCCATAGAGTCTCCCAGAGAATTATGGGAGCTGTAGTATGTGAAGCATGCTGAGAGTTGTTAGGGGAGACGCCCATTCCTTGCAAAAAGCTACAGTTCCCAGAGTTTCATGCGAAGATTGTTAAACCACTTTGAGAGACAGCATGGTGCAGTGGTTAGGGTGTTGAACTGGGGACCAGGGTTCGAATCCCTGCTCGTCCACGAAGCTCACCGGATGACCTGGGGCCAATCGCTGCATCTCAACCTGACCTCCCTCACAGGGTTCTTGTGGGGATTTCATGAGAGACAGAATCAGGCGCGCCACTTTGAGCTCCTGGGGGGGAAAGGGGGGCTATGAATGCGAGAAATAAATCATAAATAAAAATGGTATCTGTGCTGGTCTTGAGGGTTAACCGTGCAGCGAGTTCCGAGTTCAGTCCAAGGTTGAGGGTGCGGTATGGAGGCTGTCCGTCAAAGCTGTAGCTGGTCCAAGGCAGGGAGTCGGGTGAGGTCAGGAACTCTGGCAGAAGAGCAGGACAGGGTTCAGGCAGGAATAGGCTACCAACAATGTTGCTCCCGCAACCAGGGACTGGGGCTTGCCGGCTTTTATCTGCCCCGGGGCATAGGGTGGCCCTGATCCTCAGGTGACTCACCTCTCCTGGCCTGGAGGCGAGCACTCCTCCTGCGAGAACTTAGTTCCCTCCGCCTCTCTGCCCTGAGCCTCTGCAGCTCAGGAGAGGCTGGAGGGTTACCGGACCCAGCGGCAACCTCAGCTTCCTCTGACTGGGCTGAGAGTGGAGCACCTGCAGGCAATGGGTCCTCCATCACCTCAGGAGCCAGAGCAGACTCAGCTGGTGCCTGCATCTGAGGATCCAGCACAGGTGAGGACCCTTCAGGCTCAGGCCCCAGCCCCGGCTCAGCTGGTTCTGGAGGCGGGGACTCCTTTGCAGGCTGGGATCCCTCAGGTTCAGCCTCCGAGTCCGAATCCCAGGCCATCACAGTATCTCTGTTTGAGGAATAGGTAAAGGGACCCCAGACCATTAGGTCCAGTCGCAGACGACTCTGGGGTTGCGGCGCTCATCTCGCTTTACTGGCCGAAGTAGCCGTCCTCAGACATCTTCTGGGTCATGTGACCAAGGAAATGCCATTTACCTTCCCACCGGAGTGGTACCTATTTATCTACTTGCACTTTGACGTGCTTTTGAACTGCTAGATTGGCAGGAGCAGGGACCGAGCAACGGGAGCTCACCCCGTCACTGGGATTCGAACCGCCGACCTTCTGATCGGCAAGTCCTAGGCTCTGTGGTTTAACCCACAGCACCACCTGCATCCCTAGAGGAATAGGGGTCTCCTAAACAAGTCTCTTAGCCCCCTTAACATTTCCCAGGATGCTTTGGGGGATGCCATGACTGCTTAAAGTGGTATGATACTGCTTCAAAAGAGTAGTGTAGATGGGGTATTTAACCCACCTTCCCCTATTAATCAGTCCTTTTTCCTGCCAAAGAGATTTTAGGGTTATCTGACCTGGATATATGTGGCTGCCCCCCCCCCGGGCTTTTATGCTGATTTGCTGTTGGAGAGCATCTCACAACACTTTCTGACCCTCCCGCTATAACCCAAACAGGAATGGCTAGGAACTTAGAAACTGGTTTTGCTGGGTTTGTTTGTCTCACAATGTCTCACATTGTCTCACAGCGGCTAATGTTAAGCTGAGATCTGTTTATCTTTGTCCTTGACATGGTGCCTGAAGTGAATATCACTTCCCTTCCTTTTGCAAAATGTGGGCTCCACAATCCATTTTTAAAATCCCTTTGAATGAGCCCATTATTTTGTATCCTCTTACAAATTTCTTGCTTCTCTCCCACCCCCAATGGCAAGTACCGAAACACTTTGTGTTGTTTGGGGTCTGAGAACCCTCGTATTTATATCTCTCTGGTCCAGATCTCTGCGGCGCCCAGTCCCAACCTAGCTAATTGCCATATGTCATGCAAACTCCTGCGCCGCGTAATCCTAACAACAGCTGAGTCGAATCTTCATTGTGTACTTCCATTCATTTTAGGGAGTGTGCCAGAGGAGGGGGGGAAATGTTGAATCCTGTTTTGTGTTAGGAGAGGGAGGGAGGAATCGAGAAGGGCAGCGAAACGGCATTGTCCTACTACCCCAAGCAAGGGATAAATCAAACAGGAGGATTTCCTTAATTTCTCTCATGGGAGCAAGACATAGCTGTCAACTTACAGATTTGAAAATAAGGGACCAGCAGCCAAAATAAGGGACCTGCAGCCTCACCTGTTCCAGGCACTCCAATCTTCCTGTCCTCCTGCAGTCTGGTCAAACTCATGCTGGTAGCTTCGAGAACACTGTCCAACCAACTTTGTAACCAGAGGTTCAACTGAATAGAATCTGAATCACATGCACCACAAGGCCTATGCAGCCTCAACTTAAGATGGCTCCCCGGCCTGGCTTTGCACGGAAAAGTTTGCAGCAGCACGTGCAACAAAATGGCATCCAGCATTCAAAAACCTCCTCAGCTTGCATTAACTAGCCACACACAAGGCATGCAAGCTCCACCCCCCAGTCGTTCTTAGACTTCTTATTGGGTGAGCAACACAGCCAAGCAACACAGTTGGAGCCTCCCTCCTCCCTGGCTGGGAGGGAGGGAGGGAGAGGAGCTGCTTCCTTTGAAATTTAAGGGACATCATTTAAGGCAGTGTTTCCCAACCTTGGGCCTCCAGCTGTTTTTGGACTACAACTCCCATCATCCCTAGCTAGCAAGACCAGTGGTCAGGGATGATGGGAATTGTAGTTCAAAAACAGCTGGAGGCCCAAGGTTGGAAAACACTGATTTAAGGGACATTTAAGGGACATCTATCAAGAAGGGACAGCAGTGGGACATGGTGCTGGAATAAGGGACTGTCCCTTCAAATAAGGGACAACTATGCTTAGCAAGAGGCAATGACCACAGGCTAAGGGCATATTCCAGCCAGGCAAAAGCAGTCAAGGAGGGTGCGGAACAGGGCCGGCGAAGGGTGTGGCCTTGTGAGAGGGGGTGTGGCCTGAGAAGGGGTGTGACTAAGAGATGGTGGCTGGCCCAAGGTCACACAGTGAGCTTCATAGCTGAGTGGGGATTCGAACCCTGCTCTCTCCAGTCCTAGTCCAACACTTTAACCACTGCACCACACTGCCTGATTTAAGGGCACCATGCAGATTTGTCCTCAGCATCAGGCATCTTCATGCATTCAGAGGCCTGATGGGTCCTTCTCTGCATCTCTACTAAATAATAATAATAATTTATTATTATTATTTATATTCCGCACATCTGGCTGGGTTTCCCCAGCCACTCTGGGCAGCTCCCAACAGAATATAGTGGTACCTCTGGTTGCAAACAGGATCCGTTCCGGAGTCCCGTTCACAACATCAGCAGAATGCAACCCGCGTCTGCGCATGCGCAGGTCGCGATTCGCTGTGACATCATTTCGAGCATCGAAACCCGGAAGTAACTTGTTCCATGACTTCCGGGTTGCTGCGGGACGTATCCTGAAAGAACGTAACCTGAACTGAACGTAACAAGAGGTATGACTATTAAAAACACCATAAAACATCAAACATTAAAAACTTCCCTAAGCAGGGCTGCCTTCAGATGTCTTCTAAAAGTCTGGTAGTTGTTTATTTCCTTGACGTCTGATGGGAGGGCATTCCACAGGGCGGGCGCCACCACCGAGAAGGCCCTGTGCTATTGCGAGGGTTGCGGGGGGGTGCGGGGCTTGTGCCTACTGCATTCTGTGTGCCCTGATCTCTTCTTTCAATGCAGCAGTTCTCCTCCTGGGTTGTTCCCCCCGTTAACCACCAGCAACTTATCACTCCTACAGCTCATCTTGGGACCAACTCCTCCCTGCGTGGGAGCGTGCGAAAGATAACAGCAGAGACAAAACCATCTGGTCTTCCGTGGAAAAGCTAAACAAACTTCGGCGCCTTGTCATCACTTTCTCTTTCCGGCTAGTTGTGCTGGGTGCAAGGAATGGAGGGGGGGGGTTGGGGGGGGTTGATAATAAAAAGCCCCGCTGAGTCACCTAACTTCCGGCCTCTTCGCCAAAGCTCATCAAAACAAGCCTTTATCAGCCACACCTAAATCCACTTGGCTCACAAGGCCAATATAAGGCAATAAAGATAAAAACAAACAATCCTCCCTTCTGTGGAAGGGTTGCAAGTGGGGATGTCTCTTTTGAAAACAGACCGGAAATTCCTCAATTTGGAAAACTACCAAACTTGCTAAGTGGGGCTGGGAGGATGAATCAAATTGTTCCATTTACACAGGCTCCCAGTTTGATTCCTGGGCTCAGTTCAAATCCCTTTAAATTCCTGAAGTATTGGAAAGGGAGTTACAGATAGGTAGCCGTGTTGGTCTGTCATGGTCAAAACAAAATAAAAAAATTCCTTCCAGTAGCACCTTAAAGACCAACTGAGTTAGTTCTAGGTATGAGCTTTCGTGTGCATGCACACTTCTTCAGATACACTGAAACAGAAGTCACCGGACCTTTCTATATAGTGAGAAGGTGGGGAGGGGTATTACTCAGAAGGGTGGTGGGAATGGGTGATTGGCAGATAGCTGCGATGAGCCTGTTGACGACTCTTAACGACTGCAATAGGTCTAACAGGAAAAAGCAAGGGGTGAGAAGGTGAAAAGTGGCTTTGTCATGTATAATGAGATAAGAATCCAATGTCTTTATTCAAACCAGGTCTCTCCATAGTTTTAAGTTTGGTGATAAGTTGCAATTCAGCAGCTTCTCTTTCCAGTCTATTTCTGAAATTCCTTTGTAATAGAACGGCTACTTTGAGATCTTGTATAGAATGTCCTGGGAGATTGAAGTGTTCTCCTACTGGTTTTTCTGTCTTGTGGTTCCTGATGTCGGATTTATGTCCATTTATTCTTTGGCGTAAGGTCTGGCCTGTTTGTCCAATATAGAGAGCTGAAGGACACTGTTGGCATTTTATGGCATACACAATGTTAGACGATGAGCAATTAAATAGTCCCGAGATGGTATGTGTGATGTTGTTGGGGCCAGTAATGGTGTTGTCCGGGTGTATGTGGCAGCAAAGTTGGCATCTGGGTTTATTGCAGGCTCTGGTGCCAGTGTCCGTGTTAAGTCTGGTTATAGTATTATTGTGGGTTAGGAGTTGTTTAAGATTGGGGGGCTGTCTGGAGGCAATGAAAGGTCTTCCTCCCAGAGCTTGAGAAAGAGAACTGTCATTGTCCAGGAGAGGTTGTAGGTCTCTGATGATGCGTTGTACTGTTTTAACTTGGGAGCTGTATGTGATGACTAGAGGTGTTCTGTTATTTTCTTTTTTGGGTCTGTCTTGCAGCAAGTTCTCTCTGGGTATCAGTCTGGCTCTGTTGATCTGTTGTCTAACTTCATCTGCTGGGTATTTTAGTTCTAAAAAGGTTTGCTGTAGATCTCTTAGGTGAGAGTCTCTGTCTGTAGAATTGGAGCAGATGCGGCTGTAACGTAGTGCCTGGCTATATACAATGGACTGTTTGGTATGTTTGGGATGGTAGCTAGAGGCATGTAGATATGTTTGTCGGTCAGTTGGTTTACGGTATAAGGTGGTGTCTATGTGCCCATCCTGTATTTTTATAGTAGTGTCCAAAAAATGTATTTCTTGCATAGATTGATTCATTGTTAGGTTGGTGGTGGGGTGAAAATCATTGAATTTCTGGTGGAAGGTGTCCAGGGTCTGTTGACCATGTGTCCAGATGATAAAAATATCATCAATGTATCGCAGGTACAAGAGAGGTTTGAGTGGGTAGGAGTTTAGGAAACGTTGTTCTAAATCCGCCATGAAGATGTTGGCATACTGTGGGGCCATGCGGGTGCCCATTGCTGTGCCGCTGATCTGAAGGAACAGGTCATCACCGAATTTGAAGTTGTTGTGGGTAAGGACAAATTGGCAGAGTTTGGTAGCAAAGTCCGCTGTGGTTTTATCTGAAATGGTATTCCTTATAGCTTGTAAACCATCGTTGTGTGGGATATTGGTATACAGAGATTCCACATCCATAGTAGCTAGTATAGTATTGTTGGGAAGATTATTTAAAGATTGTATTTTCCTCAGAAAATCTGTGGTGTCACGTACATAGCTGGGAGCACTGATGGCATATGGTTTCAGAACAGAGTCCATATAACCGGAGACACCCACTGTAATAGTGCCAATACCTGAAATGATGGGGCGTCCTGGATTTCCTGGTTTGTGTATTTTAGGTAGGAGATAGAAAGTTCCTGGTCGAGGTTCTGTTGGTGTGTTTGTGAGGATCTGTTCTTGGATGTGTGGGGGTAGCTCCTTAACAATCTTGTTCAGTTCTTTTTTGTATTCTTGTGTGGGGTCTGAGTCCAATTTTATGTAAAAGGCGGTATTGGAAAGTTGTCTGTGAGCCTCCTGAATGTAGTCAGTTTTGTTCATGATGACGACCGCTCCACCTTTGCATCATGAACAAAACTGACTACATTCAGGAGGCTCACAGACAACTTTCCAATACCGCCTTTTACATAAAATTGGACTCAGACCCCACACAAGAATACAAAAAAGAACTGAACAAGATTGTTAAGGAGCTACCCCCACACATCCAAGAACAGATCCTCACAAACACACCAACAGAACCTCGACCAGGAACTTTCTATCTCCTACCTAAAATACACAAACCAGGAAATCCAGGACGCCCCATCATTTCAGGTATTGGCACTATTACAGTGGGTGTCTCCGGTTATATGGACTCTGTTCTGAAACCATATGCCATCAGTGCTCCCAGCTATGTACGTGACACCACAGATTTTCTGAGGAAAATACAATCTTTAAATAATCTTCCCAACAATACTATACTAGCTACTATGGATGTGGAATCTCTGTATACCAATATCCCACACAACGATGGTTTACAAGCTATAAGGAATACCATTTCAGATAAAACCACAGCGGACTTTGCTACCAAACTCTGCCAATTTGTCCTTACCCACAACAACTTCAAATTCGGTGATGACCTGTTCCTTCAGATCAGCGGCACAGCAATGGGCACCCGCATGGCCCCACAGTATGCCAACATCTTCATGGCGGATTTAGAACAACGTTTCCTAAACTCCTACCCACTCAAACCTCTCTTGTACCTGCGATACATTGATGATATTTTTATCATCTGGACACATGGTCAACAGACCCTGGACACCTTCCACCAGAAATTCAATGATTTTCACCCCACCATCAACCTAACAATGAATCAATCTATGCAAGAAATACATTTTTTGGACACTACTATAAAAATACAGGATGGGCACATAGACACCACCTTATACCGTAAACCAACTGACCGACAAACATATCTACATGCCTCTAGCTACCATCCCAAACATACCAAACAGTCCATTGTATATAGCCAGGCACTACGTTACAGCCGCATCTGCTCCAATTCTACAGACAGAGACTCTCACCTAAGAGATCTACAGCAAACCTTTTTAGAACTAAAATACCCAGCAGATGAAGTTAGACAACAGATCAACAGAGCCAGACTGATACCCAGAGAGAACTTGCTGCAAGACAGACCCAAAAAAGAAAATAACAGAACACCTCTAGTCATCACATACAGCTCCCAAGTTAAAACAGTACAACGCATCATCAGAGACCTACAACCTCTCCTGGACAATGACAGTTCTCTTTCTCAAGCTCTGGGAGGAAGACCTTTCATTGCCTCCAGACAGCCCCCCAATCTTAAACAACTCCTAACCCACAATAATACTATAACCAGACTTAACACGGACACTGGCACCAGAGCCTGCAATAAACCCAGATGCCAACTTTGCTGCCACATACACCCGGACAACACCATTACTGGCCCCAACAACATCACACATACCATCTCGGGACTATTTAATTGCTCATCGTCTAACATTGTGTATGCCATAAAATGCCAACAGTGTCCTTCAGCTCTCTATATTGGACAAACAGGCCAGACCTTACGCCAAAGAATAAATGGACATAAATCCGACATCAGGAACCACAAGACAGAAAAACCAGTAGGAGAACACTTCAATCTCCCAGGACATTCTATACAAGATCTCAAAGTAGCCGTTCTATTACAAAGGAATTTCAGAAATAGACTGGAAAGAGAAGCTGCTGAATTGCAACTTATCACCAAACTTAAAACTATGGAGAGACCTGGTTTGAATAAAGACATTGGATTCTTATCTCATTATACATGACAAAGCCACTTTTCACCTTCTCACCCCTTGCTTTTTCCTGTTAGACCTATTGCAGTCGTTAAGAGTCGTCAACAGGCTCATCGCAGCTATCTGCCAATCACCCATTCCCACCACCCTTCTGAGTAATACCCCTCCCCACCTTCTCACTATATAGAAAGGTCCGGTGACTTCTGTTTCAGTGTATCTGAAGAAGTGTGCATGCACACGAAAGCTCATACCTAGAACTAACTCAGTTGGTCTTTAAGGTGCTACTGGAAGGAATTTTTTTTTTTTTTTTTATTGGAAAGGGAATCAGTTACCCACTAGGGGAGAATGGTTATGTAAGCTTTCAGAATGTTTAGAATTAACCAAATTGACAGATATAATAAGGCAAAAACCAAAAAGTGAAGTTAAAATGGAATGGGAGTGTCTAAATGAATACCTTAAAAGTCAAGGTTTGAGGACAGAAATCTGGCTGAGTCTGGAATAACCTTGTGAAGTGAAAGGATAAGAAAGAGGGATTTATATCTAGATGCTAGAAAACAGGAAGACACAATGAGAGATAAAGAAGGTGCTGTGGGATTGGTGGAAGTCAATGTTTGTTTTTCTTTTTAGTGTGTATATTATTAACTTGTAAGATATGGATTTGTTGTTTTCTTATATGCTGGGTTTTGGGTATTGTTATTTTTCGATATTTCTTAACGGCTTGGTACCAGACTGCCTGCATGATCACCGACAGATTCAAACGACAATAAAGGAGATCCCGACGAAACTTAGGAAGAACTTTTTGATGGTAAAAGCTGTTCGACAGTAGAACAGACTCCCTCGGAAGCTGGTGGAATTTCCTTCATTGGAGGTTTTCCAGCAGAGCTTGGATGGGCACCTGTCAAGGGTTCTTTAGTCATGATTCCTGCATTGCAGGGGTTGGACTAAAGGACTCTTGGGGTCTGCTGTAAAAAAAAATCTGCCCTTTTCCCCTTATGGGGTACCCAAGAGCCCTTATAGAGTCCTTAAGTGGGTTCCCTATCGGTAGGAGAAAACAACAGAGGCCAACCAGAGAGTATTGAGAAGCAAAGCAGCTAGTAAGCCTGATCTTTATTAAAGCTGTTGCAACAGGGTCTCCCCTCACACACAGGAAAGGGGGAGGACCCAGAACAAAGATGTGCCTGCCCTTATATAGACATTTAAAATTCCCTGCCCTGGAGCTCCAGATCACCCCTCCATACATCATAGATACATCACAGAAGGGGTGTAACCCAAGACCACCCTCCACAAACATCATACCTACATCACAGAAAAGGCGGTCTACAACAGAAATTTGAATGTTGTTGTTTTTCCCTGTCTGCCAGGTTATCTGATAATACCTTATCTGATTGCCTTCTCTGGTAGTCTGGCTATTCCTTTGAGATAAAGGTAAAGGGACCCCTGACCATTAGGTCCAGCCGTGGCTGACTCTGGGGTTGCGGCACTTGTCTCGCTTTATTGGCCGAGGAAGCCGGTGTACAGCTTCTGGGTCATGTGGCCAGCATGATTAAGCCGCTTCTGGCGAACCAGAGCAGCGCACGGAAACGCCGTTTACCTTCCCGCCGGAGCGGTACCTACTTATCTACTTGCACTTTGATGTGCTTTCAAACTGCTAGGTTGGCAGGAGCAGGGACCGAGCATCGGGAGCTCACCCCGTCGCAGGGATTCGAACCGCTGACCTTCTGATCTGCAATTCCTAGGCTCTGTGGTTTAACCCGCAGCGCCATCCGCGTCCCTATATTCCTTTGAGATGTTATCACAGTACCCAATTCCTGAGAAAATGGGAAGGTTCCCTCACCCACTCCCTCATAGAATCATAGAATCATAGAGTTGGAAGAGACCACAAGGGCCATCGAGTCTTCCAACCCCCTGCCAAGCAGGAAACACCATCAGAGCACTCTTGACATATGGTTGTCAAGCCTCTGCTTAAATGTTTTCCCTCCTTGCAGAGAAAACATTTGATCAGTTTGGGAGCCAAAATGGTTTCAGGACAGTCTTCCTGTGCTGATCTATGTACGTGCTTGGTTGGTACATTTATGAACATTTATTATATATATAAGACCTTATTTTTTTTATTACAGGTGCCCTTCCAACTCTCACCAGCCAGCAAGCCACCACTGTGGCTGCCACACCTTCCTTCCCTACCAGGGCTCCTTCGCTCCTGCCATCTCACCCCTGACATAGCGAGGAAAATTTTTACACATCACTTGTGAAGTCAGGTGAACTAATGCCAGTGTACTGGAAGAAGCAAAGATCACGAGTGTCAAAGCAATGATTCTTCAACATCAACTTTGTTGGACTGGTCATGTTTTGCTGGTGCCTGATTATCGTCTTCCAAAGCAACTACAGTCATACCTTGCAACCCCAGAGTCGGTCATGACTGGACCTAATGGTTAGGGGTCCCTTTACCTTTACCTTACGTGGTTTGTTGCTTCCATTTTATACATCAAAGGTCTCATTAGATAGTTAAAAGTCTGGAACGGATCAATCAATTTTGCATTACTTTCTATGGGAAAGCGCACCTCGGTTTTGGAACGCTTTGGTTCTGCCCGGACACTGAGGTCCAGCTCTGAGGGCCTTCTGGCGGTTCCCTCGCTGCGAGAAGCAAAGCTACAGGGAACCAGGCAGAGGGCCTTCTCGGTAGTGGCCCCCGCCCTGTGGAATGCCCTCCCACCAGATGTCAAAGACATCTGAAGGCAGCCCTGTTTAGGGAAGCTTTTAATGTTTAATAGGTTTTTGTATTTTACTGTTTTGTTGGAAGCCGCCCAGAGTGGCTGGGGAAACCCAGCCAGATGGGCGGGGTATAAATAAATTATTATTATTATTATTATTATTATTATTATTATTATTATTATTATTTTGGAACCGACTTCTGGAACGGATTAAGTTTGAGAACCAAGGTACCACTGTACAGCTATATGAGGATGTCGCTTTGACCGTCAGCTGCATGTTTACGATCGGAGTGGAGTTTGGCTCTGAAAAAGGCCTTTTTTCCGTTCCCGGCGATTTGTCACCACCCAGTCTCATGTAAGAGCAGGTGAAGCGAGGCAGGGAGAGAAACATCTCAGGTGTTGGGTTCGTGGTTGAACTTTTGCACCCGGAGCTCCAGGTAAGCCCTTTATTATTCCCCAAATCCAGGGCGTGACGGTGCTGGGTGAGTTCGGCAAGAAAGGAGACGCCGTCCGTTTCTGTGGTTTGGTCCCAGCCGTGTCCAATAACCGCCTTCTTCTCTCTCTCTTCCTCTCTCTTTGCCACGGTGCCTCCTGGTGAGCCTTATGAAATGTTCTTGCAAATGACAAGCTCTGCGGGGGGCGGGGGGAGCAAGTCCTCGCTTGTCCGGAAGGAAAATAAACAAGCCAAGGAGGTTTCCTCATAACAGGGAGGGGATGGAGGCCCTGGTGGGTGTATCTCGGTGTTTAGCTTGGCAACAGCCTCTTTGCTTTAACAATTCAAAGCCTGCACAGGTAAAAACATGCAGGTAGAGAGGGGAGATTGCTCCAGGAAGCATCGCTCAACAAGTGGCTGAGAGAGGCTACATTTTTTGTTTCCTTGAGGCTCATCCCAGGTTTGGTCATTCCTGCTTTTTAATAATTATATAGAGGAAAAGCCTCCCAAAATGAGATGCAGGACAGCAGAACAAGAGCCGACCTTCAAACTTTCTTTTTATTATTGTTTTATTTATGATTTTCAATTTTATGTTGTTGTTGTTTAGTCGTTTAGTCGTGACCGACTCTTTGTAACCCCATGGACCAGAGCACACCAGGCACTCCTATCTTCCACTGCCTTCCGCAGTTTGGTCAAACTCATGCTGGTAGCTTCGAGAACACTGTCCAACCATCTCATCCTCTGTCGTCCCCTTCTCCTTGTGCCCTCCATCTTTCCCAGCATCAGGGTAGTCTTCTCTTCTCATGAGGTGACCAAAGTCTTGGAGCCTCAGCTTCAGGATCTGTCCTTCCAGTGAGCACTCAGGGCTGATTTCCTTCAGAATGGAGAGGTTTGGTCTTCCGTCAGCTCATCTCTCTGGTTTTACAGCACATATTATTCTCTGCCTATTATAAAATTGTAAAGATCCTTAATTTATCTATCCATATGTTACCAATAAAAAAATGGTGTATGTTTATTCAAAACCTGCCAAGGAGTCCAGTTCATTTTGTTCTTTCTTTAAATACTTTGTAAAAGGTTCCCATTTTTCTTTAAAGTCACAGTTGTCCTTATCACGTAGTTTGTGTGTCAATTTCGCCAATTCTGCATAGACCATCAGTTTCTCTTGCCACGGTTCTTTAGTTGGGATTTCCTCGTTCTTCCATCCTTGTGCTATTAAGACTCTTGCCACTGTTGTTGCATACATAAAGATGTTTTTCAGTTTCCTTGGCAGGTCTTTTCCTACAATCCCTAACAAAAATGCTTCAGAAGTTTCTGGCAGGAAGAGCTGTTCAAGAGTGGAACAGTCTCCCCTGAGAGATTGTGGACTCTCCGTCCTTGAAGGTTTTTAAGCAGAGCTTGGACGGTCATCTGTTGTGAATGCTTTAGCTGAGATTCCTGCATTGCAGGGGGTTGGACTATAGGACCTTTGGGATCTCTATGATTCTATGATCCCACTGGGAAACTAATGTATTGATGGCACCACCAGTAGCAAGTCACCTGTGAGTTCAATCTCTGACAATGCACCAGAGCTTTGTGGGTTATTAAAATGGCAGGCATCTCCCCGATGCAAGCCCTGGTAGGGGGAACTTAGGGGCAGCCTCAGCAGCGAGGGGTCTCTCTGGTGGGGCACACAGGCAGTTGCATAGCTGTCAACCGTTCCTTATTCGGCGGGAAACTCCCTTATCCCAGCGCCGTGTCCCGCTGCTGCCCCTTATTGATGATGTCCCTTAAATTTCCCGGGTTTCAAAGGAAGCAGCTCCTCTCCCTCCCTCCCTGCCGGCCAGGGAGGAGGGAGGCTCCAACTGTGTTGCTTGGCTGCGTTGCTCACCCAATAAGGAGTCTCAGAATGATTGGGGGGTGGAGTTTGCATGCCTTGTGCCGATCAAATCGGCCGCGTTGCCTGGGGACTCGCCTTTGCTCAGCGCTTCCCAGCGGAGAGGGGACGGTGGTTTTCCTTGCTGCGTCCCCTTTGCCGGGTTGCTGCGCTGTGGGAACCACCGCTTGAGGCTTCGTTTGGCTGCTGGCTGGGCTTTCTGCCTTTGGCTCGGAGGGGCTCAGAAGTTGAACATACCTGTGCCCGGAAGATCCCTTATTTTGGCTGCTGATCTCTTATTTTCGAGGCTGCTGGTCCTTTATTTTCAAATCTGTAAGTTGACAGCTATGGGCAGTTGCCCTAGGGTGCCAAGCCGTGGCGCTCCAGACCTTGTGCTCAGGACCTTAGGCGATGGGATCCTGACTAGAAACAAGCCTGCCATTTTAATTGGAGAGTTCACCGCCCTTCGCTTTGTCCAACGTAACGCAGAACAAACATTACATACTCCCCTAGAAAATGCAGATATCCCACAGAGTTGGAAAGTTGGTCCTCCACAGTCTGGGAAGTTTAACAGCGACACCTTTGCAGAGTGAGAAGTCGAAGCCAGCAGACTTGAACCCTGGGAACAAAGGCCCCTACTAGCCAAAAAAACAAGATTTGGCTGCTCGCAGACGGTTTGAAAACAAGTCGCTGTAGGGCATGGAAAAGTCATCAGGAAGGAATCCGTCCAAGTCTGCCTGTTTTTCTTTTTCTCTCTTTTTTAAATGGATTCAAATGCCTCGCAGCCCCTCTTCGAATCACTTTCTCTAATTAAAAAAACAACAATTTTCCATGTCTCGTTTCTTTATTGTACTGAGGCAAAAGGAGGGGGAGGGCTGTGGACTTTTCGGCCGTCTGCGTCCCGGAATGACTATAAAAACTCCTGCTGCATAGGAGAAACGGGCTTTGGAAAGAAAGGAACAAAATCTGTCTAAAAGAAACGAGAGATCTTTGCAGCCTGAGAGGGGAAATGTTTGAATTTAGGAACCTAGGAAGCTGCCTTGTGCCAAGTGACAGGAATGGTTGTCCTAACTCGTAAGAAGAAGCTACTGGATCAGGCCCATGGCCCATCAAGTCCGGTATCCTGCTCTCAGCGTGGACAATGGGAAAACCGCCAGCAGGATTCGAACCCAATGGGGAAAATTTATGTTATATATAGAGAAGATGATGTGAAACAGGGAAACCAGTAGAATTAAAATAATATCTCATAACGGGAAAATACAAGAAATTTACTGGATAATACTATCAAAATGAATTAAAAATGTATATTAGGATTATTACTGAACAATATTTGTAAATGAATATAGACAGACAGCAAGAATTTGTATATATAGAAAGCTTTATTTGTTTACGGACATTTAATGGAAAAAATGAAGAAGAACAATCTTGTGGGAAATGGACAAAGACAATGCGAAAAGTCAAAGAGGACACAAAAAAGCCAGAAGAAGGAAGGAAGGAGGGAAGTCAGCTCGGGAGAGCAAGAATAAATGCGAAATATAATGTATGTGTATGTACAGTATGTAACTAAAAATTCAATAAAGATCATTTAGGGGGAAAAAGAGCAACTCTCCCTTCCTGCAGTTTAATCAATAGCTCTTTCCTCCTCCATGTTTAATTTGTTGGCCATTTCTGCCTCCAGTGGCAGGGAGTTCCACCGTTTAACAATGTACTTCCTGGAGAAGGACTTCCTTTTATCTGTCTTGAATCTTCCAGCACCCAGCTTCATTGGATAGCCACAAGTTCTCGGTTCTCGGTTTTCGTTTAATTATGAAAACATATAATACGCAAGCATTACATAACCTTGACCTTTAAAGCCCTTTGTGGCTTAGGGCCCTCATATCTATGGGACCACCTCTTCTGGTATGCCCTGCAGAGGAGCTTAAGGTCCATGAATAACCATAGTTTAGAGGTCCCGGGCCCTAAAGAAGTCAGACTATCCTCCACCAGGGCCAGGGCCTTCTCAGTGGTGGCTCCGCCTTGGTGGAATGCTCTGTCCTATAAGACTGGGGCCCTTCAGGATTTAACCTCCTTCCACCAGGCCTGTAAAACAGAGCAATTCCGCCTGGTCTTAATTTGAATTCAGCCTGATCTTTTATTTCCCTTCTCTTCCCTCCCCCTCCTCTTTTATGAAGATCATCCGCTCTGAGACCCCACAGCTAATTCTCCCCTGGCCTCCTCGCTGGCCCAAGGAGGACCAATTCAGCCAGCTAGCCCTGGGGATTATCTAATTGATTTTTTATTTTTGAGCTGGATTGGGTGGCTCCTGCGGACCAATCAGACTACTGCATTCTGGATCCTATTGTTCTAGCACCAATCAGGCTGCTGCATTTTGGATCCTATTCAACTCAGTACATAACAGTTCCATTATCATATACTTGTTCATGCACGTACACAAAACCTTATATCGGGCACCCCCAAACTTGGCCCTCCAGGTGTTTTAGGACTACAATTCCCATCATCCCTGACCACTGGTCCTGTTAGCTAGGGATGATGGGAGTTGTAGTCCCAAAACATCTGGAGGGCCGAGTTTGGGGGTGCCTGCCTTATATACTTAACAATTCAGTTTTAAAATCTTCTTCATCTTATTACAAGTGACTTTCAAAAGTTATACTAATGTAAGAATCTATACCCAAAGCTTAAAAAATATGCATTGAACAGCTGCCCTTTTTCACAATAATTTGTCCTGCATAGTTCAGTATTTTATTTTCTTCTTCTTTATCATCTTCTTTCACCGAGGCTTCTGATAAGGGCTGGCTGATCTTGGCCTGGCGTCCAATATCACGTATCGGAACAAAGTCTTTCGCTCAAACAATCCATCAAGTTTGATGGATGGCCAATGGCAGTCCAAGCCCCTCCTACCTGCCTCTGTGACACGAAAGCAATTCAACCAATCAAATGTTCCATAACGCTCACCACTGCCTAATCTCTTGGTCTGTTCTCTGTCCGGCATGATGCTTGGACACTGGACCCTACAGTCCTTTCTGAAAAGAATTATTTATGTATGCGACCACAGCAGAGAGGATGATATATGCCCAGGGACGGAAGAAAAAAAAAATCCCAACCCAGGAAGATTGTCTGCAGAAATTAGTGGAGTATACAGAAATGGAAAAACTTACCAGAAGAATAAGAAAAAGTTTTTAATTTAGAATGGAGATCATTTATTGAATATTTTCAAAAAGTAAACAACTTAAATCATTAGCAGGATTGACATAAAAGCATGCAGTGAAATATTTTAAATATGATTGTTTTGGACCAAAAATAATTAGGTTTAAGTTGGATATGCAGAGGAAAAGATATAACTTAAGTAACAGCAGAAAGGAGGGGGTCAATATTAATACTGGGTATGTGGAATTTAGGGATGGGGGTGGCGCTGTGGGTTAAACCACAGCGCCTAGGACTTGCCGATCAGAAGGTCAGTGGTTCGAATCCCCACGACGGAGTGAGCTCCCGTTGCTCGGTCCCTGCTCCTGCCAACCTAGCAGTTCAAAAGCATGTCAAAGTACAAGTAGATAAATAGGTGGGAAGGTAAACGCCGTTTCCGTGCGCTGCTCTGGTTCGCCAGAAGCGGCTTAGTCATGCTGGCCACATGACCCGGAAGCTGTACGTCGGCTCCCTCGGCCAATAAAGCGAGATGAGCGCCACAACCCCAGAGTCGGTCACGACTGGACCTAATGGTCAGGGGTCCCTTTACCTTTACCTTTATGTGGAATTTGTTGTGTAAAAAGATGTTTAAATCAGAAAATGGAAAGAATTAAATATTAAGAATAATGAAGAATAACGCCGTCTTTTCTGAAAAGAGTGAGAAGCGAGAGGCGCAGTTACGTCACCACCCCATCAGAGTTTGCAAGTCGTCGTATTTTCGCAGCGTCTCCCAGCCGCTTTGCCAGCAGCCAAAAAAGGATTAAGGAACACCTGGAAATGTACGAGACAAGCATCTCGGTGTGTTTGATCGAACTGTACAACTGGAGGCTTGTGAATGGAAACGGGACGGCAAACAGCCACATCAAAGAGGGGTTCTTAGAGAGCAGCTCGTCCTCTAGTCGCAGAGTTTTTCTGGGTAACAATTCTGGAAAGAGGAGCTGGGGGGTGGAGAAGGGAAAAGTTAAAACAACCCAGATGTTTTTGGGGCCTCCTCCTACCTCCGCCCCTCTTGAAACCTTCTCCTTTGGCGATCCCTCGTAGCCGAGTAAGATTTTCCTCGATTTTATTGCTCTGTCTTTTTGCAAACCGCTTTGAGGTTCTTTTTACAAACCAATTTTACGAAATATAGCCGATGCAGCCTAGGTAAGGATGGTAATCCGGGCTCGAGGCTGATTCCAGAAGAAATTCCCACCCAAGTCAATCCCTCTTTGTGTGGAATTCCTGGAATTGTAGATGTTATGTACTGAGTTGAATAGGATCCAAAATGCAGCAGTCTGATTGGTCCTAGAACAATAGGATCCAAAATGCAGCAGTCTGATTGGTCCTAGAACAGTAGGATTCAGAATGCAGCAGTCTGATTGGTCCTAGAACAATGCAGCAGTATGATTGGTCTACAGGAGCCACCCAATCCAGCTCCAAATGGAAGTGAATCCACAACCTGATTGGCCTACAGGAGAATTCCAGAATTAGCCAATCACGTGCAGCCCATTGTGTAAATAATATATATAAAGTGGATACTTTGGGGAAACTTTCATTCCTCCTCACCACTAGGAGCTGAATAAAGAGCATGAAATCCACTCTCGACTCTGAGTATATTTCAGTAGATCTTTGAGGGGACTTGGGGTCTCCCAGCAAATTTCGGCACCTGGAACAAACATGTAATGGCTCTTTAAAATGACATCATGGTGCATTGAATATATGGTGTGTATTTGGCTTAAGCAACCCCTGGATAGCTCCCTAGTAAAACATGCTATACCTCAATCAGTAGAGCTTGAGACTTTTAATCTCAGGGTCATTATTTCAAGCCGCCGCCTCCTCCTCCTCCTCTCTTCTTCTTCTTCTTCTTCTTCTTCTTCTTCTGCGATCCCTCATTTCATATACCGTATTTTTCCATGTATAAGACGCCCCCTATTTTGGGGGACTCCAAATTAAGAAAACGCCCCCTCAGCACTACCCATGTATAAGACGAACCCCAATTTTAAACCTTTTTTTTGGGGGGGTAAAAAACCCTAGTCTTACAACACGGGAAAAATACGGTAATTTTCTTTCAGCATACAACATGCTGTGAATTTTAAGTCACATTTCCATAACTTCTCCTATGCTGTAAATTTTATATAATACCCAATATCTTTCACCCAGTGTATCATTACAGATTTACAGATAAAACGTGTTCTCCCTAACAGAGAGCACGTGTTGCGGTGGGGGCCTACAGGACACCCCACTGTTGCTGGCAGGATGTTGGTAGAGACCCGGGCAGGGATTGGTCAAATCAGGTCTCTGGGGAGATTTCCTTGTTGCCAATTTGGAGGAGGGGTCAGAGGTTTTAAATGCTGGACGCCCAGGTACATTCTTTCACCTTTGGTGGACATGCCCAAAGATTAAGACCTTCTGGGAAATGATATATAATGAAATGAAAAAGGTATTTAAATATACCTTCCAGAAGAAACCAGAGGCCTTTCTCTTGGGCATGGTCGGCTAATTGGTGCGAAAGGAAGATAGAACTTTTTTTATGTATGCCACAACAGCAGCAAGAATACTCATTGCAAAGTATTGGAAAGTACAAGATTTACCCACCCGGGAAGAATGGCAGATGAAGCTGATGGACTGTATGGAACTGGCTGAGATGACTGGCAGAATCCGAGACCAAGGAGAAGAGTTGGTGGAAGAAGAGTGGAAGAAATTTAAAGTTTATCTTCAGAAATATTGTAAAATTAAGGAATGTTAGAAAGATGTTGGGAAAAAGAATTATGTGGTTTTAGTAGAAAGGATATAAAGGATTAAGCAAAAATGAATTGGTGAAAGAGAGAAGGTAAAATTATAATATGTTAAGATAAATTATTAGGATAAAAACAAAGTTGGAAGGATTTGCTGGAATATTTAATTGAATTGGAATACAAAAATGGGAGGAAGTCAAGGAAATAAGTGAATGTAAATAAGTGAGTTAAAGGTTTGACTTGTTTTTTTATGCATTTCTTTTCCTTTTATTAGTTTTTTGAGGATATGTACTGTTTTTTCTTTTTTCTTTTTGTAACCTTTAAAATTTTAATAAAAATTTATTTTTTTTAAAAAAATAAATGCTGGACGCCCAGCCTTGGGCACCCTCTTGGCCGAATTGCACCGGATCACCAGCCCACCCTCCCTGAATTGGGGGGGGGGTGTTGTTTGCTTTGACCTTGCTATGCCTGTCATGGGGTCGTCTGCCATTGGGGCAGGGGCCTGGTAGGAATTTTGTCCATTTGGCTGATTGGCTGGTGCCATTTGGTTTTGCCTACTGTGTAGCAAATCCTCACAACTTGTAAGCTTGGCGGTTAGGCATTGGTTAAAATTGGTTGGTGGAGGGGTAAGTGCCTACCCCTCCAATGGTGGTGCTGAGAGGGAATTCTGTTAAAGGAATCCAGGGGCTTGTCATCCTTTTCGTCCTAGTCCCTGGCATTGGACTTGGGCCGTGCAAGCCACCAGGAGCATGCAGGTGAGAAGTGAGGGTCTGATTCCCAGCTTCATTTCTCCCCAAAATTGTTTCCCTGACTGGCTTCCGCTGGAATCCGGAAGTCAGTTCTGTCCCTGGGGCAAGGACAGAGAGTCGTAACCAATGCCTAGGCAACCACTCATATGTGTGTATTTAAATAAAGTCGTGGCCAAAATCATGCCAAAAACCTTAAACAAAATTGATGTGTGATGTGTGAGTTATTCGGAGGTGGGCTTGGGGACCTCAACACGCAAATCTGTAAATCTGGAATGAGCGGTGCTTATTCTTGTTTGTGTGAGTCCGCAACAGGTAACTCAACTTTCAAAGGTTGTGGGTGTCAGGAAGCTGCTCTCTATGACTCCCCGCTGACTTAACTCTTGGGCCAGACAGGGGCAAGTTCCCTCAAGAGGATTTGCCTGGCTTTCCCTGAAAAAACAACATCACAACAGTTGGTGGTAGAATGTGTAGCTGTGCCTTGAGGGAAAGTCTCTCTCCTGGGGCTCAACGCTGAGTCACCAAATCTTTCTGGAATCTCTGCTAATGCACACATCACAGTGGTTAGCTCCCCTCTTTTGCAGAAAAGCCTCTTCTACGATAGATGAAGCGTGAGAGGTTTTCTTAGAGAGCTTAGTCACATTTGAGGCTGCCCCTTTCTTGTGTCATCTGCCTCGAACGACAGCCGGACACGGCAGAATTAAACAAGAAGAGACCAGGTTTCCAGGGAAGAGAAATTACAAATCTGGTAATTCTATCATGTTTAACTCTAAACCCATGTCCATGTTAGGAGTTCTCGTTCCCTAAAAGGAATTGTTGTTGTTGTCCATGGACCAGAGCACGCCAGGCACTCCTGTCTTCCACTGCCTCCCGCAGTTTGGTCAAACTCATGCTGGTCTCTTCGAGAACACTGTCCCACCATCTCGTCCTCTGTCGTCCCCTTCTCCTTGTGCCCTCCATCTTTCCCAACATCAGGGTCTTTTCCAGGGAGTCTTCTCTTCTCATGAGGTGGCCAAAGTCTTGGAGCCTCAGCTTCAGGATCTGTCCTTCCAGTGAGCACTCAGGGCTGATTTCCTTCAGAATGGAGAGGTTTGATCTTCTTGCAGTCCATGGGACTCTCAAGAGTCTCCTCCAGCACCAGAATTCAAAAGCATCCATTCTTCAGTGATCAGCCTTCTTTATGGTCCAGCTCTCACTTCCATACATCACTACTGGGAAAACCATAGCTTGAACTATACGGACCTTTGTTGGCAAGGTAATGTCTCTGCTTTTTAAGACGCTGTCTAGGTTTGTCATTGCTTTTCTCCCAAGAAGCAGGCATCTTTTAATTTCATGACTGCTGTCGCCATCTGCAGTGAATAACAACAACAACAACAACAACAACAACAATTCCTGCATTGCAGGGGGTTGGGGTCCTTTCCAAATCTACAATTCTATGACTCTTGTGAAGGAAGGAAGGAGGGAAGGAGGGAAGGAAGGAAGGAAGGAAGGAAGGAAGGAAGGAAGGAAGGATAGAGACATAAGGCAGTGTGAGCCAAACTGCATTTGGTTCTGCGGACATTCAATGCCCCTTTCAGACACACAGACCAAGCGCTCGACAAACACACTTGTCGTCCTCCCTTCTTTAGGCCCTGAAGCTACACCAAACTGGTTATTTGGGCTCTCTGTTTGTTTTCTCCGAAGTTAAACCCCACCAGAGATAAGTAGTGTTTTCAACTCAAGCCGCAGGTGACCGCTGTCCCCGGCCGCAGGGCCAGCGATGCCCTCATTAAAGGCTAAGCCTCCTGCCCCATCGGATTGATGTGGTCGTAGGGCAGATCGGGAAATTGCAGCTTTGCAGCCAAAAAAAGAGGGGAAGGAGAGGCTCATCGTCCCCTCCATTCTTTGCCAGTGTGGCGGCAGTCACGACTCACCTTTCATCCCAGCCGCCCGAGCACAAAAGCTGCCTCACCTGTTATTGCGTGGCTCATGGCAGCTGCCTGGCCCACCTGCCACTCAGTTGCTCCACACCCCTTGCCCACAAAAACCGAGATAAATCCTTTATTTTCCTTCCCTGTGCAGGATTTCCAACCATAGTTGGCTGGCAGGTTATATTGTTTTTCAGAATGCTACAGGTGTGATAAATGTTTTATAGGTAAAGGTAAAAGGACCCCTGACCATTAGGTCCAGTCGTGGACAACTCTGGGGTTGCGGCGCTCATCTCGCTTTACTGGCCGAGGGAGCCGGCGTACAGCTTCCGGGTCATGTGGCCAGCATGACTAAGCCGCTTCTGGTGAACCAGAGCAGCGCACGGAAATGCCGTTTACCTTCCCGCCGGAGTGGTACCTATTTATCTACTTCCACTTTGACATGCTTTCAAACTGCTAGGTTGGCAGGAGCAGGGACCGAGCAACGGGAGCTCACCCCGTTGTGGGGATTCGAACCGCCAACCTTCTGATTGGCAAGTGCTAGGCTCTGTGGTTTAACCCACAGCGCCACCCGTGTCCCCATAAATGTTTTATAGATAGTACTTAACACCTACCAAAATAGCTAAAACGTATAAGACAAAAACAAATCTGTGCTGGAGGTGTGGTAAAACAGAGGGGACACTTATACATGTTTGGTGGACCTGTGAAGAAAATCAAAAGCTTCTGGAACACAGTGTATGACGAGCTTAAAAAAATGTTTAACTTTATGAAAAATACAGAAGCTTTTCTACTAGGGATAACGGACACAAGTTTAGCATGAGAAGATCAGAAAATATTCCTCTATGCCACAGGAGTGGCAAGGATTCTAACTGCTAAAAACTGGAAAAAAGAAATTGTGCCAACAAAAAAGGAATGGCAAGAGAAACTTAGAGTATATTGAACTGGCTAGATTAACAGAGGCAATTAGAGATCACACTAGACAAGAGTTTCACAAAGCCTGGGGGAAATGCAGAGTAAACTTCACAAAACTGTGCCCTAAAATACATACCTGGACTTGTTTCGATTAAGGTCTACAGGAGACTTTGTGGATATTTAAGTTATAATTAGAAAAATCTTAATAATTATTCCTAAAGGAAACAGCTTATAAGAAGTAAATACGGAGCCCAGATACAGGATAAAGGAAGTCTTTTATTTGCCTGTTTGTTTGTTATGCTTACTGTATGTTATGTTCGCGTTTAATGAGGGTGGATTTGAGTACTGGGGGTGGAGCGGGGGGTTTATGTTATGTTGTGGATAAAATTTCCAATAAGAAAGAAAGAAAGAAAGAAAGAAAGAAAGAAAGAAAGAAAGAAAGAAAGAAAGAAAATGCTACAGGTGTGATAAATGAGGTTATGGCGCAGTGGCGTAGGGTGGGGGGCGCAGGGGGGGGGCCGGCCGCACCGGGCGCAACATCTGGGGGTTCGGGGGCGCAAATCCATGGGTTAGGGGGCACAAATTACTTGCCTTGCCCCGGGTGCTGACAACCCATGCTACACCATTGCTATGGCGTCATGTCTCTGTGTTTCCGTTAATCCTTAATCATTCCACTTGGTATCTTTAGGATGGATGGTGGATTGGACCCCTACAGGTGTCACTTGCTTGTTTATTGCATTGATATCCCAGCTTTTCCTGCAAGGAACTCAAGGTGGTCCACCTCCGCCTTTAAGCTCCACAACAATCTTGTGAGGTAGGCTGGGTTGAGAGGTAGTGATTCAGAACATCATCTTCAAGGACCTAGTCCGTCACTCTAACCACTGCACCACACTGCCTCTGACATACGGACTAGGAACATGCCTGTATCCCATGAAATGTATTACGGTCAGAGACCAGCTTGAGAAACACAAATGGAACTACAATCCCACTAGCAAAACAAACATTTAAAACAATCTACAACAATGGATTTTAAGTTCAAAAGTGCGATAAACTTTAAAATAGACTAGCTTAGAGAAATGACCCAGAGTCGCCCGTAGATCCGAGTTTGGGAATTTTCTTAACAAACTGGATTGAATCGGGGGATGGTCTGCGCCTACTCATCTGTGCGCAGAATCTGGCGGTGACAACAACAACAACAATTGGGGGGTCTACAGTTACCTTGAAATCTCTTTAACTGGAGATACCATGGAATATGCAGAAATGGCAAAACTTACCGGAAGAACAAGAAATCAAGGTAGCAAACTTTTTATAAAAGAATAGAAATGGTTTGTTGAATATTTATAGATAAATTGTAAACAGATAAAAACATCAGCAGGATTATTGTAATAACCTGCAGTTTTACAAGAGTATATATTTGCAGTAGATAATTAAATGAGCAAGTGAAAAGAATTTGGATATGCAGAAGATGTTTAAAAAATGTTTTTTAAGGACCCGCCGAAAGAGGGGGAAGGAAGTCAAACTTTGAAATGTTAAATTGATTGTAAAACTAATGAAATGTATAAACATGAAAGGTATAAATAAAAACTTGATGATAATAATGATAATAATGATGATGATGATAATAGGAGATACCAGATGGAAGTTTTCCGCATGAGAATGTAAAAAGCTGTCTTAGGCAGAGTCAGTATTGGTTAGCTCAGTATTACCTACACTGACCGGCAGCATCTCTCAGGCAAGGGGCTTTCCCAGCCATGGGGAGTGAGCCTGGGCTTTCTGCATGCAAGGCGGAGGCTCTGCCAGTGAGCTACGGCCCTTTCCCCAGGCCCTTCTGCATGCAATGCACGTGTCCTGAGGCACAGAACATTTCCCAAATCCCGGAATCCAGATTTTACACCTCATGGCAATAAATTCCCTAGCAGACAAGCCCAGCCACCGTGAAGCCATCGCAGAGTTTCCGGCTCTTGCCGTCCCCAATGGAAGGGGAACTGGGGGTCAGATCCTGGTGGCTGAATCACCGAAAGCTCAGCAGCGATGCTGTCCTTTTCAGCGAAGGCATGAGAAGGGTGGGATCATCTGAGCATCGGCTGAGTGAACAGGTGAGCGCATCGTGAGTCACAAGAGATGGGTGAGGGAGATGTCCCAATCGGTCGTTTCCATCTTCCTTTTCTGTGACGGAGACAGCGAGGAATTCAGAGTCACTGTTGTGCTTTCAGATCCGGTTACATAAGGAGATTAGAAAAGTGTCTCATTGCACTTTGCTGCCCAACAATAATGCAGCCCTGAGTGGCACAACAATGCCATTGCTAATATTCCATCCTTCTTGAATGCTTGCACCATTGTAAAGGCTGATAATCTGAGGCTAGACACACAACGGTGGCAGAGAGGAATGGGCAGAGGCCAGACAGGATGGTTGAACCCTTTGGATGGTTGAACCCAGACAAGACAGAAGTACTGTTTTGGGGGGACAGGAGGCGGGCAGGTGCAGAGGACTCCCTGGTACTGATTGGGGTAACTGTGCCCCTGAAGGACCAGGTGCGCAGCCTGGGAGTCATTCTGGACTCACAGCTGTCCATGGAGGCGCAGGTCAACTCTGTGTCCAGGCAGCTGTTTATCAGCTCTATCTGGTGCACAGGATAAGACCCTCCCTGCCTGCGGACTGTCTCGCCAGAGTGGTGCATGCTCTAGTTATCTCACGCTTGGACTACTGAAATGCACTCTATGTGGGGCTACCTTTGAAGGTGACCCGGAAACTACAACTAATCCAGAATGCGGCAGCTAGACTAGTGACTGGGAGCGGCCGCCGAGACCACATAACACCAGTCTTGAAAGACCTACATTGGCTCCCAGTACGTCTCCAAGCACAATTCAAAGTTTTGGTGCTGACCTTGAAAGCCCTAAACGGCCTCGGTCCAGTATACCTGAAGGAGCGTCTCTACATCCATCGTTCTGCCCAGACACAGAGGTCCAGCTCTGAGGGCCTTCTGGCAGTTCCCTAGCCATGAGAAGCCATGTTACTAGAGATGCTGGCAGCCCAAGAATCAAAGCCAATGGGATTTTACTCCCCTCGTTTTTTATTTTTAGATTGGGGAGGGGGTGAGGGTGGGGCAAAGAAGGCTGACCCACAGCCCAGCATCCTGCTGCTTCTGTTTGTTATTCTTTCCTAGCTGCATTGATGTGATTATAGAGTCCAGGAAACTGGCTGCCAAGACCTATGAACTGCTGCTATAGATGGGCTACGCTGGGAGTTTAAGTGTTACCGATAAACCACAAAGTGAGTGGTCAAGAAGACTGAGAATGACCTCCTGATGGGGCAGTTTTTATAAAATGAGCAACCAATCAGAAGGCTGTTCCAACAGCCAATCAGCAACGGGAGCCAAAAGGGTAATGAGAAATACTTAAAGGGTGGGGGGAAGAAAGGGGGATGTTCCATCTCCCCCTAAAAAAACAAGACTCCCGCAAATGGTACAGTCATAGAATTATAGAATTGTAGAGTTGGAAAAGCATTTGACTGTGTCGACCACAGCAAACTATGGCAAGTTCTTAAAGAAATGGGAGTGCCTGATCACCTCATCTGTCTGCTGAGAAATCTCTAAGTGGGATAAGAAGCTACAGTTAGAACTGGATATAGAACAACTAATTGGTTCAAAATTGGGAAAGGAGTACGACAAGGCTGTATATTGTCTCCCTGCTTATTTAACTTATATGCAGAATTCGTCATGTGAAAGGCTGGGCTGGATGAATCCCAAGCCGGAATTAAGATTGCCGGAAGAAATATCAACAACCTCAGATATGAGGATGAAACAACCTTGATGGCAGAAAGTGAGGAGGTATTAAAGAACCTTTTCATGAGGGTGAAAGAGGAGAGCGCAAAATATGGCCTGAAACTCAACTTTAAAAAAACGAAGATCACTGGGCCCATCACCTCCTGGCAAATAGAAGGGGAAGAAATGGAGGCAGTGAGAGATTTTACTTTCTTGGGTTCCATGATCACGGCAGATGGTGACAGCAGCCACTTCTTGGGAGAATAGTAATGACAAACCTAGGCAGCATCTTAAAAAGCAGAGATATCACCTTGCCGACAAAGGTCTGTATACTTCAAGCTATGGTTTTCCTAGTAGTGATGTATGGAAGTGAGAGCTGGACCATAAAGAAGGCTGATCTCCGAAGAATTGATGCTTTTGAATTCTGGTGCTGGAGGAGACAGACTGCAAGAAGATCCAACCTCTCCATTCGGAAGGAAATCAGCCCTGAGTGCTCACTGGAAGGACAGATCCTGAAGACTTTGGCCACCTCATGAGAAGAGAAGACTCCCTGGAAAAGACCCTGATGCTGGGAAATATAGAGGGCACAAGGAGAAGGGGATGACAGAGGACGAGATGGTGGGACAGTGTTCTCGAAGCTACCAGCATGAGTTGGACCAAACTGCGGGAGGCAGTGGAAGACAGGAGTGCCTGGCGTGCTCTGGTCCAGGGGGGCACGAAGAGTCGGACACGACGAAACAACTAAACAACAATAAAGAGTTGGAAGAGACCATGAGGGTCATCAGGTCCAACCCCCTTGCAGTGCAGGAATCTTTTGGCCAACATGGGGCTTGAACCCACAGACCAGAGATCAAGAGTCTCACAATTTATAATAACTTGAACTTCTGGGTCCAAATACCACCACCTTTACTCCCACCTTGCCATTATCAGCCTGGAAATGAAGTGAATCAGCTTCACCGGTTGATTTCTGCTTGTCCTGCAGCTCCTCAAGGCATGGCGCCTCCTGCGTTGCAGAGGGTTGGACTAGATATCCTTTGGGTCCCTTCCAACTTGATGATTCTATGAAAAGAGAGGTCTCCCGGTCTGAGGAGCCTCCTGAACTTCCTGGTTCATTTGGAAGCCACGGTGGAGTTCTTCGTGGTGCAGAGTTGTTATTGCTAGACTCAGACAGTGGATAAGCACGAACGAAGAGGCAGATATTCTAAACCACGCAGCGCAGAGGGGCTTTTTCCATGCAACAATGTGTGATTGCCATCAAAGGACAAGGGACTTCCCGGCTTGTTGTGAAGCCTGAGCTTTTGGCAGCTCTCCTGTGCATAATTATATACCTGCCGTTCTGACATGTCTAGCTACAAAGGCAGAAGGCAGAAATGCCCGGAGCTTCAACAAAAGAAAACTACAGTTTCCAGGAAGCCAAAGAGACCCCAAGGGATGCGGGTGGTGCTGGGGGTTAAACCACAGAGCCTAGGACTTGCCGATTAGAAGGTCGGCGGTTCGAATCCCCGCGACGGGGTGAGCTCCCGTTGCTCGGTCCCTGCTCCTGCCAACCTAGCAGTTCGAAAACACGTCAAAGTGCAAGTAGATAAATAGGTACCACTCCGGCAGGAAGGTAAACGGCGTTTCCGTGCGCTGCTCTGGTTCGCCAGAAGCGGCTTAGTCATGCTGGCCACATGACCCGGAAGCTGTATGCCGGCTCCCTCAGCCAATAAAGCGAGATGAGCACCGCAACCCCAGAGTCGGCCACGACTGGACCTAATGTTCAGGGGTCCCTTTACCTTTAAAGAGAACCCAATCAGTATTTGGTCATGCTTTTCTAAAGAGAGCAAGCTGGTTGTTTTCTGACGCTGCTTCGCTGGGTGGAGGCCCACGTGTCATTCGCCTTCGCAAATTGCGCCTGTTCTGAATCAAGGAAGCTGTTCTCCCCTCTCCACCAGAGCCACCATTTGGAACTGATTACTGGGGCCTGGGAGTCCCTCTAAGTACTTTAGGGCAGGCGAAGAACAGCACGTAGCAAGCGTGTAATGATATTAATGAGAGACAGGTCTGGCTTTGAAGAAAGCCTCCATAAGGGTTGGGATGTGGTGATGGGGATGAGCTCAGATGCGCGCGCACACACAGAAACACCCCCCCCAGACCCTCCAAGTGTCCCTGTTTTCCAGGGACAGTCCCAGAATTACAGAAGCCATCCCAGTTTCTGATTTGATCCCAGAAAGTCACTCTTTTCCTTCTTGTTGTTGTTGTTGTTGTTGTTGTTGTTGTTGTTTAGTCGTTTAGTCATGTCCGACTCTTTGTGACCCCCTGGACCAGAGCACGCCAGGCACTCCTGTCTTCCACTGCCTCCCGCAGTTTGGTCAAACTCATGCTGGTAGCTCTGAGAACATTGTCCCACCATCTCGTTCTCTGCCTTCCCCTTCTCCTTGTGCCCTCCATCTTTCCCAACATCAGGGTCTTTTCCAGGGAGTCTTCTCTTCTCATGAGGTGGCCAAAGTCTTCAGGATCTGTTCTTCCAGTGAGCACTCAGGACTGAATTCCTTCAGAATGGATAGGTTTGATCTTCTTGCAGTCCATGGGACTCTCAAGAGTCTCCTCCAGCACCATAACTCAAAAGCATCCATTCTTCGGCAGTCAGCCTTCTTTATGGTCCAGCTCTCACTTCCATACATCACTACTGGGAAAACCAGAGCTTTAACTAGACGGACCTTTGTCAGCAAGGTGATGTCTCTGCTTTTTAAGATGCTGTCTAGATTTGTCATCTTTTCCTTAGCATGTCCCTATTTTCACTGGAGAAATGTTGGAGGGTATGGAGTTACCTGACCCCCAAACCATCTGAAGGCAGCCCAATATAGGAAAGTTTTTTTTAAAAAAATGTTTAATGTTTTATTATGCTTTTATATATGTTGGAAGCCACCTAGAGTGTCTGGGGCAACCCAGTCAGATGGGCAAGGTATAAATATTATTATTATTGTTGCTGTTATTATTATTGAACAGGTAAAGGTAAAGGGACCCCTGACCATTAGGTCCAGTCGTGGCCGACTCTGGGGTTGCGGCACTCATCTCGCTTTACTGGAAGAGGGAGCTGGCGTACAGCTTCCGGGTCATGTGGCCAGCATGACTTCTGGGGAACCAGAGCAGCGCACGGAAACACCATTTACCTTCTCGCCAGAGCGGTACCTATTTATTTACTTGCACTGGCGTGCTTTCGAACTGCTAGGTTGGCAGGAGCAGGGACCAAGCAACGGGAGCTCACCCCGTCGCGGGGATTCGAACTGCCAACCTTTTGATCAGCAAGTCCTAGGTTCTGTGGTTTAACCCACAGCACCACAGTGCTGCTCTTATTATTGAATAGGCTGCCCCTATTTCCATCAGAGAAATGTTGAAGGCTATCCTCATTCTCATAGCTGACACCTTCTCTCTACGACAACCAGAAATGTGAAAGGAAAAGGAGGGTTTTGTGTATCTTTAATTGGAAGAAGGATCTGTACTGAGCCAGTACAGTTTGGCCATGCAAAGCGAAGGGAAACTTGCACCCATTTTGAGAACCAGCTCCTGTACTCAGATATCAAAAGTTACAGGAACTGATTCTGCCTTTGCATCGCTCTGACCCAGGAGTGGCCCGGCCCATTTTGTTGCCCGAGGCAAAACAGGAAGGTGCAAAAATGCTTTAAAATTCTCCTCCATTCCTAGTTTGTTTGGGGGGGAACCTCAAATTTTGCAGCAGTGTGAAGAATCTTTAGGGAGACACGCCTTGAAAAACACCCCCCAGAATGATGGAATATGCAGAAATGGCGAGACTGACGGGAAAGATCAGAAACCAGGAAGCCTAAGTATTTTTAAAAGACTGGAATAACTTTCTAACATGCTGGAGAGGTCACTGTAAACAGCTGAAATCACTGGCAGGAATACAATGACACTTGTAACATAACATGGGTTTTGGATACTATGATTATATAACAGATGAGTTACAGTAAAAGATGCAGGAATAAAATTCAGAACTGGAACCCCTGGAGGGAAGGAAGGTTCAGAAGAACCCTTTTTTTCATGTGTGAAAATGTTATGTTTATGGTGTATAACTTTTATGTAAAACTAATAAAAATTTGTTTAAAACAGAAAAGAAAAAGACCCCCAGAAATTCAGATTAATGAAGACTTGTGGTCCTCAGTGCCCATAGGATACAGACTGAATGCTGGGTGGGTGGGATACCCAGGAAGAGGGGAGACTGGAGTGGAATGGAGGAGCATAGTAATCCATAGGTCTACTCTCTACTGCTGAAGGAAATCAGCCCTGAGTGCTCACGGGAAGGACAATCAAGTGAGCATTAACAGGTAACCTGCCAGACAGGAGATAAACAACGACAGGAGATAAACAACGCACTCAGATTTCTGCTGTAGACCACCCTTTCTGTGATGTAAATATGATGTATCTGGAGGGTGGTCTTGAGCTACACCCTTTCTGTGATGTATGTATGTTGTTTCTGGGAGTGGTCTTGGACTCCAGGACGGGCAATTAAAAATGTCTATATAAGGGCGGGCACACCTTGGTTCGGGGTTCTTCCTCCTTTCCTGCGTGTGAGGGGAGCACCCTGTTGCAACAGTTCAATAAAGATCAGGCTTACGAGCTGCTTTGCTTCTCAGTATTCTCTGGTTGGCCTCTGTTCTTTTCTCCAACCGATGGAGAACCTACAAAGGACTCTATAAGGGCCCTTGTGTTCCCCATAAGGGAATAAGGGCAGGTTTTCGTTTATTACAGCTTGTTCTGCGAAATGGGCATCATGTAAAACCACAAACCGGAATGAATTTCTCTCCATCCCTAAGTCAAAGGAAGAGTCTAGTCTGTTGCTACTAAAGCAACAAAGCTTGCTATCATGTACCGTATTTTTCGCTCCATAAGACAAACCTTTTTCTTCCTAAAAAGTAAGGGGAAATGTCTGTGCATCTTATGGAGCGAATGCGTGGTCCCTGGAGCCGAATTGCCCAGGGGAGAAAAGCAGATCATGCCTTTTTTTTTTTTTTGAAAGAGGGAAGGGGATGTTGAAACAAAGCCGCTGATCATTTGCCGATTGGGGAGAGAGATAAGGGATGCTAGAGATAAAGGAGGCTGCCTGGGAGGGGGGAGGTAAAGACAGAAAACTTGCAAAGGGGGAAACAGGAAAACTAGAGCAATAAGGAGAGAAATTAGAAGAAAAGGAGGAGCAAAAAACTGCTCCAGCTAAGGAAAAGACACTAATAATAATAATAATAATTTATTATTTATACCCCGCCCATCTGGCTGGGTTTCCCCAGCCACTCTGGGCGGCTTCCAACTGAATATTAAAAACAGTACAGCATCAGACATTAAAAACTTCCCTAAACAGGGCTGCCTTCAGTTGTCTTTTAAAAGTAAAATAGTTGTTTATTGCTTTGACATCTGCTGGGAGGGCGTTCCACAGGGCAGGCGCCACTACCGAGAAGGCCCTCTGCCTGGTTCCCTGTAACCTCACAGCTCGCAGGGAGGGAACTGCCAGAATGCTCTCGGAGCTGGACCTCAGTGTCCGGGCAGAACGATGGGGGTGGAGACGCTCCTTCAGGTATACAGGACCGAGGCCGTTTAGGGCTTTCAAGGTCAGCACCAACACTTAGAATTGTGCTCGGAAACATACTGGGAGCCAATGCAGATCTCTCAGGACCAGTGTTATGTGGTCCCGGCGGCCACTCCCAGTCACCAGTCTAGCTGCCGCATTCTGGTTTAATTGGAGTTTCCGGGTCACCTTCAAAGGTAGCCCCACGTAGAGCGCATTGCAGTAGTCCAAGCGGGAGATAACTATAGCATGCACCACTCTGGCGAGACAGTCCGCGGGCAGGGAGGGTCTTAGCCTGCGTACCAGGTGGAGCTGGTAAACAGCTGCCCTGGACACAGATTTGACCTGTGCCTCCATGGACAGCTGTGAGTCCAAAATGACTCCCAGGCTGCGCACCTGGTCCTTCAGGGGCACAGTTACCCCATTCAGGACCAGGGAGTCCCCCACACCAGCCCGCCCCCTGTCCCCCCAAAACAGTACTTCTGTCTTCTCAGGATTCAACCTCAATCTGTTAGCCGCCATCCATCCTCCAACCGCTTCCAGACACTCACACAGGACCTTCACCACCTTCACTGGTTCTGATTTGAAAGAGAGGTAGAGCTGGGTGTCATCCGCACATCACCCAGCCCAAACCTCCTGATGATCTCTCCCAGCGGCTGCATGTAAATGTTGAAAAGCATGGGGGAGAGGACAGAACCCTGAGGCACCCCACAAGTGAGAGCCCAGGGGTCTGAACACTCATCCCCCACCACCACTTTCTGAACACGGCCCAGGAGGAAGGAGCGGAACCACTGTATGACAGTGCCCCCAGCTCCCAGCCCCTCAAGATGGTCCAGAAGGATGTAATGGTCGATGGTATCAAACGCCGCTGAGAGATCCAGCAGAACTAGGAAACAGCTCTCACCTTTGTCCCTAGCCCGCTGGAGATTATCAACCAGCGCGACCAAGGCAGTTTCAGTCCCATGATGAGGCCTGAATCCCGACTGGAAGGGATCCAAACGATCCGCTTCTTCCAGGCGTGCCTGGAGTTGTTCAGCAACCACCCGCTCAATCACCTTGCCCAAGAATGGAAGATTTGAGACTGGGCGATAGTTGGCCAAATTGGCTGGGTCTAAAGATGTTTTTTTAAGAAGCGGGGGAAGGGAGTGTTGAAAGGAAACAGCTGATCGGTGGGATCGGAAGAGAGATAAGGGACTGCCTGGGAGGGGGGAGGTAAAAGCCCATGGATCCTCAGGATTTTTACATTGAGTCACCCCAAATTCACCATCAGATCACATAGCATGTCCATGGCTACAGCCTGCACCAAAAAAATCACACACCCACTGTTTTGTGGGGCCGCAATGGCACAAAAATGTGGTTACAAAGCAAGGATCCACATGGATCCTCAGGATTTTTGCATTGGGTCACCCGAAATTCACCACCATCAGATCACATGTCTGTGGCCACAGCATGAACCACAAAAATCACACATCCACTGTTTCGTTCAGAATTATTTTTTTTTCTTGTTTTCCTCCTCTAAAAACTAGGTGCGTCTTATGGAGCGAAAAATACGGTACCTGGACAGAAAGGCAACCTATCCTTTCTGATTCCCTCGTAAGTAACAGCTTTCTTTCTCTCAGGCTTTCCTTCCCTCCTACTGCTGCTGCTGTTCTGTTCTTTTGTTAAGCTCAGGACTGCCTGATGGCCACACGGACGCTTGTAATCAGAATGGCTTTGTTTGCCAGGAGTAACAAACTTTTGGCTCCTTTATTCCTTAAAGAAGCCTTAACAACTGATTTCTGCCCTGCGCTTGCAGCATCTATTCCAAACTGCGACAAAAACCTGCAAATATCAAGGGCCTGCTGTGTTTTATCTGGGGCTGGGGGGGGGCGTTCCCCGACTTTCCTTGAGACCCTCTTCCTCAGTTTCCCTGCTCCCCTCTTTGCAGCCAGCCGCATTGCCAGAGGCAATACTTGCTGGCGTGGGCTCTTGTGATAACAGGATTCCATCCCTGGGCCAGCCACATTTTGCTTTCCTTGGCCAGGAGCACAGAACAATGGTCCAGGAGCACGCCAGGAAACTCTAATAAATGGGATGAAAATATCTCAGAAAAGCAGGCATGGGGCCCGCAAATTATTTATAAAAGGCATTTCAGGCCGGCGTAAAGGGCAGGTGAGGAGGTCAGAAAAAACACAAGGCCCAGCCCAAGCTCGGCTTGGAAAAAAAACAGAGAAACAAAAATTGGCGCCATTTCAGAGCGAATGGTAAAAATAAAGGCTGCACTCAGGGAAAAAACGCACAAAGGGAATTTTCCACCCTTCTCAGGCCTTTTTCAACCCTTCTGTAATTCGCTTGTCCACTCAGAAGCAAAACAGACAGGATTCAGTGGGGTTTACTCCTAGGTAGGATTCCAGGCAAAGTCCTGCTCCATGGCCATAGAATCATATACAGTGGTACCTTGGTTCTCAAACTTAATCCGTTCCGGAAGTCCGTTCCAAAACCAAAGCGTTCCAAAACCAAGGCACGCTTTCCCATAGAAAGTCATGCAAAATGGATTAATCCGTTCCAGACTTTTAAAAACAACCCCTAAAACAGCAATTTAACATGAATTTTACTGTCTAACGAGACGATCGATCCATAAAATGAAAGCAATAAACAATGTACGGGTGGTACCTTAATTCGTTCGGGAGGTCCGTACTTAACCTGAAACTGTTCTTAACCTGAAGCACCACTTTAGCTAATGGGGCCTCCTGCTGCCGCCGTGCCACCAGAGCACAATTTCTGTTCTTATCCTGAAGCAAAGTTCTTAACCTGAAGCACTATTTCTGGGTTAGTGGAGTGTGTAACCTGAAGCGTATGTAACCTGAAGCGTATGTAACCCCAGGTACCACTGTACTGCAGTCACACAATCAATCGGTAGCTGAACTGGGTTCCACACAGTCACAAAAACAGAACAAACAGAGCCAAAAATGCAAAAATGCAAAATAAATAGCAAAAACAGACCTCAACGTAACACTCAAAACGGAAGTGTGGCACTCAAAACGGAAGCGTGACACTCAAAACGGAGCACGTTTGGCTTCTGAAAAAAAGTTCACAGACTGGAACATACACTTCCGGGTTTGCAGTGTTTGGATTCCAAGTTGGTTGAGTACCAGGGCGTTTGAGAACCAAGGTACCACTGTAATGGCAGAATTAGAAGGGATGACAGCTAAAGAGTCCCTGACAGATGGCCATCCAGCCTCTGCTTAAAAACATCCAATGAAGGAGAGTCCAGCACCTTTTGCACTGTTGAATGGCTCTTTATGTCACAGAGTTCTTGCCAAAGTTTAGTTAGCTTCTCTTTTGTTGTCTTTTGAATCCATTAATTTGGGTCCTGCCCTCCAGAGCAGCAGCACCTTGCTCTACCTTCCACACGAGAGCCCTTCCGATATTTGAAGAGGGCTACCATATCAGCCAGGGACACGGGTGGCGCTGTGGGTTAAACCACAGAGCCTAGGACTTGCCGATCAGAAGGTCGGCGGTTCGAATCCCCGCGACGACGGGGTGAGCTCCCATTGCTTGGTCCCTGCTCCTGCCCATCTAGCAGTTCAAAAGCACGTCAAAGTGCAAGTAGATAAATAGGTACTGCTCTGGCAGGAAGGTAAACGGCGTTTCCGTGCGCTGCTCTGGTTCACCAGAAGCGGCTTAGTCATGCTGGCCACATGACCTGGAAGCTGTATGCCGGCTCCCTCAGCCAATAAAGTGAAATGAGCACCGCAACCCCAGAGTCGGTCATGACTGGACCTAATGGTCAGGGGTCCCTTTACCTTTACCATATCAGCCAGGGACACGGGTGGCGCTATGGGTTAAACCACAGAGCCTAGGACTTGCCGATCAGAAGGTCGGTGGTTCGAATCCCCGCGACGGGGTGAGCTCCCGTTGCTCAGTCCTGCTCCTGCCAACCTAGCAGTTTGAAAGCATGTCAAAGTGCAAGTAGATAAATAGGTACCGCTCCGGCGGGAAGGTAAACGGCGTTTCCGCGCGCTGCTCTGGTTTGCCAGAAGCGGCTTAGTCATGCTGGCCACATGACCCGGAAGCTGTACGCCGGCTCCCTTGGCCAGTAAAGCGAGATGAGCGGTGCAACCCCAGAGTCGGTCACGACTGGACCTAATGGTCAGGGGTCCCTTTACCTTTACCTTACCATATCAGCCAACTTAGCCACTTGGAGCAAAACAAACATCAGGAGGCTTTAGTTTGGTCAAAATTCTGTGCACACTTCTAGTGTTAATGCTATATACATTACTTCCGGTAAATGGCCCACCATAGCTGCTAGAGGGCCGTGAAAATTTGTATCCCAGGCTTTTTAGACTCGTCTACCCATGTATCATCTGAAACCAAAGGGGCACATTGTTTGCCAGATGTGATCTTTTTCCAGGTCTCCTTAGAAGCCCACACTGGCATTAAGAGATTAATCATTGTTATGTATTCAGTGGTCTGTGTTTGCCTGAGCTTGAGTCTGGACTAAGGATTCTGAGCCCATGTTCTGATTTGATACATGATATCCAATCACAAAACATTTCTGGATTTGGGCCTCTGCCACTGGCCCTTAAACTCTGAGTCGTGATTCGCAGCTTGGAAGTTTAGACAGCCAATCACATTGGGAGTGGGAGTGGCCCCGGCCTTCAGAAATATATATAAGCAGCTGCTTTGCCCCTGTTGTCCAGTTTTGTTAGTTCAATAAAGGTTCTTGCAGTTATCGCTGTGTCTTGCTTCATGGGAACCCACCTACACTTCAATCATTATGAAGATTGCCCCCTAAAACAACCCAGTCCCCTCTTCCAATAGCCCCAAATAATGCTCTCAACTCCCATATTGGCTTTTTAATTTGAAAAACTTTACTACTAGAAAAGACAGTTAAAGATGCATCTAAGTTTATGCAAGTAATTATTTTTAACAAGTGCTCAGAAGACAAATAGGAAGAACCCCAAAGAGCCATTTATTTCACTTTCTTGGGGCTCGTTTCATTTCCTCTCCCGCCAGCTGGAGAAAGGTAACTCCAAACAATTATATCCAGTCACTTATTGAGCTAAATGTGCTCCACTGCGTCTAATACAACATTTGTCCCTCTCATTTCCTTTTGAAGAGAAACAGTCATGGCTGATCCTTGCTAAACTTTGCGGAGTAACATGCAAACTATTACCTGGAACTAGAAGATTGTTTAGCTGCCAGCCATTCCTCCACTGAAGTCTACTCGTTCTTCGAAAGGGAAAATTGCAGCCTTGAACCGAGAATATATTCTCATCCTCCATTTTTCTGTGTGGACGCTGGTTTCTAATAATGCCCCAATAACACCCAACGAAGTTTACTGGAAAACCAACAGGAGAGTCAAATAAATTACTGGGACAAGGTGAGCTGTGGAAATTTGGCACCACCAAAAATCACTGTGGGGGAGGTATGTCTTTGGCTGCCCCTTCCTGAAGCAGGCCGACCAAAAATGAGTGAAGTCGAAAGCAAGTTGGTTGATAGAAAGGTCTCTGGAGGGGCAGAAAAACAGAAGTCTCTTGCTCAACTCCGGCAATCGCCAAAGTCCTACAGCAGCCGGCCTTCCCGGTAAGACAAACATTGCAATAAAGATCTAGGGAAGGCCTTCAATTACATGGAAGACATCTTGATGGGCGTTGCTGCTGTCTCGCGTCTACGAGCTGAGACTCCAGTTGCACCAGTTCTTGGGCTTTCTGGACCCTGTGCTCGATGTACTGATGGGCCTCCTCGTCTTCCGGTTGCTCCTCGTGAGCCGTTTCACGCGAGTACATCAGGTCGTGATCCGATATGCCGAACATGTGCAAAGAGTGGAGATACGCAATGTGCTCGTCTAGCTGCAGGTCCGAGTTCCTTTGGTTGGCGTGCAAAGACTGGAGCTGCAGTTGCGTCACCGAGCTCCTGGTATCTTCCAGCGTGAACAGTTCCCTCAGCTCCTGCTTGGTGAAATACCTGTAGGGATTCTTCTTATCGCCCGTGCCCTGCCGTATGAGCGAGTCCTTGAAGACTTGGCGCCGGTAGATCCTCTCCTCCACCGTCCCACAGGTGATGAGCCTGTAGATCACAACGTTCTCCTTCTGCCCGATCCTGTAAGCCCGGTCGACAGCTTGGGCATCCGTGGCGGGGTTCCAGCTGGGATCGAATATCACCACACGGGAAGCGGCAGTTAAGGTGAGCCCAACGCCGCCCACCTGCGTGGTCAAGAGGAAGACCGAATAGCCTTTGTCGTTCTGAAACGTGCCAATCCTCTTCTCCCGCTCCGCTAAGCAAGTCACCGTCCCGTCGATACGCATCACCTTAAAACGCCGATGAGTCAAGATGCATTCTATTATATCGAGCATTTTCCTCGACTGGGAGAACACGAGAGTTTGGTGCCCTTCTTCCCGCAGATTCTCCAGCAGCGCCAAGAGGAACCTCAACTTGCCGGACTCCTCGATCAGAACCTGGCTGGGCACGTGTTTGATTTCCCGGGTCATGTCAGAAACGGCCCCAGCTTCCCCTTCCTCTTGCTGAGAGTAGCCCGAGACCTCCAAGCCGAGCTGGATGCAAGCTTGCGCCGACAGAAGTCTGGGGTGATCGCACAGTTTCTTCAGGACGGTCAACTCAGCCAACGGGGAACGAGTCGTCATTAGCAACTCCTTGATATGGTCCAAGTCGAGGAAGTTCCTATAGATCTCTTCTTGCATGGGCGCTAGGTAAACCCACACAATGAAGTCATTTTTCCGCGGGAGAGACGGCATCTCTAGGACAGCAGTGCTGTTCTCCTCTCCCGGCGAACAGCTTTCTCGTTCTGAGCTCAGGGCCTGTATCGTGCCTTTACTTCGCCGCAAGAAATACGGCTGTATGATGGTCATCAGGTTTTCGGAGATCTTAAGGCCTAGGGCTTTTTCTCCGGGAGTTGCGTCCTTCTCCCGTGCCTTGGTGATGGGGTTTTCATACTCCATCCGGAAGGTTTTGGCTGTGCCAAGCAGTGCCCCCTGGCAAGCAAAATCAAAGAGAGCCCACAGCTCTCGTAGGTTGTTCTGCACTGGCGTCCCTGTGAGGAGGATGCGGTTTTTGGCGGGGATGGCATACACCGATTTGGTGGTTTTAGCCGACGGCGATTTAATCTTGTGCGCTTCGTCCAAGATGATGTAGTCCCAGACGAACTCCTGCTGGTCCGAAGTGGAGAGCTGTTCACAGTTGGCCAAGATCATCTGGTACGAGGTGAGAAGGACCCCCTTTTTGTTCTGCACCCGTTCCAGGTTTTGGCGCCGTTCCTTCCGGCTAGTGCCGTGGAAAACCTTCACCCGGATTCCCGGGGCCCACTTGACAAACTCTTGCACCCAGTTGTTAACCAAGGTAACTGGCATGATGAGTAGCACGTGCCTCACCAGGTTGGCATCGAACATCCCCGAAAGAAAGGCGATGATCTGGATGGTCTTTCCCAAGCCCATGTCATCGGCCAGAATGCCACCTTTCCTTCCATCCCGGAAGAGACTGTACAAAAAGGCGACACCTTCCTTCTGATGCTCAAACAACTTGTCGTGTATCTCCTTGTACAACAGGAGCCCACTCCGGCAGACGTCCACATATTCATCTGACTCCTGATCCAAATCCAGGGTCACCAACTTCTCCTCCAGGTTTTTGATGCACCCCTTCAGACTTTCGCTGGGCTGAATTTCATCAGCCTGGCTGTAAAGTTTGAGGGATTCCTCCAGATCTCCGTTCATGGATTCTTGCTCTGCTTGGGTCATGTATCTGCAAAGCACAACATAATGACTGTTTAGAAGAGCAGGTGGGGGGGAACCAAAAAAATCGGGGGCTGCCAGTCGGAAAATACTAGCTGATCTGGACGAGGTTGCTTTTCTCGTGAGAAAATTGGTAGAGCAAAGTCATGTTTTGTCTACAGTCCAGGCAGCTGAACAAGAAAAGAAACTTGAGAAATTTGAGGAAGTGGAGAAAGAGATATTTGTTGAACAGGAGCAGCAGGAAGGAGGGGCTGAAATGCTGCAGAAGGCAAAGGAGAGCCGGAGGCCTGTCAAGATGGATATAAAAGAAAAAAAGGACTGGATGATGAAAATTTGGTTTGAATTGAAGAAGGAGGAATGGAAAGATCTCCCTTTGTGGAGATCTGAAGATTTTGGGACATTTGAACCTAAAAGGATTAAGAAACAAGTTCTGAGTTCCACCTTTAAATATGGAGGCCCGGCTGGAAGGAACATGGACATTTTTGGGACAGAGCCCTTCCGAGACTTGGTGGTTAATACAAAGGACTACCAAAAAAACCGGCAGATAGGAACTGAGAGAGAATTAAGAGCCTCTGACGTGAGGAACCCAGGCTGATAGCAGATGGACTAATGGACAATGGTTTAGGGATTGAAACCGGGAAAGGGAGGGTGGGGTTTGGGAATCCGAAGGGTGTACAAACATATTTTGATTCTTTCTATTGTTTCTTCTTTTTTGCTTTGCTATTAATATAAAAATGGGGAATTCGTGGAAGGGAAATTGGGTCGATCTTAGAAAAAGTCTTTAAGCATAATGATCAATGTATATAAGTTAAAATTTGATACATAAATTGAATTAAGTATAATTAATAAATTAGGGTTAAAAATTAGGGATAAGAACTTGTTGAACAAATATTTGGACATGGAATACAAGAAGGGGAGGCGAGGGGAAGTTGCAGAAAAAAGTTACTGAAAATTAGGATTGTAAATGTTGAATGTTTTTTTTAATTTTGTCTTTTCTCTTCTGTTCTTTTCTTTTTTCTTTTTCTTTTTTCTGGAAAGTTGTTTTTGGTTTTCTGTGTATTATTTGAAACTACAATAAATATCATTTTAAAAAAAACAAAAAAATCGGGGGCTGCCAGTCCACTTTCTACAGGGATGGAGGACCTTTCTGGCTCCACAGGCCAGAGTTTACTGGTAAGCAGGGATGTCAATCACCTGACATCACAGGTGCAAGGTGCTTTGAAGTCCCCAAGTTGGGACTTCAAAGCACCTTGCAAGGAAGGTGTTTTCCTCCATTTTAGCAGGGGTTTCCACTGAGACCCTTTCCCTGAGCCAATCCTGCTGAACTAAGCAGGATTTAACCCCCACTCACCGACTGATGAGTGGAGATTAAATCCTGCCCTGTTTGGCTATGCACCCCTGTTCCCTGATTGGAACAGGCAAGACAGGATCCAAGTCTGCCATCTCGCCTGTCAAATGACATCACAACCCATGTCAGCTGGTGGGTGTGGTTGGGGGAGGGGAATGGTCTTTCAGGACAAATGGGACCCCCTACTTGTTATTGTTTAATTATACAGTGGTACCTCGGGTTAAGTTCTTAATTCATTCCGGAGGTCCGTTCTCAACCTGAAACTGTTCTTAACCTGAAGCACCACTTTAGCTAATGGGGCCTCCTGCTGCCGCCACGCCGCCAGAGCCCGATTTCTGTTCTTATCCTGAAGCAAAGTTCTTAACCTGAAGCACTATTTCTGGGTTAGCGGAGTGTGTAACCTGAAGCGGTATGTAACCTGAAGCATATGTAACCCGAGGTACCACTGTACATTGAAATGGAAAATGTGTTTGTATGTATGGCAGGGAAACTTCGATTGAGGTAAACTAGAAATATCAACAACCTCAGATATGCAGATGACACAACTTGGATGGCAGAAAGTCAGGAGGAATTAAAGAGGGTGGAACAGACCAAACCGCAGACATGCATCCCATAAAACCTAATCCATCCGCTTGCATTGCAGGAATCTTTTGCCCAACATGAGATTTGAACCCACAACCCTGAAATTGAGAGTCTTTCACTCTCTACCAACTAAGCTCTGCCTTACACCAAGTCAGACCATTGGCGCATTAGGATTAGTACTGTCTACACTGACTGGCCCATAAAGAAGGCTGATCGCCGAAGAATTGATGCTTTTGAATTCTGGTGCTGGAGGAGACTCTTGAGAGTCCCATGGACTGCAAGAAGATCAAACCTCTCCATTCTGAAGGAAATCAGCCCTGAGTGCTCACTGGAAGGACAGATCCTGAAGCTGAGGCTCCAATACTTTCGCCACCTCATGAGAAGAGAAGACTCCCTGGAAAAGACCCTGATGTTGGGGAAGACGGAGGGCACAAGGAGAAGGGGACAAAGAGGATGAGATGGTGGGACAGTGTTCTCAAAGCTACGAACATGAGTTTGACCAAACTGCGGGAGGCAGTGGAAGACAGGAGGGCCTGGCGTGCTCTGGTCCAGGGGGTCACGAAGAGTCAGACACAACTAAACGACTAAACAACAACAACACTGACTGGCAGCAGTCCTTCAAGTTTTCAGGAAGAGCCTGGGAAATCGAACCCACGACTTTCTGCATGCAAGGCAGATTCTTTCTTTTTAAAAAGGTTTTTCTATACTTTTCAAATTTATACATTTCATTAATTTTACAATCATTTTAACGTTTCAAAGTCTGACTTCCTTCCCCCTCTTTCTGTGGTTCCTTAATTTTTTTTATCTTCTGCATATCCAAATTCATTCAATTAGCTACTTTAAATATATACTCTTATGAAACTGCAGATTATTACAATAATCCTGCCAATGTTTTTATCTTTGCAACTTATCTGTAAATATTCAACAAACCATTTCCATTCTTTTATAAAAAGTTTGTAATCTTGATTTCTTATTCTTCCAGTAAGTTTCACCATATCTGCATATTCTATAAGGTTTTGTATCCATTCTTCCTTTGCTGGGACCTTCTGCTTTTTCCCATTTTTGGGCAAGTAGCATTCTTGCTACTGTAGTAGCACACATAAATAAATTTCTATACAATTTAGGTAGTTCTGTCCCTATAATCCCCAAAATTCTTTTGCATTCTTTTGGGAATGCAAGACAGATTCTCTACCAATGAACCACAGAAATTCCCTAGAGTTCTTACATGAGCCCTCCCTCGCAGGCCGAAGTAGCACAGGGCAGACACTGCTTTGTCACCCGAGGGAGAATTCAGACTGGACTCTCACCTTTGATACTGCTCCACCTCCCTGCGAGACGTTTTCTTCTTCACTACTGTCATCATGATGTTGCTGTGGAACCAGCCAGCAAGAAATCTGATCTAGCAACCCTGGAAATAAAGGAAAACAAGAGGTGAATAGGGTGGGAACGATGGGCGAACCGAGAGTCTTAAAAGTACCGAGGGTGATGTTGGAAGTGTAAAGAAAAAAGACGGCACTTTTTTCATATGTGGTGGGAATGCAAAATAATTCAGAATTACCGGGAAATGATTTGTAACGAAATGAAAAGAATGTTTAAGGTAAGCTTTGCTAAAAGTCCAGAAGCCTTTTTTATCTGGCATTATAGGTCAATCAAATATCCTTTATTAGGCATAGCAAACCACACATTATCAAACAGACACCGTATACAAATTGTGCAAAATATGAGCTCAACTTAACAAGGTTTGTCCCAGTCAGATCTTTAATTCCAGAGAAAATCAATTTGCATAAATAATACAATACAACATTACCGCATCACCAATCAATTAAGAACCACTAAATCTCTTTATAATGGCCCGTCTTTCTACATGGACAGCACTCAAAAATTCAGACACTATTAAAGTAATTTGATCATTCTATAGGTCAAGACTTGCCAAAAGAGAAGAAGAAACTTTTTATGTATGCTACAACGGCGGCTAGGATCCTGCTAACTCAAAAATGGAAAAGTGACGAGATACCAACTAAAGAAGAATGGAAAGAAAACTAATGGATTATGCTGAAATGGTGAAACTGACTGAAAGATTAAGAGACTAAGACAATAGAAACTTCAAAAAAGATTGGGAACCATTTATGTTGTATCTACAGAAGGCCTTCTGGGAAATGATATATAATGAGATGAAAAAGATGTTGAAATATACATTTTTTAAAAAACAAGAAGCATTTTTACTTGGTATTGTAGGTCAGGACATTAATAGGCAAGATGTTAAATTGTTTTTATATGCAACAACTGCGGCAAGAGTATTATTAGCCCAGAAATGGAAAGAAGAAGAAATTCTGACGAAAGAAGAATGGCAGACAAAATTAATGGACTATGCAGAATTGGACAAAATGGCAGGAAGGATTCGAAACCTGCAGGACCAGAGATTTGCAGAAGATTGGAAGAAGTATATGAATTATTTGAAGAGCAACTGTAATCAACAAATTACGCTAGAAGTTTGAAAGGAGATATACCGTATACGACGTGTTACAAAGTAGGAAAAGATAGAGATATTGGTTATGAGTTTGAAATGCAATAGGGAAGATAAGAAATGCATACTGAGAGATTAGATTGGAAAATTTTCAGACAGGATGGATGGAAGTCAAAAAAGTTGAATAAGATGTAAAATTCTGTTTAGTTACTGTTGAAAATGATATGTTAAAAAACTAATAACAAATTTATATATATATAAAATGTTGTATCTACAGAAACATTGTAAAGAAACGGACTCACTAGAAGGATTTGACTAAGCACTTACAACCAACAAAAAGAATACAGAAAGCATTTAATTTAGAGAATACGATATTAAGGTACAATAAAATAAGCAGGCAAAGTTAATATACAAAAAACGAGAAGATGAAGCTGAGGGAAGTCGTGGGGGGCGTTATTTGGTATTGTTCTTTTATTTGATATGATGTTATTGTGACAAAGATAAAAATGTAAAACTTAATAAAAACTGTATTTTTTTTTAAAAAAAAGGACTGAAGGGAAACATTGTGCGAAATAAGAGGCAGCGTTGTGCAGTGGTTAGAGTGTTGGACTAAGGCCTGGAAGAGGCGCGGGTTCAAATCCCCACCCAGCCATGATGCTCAGTGGCTTGGGCCAGTCACTATGTCTCAGCCTAAGCTACCTCACAGGGCTATTGTGGGGATTAAATGAGGAGTAGGGCTATGGGTTAAACCACATGCTGATCAGAAGGTTGGCGGTTCGAATCCCTGTGACGGGGTGAGCTCCCATTGCTCGGTCCCAGCTCCTGCCAACCTAGCAGTTTGAAAGCACCTCAAAGTGCAAGTAGATAAGTAGGTACCACTCCAGCGGGAAGGTAAACGGCGTTTCCGTGCTCTGCTCTGGTTGGCCAGAAGCGGCTTAGTCCTGCTGGCCACATGACCCGGAAGCTGTACGCCGGCTCCCTCGGCCAGTAAAGCGAGATGAGCGGCGCAACCCCAGAGCCGACCGCGCCTAGACCTAATGGTCAGGGGTCCCTTTACCTTTTAGGGGAAAACCATGTGCTGGAAATGCAACAAAGAACAAAAGGATAACTGCGAAAAAATAATAGTGATGATGACAAAATGCCAAAATATTTTAAGTATTTATTGAAATGGGGTTAGGAAATGTATGTTACACTGAGGGAAGAGAAACATCGTGAAAGCAGGAGGGAAGTCAGCTTTTAAATTCGTCTTAAATTTGAATTAGTTTGGTGTGGATTTGTTAAATTGATTTGAAAAGCGATACAAATCATTTGGCAAAGACAATAAAATTATCATTGCAGCTGGAAGATCTATGCCTACTATCAGAGAAGGGAGAAACCATCCAGGTTTTGGTAATGATATACTGAATGATGATAAAAGGAGAGGTGGGTTTGAAGACAAAAAATCAAGATTTCAGATAGATTTAATAGAAAGCAGAGGCAAAACACTATCCAAAATATATGATTTGTTATTAGAATGGTATACGAAAGATGAAGAAGTAAAAGAAGCAATGATAAAATGGGCCATAGATTTTGGGCATAATATTGAATTGGATGCTTGGCATGAGTTATGGAATGTAAACATGACATTTACGGCATGTACTGCCTTAAAAGAGAATTTAATGAAAATGATTTATAGGTGACATCTAACACCGGTAAAACTGGCAAAAATGTACAGGATGAAGGATAAAAAAATGTTGGAAATGCAGAGAGGCAGATGGACACTTATATCACATGTGGTGGACGTGTGATAAAGGTAAGAACTTTGGGGAATCGATTTACAATGAACTTAAGAAAATACTTAAATACACTTTCCCCAAAAAACCAGAAGCCTTTTTGCTGGGGTTGATGGGGAAGGAAATTAAGAAAGTAGATCAAAAAAATTTTATGTATGCCACAGCTGCAGCAAGAAATATGCTTGACCAAAACTGGAAATTGCAAGAAGTTCCTACTATTGCAGAGTGGCAGACAAAAATGATGAGTTATGCAGAGTTAGCCAGACTGACGGGAAGAATTCGGGACCAGGATGATCAGAGGTTTCAAGAAAGTTGGGAGTAAATTTATGGTGTATATAAAAGATAACTGTAAAACCTTAAAGACACTGGCAGGACTGAAATACAATGTATTTCTTACAATGTATGGCAGATATAAGGTTAAATAAACAGAATACGCGATATAATAAAATAAAAGATACTCGCTGAAGGGATGGAAGTTACAAGCTCAGCAGAGCTAAAATATTTATATGATTTATTGTACTGTACTATAAAAGTTTGTATAAAGAAAATAATAAAAAAAATATTGGAAAAGAAAGAAACCACCTAGGTTTTAAGCGGTGGCTATAAACCACACCCTTTTGGGGGTCCCCTTTGCAGAACCAGCGCAAAGCCACTTAAAACTGGGGCTTTTTTGAAGAAGGTGATTGCTTTAAGATTGATATAAGGTAAAAAAGTGAAATATAGGAATGTGAAGAAATTGGTAAAGTGATATGGAAGTCTGTTAAAGGGAGGAAAGGAGGTCGATGCTTTATTTAAGCAATGCTTTAAGTTACAAATTCTTTGATTTTTGATTCTGAAATGTAATGAAATATGGAAAACTTAATAAAAATTATCTTAAAACACACACACACACACAAAAAAAACCTGGGGCTTTTTTCTCTTCTTACCAGCACAAATAATTCTTCTTCAGGTTAGTCGGGGGAAGAGGAGGAGGAAAAGGAGAATAAACTGTGTCCTGAGAGGTTTGGATATCTGGGTGCAAACAGAACTCTGTCCAGCCTACAGCAATCTCATTCATTTGCAGCTGTGCACAAACTTTGGCTAGAATGACACCCCTCTGGCCCAATGAGAAGTTGGGAGGAGGGCGGGAAAAGGCAAGGTACCTTAGCAATCCTGGCCACTCTCTCCAAAGAATTCTGGGAGCTGTAGTTTGTTAAAATGGTGCTAAGAGTGGTTAGGAGCCCCCGTTCCCCTCCCAGAACTACAATTCCCAGAATACCTTGTACTTGTTAACCTGCTCTGGGAATTGTAGGAGGGGCTCCTAATAACGCTCAGCACCTTTAACAAACTACAGCTCCCAGAATTCTTTGCGGGAAGCCATGGCAGTTTAAAGCGGTATCGTAGCGCTTTAAATGTATGGTGTGGATGTGGCCTCGTGGAGCTATGATTCTTTGAGTGGTTTAACCAGTGCCGGATTTACGTATAGGGCCCCACTCTCTTGGGGGCCCCAAAAAAATTTAAAGGGGAAAAAACTGGATGTATATTTCTAAAATATAAGATGGAATAAAACAGAAAAAAAATAAAACCTACATACAGCAACAGTGTTTTGTGTTGTGTTGGCTCCTATGATGTAAGTCATGGGCCCCACCTGCTCGCCTGCTCTCTAAAATATTACTGCTTTGCTCATTTCTATATATTGTTGTTGTTTAGTCATGTCCGACTCTTTGTGACCCCCTGGACCAGAACACGCCAGGCACTCCTGTCTTCCACTGCCTCCCGCAGTTTGGTCAAACTCATGTTGGTCTCTTTGAGAACACTGTCCAACCATCTTGTCCTCTGTCGTCCCCTTTTCCTTCTGCCCTCCATCTTTCCCAACATCAGGGTCTTTTCCAGGGAGTCTTCTCTTCTCATGAGGTGGCCAAAGTCTTCAGGATCTGTCCTTCCAGTGAGCACTCAGGGCTGAATTCCTTAAGAATGGAGAGGTTTGATTTCTTGCAGTCCATGGGACTCTCAAGAGTCTCCTCCAGCACCATAATTCAAAAGCATCCATTCTTCGGCAATCAGTCTTCTTTATGGTCCAGCTCTCACTTCCATACATCACTACTGGGAAAACCATAGCTTGAATATACGGACCTTTGTTGGCAAGGTGATGTCTCTGTCTAGGTTTGTCACTGCTTTTCTCCCAAGAAGCAGGTGTCTTTTAATTTCGTGACTGCTGTCACCATCTGCAGTGATCATGGAGCCCAAGAAGGTAAAATCTCTCACTGCCTCCATTTCTTCCCATTCTATTTGCCAGGAGGTGATGGGCCCAGTGGCCATGATCTTCGTTTTTTTGATGTTGAGCTTCAGACCATATTTTGCGCTCTCCTCTTTCACCCTCATTAAAAGGTTCTTTAATTCCTCCTCACTTTCTGCCATCAAGATTGTGTCATCTGCATGGACTGGTTGCATGGCAACATATGCAAATGGCTTGAGATACCTATTCGGTCCATAAATTACCATATAGCATATATTCAACACAAAAACCAGCAGCAATTTGTTGTTGACAAAGGGCAGCTGGACATATAAAGGCCCCATTACCTTCAGTAGCTTAGGGCCTCATCAAACCCAAATCCGGCCTTGGGTTTAACTATCACTCTTCACGGGGAAATGTAGGGATTGTCAGGCTCCGATCCTAACAGGTCTCGAGTGCCAAAATATCTTGGGCCAGCCCTGATCTGGAAGGCCATGGGTTTTCCATCCCTGGTGGTTTCTGCTAACCAGGGTTAAAAATCCACACCATGGTTTGGGCTTCCAGCAGACAAACCATGGTTTGGAGCCGCTTCCTTTCCCTTCTGTTCAACGCTTAGCTTCCTCAGGGCAGAAGTTTCCTCCTGTCTCTACGGCAAAACCATCACCTGAAGCAGAACCAGGGTCCTAATCTGTGGCTTGTCAATGATGGGTTAATTCAGACTGAACCGCAAGCTGCAGCTAGCGCAAATTTTGCTCTGCTATCCTGCCTGGGCCGACCCTCCAAATCATTGTTTGTTAGCTAGCGTCAGCCCAGACACAAAGCCGAATAGTTTGGGGTTACAAACCATGGTTTGGCATTGTGGTTCCACACACGCTAAACCAGGGTTTCTCAAACTTGGGTCGCCAGCTGTTGATGTGGGATTTCAACTCCCATCATCCCTGCTGGTGATGCAAAGAGGTGGCAGGAACGTTCTTTCATATGTGGTGGACTTGTAAAAGGGTAAAAGAGAATTGGGAAATTATCCATAATGAATTGGGGGGGGGGAATGTTTTAAAGTACTTTCCTCCGCCAAAACCAGAGTCCTTTCTGTTGGGGATAATTCAGATTGAAACTCCAAGGTGTCAAAAAAAAAAAAAAAAGGGTTATTTATGTATGCAACAACTGCAGCCTTTGTTTTGTTAGCCCCAAAATGGAAAACAAGCAAGGTCCCAAAGAAAGAAAAATGGCAACTTAAGTTGACAGAATATTCACAACTTGCAGACTTAACATAATAAGAGAACAAGAATAACAAACGTTTAAAGATGATTGGAAAACGTTTATTGAATATATGGGAAATAATTGTGTACAACTGAAAACACTGGCTGCTTTAAGATAAATTCAGCATTGTAAATAACTTTTTATGGATGCAATAATGGAATTCTGAAAGGTATAGTTTTTGTAAAATTTATGATATGTAAAATGGCCTAGGAAAGAGAAGAAGGGAAGTCACTGATATTTTAAGGATGTAAAATGAGTATTTTAAATTGCAAAACAGATATATATCTATCTCTCCCATCATCCCTAGGTTGCAGAACCCAGTGGTCAGGGATAATAGGAGCTGAACTTCAACAATAGCTGGAGACCCTGCACTAAACCATTCAATAACATTTGAAGCAAATTCCTGCAAAGAATCCTGGGGCCTGTAGTTTGTGAAGGGTTGCTGGGAATTATAACTCGGTGAGGTGTAAACTACAGTACCCAGAATCCTTTGAGGGGTGGTTCTGTTGTTGCTGGACTTAAAGTCCCCATCATCCCTGACCACTGGCAATGCTGGCTGGGGCTGCTGCCAGTCTGAGTCCAGCAGGTGCCCCACCTAAAACAAGGCTTTCTGTCCCTTTAACAGAGGTTTGAGCTGCAACAGTTAGCAGGTGTTGGCGATTATCTTTAGTCCCCTTGTGCCAACAAACTGATTTATGCAGATCAGATGTATTTTAAGGACACAGAAGCAGTCCATACCCATTTGTTTTTCCGCCCCATGGTCAGCTGGCAACACCAGTAAGCAAAAGTGGATTGTGGCAAATGCAAAGTTACGTTTATTTCTGCTGAGTTGCAGCTGGAATTAATGATGCAAGGGTTAGCCCAAAGGGGGGAAAGAAATTAGATCAGCTTGTTCAGGGAGTATTGGTTGCAGATTTTTTAAAATATGTAAATAGTTGTTTTTTATTAATATAACATCAAAAGTACAGACACAAAGAAAGGGTAATGAAAGTTGCAAAATATCAGAGCACCGCAAAGGTTATATTTTCCAAACAGGGAGAGAGCAGATAATGTAGAAAAATAAAAGCAGCAAAACACACCAAGAGAGCCAATTTCTCAATATATTGGGGAGAGTTTAGTGTATCTGAATTTGGCACATAAGAAATGAACTCCCACAAGAGTAAAAACATTCTAGGTCTTCGTTACCCTTAAAAAGGTAAAGGGACCCCTGACCGTTAGATCCAGTCGTGGCTGACTGGGGTTGCGGCGCTCATCTCGCTTTATTGGCCAAGGGAGCTGGTGTACAGCTTCCGGATCATGTGGCCAGCATGACTAAGCCGCTTCTGGCGAACCAGAGCAGCGCACGGAAACGCCGTTTACCTTCCCGCCGGAGCGATACCTATTTATTTACTTGCACTTTGACGTGCTTTCGAACTGCTAGGTTGGCAGGAGCTGGGACTGAGCAACGGGAGCTCACCCCGTTGTGGGGATTCGAACTGCCGACCTTCTGATCCACAAGCCCAAGAGGCTCTGTGGTTTAACCCACAGCGCCACCTGCATCCCTCATTACCCTTAGAAACGCATAATTTGTGAGTTTTTTCTCTCTCTGGAATAGCCAAAGTCCACATATTTATGTACCACAACACCATCCTGCAATGTCTTCCGTTTCTGGGTTAAATAAGTTCTCACTGCAGCCAGTATCCGTGGAAGACATTACTTGGACTGGAAAATGACCGCTTGATCACCTTGCGAGTTCAAAAGAGCAAGCTGGTTGCAGATTTTTAACTGGTGGCCCTTTTAAGCCTCAGTCTCAGGGTCTGAACTCAGCAACCCTGATAAACAGCAACATTGCAAGCTCAGAATTGGAAAAACAGGAAACTCGTTTTGTTCATCTCAGTGGAAACCAAGAAGCGTGATTGCCAGGTTGACCATCTCCTTAGCAAACCCATCGACTTTGCAGCGAACTCTCTGACTTCCCGGGGGTTGCTGAGCAGGTAGCTGCTTTTAACACCGTGTAACACATTTCTGAAATAGGCAGACACCTGCGGGTATCACATAACACCTGTATTATCTGTTTTAAAACAAGAATTAAGGTCACTCGGTTTAAAAATTGCCCAGGAGGCAGCCCCAGGCTAATGATAGCTCAACCAGGGTGCAGATCTCAGCATGGAACCATAGAGTTGTCAAGTTGGGAGGGACGCAAAGGGCAATCTAGTCCAACCCTCTGCAATGCAGGAAAATGCTTGTTTACAAAGCTATTGTACTACCAACCTTACCGGATGCTTGTGAAATGTGGACCACTTATAAACGCCACCTCCAGCTCCTAGAAAGATTCCATCAACAGTGTCTCCGAAAGAATTTACACATCACTTGGGAGGACAGGCGAACTAATACCAGTGTACTGGAAGAAACAAAGATCACCCGTGTCGAAGCAATGATTCTTCAACATCAACTTTGATGGACTGAACAAAATAAAAAAATTCCTTCCAGTAGCACCTTAAAGACCAACTGAGTTAGTTCTAGGTATGAGCTTTCGTGTGCATGCACACTTCTTCAGATACACTGAAACAGAAGTCACCGGACCTTTCTATATAGTGAGAAGGTGGGGAGGGGTATTACTCAGAAGGGTGGTGGGAATGGGTGATTGGCAGATAGCTGCGATGAGCCTATCTGCCAATCACCCATTCCCACCACCCTTCTGAGTAATACCCCTCCCCACCTTCTCACTATATAGAAAGGTCCGGTGACTTCTGTTTCAGTGTATCTGAAGAAGTGTGCATGCACACGAAAGCTCATACCTAGAACTAACTCAGTTGGTCTTTAAGGTGCTACTGGAAGGAATTTTTTTATTTTGTTTTGACCATGGCAGACCAACACGGCTACCTATCTGTAACTTTGATGGACTGGTCATGTTGTGCGGATGCCTGATGATCATCTTCCAAAGCAACTACTCTATTCCCAACTTAAAAATGGAAAGCGTAATCCAGGTGGTCAACAAAAAAGGTTTAAAGACTCTCTCAAGGCAAATCTTTAAAAAATGTAGTATAAACACCAACAATTGGGAAACACTGTCCTGCGAGTGCTCCAGTTGGAGAACAGCCTTTGCCAAAGGTGTCATGGGTTTGAAGACACTCGAACTCAGGACGCAAGGGAGAAACGCGCTAAGAGGAAGGCACGCTTGGCAAATCCACACCGTGATCAACTCCTGCCTGGAAACCTATGTCCCCACTGTGTAAGGACGTGTGGATCCAGAATTGACTTCCACAGTCACTGTTAAAAGCACGTTTATGAAAGACAATCTTACTCGGCTACGAGTGATCGCCAAAGAAGAAGAAGAAGAAGGGGCTCACAACAATGACCCTGAGATTAAAAGTCTCTACTGACTGAGCTATAGCATGTTTTACTAGGGAGCAATCAAGGGGTTGCTTAGGCCAAATACACACCATATATTCAATGCTCCATGATGTCATTTTAAACAGCCATGACATGTTTGTTCCAGGTGCCGAGAGTTACTGGGAGACCCCAAGTCCCCTCAAAGATCTACAATTCCAGGAATTCCACACGAAGAGGGGTTTACCCGGGCGGGAATTTGCTCTGGCTGGAATCAGCCTCGAGCCTGGATTACCATCCTTACCTAGGCTGCATTGGCTATATTTCGTAAAATTTGTTTGTAAAAAGAACCCAAAGCGGTTTACAAAAAGATAGAGCAATAAAAGCAAGGAAAATTTGCAGTACCTACTTTTAAACATACAAAAGCTAAAATACTAAAACCAGTTAAAATGACCTCTGCTTTCTAAGCACCTGGGTAAAGGTAAAGGTAAAGGTAAAGGTAAAGGTAAAGGTAAAGGTAAAGGTAAAGGTAAAGGGACCGCTGACCATTAGGTCCAGTCGTGCCCGACTCTGGGGTTTTGGTGCTCATCTCATTTTACTGGCCGAGGGAGCCAGCGTACAGCTTCCAGGTCATGTGGCCAGCATGACTAAGCCGCTTCTGGCAAACCAGAGCAGCGCACGGAAACGCCCTTTACCTTCCCGCCGGAGTGGTGCCTATTTATCTACTTGCACTTTGACGTGCTTTCAAACTGCTAGGTTGGCAGGAGCAGGGACCGAGCAACGGGAGCTCACCCCGTCATGGGTAGGCTTGTCTAAACAAGAATGGCTGGGGAAACCCAGCCAGATGGGTGTGGTATAAATAATAATTACAGTGGTACCTCGGGTTAAGTACTTAATTTGTTCTGGGGGTCTGTACTTAACCTGAAACTGTTCTTACCCTGAAGCACCACTTTAGCTAATGGGGCCTCCTGCTGCCGCTGCGCCGCCAAAGCACGATTTCTGTTCTCATCCTGAAGCAAAGTTCTTAACCCGAGGTAATATTTCTGCGTTAGCAGAGTCTGTAACCTGAAGCGTATGTAACCCGAGGTACCACTGTATTATAAGAATGTTTTCAGCAGGCACCAAAAGGAGTACAACGAAGGGGGCCGCTTAATCTCAATAAGCAGGGAATTCCAAAGTGTAGGCGCCACCATACAAAAAAATCACATTCTTACCAATAAAAAGGGTATTATGTGGCACGTGTGGTAGTGCCGATTCCACCGATGAAAGCGGTTATTGAAAGCACATTCCTGCCAAAGAAACCTGGGAACTGTACTTTGTTGTGGGCGCTGGGAGTTGTAGTTCTGTGGGGGGTAAACTACAGTTCCCAAGATTATTATTTTTAAGGGTGTGTGTGCTTTCAATTACTTCTTTCCATATTGCATTTATACTCCACCTTTTTCTCCAGGGAGCTCAAGGGGGTGTACCCAGTGTTCCCTCTCCTCATTTAATGCCCACGACGACCCTGTGAGGTAGGTTAGGCTGAGAAGCAGTGCCTGGGCCCAAAGGTCACCCAGTCCAGCTTCATAGCTGAGAGGGGATTTGAACGCTGTTCTCCCTGGCCCTAGCCCAACACCCTAACCATTACACCACCATCAATGTGTTCAGCCTTGGTGGAGTTGTGGATATTTCCACTCTCCATTCCCGCACGACACCTCACCGCCCAAGGGTTTATGGCTGCTGAATCTCTTCCCCCAACCTCAGACATGCAGATGACACAACCCTGATGGCAGAAAGTGAGGAGGAATTAAAGAACCTTTTAATGAGGGTGAAAGAGGAGAGCGCAAAATATGGTCTGAAGCTCAACATCAAAAAAAATGAAGATCATGGCCACTGGTCCCATCACCTCCTGGCAAATAGAAAGGGAAGAAATGGAGGCAGTGAGAGATTTTACTTTCTTGGGCTCCATGATCACTGCAGATGGTGACAGCAGCCACAAAATTAAAAGACGCCTGCTTATTGGGAGAAAAGCAATGACAAACCTAGACAGCACCTTAAAAAGCAGAGACATCACCTTGCCAACAAAGGTGCATATAGTTCAAGCTATGGTTTTCCCAGTAGCGATGTATGGAAGTGAGAGCTGGACCATAAAGAAGGCTGATCGCCAAAGAATTGATGCTTTTGAATTCTGGTTCAAGAAGATCAAACCTCTCCATTCTGAAGGAAATCAGCCCTGAGCGCTCACTGGAAGGACAGATCCTGAAGCTGAGGCTCCAAGACTTTGGCCACCTCATGAGAAGAGAAGACTCCCTGGAAGAGACCCTGATGTTGTTAAAGATGGAGGGTGCAAGGAGAAGGGGGCGACAGAGGACGAGATGGTGGGACAGTGTTCTCGAAGCTACCAGCATGAGTGTGACCAAACTGCGGGAGGCAGTGGAAGACAGGAGTGCCTGGCGTGCTCTGGTCCAGGGGGTCACGAAGAGGCGGACACGACTAAATGACTAAACAACAACAAATCTCTTCCCCGCGTTTTGCACTGGCTGCCCCTCCTCGCTCTCTGCCTGACCTCCTTTCCCCATAGCTGCCTGCTGACATACCGCGACTCACTTCTCTCCCCTCCAGACCTGCCCTTCCTTTCCCCCTTTTTTCCATGGGGGTCTGATTTCAACGCTTGCTGAAATCAGAGCAGGCCGGCTTCACGTTTCACCTGCGGCCCTCGCTTCCAGCGCACTGCAGGAGAGGAGAGATTTGCCTTTCTCAGACAGGTGGAATAGACACTTTCACATATACGGATCTTATGCATAAAATGATTAGAGAATGAACTGGGTCTTCTATTTTTGTTGTTGAAATCTACAATTCAATACAATGAATAGTATATATTATTTTTTCAAACGTACAGCCGTTTACATCGTGTGTGTTTATTGAATATGTTTCACGTAACCAGAGGTTTGTTGTTGTTTTGCGCATGGTTAAAACATCTGCATTGGCTGCCCATCTACTACCAACTCAGGTTCAAGGTCCTTGTATTAATTTACAAAATACAGCAGTACCTTGGTTCTCAAACTTAATCCGTTCCAGAAGTCCATTCCAAAACCAAAGCGTTCCAAAACCAAGGCGCGCTTTCCCATAGAAAGTAATGCAAAACGGATTAGTCCGTTCCAGACTTTTAAAAATAACCCCTAAAACAGCAACTGAACACGAATTTTTCTATCTACAGAGACCATTGATCCATAAAATGAAATCAATAATTAATGTAAAAAGGTAAAAGTAAAGGGACCCCTGACTGACTCGGGGGTTGCGGCGCTCATCTCGCTTTATTGGCCGAGGGAGCCAGCGTACAGCTTCCGGGTCATGTGGCCAGCATGACTAAGCCGCTTCTGGCGAACCAGAGCAACGCACGGAAACGCCATTTACCTTCCTGCTGGAGTGGTACCTATTTATCTACTTGCACTTTGATGTGCTTTCGAACTGCTAGGTTGGCAAGAGCAGGGACCGAGCAACGGGAGCTCACCCCGTCGCAGGGATTCGAACCGCCGACCTTCTGATTGGCAAGCCCTAGGCTCTGTGGTTTAACCCACAGCGCCACCTGTGTCCCAGCATAGCAAGTCTACTTGGAGTTAAATACCATCTGTTGATCATTTTCAGATCGTTCTCCTTCAAAGAATAACATGCTGTGAACTTCCAACCTCTCTTCCAAAGTTTCCCCCAGTGATTCAAATCTATATTATGTCCCATATTTCCTTGGCCATTGTGTCATCCTCAGGCCTGGGCTAGGAACCTAGGTGCCTGCTTCATTGAGACATGGAAACGGTCCTTCTCATCAGCCAGTAGCGCAGGCTGGATCGGGAGGCTATTAATAACCCTCTGGTCCAAATCCGTCTCATGCTGAGCTCCACCACAGCCGCCCGTCGGTCTCGGGTGTCAGCTGAGTTCCATCAGAGGTGTCTCGTCCAGCCGCCCATGTAGCAAGGCTGGCGCCTGGTATCGCGTCAGACAGAGATGAATAGCCGGTCGCATGTGCTTCTGAATTCCTCCCAGGCCCCCTGAAGTCTGCGGGCCACATGGGAGAGAGAGAAGGAGCCGGCATGAATCTGGCACATGGATGTCTCGGGTGCAGACATGCGTGTGTTCAGGCTGAGCACGAGCTTAGGGCATCAAGAGAAAGGGGCACCACAGAAATCTTCAATTGCCCGTTCTACTATGGACCATACGATACACCTGAACCAGGTTCCACAAAAAAGGTTCCCCCAATAAATGAAAAAAATGCAGACATACATGTATATATACAAAAATAATAAATAATAGAGATTAATGATATATGGTTCATTTCCATTTTGAACTACAGTCGTACCTCGGCTCCCGAATGCCTTGGGAGTCAAACGGAAGTGAGTGCTCTGGTTTTTGAATGTTCTTTCGGAAGCCAAACATCCGACGGGGCTTCCGATTGGCTGCAGAAGCTTCCTACAGCCAATCAGAAGCCGAGCTTTGGAAATCAAATGTTTTGGAACTTCCGGAACGGATTCTGTTCGACTTCTGAGGTACGCCTGTAGATATATATGGAGGCACCAAAATCTTAGCGCTTAGGGACTCTAAAGATCTTTATCCATCCCTGGCTAATAATAATAATAATAATAATAATAATTTATACCCTGCCCATCTGGTTGGGTTTCCCACTCTAGGGTTCATACTCCTGAGTAGGGATGTATTTGGTTTAGTTCCCATTTAAAGTAAGCGTATCTCATTCCCAAACAATGTGGAGAACTGAGACACGGGTGTCCTTTGAAATCTGCACTTCTCTGAATTTTGCAATGCAGTTATTCAGCCAAGGAGTGTGCAAAACAACTCACATATTCTAGTGTATTGCGTGCATATAAAGGCATGCGTTTGTGGAAGATCTTATCCAATAAAACTTGTTAGGAGAAATTGCTTTGCAAAAAAAAAATGTGCAAATTGGGGGAAAATGCATACAAACAGGTGTATATTAGGAGAAATTCATTCAAAACCTTGGCGAATTTTCATGAATTTTCGTTAAGGTCACAAGCTGATGAGGAAATGTGGAGTAATGAATATTGGAGGGGAGGAATCAGAGTCCACGTATGGGGAGGAGACTTGGTTTGGTTACCTAATTCATACACCCCGAAGCAATACACAAAATGAAACCAGAGTTGTCCTTGGAGAACAACACGCCTCTGAATTTTGCTCCATGCCACAACTGAATTTTGTTTAAAAAGCCGTACGCACTCTTGTCCTTGGTTTGGGTTTCCTGGCTCCAGCACTGAATTTTCCAAAACAAGAATTCAATTAAGAACAGAGGACATGTCTCTTTCCTTGATGCCTCTCTGCACTGTGCCCACCATAGTGGCAGTCATTGTTCTGTATGGTAGTTAAGAAAACGCCGCTGTAATTTGGTCCTTTATCGTGAGAGCAGCCTTCTCTGAACTGGTGCCCTTCAGATGTTTTAGGAGTTGTAGTCCAAACCATCAAAGTTCAAGCTATGGTTTTCCCAGTAGTGATGTCTGGAAGTGAGAGCTGGACTATAAAGAAGGCTGATCGCCGAAGAATGGATGCTTTTGAATTCTGGTGCTGGAGGAGACTCTTGAGAGTCCCATGGACTGCAAGAAGATCAAACCTCTCCATTCTGAAGGAAATCAGCCCTGAGTGCTCCCTGGAAGGACAGATCCTGAAGCTGAGGCTCCAATACTTTGGCCACCTCATGAGAAGACTCCCTGGAAAAGACCCTGATGTTGGGAAAGACGGAGGGCACAAGGAGAAGGGGACAACAGAGGACGAGATGGTGGGACAGTGTTCTTGAAACGACCAACATGAGTTTGACCAAACTGCAGGAGGCAATGGAAGACAGGAATGCCTGGCATGCTCTGGTCCAGGGGGTCACAAAGAGTCAGACACGACTAAACGACTAAACAACAACAGCAAGTCCAGTTTAGATGTGGGAGCTCCAGGATGACAGCAGACATTGATGGACATTGGGAACGCAACCGGGAAAGGGGGGAGGGAAATTTGGAATCCAAAGGGTGTTAAATTACATTTTATTCTTTTTTCTATTTTTTTTATTCTAATCTGTATTGTATACTAAAGAGGGGAACTCGTGGAAGGGAACAGGTCGATTTTAGGGGCTGGGAAAATATTTTTAAATTGGGACAATGACAATAATTTTAAAACTTGGGGTAAGAATTTGTTGAATTTATTTGAAAGAATTGGAATACAAGAGGGGGAGGGGAGGGGAAGTCCTGGAAAGATGCCATTGAAAATAAGGTTTTAAATTTGGATGTTTTTCTTTTTTTGCTATATTTGAAAATCTTTAATAAATATTATTAAAAAAAAACAACAACAACAGCAAGTCCAAACCATCTGGGGGGCACCAGCTTGCAGAACACTGACTCTAGTATGAAACATAGCCCTGGAGTCAGGCTGCAAGGCTCGGCGGCTGAACTCCTCGGTTGGAATGTGCCGTCCCGGCTTGCTGCAAGGTCGGATATCCCAGGAAGCCGATCTCAAAACCGTGCCAACACCTGTCTCCGCATTTCACGGGGCTCTTCGTCTTTCCTGAGTCTGCACAAAGGGAGTCTTTCATGGGATTTGGAGAGAGAGAGAGAGGGAGAGAGAGAGAGAGAGAGAGAGAGAGAGAGAGAGAGAGAGAGAGATTCCCGGGTTAAAATCCCAAGTTGAAATGCAGGAAGCCGCTCTCCTTAGCCGTGACTAAACGCTGGCGGAACAGGCACAACAGGCAGGGCAAAGGAAGAGCAGAAAGGCCACGGGCCCACCTGCTTGCGAGAATTAAAAGTGCACAAAGCCCTTGCAAGCTACAAGGCGTCCCCGACTTGACAAATTGTTCTGAGGTCTGGAATCGGAGAGCAAGGCCGGACCCCCCTCCTTCTGGGTCTTCTGCCAATTCGGAACGGGATTCCCTCAGCATGAACCGTGCCCAACAGGTGTCCATCTGACCCGTTGCCTCTGAAGGAGGCCATCTTCCCAGGAGAAGGCCTTCCGTCGCCTCAATAATTAAGCAAACAGCCCAGCGAAGGGTTGGGGGGTCAGGAGGTTGGAGAACGCCAACAGAAATAGAAATGGGAGCGGAAATGGCTGAGGAAAAGAAAGTCCTTCTTCACAGGCCGTGGAACCCGTTCCCACAGGAAACAGGGATGGCCACCAACTTGGATGGATTTAGAAGAGGATGAGATAAATTCATACAGGGGAGAGGGCTATTGATGGTTACCAGCCATGATGGCTAAGTTTTGCCTCTGCAGCAAATCAGTCTCTTAAACTTAAGCCAAGAAAGAGTATTCTCTATAAGATTGAATATCAATACACGTGTCAAGGGGACGTGGGTGGCACTGTGGGTTAAACCACAGAGCCTAGGACTTGCTGATCAGGTCAGCGGTTCGAATCCCAACAATGGGGTGAGCTCCCGTTGCTCGGTCCCTGCTCCTGCCAACCTAGCAGTTCGAAAGCACGTCAAAGTGCAAGTAGATAAATAGGTATCTCTCAGGCGGGAAGGTAAACGGCGTTTCCGTGCACTGCTCTGGTTTGCCAGAAGCAGCTTGGTCATGCTGGCCACAAGTTCTTGGTGTGCTTTTTTCTTGGTATATTTAACAACAACAATTTATTTATACCCCGCCCATCTGGCTGAGTTTCCCCAGCCACTCTGGGCGGCTCCCAGTCAAGTGTTAAAAACAATATAGCATTAAATATTAAATACTTTCCTAAACAGGGCTGCCTTCAGATGTCTTTTAAAGATAGGATAGCTGCTTATTTCCTTCACAGCTGATGGGAGGGTGTTCCACAGGGTGGGTGCCACCACCGAGAAGGCCCTCTGTCTGGTTCCCTGTAACCTCACTTCTCGCAGGGAGGGAACAAGAACTCCAACTTATTTAACGTTAGGTTCATAGCAGGGGCAATCAGAATAAGGGCCACTAAATGACTGCTGATTGAGGACTTTAAATTATGCTTTTATATCACATTTCCTTTACTACGTATTCTGTAATTTTTTACTGTCGCTATGGCCATTGGCTAATGCGAATAAAGTTTTCTCTCTCTCTCATGGATGCAGAGCATAGTCATCATGGCAAGGGTTCATCAATCACCCTCTCCTCCATGAATTTGCCCAATCATTAAAAGACGCCTTCTTGGGAGAAAAGCAATGACAAACCTAGACAGCATCTTAAGAAGCAGAGACATCACCTTGCCGACAAAGGTCCGTATAGTAAAAGCTATGGTTTTCCCAGTAGTGATGTATGGAAGTGAGAGCTGGACCATAAAGAAGGCTGATCGCCAAAGAATGGAAGCTTTTGAATTCTGGTGCTGGAGGAGACTCTTGAGAGTCCCATGGACTGCAAGAAGATCAACCCTCTCCACTCTGAAGGAAAGCAGCCCTGAGTGCTCACTGGAAGGACAGATCCTGAAGCTGAGGCTCCAAGACTTTGGCCACCTCATGAGAAGAGAAGACTCCCTGGAAAAGACCCTGGTGTTGGGAAAGATGGAGGGCACAAGGAGAAGGGGACGACAGAGGACGAGATGGTGGGACAGTGTTCTCGAAGCTACCAGCATGAGTTTGACCAAACTGCGGGAGGCAGTGGAAGACAGGAGTGCCTGGCGTGCTCTGGTCCAGGGGGTCACAAAGAGTCGGACACGACTAAACAGCTAAACAACAACAACTTTTAAAGCCAGCACAGTTTAACTGCCCACACGATGGGGTCCAGAAGCAGGCCAGACTTGTTGAAGGGTTAACTCCCAAGTAAGCGGTGATGTTGAACGCTGGCGGCCTTCGGAGATTTGCTGGGCAAGGAAACTCCTTCGGAGACTTTCTTTCCTGGAAAGTTGATTGTGGGGCAATTGCGCTAGATGGGGGAAGCAAACAGAACTGCTCTTTTCCTGTGGCGCTGTTGCTGTTCTGGAGACACTAGATCACCCTGCAGGGAGACGGCTGTCTGTCTGTCTGTGTGTACGCCACATGTTCCAGGAATAAAGTGGCCCCAGGGAGGGGGTTGGCTGCTTGTCGCTGGGAGCATGTACTCTTTCCAGACTTCAATGCAAAGCCTGCGCCAAATTAACATGCGGTTCTTTAAGAAGAAAAGCACAGAAAACAGGGCTTTGTGGATCCGTTCTTCTGCAAATCGCGGCTCTTCGTTTCTGAGTCTGTAGACATGGCTGCTACCTGCAGGCTGATTTTCCATCACTCATTGAATCACCAACCGGCTGCAATGGAGGAATGGCCCTTAATCTCTTGCCGTCTGCTAAAGACAAGCTGGTTCAATGGTGAGCGCTTCGTAGGACAGCTTGACCCTGCGGAACGCTCCAAGTGGAGGTGTTTTTGAAATATGACATTGAGGTGAGAATATTGCATCCGTGGTGGATTCATAATAATAATAGTAATTATTATTATTATTATTATTATTATTATTATTATTATTATTATTATTATTTTATTTATACCCCACCCTCCCCAGCCAAGACCGGGCTCAGGGCGGCTAACACCAGGTATAAAAACAATTTATTGAAATACAACTTAAAAACAAGATTAAAATACAACATTAAAATGCAGCCTCATTTCAGTAGAAACTCAAATCAAAAACTTTTTGAGGGTGAAAACGTCAAATCTTCAGCAAGGCCAACTATCCAGACTGGTCCTACCTGGGCCAGAAAAAAGCCAGGGAAGTCCCCAAATAGGAGTTTCATTACAGAAGGAGAAAGGAAAAAGGAAAAGGGGGGAGGGGATCAAGTTGATTCCAAGCAAAGGGCAGGCAGAACAACTCTGTCTTACAGGCCCTGCAGAAAGAAATCAGATCCCGCAGGGCCCTGGTCTCATGAGACAGAGCATTCTAACAAGTCGGGGCCAGTCCTGAAAAGGCCCTGGCTCTGGTTGAGGCTAATCTGACTTCCTTAGGGCCAAGGAACACTAGGGTCTTGCTATTTATGGACCTTAAGGTCCTCCATGGGGCATACCAGGAGAGGCGGTCCCATAGGTACGAGGGTCCATACTGGATTGTCCACACATTGTCCTGCTTTGCTATTTGTTCGTAGGTGCTTTTACGAGGATAATGCATTCGTATCCTCTGGAGGGGCCCTCCTGCACCTGTTGGTATCTGCCTGCTGCGCTAAAGCACAAGAAAAGGATTGGTGGGGAAACCCAGCCCCAGAAACGTTTCATAGAATCATAGAATTGGGTGGCAAGTTCCCATCCCGCCCCCGGTGGAAATAATGACACATGACACAATTATTAAGGTTAATGGGCTCAATAAGGCCACAACTTTATAGTTTACAGGTGATGAGCGGTATTGACTTAGGCATTGGTCCTAACCGACTACAGTGGTACCTTGGGTTACATACACTTCAGGTTACATACACTTCAGGTTACAGACTCCGCTAACCCAGAAATAGTGCTTCAGGATGAGAACAGAAATCGCGCGGCAGCAGCGGGAGGCCCCATTAGCTAAAGTGGTGCTTCAGGTTAAGAACAGTTTCAGGTTAAGAACGGACCTCTGGAACGAATTAAGTACTTAACCCGAGGTACCACTGTATATCCAATTTCAGCCCATCCGCTTGAAGTCCGGGAAGGGTTAACCACCCGTAGGGGGAGTCCTGCTGATGCACATCAACTAGGGACTCCCCTGGGGCCACCGCTTGGGGGCGTGCCTTAGGCCCCCACCTCCCCAGGCTTCGGACAGGGCCACGCCCCCCGGGATCCTTTATCAGACTACCCTTCAATATGTGGGGCAGGTGATGGCATTACCTCCCCTCTTCCATCTACAGAACAATGCCTAACCACCAATACCAAGAAAGATGTGATGATTTGCTATGAGGTAGGCGGAAACCAAGTAGCCGGTTCCAGTTTGTCAAGTGGATAAATTCCTACCAGGCCCCTCAACGGCAACCAACCAAGGTCCATAGCAAAGTGAAGGAACGAAAAAGGCCACGCCCCCAGAGCCAGCTGATTGGCTGGCCAGGGGGTGACGCGGCTGGGAATCTCCCCAATCGCGCGGGGGCTGGGCTCCAGCCGCTGCGCACGTGGTGGGGCCGTGAAGCCTGCAACTCCACCTCCGCTGAAGGGCAGAAGTGGCTTTGCAGAGTTGGAAGGAACACAAAGTCCCAGTGGCGGAGGAAGCCTTTCGGGCATGTGGGGCGGGGTGCCCCGCCCATAGGGACGTGGCACGTGCGGCTTCATCTAGGGGCATGATGGCCCATCCCGTCTGCTGTCCGCCCCCTGCCTCGCCCCAGCTGTAGGGCGGCTGAGGCCCAATGGCACAGCGCGTCCCTATAGGTGCTGCACGTTCCTTCGTGCCCCTATCGACATGGCGGTGATCCACCCAGGGGGGGTTTTGTCACACACCCCTTCAAAGATGGCACCCGGAGCGTGCCGCCCCCACCGCCGCTGCCTTTCTCCGCCACTGTCCTGTCCAGCCCCCTTGCAATGGGGTAGTGTTAAGTTGTGGGTGAACATATCAGACGACACAGCGATTCTTCAAACAGCTCTTGTCTATTCACAGGCCAGAACAGAACTGAAGGTTTCAGCCAGCCTGCTTATACAGTGGTACCTTGGGTTACATACGCTTCAGGATACATACGCTTCAGGTTACAGACTCCACTTACCCAGAAATAGTATCTCAGGTTAAGAACTTTGCTTCAGGATAAGAACAGAAATCGGGCTCCGGCGGCGCAGCGGCAGCAGGAGGCCCCATTAGCTAAAGTGGTGCTTCAGGTTAAGAACAGTTTCAGGTTAAGAGCGGACCTCCGGAACGAATTAAGTACTTAACCAGAGGTACCACTGTATAGAGCTCCACTACAACGCAACAGTAACCATTTTCTGTAACTATCCAATCACTGAATGTCACTTTCAATCCCTTATTTGTATATGTGGACCTGAGTGAAAACTATCTACAGGATCCCCCCTGCTGGCCCAGGGTGAGAACTTCAGTACATAACAGGTATAAAAGGTTGCAGGAAACTATGAGACAAGGGCTGGCTGGAAATGAAGCCCTGGAACTTCATTGGAGATGGGATTGTGCCGAACTGCCCCAATCCTACCATCAACAAAAATAAACATAATGCACCATAGAAAAGATGGGGTCCTGTATTGGGATCACACAGGAAGTACTAAGATGGCCATTTGTGTTTTGTTCCTATGCAGTTATCCCCTTGCCAAAATTTTATTTGTATAGCTTGCTCAAAGGGGGGGGGAGGGAGGGAGGGAGGGAGAGAGAGAAACTATCTACTTTGGGAAGGTGTAACCAAATACCTCCAGCAGTTTTGTAATCCGTTGAACGTGGCTCCTGATTTGACCCAGCTTTGCTGCTCTCTTTGAAAGCACACTCCATTTCCAACGACCTAACCACATCACGTCATCGCCATTGTTTAGCTGGCTGGCTGCGGTTCTGAACCCTGGGGGAGCCTTCTGTGTAAATTGAAAGCGCCGTTCCAAATCCATCGAAACTCGTGGCTGAGGTCCTGCTGTCCTTTTTTGTGTGCCTGCGTTATATCAATTCAAGAAACAAGAGCTGAAGGTTAAAAACTAGACTGTTTATTTCTCAGTCGGCCTTCTTCCTACCTGATACCTTCCGGACTTCAACTCCCAACCATCCCTACCTAGTGTGGCCATTTTGGACTACAACTTCCATTTTGGATTAACGCCAGCCCCCAACACTGCTAAATTTTGTCAGCAATGTCTAGGCAACACAATGGCCATGTACATACGCAATAGACAATCTTTTATAGAATTCCTTCAAACCATAAGAAGGACAAAATGAAATCTTTAGTCTCAAAGTCTCTGGAAATCTTTAAATGAAGTGAGGTACCAGACTTTCTACAACTTTGGACACATAACCACAGACTCTTGAACATATTGTGTTATTTGTGGAAAGCAGCCTTCTCCTCAGGAGGGTTACAAAACCAGCCTGTTTCTGGGATCTCCTGGATTTCCCCCCACCCTGTATCCCTCAAGGGAGGAGAGATGGTTGCGTAAAATGAGGGTCAAACCTTCCCACAGGTTGAGGAACATTTTATCATATGTGGTGGGAATGTAAGAAAGTAAAGAACTTCTGGGAAATTATATATAATGAGATGAAAAAGATATTTAAATATACATTTTTTAAAAAACCAGAAGCATTTTTACTTGGTATTATAGGTGAGGATATTAATAGAGAATATGTTAAATTGTTCTTATATGCAACAACAGCGGCAAGAGTACTGTTAGCCCAGAAGTGGAAGCAAGAAGAAATTCCGACGAAAGAGGAATGGCAGACAAAATTAATGGACTATGCAGAATTGGACAAAATGACAGGAAGGATTTGAAACCTGTGGGACCAGAGATTTACAGAAGATTGGAAGAAGTATATGAATTATTTGAAGAGCAACTGTAATCAACAAATTACGCTAGTAGGACTACAAGTAGTTGTGTAAAGAGAAATATACGAAGTAGGAAAAGATAGAGATATTGGTTATGAGTTTGAAATATAACAGGGAAAATAAGAAATGCATACTAAGAGATTAGATTGGAAAATTTTCAGACAGGACTGATGGAAGTCAAAAAAACTGAATAAGATGTAAAAGTATGTTTAATTACTGTTGGAAATGGTATGTTAAAAAACTAATAAAAAATTATATAAAAGTAAAACCATCCGACATGTCGAAGCGACCCGTATCTCCTGGTTTGTTAACATGCCGATATTATCAGTACGTTCCACCTCATGTTCTGTCGTCCTTTTCTTCCTAGTCACCCTCCCAGATGCCGGAGAAAACCATTTAGCTAAAATTAGCAGCGTCATTAGGCCCGAAGGTCAGCCGCCTTCCCCAAAATAGCAAGTGGGGCGGCTATGATGTCAGCGTTCAGGATCTGCCGATCGAGGTTTCCTGGATTCCTGGTGTCGTGCGTGACAGACTTGGAATCCAGGTCAACGCTCTCCTTCTCTGCTTCGCTCCAAGAGAAATTCCTTCCTCCATCACTCCCCCAACCCGTCTCGGGTTGACTCACTTTCGGAAGATAATCCGATTTGCGACCTGGCATCATTTTAGGGAAATCTTACTGCCGGGGAAACCTGACCCTGCAGACGGCATTAACGTCAGTCTTTTGTGTTTGAGGGAGAGGCCCTTCTCAGAAGAGGCAAGATGGCCGACAAGGCGCAGCGGACAAGTGACAAAACGTTCTGCGAAAACCATTTTATTTATTTATAAAGAAAAGAACAGCATCTTAAAAAGCAGAGACATCACCTTGCCAACAAAGGTCCGTATACTTAATGCTATGGTTCGGGGGTCCGATAACTCCATACCTTCCAACATTCCTCCAGTGAAAATAGGGGCGTGATAAGGAAAAGATGACAAACCTAGACAGCATCTTAAAAAGTAGAGACATCACCTTGCCGACAAAGGTCCGTATAGTTCAAGCTAAGGTTTTCCCAGTAGTGATGTGGAGGGCACAAGGAGAAGGGGACGACAGAGGACGAGATGGTTGGACAGTGTTCTTGAAGCTACCAGCATGAGTTTGACCAAACTGTGGGAGGCAGTGGAAGACAGGAGGGCCTGGCGTGCTCTGGTCCAGGGGGTCACGAAGAGTCGGACACGACTAAACGACTAAACAACAACAAGAAGAAAAGCAAAGGCGTAGAAGCGAATTTCCTGACTAATACAGTCACACTGGGTCCGGAGCCTCAGGGTGCCCCATGTATGTTGGTGGTGGCAGCCAAATTTTGCCACCATACAGAAGAAATTCTGACAAAAGCAGAATGGCAGACAAAATTAATGGACTATGCAGAATTAGATAAAATGACGGGAAGGATTCGAACCTGCGGGACCAGAGATTTACAGAAGATTGGAAGAAATATACGAACTATTTGAAGAGCAACTATAATCAACAAATTACGCTAGTAGGACTACAAGACATTTTGTAAGGAGAAATGTATGAAGCATTGCAGAGAAAGAATAGAGATATTAGTTATGAATTAAATGTAATTGTGGAAGTAAGAAATGTATATTTATTGAATAGACTGGAAAATTTTCAGATGTGATTGATGGAAGTAAAAAAAAATAATGGTATAAGATATGAAAGTATGTTTAATTACTGTTGAAAATGATATGTTGAAAAACTAATATATATATCTATTGCTACCATACAGGGTGTTGCTGAAAACTGAGACCCCACGATCCGCCACTGGAAGTTGCTCCCCCCCCCAAAGCTGTTGGACCTCTTAGAAAAGTTATAGGAAGTGTAGGAGATCGTAGAAACGACTGGGCTGTAGCTATCCAGAATGTCACAGAGAGCTTTGAGAAGAAAATGGGATCCACCAAGCTTTCTGGGTTGCTTTCTGTATGTCCAGGGGCGCCAACTTGAATAAAATATGGGGGGCAGGTAAGCCGCACCCCATATAATCAGCCACAAGATGTGACGCATGCACACCAATTGAATGGCAGTGGTCATAAACTTTGGGGTTCTGGTGCCCTCAAATATTTTATTTGGGGGCTGAAGGGACCTTGGCCCTTAAGAGTTGACTCCTTTGTGTACGTCTGTGGCCATCGTGAATCCAGAGGTACGTCCATATGAGGTGTTTATGAGGGAATACTTTGTTCCCTCAGTTTTTAGGGGTTGTGTACATGATGTCGTCTTCCTTATCACGGCTCCCCTGCATTTTCTCCGTGGTTCTTCCACAGAAAACCCACCTTTTCAAGGAAGGAGAGCAAAGGCAGCACTGTCTCCACAAATGTGGACTCTCTCAGCGCTAACATTTCAAACCTTTCCACAAGGCCCTGGTATCGGTTTGGCACACCTTCAGGGGCCGTGTGGCATCCTGAAGAGACTGGGGTTCAAATCCCCCACGAAGATCACTGGGTGCCCTTGGGCCGGCCGCTGCCTCTCGACCTCGCAGGGTCATTGTGAGAATAAAATGGGAAGAACTACATCGACCGCTGTGAGCTCCTCAAGAAGGTCTCAGCAAGAACTTGTCAAGAATGTACAACTTGCTGTTGAAATGGAATACTCAGGATGAAATGGTGAAATCTGCTATGATAAAATGGGCACAAGATGTTGGACATAACATTATGATAGCTGACTGGGAACAGTTATGGACCACAGGTATTAAGTTTACGGCATGTAATGCCTTAAGAGAGAATATAATGAAAATGATATACAGGTGGTACATAACACCAGTCAAGCTTGCAAAAATCTATCATTTGCCCGATAATAAATGTTGGAAATGTAAAGAGACTGAAGGTACATTCTTTCACCTTTGGTGGACGTGCCCAAGGATTAAGACCTTCTGGGAGATGATCTATAATGAAATGAAAAAGGTATTTAAATATACCTTTCAGAAGAAACCAGAGGCCTTTCTCCTGGGCATGATTGGCCAATTGGTGCCAAAGAAGAACAGAACTTTTTTTATGTATGCAACAACAGCAGCAAGAATACACATCGCAAAGTATTGGAAGACACAAGATTTACCCACCCGGGAAGAATGGCAGATGAAAGTGATGGACTATATGGAACTGGCGGAGATGACTGGCAGAATCTGAGACCAAGGTGAAGAGTTGGTGGAAGAAGACTGGAAAAAAATTAAAGTTTATCTACAGAAACATTGTAAAATCCAGGAATGTTAGAAGGATGTTAGAATGAAGTAATGTGGTTTTAGCAGAAATGATATAAAGGATTAGGTAAAAAATGATTTTTTAATTGGTAAAAGATGAGAATATAAAATTACAGTATATTAAGATAAATTATTAGGATAAAAACAAAGCTGGAAAGGATTTGCTGAAATATTTAATTGAACTAGAATACAAAAAAGGGAGGTGTGAGGAGGTCAAGGAAATAAGCAAAGGAAAGAAAGCTATGTAAATGTTTGAGCTGGTTTTTTTTCCTTCTGTTTGTATTTTTTTCTGTATTTTTTTTCTTTTTTTGTTTTTTCCAATATTTTCTTTGTAATCTTTAAAATTTGAATAAATATTATTAAAAAAAGAAGAAGGTCTCAGCAAATATTTCGTGAGGGACCATTTGTGCTTCCTGCTGAGGCCTAGTTTGCACTGACTCAGCCTCTCCTGCCTTGAACATGCCCCTTTAAACATGCCCACATTCAACTGGAAATGAGGATTGGACACCCATGCTCCCTACTGCTCTGAGCAGAGATGCAAAGTGTTTCTCCTCCTGAAAGAATGCAGGAGAAGCTACTGTTAAGTGTCTTTATTTTCTGCTGATGAGGTGCAATAGCCCTCTCTCCTGTAGTTGAGCCTGGGTGCAATAGCCCTCTGTCCTGCTGCAGAACATGGGTGCAATAGCCCTCTCTCCTGCTGTTGAGCCTGGATGCAATAGCCCTCTGTCCTGCTGCAGAACATGGGTGCAATAGCCCTCTGTCCTGCTGCAGAACATGGATGCAACAGTCCTCTCTCCTGCTGTTGAGCCTGGGTGCAATAACCCTCTGTCCTGCTGCAGAACATGGGTGCAATAGGCCTCTGTCCTGCTGTTGAACATGTTTGCAATAGCCCTCTGTCCTGTTCTTATCTCCCAGGAACTGACATTCAGTGTCATTCTGTCTCTGATCCTGAAGGCGGCTTATAGCCATCATCCACTGATCGCCTCCTCTCGCTCCCTGCTGGATTTCTCTAATCCCCTGTTTAGAGACACTTCTGGTCTGGTCCAATGTGTTGTCAGCTCCCATGTTTTTATTAAGTCCTCACTCTCACTCGAACAGTACATCTCATCCCCTAAAATAGAGCCGCCTGGCTGCACTCTTGTAAATATGCGCTGATACTTTCAAGAAGCCGAGGGGATTCTGTTTTGATTCAGCCCACCCCTGACGCCTCTGAAAACTCGCGGCTGTTCTCTGCCGCGCAGGATGGCTCCCTTTGCAGTGTCACATAAACTACTGATGGCATCAAGGAACGGCATTTTGGTTCGCAAACAACTCACAAAGGGAAAGGTCACGTATTTTTGGACCTGGGAAGAAACAGCTAATAAACCAGAGACACGGCCTTTCCATTTCTATAATTGGAATTCCCTCAGGATGAGTTTTCTGCCCCTATCCCTGTTTAGGGTTCTCCTGTGCCCTTCTGTATTTTACAAGAGGGCCAGAGTGTTGCTGGGTCGCAGTTTGGAGATTTAAGCTACAACGGCACCAGACCCTTAAAGCACAGTTTTGCCACTACCAGCCATGGCTTCCCTCCCAAAGCATTCTGGGAACCGTAGTTCTTTAAGGGTGCTGAGGGTTCCCAGGAGGCCCCAGTTCACCTCACAGAGCCACAATTCCCAGAGTTCCCTCAGAAGAAATGTAAAGTATTGCACTTGGGCAAAAAAAATGAGAGACACAAATACAAGACAGGTGACACCTGGCTTGAGAGCAGTACATATGAAAAGGATCTAGGAGTCTTGGTTGACCACAAACTTGATATGAGCCAACAGTGTGACACGGCAGCTAAAAAAGCCAATGCAATTCTGGGCTGCATCAATAGGAGTATAGCATCTAGATCAAGGGAAGTAATAGTGCCACTGTATTCTGCTCTGGTCAGACCTCACCTGGAGTACTGTGTCCAGTTCTGGGCACCACAGTTCAAGAAGGACACTGACAGACTGGAACGTGTCCAGAGGAGGGCAACCAAAATGGTCAAAGGCCTGGAAACGATGCCTTATGAGGAACGGCTAAGGGAGCTGGGCATGTTTAGCCTGGAGAAGAGGAGGTTAAGGGGTGATATGATAGCCATATTCAAATATATAAAAGGATGTCACATAGAGGAGGGAGAAAGGTTGTTTTCTGCTGCTCCAGAGAAGCGGACACGGAGCAATGGTTCCAAACTACAAGAAAAAAGATTCCACCTAAACATTAGGAGGAACTTCCTGACAGTGAGAGCTGTTCGACAGTGGAATTTGCTGCCAAGGAGTGTGGTGGAGTCTCCTTCTTTGGAGGTCTTTAAGCAGAGGCTTGACAACCATATGTCAGGAGTGCTCTGATGGTGTTTCCTGCTTGGCAGGGGGTTGGACTCGATGGCCCTTGTGGTCTCTTCCAACTCTATGATTCTATGATTCTATGATTGTTAAGCCTCTCTGAAAATTGTAGTTTTTTGGAGGGCAGACAACTCTCAGCATATTGGAGCATCTCTGTGGGTCCGACTCAGGGGCACCAACTTGGGCCCCAGGTTATGGGTGCCCAGCGCATGTGACGTGATGTCATGACGTTGTGCGCCACGCAGCCTCAGAACCTGACCTCTGGTGCCACTGGAAGTCAGGTTCCGAGGTCTCACAAGACCTCAGGTATGACATGCGCTATAGCCCAACAAAAGCAGGCAAAGAAGAACGCTGAGTATTTGTGCTGTGAAAAGTTTGAGAAGGAATTTTTGCGGGGGGCAAAACGTATTGAAAGCAGGATGACGTCTAACCACCTTGATACCATCATGAGCACCAAGAAGGACATTTGAGGCAGCCGGATTTTTTGGGTGGGGGGACTCTTAAGAAAGTCATGCATTGCAAAAGCATTTCTTGAGCTGAACCGAGTCGGTCTCAAAAAGGGAGGGATGCAAGTGATCCCTGAAAACAGACTACGGATGAAGGAGACCCAGTGCTGGATTTGTTGTTTAAATGAAGAGTCGTTTAGTCATGTCCGACTCTTCGTGACCCCCTGGACCAGAGCACTCCAGTCACTCCTGTCTTCCACTGCCTCCCGCAGTTTGGTCAAACTCATGCTGGTCTCTTTGAGAACACTCCCACCATCTCGTCCTCTGTCGTCCCCTTCTCCTTGTGCCCTCCATCTTTCCCAGCATCAGGGTCTTTTCCAGGGAGTCTTCTCTTCTCATGAGGTGGCCAAAGTCTTCAGGATCTGTCCTTCCAGTGAGCACTCAGGGCTGATTTCCTTCCGAATGGAGAGGTTTGATCTTCTTGCAGTCCATGGGACTCTCAAGAGTCTCCTCCAGCACCAGAATTCAAAAGCATCAATTCTTCTGCAATCAGCCTTCTTTGTGGTCCAGCTCCCACTTCCTTACATAACTACTGGGAAAACCAGAACTTTAACTATACGGACCTGGATTTATGTATAAGCTAAACAAACTATAGCTTAGGGCCCCACTCTCTTGGGGGCCCCCCAAAAATTTCACTGTTAATATACTTCTTAATTGTATTTGTTTAACAATTACTTTGATAAAATGCATATTTTGTTATGTGCAAATGGCTTGAGATACCTATTAGGTCCATCAATTACCATATAGCATATATTCAACACAAAAATCAGTGGCCATTTGTTGTTGACAAAGGACAGCTGGACATATCAAGGGCCCCATTACCTTCAGTAGCTGAGGGCCTCATCAGACCTAAATCTGGCCCTGAGGAGAGTCCTGTGTCTTCATAGCAACCCATCTCCTCTGGGTAAATGCCACTTTTTTCAACCGAGCTGTATTTCTTGGGATGGGAATGTAAACGGAGACATTCTCCTGAAGGTCAGGGGAGATTATAAAGATGTACTACCTAGGTAACCAAACCTCTGCGGGAAGAAAAATCTTTCTGTAAAGGCAGCCACTCTCCCCCCAAGAAAGGGCTAAGGATTTCCTCAGTTACACAAGGCTGAGTCCAAGCTGCTCTAGCAACTGGGTGGCTTTCAGCTGTGAACAAATAACAGTTTACATTTCGTGATGTGCAGTATGTACTGGTTTATTTTTGGGTATTCTTTTGCAAGCTGGCCTGGGGGGATGATGATTAAAAAAAAAAAAAAATAGCAGAGTTGTCCAGCCCCATGATAATTTTGGTTGCCATTCCCGGAAACATTTTTAGCTCTGACATTTCCTTTTTGAGCAGAGGCGACCCACAACGTCAGCAAATGTGGCCGCACCGTAGATTTGTATCACGGCATAGGGATATCGGCCTACTGTAGCTTTGTTGTTGCTCCCGGGAGAACATAAAAAGATCAGAAGAACGCTGCTGGATCAGGCCCACTTAGTGCAGCATCCTGTTCACACAGTGGCCAGCCACAGAGGTGGTTTTCAGGTGGCGCAACCGGTTCAGAAATAGTGTCCGGGAGGAATTTCCAAAATTGGTGGAAATGCCCAGGAAAACCCAGGCGATTGGCACAATCCATGTCGGAAGTGTTGATTGCTTGGCTAATTTCTATTTATTTATTTATTTATTTATTTATTTATTTATTTATTTAGGCAAAAGAAGTTCCAACAACTTTTGTGTCCAGATTTTCACTTTTTGAAATATGGCAGCCCTACTTAAACAGGGAGGACGCGAGTGGCGCTGTGGGATAAACCACAGAGCCTAGGACTTGCCGATCAGAAGGTCGGTGGTTCGAATCCCCGCGACGGGGTGAGCTCCCATTGTTCGGTCCCTGCTCCTGCCAACCTAGCAGTTCAAAAGCACGTCAAAGTGCAAGTAGATAAATAGGTACCACTCCAGCGGGAAGGTAAACGGCGTTTCCGTGCGCTGCTCTGGTTCGCCAGAAGCGGCTTAGTCATGCTGGCCACATGACCCGGAAGCTGTATGCCGGCTCCCTCGGCCAATAAAGCGAGATGAGCACCACAACCCCAGAGTCGTCCACGACTGGACCTAATGGTCAGGGGTCCCTTTACCTTTACCTTACTTAAACAGGGCACCAAAACAATGCTGTAGAATGGAGTGCAGAGTGTGTGTGTATGTGCCAACCAGATGCCCATGGAAAACCCGCAAGCAGGATCCATGCATAATAATAATAATAATAATTTATTTATACCCCGCCCATCTGGCTGGCTTTCCCCAGCCACTCTGGGCAGCTTCCAGCAAAATATTAAATTATAATAATTCATCAAATATTAAAAGCTTCCTAAACAGGGATGCCTTCAGGTGTCTTCTAAAAATCAGTAGTTGCTTATTTCTTTGACATCTGGTGGGAGAGTGTTCCACAGGGCGGGCGCCACTACCGAGAAGGCCCTCTGCCTGGTTCCCTGTAACCTCACTTCTCGCAGGGAGGGAACCGCCAGAAGGCCCTCGGCGCTGGACCTCAGTGTCCGTGCAGAATGATGGGGGTGGAGACGCTCCTTCAGGTATACTGGACTGAGGCCGTTTAGGGCTTTAAAGGTCAGCACCAACACTTTGAATTGTGCTCGGAAACATACTTGGAGCCAATGTAGGTCTTTCAGGACCGGTGTTATGTGGTCTCGGCGGCCGCTCCCAGTCACCAGTCTAGCTGCCGCATTCTGGATTAGTTGCAGTTTCCAGGTCACCTTCAAAGGTAGCCCCACATAGAGCACATTGCAGTAGTCCAAGCGGGAGATAACTAGAGCATGCATCACTCTGGCCAGACAGTCTGTGGGCAGGGAGGGTCTCATCCTGTGTACCAGATGGAGCTGATAAACAGCTGCCCTGGACACAAAATTAACCTGTGCCTCCATGGACAGCTGTGAGTCCAAAATGACTCCTGGTCCTTCAGGGACACAGTTACCCCATTCAGGACCAGGGGGTCTCCCACACACTTGCCCGCCCCCTGTCCCCCCCAAAACAGTACTTCTGTCTTGTCAGATTCAACCTCAATCTGTTAGCCGCCATCCATCCTCCGTGCTCCAACAAGAGCCCTCTCCCCTCCTGTAGTTTCTAGGGACTGCTATTCAGAAGCATTGCTGTCACCAAATGAGGACGCAGAAGGTGGCCCTTGTGGCTGGTAGCCATCGACATCCCTTTCCTAGGACCCACATAAATACGGGACAGCCTCTCCTCGTATGCCCCACGGAGGACCTTAAGGTCCACAAATGACAACACTTTGGAGGTCCCAAGTCGCAAGGTGGTTAGATTGGTCTCAACTAGGGCCAGGGCCTTTTCAGTACTGGCCCCGACGTGGTGGAACACTCTGTCACAAGAGACCAGGGCCCTGTGGGACTTGACATCTTTCCACAGGGCCTGCAAGACAGAGTTGTTCCACCTGCCCTTTGGTTTGGACTCAGTCTCACCCTTACGTTTCCCTCCCCTTGTGGTTTTGATGAGGCTGCATTTTAAATTGCACTTTAAACTGTATTTTAAATTGGTTTCCCTCCCCCCATTATTTTTTTACTGTAATTTTACTGTTGTTAGCCACCCTGAGCCTGGCTCTGGCCGGGAAGGGCAGGGTATAAATAATAATAATAATAATTATTATTATTATTATTATTATTATTATTATTATTATTATTATTATTATTTCCTCCATGAAAGGCTCGCTGCAGCAGTAATAGATTTTCAGTCTGACCCCACTGAACAAAGGGAGTCAGTCTCTCTCCCTCTTTCCCCCACGTATATGTGTGCATGCATGTGCATTCGTATAAACTTTGTAGTTCAATTTAGCTTGGGGGCTTTGACTTTTGGCCAGTGCGCTGCTTTTCCTTCGTACCGCTTCCAAGAGAGAAAAGCTGGGAGACAGATGTGCTCGGAAACCCCTGGGAAGCAGCTGGATCCCTCTATAAACACCAGCACGGTGGAGACTGGATCGTCCCCAACCTTAACATCTCTAATGTCTTCAGACACAAGCAAGGATTACATCACGAGGCTCTGCAGCCAGGTTCATGTGGAATCGACTGCTCAGCTGGCTGGATAGATTTTTTCTCCCAAAGAACCTGAGCTCCATGCGCTGCTTTTAGGAAGCTGAAACGTCTAGGATAAGCCAGATGGTCAGAGGAGCAGGCTGTTGCATGATGCTGCCCGCTACCTCGGACAATACACATCCGGGGTTGCCTTTAGGGCTAGCACTTCTAAGGCAAGCTTGCTTTTCCACAGTGAGCTGAAAATGGAGTTAAAACAGTGGTCCTGTTGTTGTTGTTTAGTCGTTTAGTCGTCTCCGACTCTTCGTGACCCCATGAACCAGAGCACGCCAGGCCCTCCTGTCTTCTACTGCCTCCTGCAGTTTGGTCAAACTCATGCTGGTCTCTTCGAGAACACTGTCCCACCATCTCGTCCTCTGTTGTCCCCTTCTCCTTGCGCCTTCCATCTTTCCCAACATCAGGGTCTTTTCCAGGGAGTCTTCTCTTCTCAGGAGGTGGCCAAAGTCTTGGAGCCTCAGCTTCAGGATTGTCCTTCCAGTGAGCACTCAGGGCTGATTTCCTTCAGAATGGAGAGGTTTGATCTTCTTGCAGTCCATGGGACTCTCAAGAGGGGTCCTACACAGTGCTATTTTGCTAGAAAATAGCAAACTCGCCATGGTAAAAAAAAAAAAATTAAAAAGGTAAAGGGCCCCTGGACGATTAAGTCCAGTCAAAGGCGACTATAGGGTTGCGGCGCTCATCTCGCTTTCAGGCCGAGGGAGCCAGCGTTTGTCCACAGACAGCTTTCTGGGTCGTGTGGCCAGCAGGACTAAACTGCTACTGGCACATGGAGGACCATGAGAGAAACCAGAGTGCATGGAAACGCTGGTTACCTTCCCACCCGAGTGGTACCTATTTATCTACTTGCACTGGCGTGCTTTCGAACTGCTAAGTTGGCAGGAGCTGGGACAGAGCAACTGCAGCTCACCCCGTCGTGGGGATTCGAACCGCCAACCTTCCGATCAGCAAGCCCAAGAGGCTTAGTGGTTTAGACCACAGCACCATCCCAAAACTCGCTATGAGTACCTGCCAGAGTGCTTTAGCAGTGGTTTTGACCTATAAAGCCTTAAACGGCTCAGGACCGCAATACCTCAAGGATTGCCTCTTTCCATATGAGCCTAGCTGGACCCTGAGATCATCATCTGAGGCCCTTCTTTGTGTGCCTCCTCCTCAAGAGGTCCGGAGGGGGGCAACACAAAAACAGGGCCTTTTCTGCAGTGGCTCCCTGTTTGTGGGACACTCTCCTCAGGGAAGTTTGCCTGGCGCTTTCATTATACACCTTTAGGCACCATGCAAAAACGATCCTCTTCAACCAGGCCTTTGGTAGATCTGTTTGACATCCAATACCCTTTTAAAATGTGGCTCAGAATGGGTGGGCTATGCTGGTCTATGAGTGTAATAAAGTTTTATATTATTGTATTGTACTGGAGAGGGAGTTATTGGGTTGTTGTCTTTAATGCTGATTATATATGTTGTGATGCCTCTGCTTTTTAAGATCTTGCCAACAAAGGTCCGTTTAGTTAAAGCTATGGTTTTCTCAGTAGTGATGTACGGAAGTGAGAGCTGGATCATAAAGAAGGCTGATTGCCGGAAAATGGATGCTTTTGAATTCTGGTGCTGGAGGAGACTCTTGAGAGTCCCATGGACTGCAAGAAGATCAAACCTCTCCATTCTGAAGGAAATCAGCCCTGAGTGCTCACTGGAAGGACAGATCCTGAAGCTGAGGCTCCAAGACTTTGGCCACCTCATGAGAAGAGAAGACTCCCTGGGAAAGACTCTGATGTTGGGAAAGAAGATGTTGGGACAGTGTTCTGGAAGCTACAAACATGAGTTTGACCAAACTGCGGGAGGCAGTGGAAGACAGGAGTGCCTGGCGTGCTCTGGTCCATAGGGTCACAAAGAGTCGGACACGACTAAACGACTAACCAACAACAACATATATGTTGTGATCTTTTCACTGAACCGCCCTGAGATCTCCGGGTGTAGGGCGGTATATAAACTCAAGTAATATTAATATTAATAGTAATGCACTTTAACTGCAGAAACTGAAATTTCAGGTTCGAGCTGGAATTCCCCTTGCAAAATACTGGACGTCTGGAGGTGACCTAAGACCACACTTGGCCCTGAAGGAGGATCATTCCCTCTTTCCGGCCAAGCTGTTATGTAAGGCACTTTACCAGGACATAAAACCCAAACCGCCCTTGAAAGTTTGGGATTCCCAGCGTTAAATCTGCCACCTTTTTATAGCAGGTCTGGGTTTGCGTGCCTTTGTGTTAACAAGACAATCCAGCTCCACTCTAAATATTTAGAAGTCAAGCTTGCTGAAGCCAGGGCTCCTTCGCCCGATCTGAACTCGGGATTCTACCTCTTTCCCTGTCACCACCCGGCCAAGAAAGGATTACCAGTGGACATCTTGTTTTGCTCCTGACGGAACACAAGAGCCGAGGGAAAGGACCATATAGATGTCAACGCTTTCAAATTCCCCAACTCCGGCCAAGATTTCCCTTTAGAACAACCTGCTCCTTGTGAGAAGCAAAACCACATCTCTCTTTCTGTCACCACAGCAGATTGCCGGAGGCGGTGGCTGCAAATGCTCAGAAGAGGGTTGCGAAAGGCCATAATAGGGGCTGTTTCGTTCTTAAATCGTATGTACTGTTTTTTTTAAAAAATAGCCAGGATTTCTAGGGATTTGCAAAGCATGGTTGGTTGTCAATTATAGCAGAAGGTTGCCTGGGGTTGGACTTATGCAGAAGAATGGTGGCAGGAACCAACTGCGGAAACCTCAGAAAGTAAGGCTCAGAGCCTGGGGAGTGGTGGTGGAACAACAATGGGTGGTCAGATGGAGAAGAGGGAAGCTGAGGAGGTTACAGGGCTTTGCGAGCTGAGAGAGTCTGTGGCAGGGAGCAGTTCAGACACAGAGGTAGAAGCAGAAGGGGGGGTCAAGAGGCAGCAATGAGGCAGGCTGGTGAAGAAACCAGGGTGTCATAATAATAGATAACACCAGTCTTGAAAGACCTACATTGGCTTCCAGGACGTTTCCAAGTACAATTCAAAGTGTTGGTGCTGACCTTTAAAGCCTTAAAGAGCCTCGGCCCTACATACTTGAAGGGGCATCTCCACCCCCATCGTTCTGTCCAGACACTGAGGTCCAGCTCTGAGGGCCTTCTGGCGGTTCCCTCACTGTGAGAAGCAAAGCTACAGGGAACCAGGCAGAGGGCCTTCTCGGTAGTGGCACCCGCCCTGTGGAACGCCCTCCCACAGATGTCAAAGAGATAAACAACTACCTGACATTTAGAAGTTTTTAATGTGTGACATTTTCATGTATTTTTCATTTTTGTTGGAAGCCACCCAGAATGGCTGGAGAAACCCAGTCAGATGGGCAGGTACAAATCATAAATGATGATGATTATGTATAGTAAAAGGGGTTCAAAGCTCTGTGTGTGAGAGAGACAGAGACAGAAACAGAGATGGAGACAGAGACCGACAGACAGACAGACAATTTGCAAACAGCCTTGATTCCTGGTCCAGGAAAAAGGTTTCATTGGCATCTGTCTATCTCGAGAGAGAGTACATTCAGTTTCTCGGATCAGATTTTTGTCCCCTTTATTATTGGAAATCTCGGGTGACTCCTTGGAAAAACAGCTAATACATTTACTGCAAGATTCTGATCCGAGTAGGTCTCTTTCTGTTGCCAGATTTCTGATAACAGTATTAGCTTATAAGAGGAAAAATGGATTACTCTATGATTATTGATTTTGCCTAAATAATATTGATTTATATTGATAATTTGATATTTTAAGCACTATATTGTTCTTATTTTAATGGAATTTAGAAATTTACGGTTTGAGATGTACTTGATTTAAACGTATTTTAATTTATTAATTTTACTTTGTTATACCTGTTTTGCTGTATGATCTATTGAATATGGGCCTATGGCCGTAATAAACTATCTATCTATCTCGAGAGAGAGTGCACCTCCAGGGCCTGAAGTCAAACCACTGGAAAATCACAGGGCCTGCTGTGGCTGTAGAATCATAACTGCTGCCTCCCACGTTGCTTTTGCTGCCTTAACAGCACCCATGTGACACACCCACACCCCCCCGGTAATGTGTCTGGAGGTCCTGGGCTGCCCAGACGACTAGACCCCCACCTCTTCCCGGCCTCGTAGATGTGGGCCAAAAGAAAGCAGATGTTTGGCACCAGCTTGGCTTGAAGCAGTTGCCGGAAGAAGAAATACAAGGCGCCTTGTGGACTCTGCTCCAGATTTGTGTAGGGTTTACTCCTGAGCCATTAAGGTGGGGAAGAAATAAATACGACAACAAGATGGTGCAAGTTTGCTTTTTAACGCATAGCAGAAGCCCAAAGCAGCTGTGCTACAGCCAGGGGGTGCAAAGCAAGGCCGGTGAGAGGGCTGTGGGTTGCAAATTAATCAAAGGGCCACATAAACAGGCCTTGAGGGCCACATTTGACCTCTGGGCCCAAGGTTCCTGAAATATACTCAGAGTCGAGAGTGGATTTCATGCTCTTTATTCAGCTCATAGTGGTGAGGAGGAATGAAAGTTTCCCCAAAGTATCTGCTTTATATACATTATTTACACAGTGGGCCCCACGTGATTGGCTAATTCCAGAATTCTCCTGTAGGCCAATCAGGTTGTGGATTCACTTCCATCTGGAGCTGGATTGGGTGGCTCCTGTGGACCAATCAGATTGCTGCATTATGGACCCTATTGTTCTCGGACCAATCAGACTGCTGCATTCTGAATCCTATTGTTCTAGGACCAATCAGACTGCTGCATTTTGGATCCTATTGTTCTAGGACCAATCAGACTGCTGCATTCTGAATCCTATTTTTCTAGGGCCAATCAGACTGCTGCATTTTGGATCCTATTGTTCTAGGACCAATCAGACTGCTGCATTCTGAATCCTATTGTTCTAGGACCAATCAGACTGCTGCATTTTGGATCCTATTTTTCTAGGGCCAATCAGACTGCTGCATTTTGGATCCTATTGTTCTAGGACCAGTCAGACTGCTGCATTTTGGATCCTATTGTTCTAGGGCCAATCAGACTGCTGCATTTTGGATCCTATTGTTCTAGGACCAATCAGACTGCTGCATTTTGGATCCTGTTCAGCTCAGTACATAACAATTCCCCACCACGAGTTGTGTAAATGCAACAAACGAATGTAAAGCCAGGCCCACAAGGGAACAAGGAGAGATCTGCTTCCCCGACTCTTCCTGAGCGGAAAAATAAACCCCGTGTTTCCTTCCTGAAGAGGTGCGAGTGCACTAAAAACCAGGGAGGCCCCTCCTGAACAAAACACTCCTAGGTTGCGGTTTTATCTTGGCAACCCCAGCAAGGCAACTCCTTGTTCCACATGAGATTAGCTCCCTGGCTCGACGCCAGGGGGAGAGGCAAGGCGAGGGTGGTGATTCACGGCTGACTCACCCAGAGGAGCTGGGAGAGGTGCAGCAGAGGGGGGGTCCGAGCCCAAGGAAGGTGGGCAAGGCGCCTTGCTGGTTGTTTTCTAGACAACCTCGCGAGGAAGGATGGGCAAATCAATCCCTTACTGTTTTTCCTCCCTTTCTCATTTTTCCACTCTTTTAACTTTTTTTTTTTTTGCACTGGTTTGCAAACTCCCCCCCCCCCCCTTTTTTAAAGTCCTCATTGGACAATTCACCAGCATCTCACAGGAAAAGAGATTATGGCTAAACAGTGGAACTGTCTCTCCAACTCTATGACTCTATTATTTTAGGACATATTTTCTTCCAATATTCCTGTATGCAATCTTGCCTAACGTACACCTTTTTGCAAAGCGATTCCCCCTAACTTAATACATTAAAAAATAAAATAAAATGAGAGGCACAAATACAAGATGGGTGACACCTGGCTTGAGGTACATGTGAAAAGGATCTAGGAGTCTTGGTTGACCACAAACTTGACATGAGCCAACAGTGTGACGCGGCAGCTAAAAAAGCCAATGCAATTCTGGGCTGCATCAATAGGAGTATAGCATCTAGATCAAGGGAAGTAATAGTGCCACTGTATTCTGCTCTGGTCAGACCTCACCTGGAGTACTGTGTCCAGTTCTGGGCACCACAGTTCAAGAAGGACACTGACAAACTGGAACGTGTCCAGAGGAGGGCAACCAAAATGGTCAAAGGCCTGGAAACGATGCCTTATGAGGAACGGCTAAGGGAGCTGGGCATGTTTAGCCTGGAGAAGAGGAGGTTAAGGGGTGATATGATAGCCATGTTCAAATATATAAAAGGATGTCACATAGAGGAGGGAGAAAGGTTGTTTTCTGCTGCTCCAGAGAAGCGGACACGGAGCAATGACTCCAAACTACAAGAAAGAAGATTCCACCTAAACATTAGGAAGAACTTCCTCACAGTAAGAGCTGTTCGACAGTGGAATTTGCTGCCAAGGAGTGTGGTGGAGTCTCCTTCTTTGGAGGTCTTTAAGCAGAGGCTTGACAACCATATGTCAGGAGTGCTCTGATGGTGTTTCCTGCTTGGCAGGGGGTTGGACTCGATGGCCCTTGTGGTCTCTTCCAACTCTAGGATTCTATGATTCTATGATTCTAATACACATTTTAATGCATTTTGAGACGTACTTTATCCCAGGGGTCAGCAAACTTTTTCAGCAGGGGGCCGGTCCACTGTCTCTCAGACCTTGTGGGGGGTCGGACTATATTTTTTGGGGGGGAGGGGGGCAAATGAACAAATTCCTATTGCCCACAAATAACCCAGATGCATTTTAAAGAAAAGGACACATTCCACTCATGTAAAATCACGCTGATTCCCAGACCGTCCGCGGGCCGGATTGAGAAAGTGATTGGGCCGGATCCGGCCACTGGGCCTTAGTTCGCCTACCCATGCTTTATCCCAATACAGTGGTACCTTGGGTTAAGAACTTAATTCGTTCTGGAGGTCCATTCTTAAACTGAAACTGTTCTTAACCTGAAGCACCACTTTAGCTAAGGGGGCCTCCCGCTGCCGCCGCACCACTGGTGCACAATTTCTGTTCTCATCCTGAAGCAAACTTCTTAACCCGAGGTACTATTTCTGGGTTAGCGGAGTCTGTAACCTGAAGTGCCTGTAACTTGAAGTGTCTGTAACCTGAGGTACCACTGTATATGACTTTTTGGCCACATGGCTTAGCTGGAGAAATGCATTGCGAAATTCAGAGAAGTGTGTTTTTCTTTTTCTTTTTAAATAATATTTAATTAAATTTTGAGAATAGCAACAAACAGAAAAAAGGAAAAACACATAAAAAGTATAAAAACACAAAAATACAAAATTTCAAAGTACACAAAATACAAACATTTAACATTAGAAAAGGAAAAAATAGAAAAAACAAAAATCCCTCTTCTTAATATCTCCTCTTTAACTCACTTATTTTCCTGACTTCCTCACGCCTCCCTTTTTTGTATCCCTTTTTAAAAAATTAATTCAGCAAATTCATATCCAATTAATTTATCTATTATCAATCCAATCTTGTTTTTTTTTACCTTGTTACTAGAACCCCTTCAGTTCATTTCAATGTCATCAACATTCAAAAATTTTACAATATTTCTGTAGATAAATTTTAAACTTCCTCCAATCTTCTTCCACCAGCTCCTCTCCCTGGTCTCGGATTCTGCCAGTCATTTCCGCCATTTCCATATAGTCTCAGAGAAGTGTGTTTTGAAGGATTCTGGTTTGCGTAATGTTTTGGAAATGGCGAGCTCAGTGGGTTAGAGTGTGGTGCTGAGAACGCCAGGGTTGCAGGCTTGATCCCCATATGGGACGGCTGCAGATTCCTTCATTGCAGGGGGTTGGACTAGATGATCCTTAGAATCCCTTCCAACTCTACACTTCTATTATTTTCTCCGCTTGAGAGTAAACAGCCAAAGAAAACAGGTGCCAGATCTAACTGCGTATTTCATCTCTTTTACAGCGGATCGTGAATGCGCTGCCGAAAGCCTCGTGTTGACTCACCTTTTCGTTTTTACAACAACCCTGTGATGTAGGCTAGGCTTATGCCCCGCAGAGGACCTTAAGTTCCATGAATAACCATAGTTTAGAGGTCCCGGGCCCTAAGGAAGTCCAACTATCCTCCAGGAGAGCCAGGGCCTTCTCAGTGATGGCTCCGACCTGGTGGAATGCTCTGTCTCATGAAACTAGGGCCCTTCAGGATTTAATCTCCTTCCGTCGGGCCTTTAAGACAGAGCTCTTCTGCCTGTCCTTTAATTTGAATTCAACCTGATCTTTTATTTCCTTTCTCTTCCCTCCCCTTTTATGAGACCCAACAGCTAATTCTCCCCTGGTCTCCTCGCTGGCCCAAGTAGGACCAATTCAGCCAGCTAGCCCTGGGGATTATTTAATGCTTATTTCCCCTAAATTGATTTTTGATTTTTGAATTTTATTGTTATTAACGTTTGTATACTGTATTTTATGCTGCTTTTATAATAGTTTTAAATTTGTTGTTAGACGCCCAGAGCCCAGTTTTTGAACCGGGAAGGGCAGGGTATAAATAAAAAAATATTATTAATTTATTATTAGGCTTAGAGGCAGTGCCTGCCCCCCCCCCCGACCCCGGTCGCCCAGTGAGCTTCACGACGGAGTTGAGGGCAGGATTCAAACTCAGGTCTCCCATCTCTTCGACCAATGCTCTAACCACTACACCACCACTGCCTGTTGGTACTACACCTCCCACTATCCCTGGCCATTGGCCAATGAAGCAGGGGCTGAAGGGACTTGGAGTCCAAAATCTGGTGGGAAACAGCCCCCCCCCCAGCCCTCTATAGACTTACTTATCTGAGTGGAAGTGTACCTGCAGCTTTGATCTGGATTTGGGAGGAAGCAACCTGTGCCCAGGAAAAAAGGAAAAGCAATTGAGAACACAAGTCAGAACAAAGGTTTGAGGTTTGGGTAACTCAGTGGCAGCTGGACGCGACGGATTGGGTGGGAGAGCAGCTTGGGGCCGCTCTTGCTAAGCTGGTACTTGTCTGCCTCCTGGCGGCCGAAATATGAGCTGCCTCCTAGTTTCAAACTCGAGGAACAAAGGCGAGCAACTCTCCTTACCTAACGGATTCAGGAAAGGCACACCATTCTTCATTCGGTGAGGGCTGGGCAGGGGAATGGCCTGTGGAACTCCTTGCCACAGAGTGCCACAATGATGGAAGGGAGCAGAAAGGTGTTTGTGGGGAAACCCAGGTATCTGGTTGGCCACCGTGAGAAGGGGATTATAGCCTAGAAGGGCTACTGGCCTTATCCAACAGACACACAGAGAGACACACACATACTGTATATATTCTTTATTGCAAAATAAATAATAAATAAATAAATACCCAGTATAAAATTATGAGTGCACAAGGTAAAACAAGACATGAAAAAGATCACAATAGTTAAGATACACCTGTGTAAAAAAGACAACAGAAAGAAAAACTTGTAAACTGACAAGGTTGTAACAGTGGTACCTCAGGTTAAGAACTTAATTCATTCTGGAGGTCTGTTCTTAACCTGAAACTGTTCTTAACTTGAGGTACCACTTTAGCTAATGGGGCCTCCCGCTGCCGCCGCCACGCGATTTCTGTTCTCATCCTGAAGCAAAGTTCTTAACCCGAGGTACTACTTCCGGGTTAGTGGAGTCTGTAACCTGAAGCGCCTGTAACCTGAAGCGTCTGTAACCCGAGGCACCACTGTATTGTACGTATCCTAAACTTAACCTAATACAGTGTTTATAATAATTTTTTCCAAATATTGCAAAATTTGTCCACGGCAAGTCTACGTTTCTACACGAGAGGCTTCCTTGCGGTATAATAATAATAATAATAATAATAATAATAATAATAATAATAATAATTTATGACTTATACCCCGCACATCTGGCCGGGTTTCCCCAGCTGCTCTGGGCGGCTCCTAACAAAATATTAAAAACATAATAAAACATCAAACATTAAAAACTTCCCTAAACAGGGCTGTCTTCAGATGTCTTCTAAAAGTCAGGTACAGTCATACCTCGGGTTACAAACTTCAGGTTCGTTTTTTTGGGTTATGGACCCACCAAAACCCAGAAGTACCGGAATGTGCATGTGCAGAAGCGCTAAATCGTGCTTTGCGCATGCTCAGATGCACCGAATCGCAATCCGCGTGTGTGCAGACATGGCGCTGTGGATTGCGAACGCTGCGGGTTGCGAACGTGCCTCCCGCACGGATCACGTTCGCAACCCGAGCGTCCACTGTCGTCGTTTATTTCCTTGACATCTGGTGGGAGGGAGTTCCACAGGGCCTTATGATCTGGAGGTTTCTCACTTTCCTTCAGATTCCTTAGATTTCCTTTTTTAAAACAAAACAACAACAACACACAGCTCACTTGTCTCTGCTTGCAAGTTGCCACCTTGATTTTTTTCCACGCAGTGACAACCAGACCGCCAGCGCAACCTCTGTGGCCTCTCTGCTCCATGAAATACACATGTGGGAAAACCTGTTTGAGGGAGAGCGTTCAGCCTGAGGCTAGGAAACTGCTGAGATGACTCCATCAGCTGGAGACTTTCTGTATTATGGCTTGATGCAGACAGATAAGGCAGAGGGACTGGCTGCACATCTGCATTCTGGAGAAAGAAGCTATAGAAACGTTTTAAGTGCTAAAAGCTCGCGCCTTTTCCCCTCCTTCCCAAGGAAACAAAAATCCTTTTGGAAAAAGCATACCGTATTTTTCGCTCTATAGGACGCACCGGACCATAGGAGGGGGAGAACGGGGGGGGGGGGGAATCTCCCCCTCTCTGCTCAGCGTCCCTTCTGCGAAGCGGTAGGAGAAATGGAGCCCCTTCCATTTCTCCTCCCGCTTCGCTGAAGGGGCGCTGCACAGAGAGGGAAAACTGTGCAGCACCTCTCCAGCAAAGTGAAGCCTGGAGAGCAAGAGGGATCGGTGTGCACCGACTCCTCTCGCTCTCCAGGCTTCAGGCGGCTATCCGAAAGCTTTCAGAGTGCAGCGGGAACTCCTGCTGTGCTCCGAAGGCTTGCAGATAGCTGCCTGAAGCCCCTGGAGCGCAGCGGGCGTTCCCTGAGCTCCGGGGGCTTCAGGCGGCTTCAGCGAAAGCAACGCGAAGCCTCCAGAGCGCGGGGGGAGCTCTCCCTCTGCGCTTCGGAGGCTTTGTGTTGCTATCACTGAAGCCAAGGAGCCTGCATTCGCTCCATAGGACGCACACCCATTTGCCCTTCATTTTTGGAGGGGAAAAAGTGCATCCTATAGAGCGAAAAATACGGTAGTTCGCAACCCAGGGTGCTCCCAGGTGACCTGTCATTCAAACTTTGTCCTGATTCGCTTGCAGGGAGATATGGGGACATTGGCACTCTATACCTCCAAAGCGCATTCGAAGGACGTTGCTTCTCTCAAAGAATTCTGGGTACAAGCAACTCCCCATTTATGTGGGGGTTACGTCCGGGGGCACCGCACATTTATGAGAAATCACACGTCTTTAAAACACCACTAGAAAGCCGGCAAACACCCTCTAAAACACTCGAAAAACCCTTTTAAAAACCAGCGGCATTTGCCAGGAGCAAAACTCCACCACCGTCACTCGCTCCAAATTTCCTCGCTCAAACACCACAGGCCTCAATGTTCAGTGCAAGGCACTGTTTTCGTGATTTTTCACCCTTTCTGTGCTGTTTTAGGATGGTTTTTGCCATTTTTAATGTCCCGGATTCGGCACAACGCACATGCGCACGCAGTTGCACATTGGATGCACGAGAATTGGTTGTTGCCCGTACCGCTCACTAGGTGTTAAGTTGTGGGTGAACATATCAGACGACACAGCGATTCTTCAAACAGCTCTTGTTTATTCAGAGGCCAGAACAGAACTGAACTGAAGGCCTCAGTCAGCCTGCTTATATAGAGCTCCAGTACAACGTTACTGTAACAACTTTCTAAAACTATCCAATCACTGAACGTCCCTTTCGATCCTTCATTTGCATAACTATCTACAGTATCCTCCTGCTGGCCCAGGGTGAGAACTTCAGTACATAACACTAGGGTTGCCATATTTTTGGCAAAGTTTTTGAGCTTTTTTCAGTTTTGCCCAGAGTTGTCGAGGTTTCTTTTTTTGAGCTCTTTTTAAGGAAATCCGCCAAAATCTGCACTTCCAACACGGGTTGCCGTAAGTCCGCACACTGAAGTGATTTCCACCTGGACACATTCCGACGGCCGAATCCTGGAAACGTCCGGAAAACTCTGGACAACCCCACCACTCACAGAGTTACAACGCCCAGAATCCCTGAACTAACAACATGAGCAAAACCCTTTATGGGTAAAGAAAATGTTTCAAAGGTGCTTTGAAGGTAACATACCCTCAAGGTTTCCTGATTTTCCAAGGACAAAGTTCAGAATTATGCAATTCGTCCCAACTTCTGATTTGATCCCAGAATATCCCCATTTCCCCTGCCAGTAACACTGGAATTAAGGGGTTTTCTGAGGACATTGGAAAGCTTGTGTCCCGTGTCCCGTTGGTATTGTGGTGGTGGAAAGACTCTGCGGCAAGTTTTGTTGGGGATAACTCAGACTGAAAATCCCAGGTGTCAAAAAACGTTATTTATGAATTTGCATTTAGGCAAATCTTGGGTGCCCTGCCCAGTAGTGATGTATGGAAGTGAGAGCTGGACCATAAAGAAGGCTGATCGCTGAAGAATTGATACTTTTGAATTCTGGTGCTGGAGGAGACTCTTGAGAGTTTCCTGCTTGGCAGGGGGTTGGACTCGATGGCCCTTGTGGTCTCTTCCAACTCTATGATTCTATGATTCTATGATTCTATGACTGCAAGAAGATCAAACCTATCCATTCTGAAGGAAATCAGCCCTGAGTGCTCACTGGAAGGACAGATCCTGAAGCTGAGGCTCCAAGACTTTGGCCACCTCATGAGAAGAGAAGACTCCCTGGAAAAGACCCTGATGCTGGAGAAGATGGAGGGCACAAGGAGAAGGGGACGACAGAGGACGAGATGGTGGGACAGTGTTCTCGAAGCTATGAACATGAGTTTGACCAAACTGCGGGAGGCAGTGGAAGACAGGAGTGCCTGGCGTGCTCTGGTCCAGGGGGTCACAAAGAGTCGGACATGACTAAACGACTAAAAACAACAACATTTAGGCAAAACTACTGAATTCACTATGTTTCTAAAGCACTATGGCAGTGATGGTCTAGCTGTCAAGCACATTATTTGTATGCAAGCCCAGGGAACATTTTAGGTCTTTCAGAGACCATTTGTGGGCTCATGTACCCCTCTATTCTGTCTTGGATAGACCGCACCTGGTGTCCTGTCTTCAGTTCTAGAAGCCACAATTTAAGAAGGATGTTGACAAGCTGGAAAGGGTGCAGAGGAGGGCGACGACAAAGATGGTCAAGGGTTTGGAAACCAAGCCTGATGAGGAATGGTTGAAGGAGCTGGGCTGATTAGCCAGGAAAAGATGAGACTGAGAGGAGATAGGAGAGTCATCTTCCAATATCTCAAGGGCTGTCACACAGAGGATGGAACAAGCTTGTTGTCTCCTGCTCCTAAAGGTAGGAACCGAACTCATGGTTTCAAGTTACAAGAAATGGGAACATTCTTTCATATGTGGTGGACCTGTAAAAGGGTAAAAGAGTATTGGGAAATAATCCATAATGAATTGAAAAAAAATGTTTAAAAGTACTTGTTTAAAAAAACAAAGTCCTTTTTGTTGGAGATAATTCAGACGGAAATTCCCAGGTGTTAAAAAAGGTTATTTATGCATGCCACTATTGCGGCCCGTGTTTTGTTAGCCCCAAAATGGGAAATGAATGAGATCTCAACTGAAGAAGAATAGCAACTTAAGCTGACAGAATATGCACGGCTTGCAGACTTGACATATAGAATAAGAGAACATGAACATGCTTTTAGAGAAGATTGGGAAACATTTATTGAATATATGGGGGGGGGAATTGTGCACACCTGAAAACGTCGGCAGCATCGAGATAAATTCAACAGCATAAATAAGTTTTGACGAATGCAATAATGGAATACAGTGGGCACTCAGGTTGCGAACATGATCCATGCGGGATGCACATTCGCAACCTGCAGTGTTTGCAACCCGCTTCTGCGCACGCGCAGGTTGCGACTCGGCGCTTCTGCACATGTGCAAAGTGCGATTTAGCGCTTCTGTGCATACGTGACCGCCGAAACCCGGAAGTAACCCATTCTGGTACTTCCGGGTTTTGGCGGTCCGTAACCCGAAAAAACACAACCTGAAGCGGCTGTAACCCGAGGTATGACTGTACTGAATGGTTTAGGTTTTGTAAAATATGCAGGGATATGTGATATGCAAAATGAACCGTGGAAAGAGAAGAAGGGAAGTCACTGATATTTTAAGGATGTTTGTTAAAATGAGTATTTTAAATTGCAAAACATAAAATTTAATAAAAATTATATATATATAAAAAGAAAAATAAATGCTCTGTGGCAGGGTGGGTGTGTGTGCGTGTGTGCGTGTGTGCAGTTGTGTCTCTCGATGCAAGGTCCCTTTCCTTTGAAGCCTAGACTTTGCACTTCTAAGCTTTCACCCGAGCCAGTATGCAAGCTTTAAACGCAAGCTGTTTGAGGGTGATTGCTGAGGGAGAGTGCTGCAGCTTGTTCATAGCTCCTGAATTTTCTTAAATGCTAACACATGACGTGGGGCCCCATCCAGGAGACTTAAGAGCTCTCCACCCCTACATGAAGATAAAAAATATATGTATTTGGCACGCAAACAGCTCCTTTACTGTAAGGCCTAGCAAAGGGGCTTGGTTACGGCAAGGGAAAAATGTCGAGCCGCACCTCTCTGGGGCTTGGCTCTCTTGTCCCGACAGCGTCCAAACTAAACAAAGAGTTTAGCTCACAGATGAAACTGGTTAAGGGGAAATTGGGGAGGGGGGCTTGCAGCCTGCCTGCAGGAAGAGGCCAATCTATGGGGAAGGTGAACGGGGCAGCATGGAAACGATTAAGCAAGTTCCCCGAAACAGGCAGGTCTGTGGGAAACCGGAAAGCATACCCCACAAATGTGTGTCCCCCCAAAAAGGGGACATCTCATTTTTTATCGCAAGATAAATTCTGTACTTTGGATTTAAAGCACTGTTAAGACCAGTAGGGATGCGGGTGGCGCTGTGGGTTAAACCACAGAGCCTAGGACTTGCTGATCAGAAGGTTGGCGGTTCGCATCCCCGTGAGGGGGTGAGCTCCCATTGCTCGGTCCTAGCTCCTGCCAACCTAGCAGTTCGAAAGCACAAACTGCAAGTAGATAAATAGGTACCGCTCCAGCGGGAAGGTAAACGGCGTTTCCATGCGCTGCTCTGGTTCGCCAGAAGCGGCTTAGTCATGCTGGTCACATGACCTGGAAAAACTGTCTGCAGACAAACGCCGGCTCCCTCAGCCAGTAAAGCGAGATGAGCACCACAACCCCAGAGTCGGCCATGACTGGACCTAGTGGTCAGGGGTCCCTTTACCAGCGGGAAGGTAAATGGCGTTTCCATGCACTGCTCTGGTTCGCCAGAAGCGGCTTAGTCATGCTGGCCACATGACCCGGAAACTGTACACCGGCTCCCTTGGCCAATAAAACGAGATGAGCGCTGCAACCCCAGAGTCGGACATGACTGGACCTAATGGTCAGGGGTCCACATGTGGTGGACGTGCAAAATAACAAAAGCATTCTGGGAAATGATGTATAACAAGTTGAAAAAAAATGTTTAAAATAATGTTTGTGGAAAAACCAGAAGCTTTTTTACTAGGGATTTTAGGTGCAGAGATACCAAAGGAGCAGAAACGACTATGTATGTACGCAACCCCATTTTGGTTGCCAGCATCTCGCAAGATTTCGCGGCACGTTTTCCCCTCAGAAAAAGTGCTTTTCTGTGGCAGAGGTCTTGCTTTGGGGCACTGTGCCTGGAAAATGCGGCGGTGGGGTGTTGGGGGGGGGGGAGGAAGGAAACCACGCAGTGAGATCATGGCAAACCCAAACGGCCGGCGTGCTTTCATGAGAAAGAACAGGAAGATGGCGTCCGGGAAAATGGCGTTCCAAATTTTGACCGCAGGATCAAACTCTCTTAAAGTCATCCAAGTTGGTGGCCGTCACAGGCTCCTGCAGAACACAGTTCCATAGATGAACTGCGCTGCACAAAGAAGTCTTTTCTTCCATCTGCCCTGAATTTTGGATCCCTTCCAGTCGGGATTCAGGCCTCACCATGGGACTGAAACTGCCTTGGTCGCGCTGGTCGATGATCTCTGGCGGGCTAGGGACAAAGGTGAGAGCTGTTTCCTAGTTCTGCTGGATCTCTCAGTGGCCTTTGACACCATCGACCATAACATCCTTCTGGACCGCCTAGAGGGGCTGGGAGCTGGGGGCACTGTTATACAGTGCTTCCGATCCTTCCTTCTGGGCCGTGTTCAGAATGAATGTTCAGACCCCAGGGCTCTCACTTGTGGGGTGCCTCAGGGCTCTATCCTCTCCCCCATGCTTTTCAACATCTACATGCAGCCGCTGGGAGAGATCATCAGGGGGTTTGGGCTGGGTGTCCATCAATATGCAGATGATACCCACCTCTACCTCTCTTTTAAATCAGAACCAGTGAAGGCGGTGAAGGTCCTGTGTGAGTGCCTGGAGGCGGTTGGAGGATGGATGGCGGCTAACGGATTGAGTCTGAATCCTGACAAAACAGAAGTACTGTTTGGGGGGACAGGAGGCAGGCGGGTGTGGAGGATTCCCTGGTCTAAAATGGGGTAACTGTGTCCCTGAAGGACCAGGTGCATAGCCTGGGAGTCATTTTGGACTCACAGCTGTCCATGGAGGCACAGGTCAATTCTGTGTCCAGGGCAGCTGTCTGCCAGCTCCATCTGGTATGCAGGATGAGACCCTCTCTGCCTGCAGACTGTTTCGTCAGAGTGGTGCATGCTCTAGTTATCTCCCGCTTGGACTACTGCAATGCCTACTGACTCTGATATTAGAGGAGGTGCATGCATAGATAGCCAGTGTTGTTCAACTTCCCCATGAAGAGGGATTGACTATTCACTCGGAGAATCGTAACTCCGGGCCAGGGCCAGCCCAAGACATTTTGCCACCCGAAGCAGACCCCAAAATGGTATCTCCCTTCCCTGTCAGGGAAGAAAGGGTGAGGGAAGACCTACATCGCAGACAAGGGGAAAAGAATGATCGACATCATTATCTGCTGCCCCATGGATCTTGCCGCCTGAGGCATTCGCCTCATCTTGCCTCATGGGTGGGCCGGCCCTGCTCTGGATGAGGAATCAACGTCTCCTAACAACTCTCAGCACCCTGAACAAACTACAGGTGCCAGGATCCCTTGAGGTGGGCACCCATGAGCATTAAACTGGTCTTAAAGGTAAAGGGACACCTGAACATTAGGTCCAGTCGTGGCCGACTCTGTAGTTGCGGCACTCATCTCACTTTATTGGCCGAAGGAGCCGGCGTACAGCTTCCGGGTCATGTGGACAGCATGACTAAGCCGCTTCTGGCGAACCAGAGCAGTGCACGGAAACGCCGTTTACCTTCCCGCCGGAGCGGTACCTATTTATCTACTCGCACTTTGACGTGCTTTCGAACTGCTAGGTTGGCAGGAGCAGAGACCAAGCAACAGGAGCTTACCCCGTCGTGGGGATTCGAACCGCCGACCTTCTGATCGGCAAGTCCCAGGCTCTGTGGTTTAACCCACAGCGCTGCCCATGTCCCTACTGGTCTTAACAGTGCTTTAAATCCAAAGTACGGAATTGGTCCAGGTCTCAGCAGTGCAGAATACAATGGAACAATTATTCGTAACTTGGAAACTATTAACACAACTTAAAATCCAGACAAGATTTAAATTTTCCGTTTTGGGGTGTTGTTAGAATCATAGAATCATAGACTCATAGAGTTGGAAGAGACGACAAGGGCCATCGAGTCCAACCCCCTGCCAAGCAGGAAACACCATCAGAGCACTCCTGACATATGGTTGTCAAGCCTCTGCTTAAAGACCTCCAAAGAAGGAGACTCCACCACACTCCTTGGCAGCAAATTCCACTGTCGAACAGCTCTTACTGTCAGGAAGTTCTTCCTAATGTTAAGGTGGAATCTTCTTTCTTGTAGTTTGGAACCATTGCTCCGTGTCCGCTTCTCTGGAGCAGCAGAAAACAACACATTTCTATGGATTTTAAAAAATAGTTAGGGAATCTTTTACTCTTCAGATCAAGGTCCTTATGTATGGTAGTATTTGCTGCCTGCTTAAATTGTAATTTTGCTGGAACATTAATATAAACAACTGGTTCCGATATTGTACCTGGTTTTTAGGTTACCGCAGCTGACTATTTGTTCCGAATGCTTTTGTGATATACTGGTTTTAAACATTCTAAGCCGTCCAGCGGTGCTGGGAGGGTGGAGTGCACGTTTTCTAAATTACTAAAGCAATAAATAAAGGGCAGGCTGTGAACCTGTGCCCGCGAGTGTGTCTGAAATCCAGAGGTGGTGCGGAACATTAATGAGAAAACCAGATCCCCTGGACCAACAGGCCATTAAGGCTCAGCTTGCTCCTCCTCTAAACATTGCTGAAAAGTCTTTCACCCCCACCCCGTGTGTGTGTGTGTGTGTGTGTGTGTGTGTGGCAACTTCCTGCCTGGAAAATCCCTGCAGCTGTTTCAGCTCAGCTTTCACTGTGATTTCATGTTACCACGAGCAATTTTTTTTTGCATTGCTCCTTCTTTGCCCAGCTTTGTGAACAACAACAAAATAATAATAATAATAAATTTTATTTATAGCCCGCCCTCCCCGGCTAACACCAATAAAATTACAGGAAAAACATAATAGGATAAAGCTATTTTAAAATGCAGGTTAAAATGCAATTTAATATGCAGCCCCATTTTAAAAATAGCCAATAGATCTTCTTCTTCTTCTCGTCATCATCATCATCATCATCAAACTGCAATGTTCATTCACTGCAGCGTATCTTCGACACCCCAACTTTGACGAGCACTGAACACACAGGGGCTACCTTGAACTGAGCCTGACCTCTGGATCCAACGAGCTTAGTACTGTCAACACAGGCTGGCAGCAGCCAGTGGCGTCAAGTCCGTGGAGTAGGGGCTGGCGGGTCCTTCCCCAAAGCCCATGAAGCTTCTGCTCGGATTAGGGAGGCAGGCACGATGTTCTAGGGGGTCCAAGAGCCCTCCCGCAATCTGCCCAAAGTCCGCCCAGCTTTGGGGAGACAGCAGCAGGGCTCCAACATCTTGTAAAGGTAAAGGGACCCCTGACCATCAGGTCCAGTCGTGTCCGACTCTGGGGTTGCGGCGCTCATCTCGCTTTTTTTGGCTGAGGGAGCCGGCGTACAGCTTCCGGGTCATATGGTCAGCAGGACTAAGCCACTTCTGGCAAACCAGAGCAGCGCACGGAAATGCCATTTACCTTCCCGCCGGAGTGGTACCTATTTATCTATTTGCACTTGATGTGCTTTCGAACTGCTAGGTTGGCAGGAGCAGGGACCGAGCAACGGGAGCTCACTCCGGCGCGGGGATTCGAACCGCCGACCTTCTGATCGGCAAGTCCTAGGCTCTGTGGTTTAACCCACAGCGCCACCCGCATCCCTCCAACATCTTGTAAGAGGCCCCAAAGCCTGAGAAGCTTCTGCCTCGCTTAGGGAGGGAGGGGCGATGCTGCCATGCATGTTGCAACACCACACCACCCCCGTATCACCCTGGCAAGCTGCTGCCTATGGCCCTAACTTTTCCCCTACAAAAAAAATGCACTGCTCGCCACTGGCGGTAGCCAGTGAGATGCCGTGATTTGAACCCAAGGCCTTCTTCATGCAGGTAGATGTTCTGCCACCAATCAAAAATCCTGCTTCAAATGTATTTTGGAAGTGTAAGGAGACAGAAGGCACATTCCACCACATGTGGTGGACGTGCGAGAGAAAAAAGCATTCTGGGAAATGATTTATAACAAGTTGAAGAAAAGGTTTAAAATAACGTTTGTGGAAAAACCAGAAGCCTTTTTACTAGGGATTTTCGGTGCAGAGATACCAAAGGAGCAGAAACGACTATATATGTATGCGACGACAGCAGCGCGGATACTACGGGCCCAGAGATGGAAAGAAGATTAAAGTCCCGACCAGAGAGGAATGGCTGATGAAGATGATGGAACTATGCCGAAATGGGGAAAATGACCGGGAAAATCGGAAACCAGGAAGAGAGAAACTTTAATAAGGGATGGGAGAAATTTACAAATTATTTAGGAGAACACTGTAAACAACTAAAAGCTTTGGCAGGATTTGAGTAACGCTTGTAATGTACTACAGTGGTACCTCAGGTTAAGTACTTAATTCGTTCCAGAGGTCCGTACTTAACCTGAAACTGTTCTTAACCTGAAGCACCACTTTAGCTAATGGGGCCTCCTGCTGCTGCCGCGCTGCCGGAACACGTTTTCTGTTCTCATCCTGAAGCAAAGTTCTTAACCTGAAGCACTATTTCTGGGTTAGCAGAGTCTGTAACCTGAAGCGTATGTAACCTGAAGCGTATAACTCGAGGTACCACTGTATAAGGTAAAAATGGATTACAGTGGATGCTAGGGTTGCGAACGTGATCCGTGCGGGAGGCACATTCGCAACCCGCGGCGTCCGCAACCTGCAGCGGCGCGTCTGCCCATGCACAGGTTGCGATTCGGTGCTTCTGCGCATGCGCAAAGCACACTTTAGCGGTTCTGCGCATGCGTGACCGCCAAACCCCGGAAGTAACTCATTCCGGTACTTCCGGGTTTCGGCGGTCCGCAACCCGAAAAAATGCCACCTGAAGTGTCTGTAACCCGAGGTATGGCTGTATTTTAAGATAAATGGAGAAAATATATGATGCAGTTGAAAAAGACTGAAAATGGAAACCATGGAAGGGTGGAAGTCTAAGGGTTCAGGGAACATTTAGATGTTGATGATTATGTCTAACGTTTGAATTTAAATGTGTAGTGTAAAACTGAATAATTTTTTTTTTAAAAAAAGAAATAAATCCATATCTGTATGGCATTTTCCTGCTTGACCCTTCCCCTCTGGTTATTTTTTTTGTTTTTGGAGGATTGCTTCCCTGTCTTCCCAGGATGCCTGGGGTACGTGGACTGGGGGAGATCAGCCTGGGCTACACATCCGGACTGCAGATAACACAGGAGCAAAAACACCTCTTTTGCCCTTCCCCATTAAATGTGAGCTGTGGAACCAAATGCTTCGCCCTCTCCGTTTTTTTGAGATTTCCGCTGAGGCGCACAGCACCCAGCCACTGTGTTGTCTTTGGACCATGGTGGCGACTTTGGAACGAAGCTGCAAACCGTGATCCAGTTTCCCTTCCTCCTTGCGGGCCAAGGTCAACAAATTGTCCAGGCAGGAACCGGCAAAATGCAGAATCAGGAGAAATTGTTAGCGGTGTAGGGTCTGTAAGGAGAGACAGGTCAGCCCCAAAGCTGCATCTGGTAATGTCTGGATTGCAGAAGTCTTGAGTCAACTGAGACAGCTCAGCTGGGAGAGCACAAGACTCATACTCTCAGGGTTAGGGGTTTGAGCCCCATGTTGGGCAAAAGATTCCTGCATTGCCGCGTGTTAAGCTATGGTTTTCCTAGTAGTGATGTGTAGAAGTGAGAGCTGGACCATAAAGAAGGCTGATCGCCGAAGAATTGATGCTTTTGAATTCTGGTGCTGGAGGAGACTCTTGAGAGTCCCATGGACTGCAAGAAGATCAAACCGATCCATTCTGAAGGAAATCAGCCCTGAGTGCTCACTGGAAGGACAGATCCTGAAGACTTTGGCCACCTCATGAGAAGAGAAGACTCCCTGGAAAAGACCCTGATGTTGGGAAAGATGGAGGGCACGAGGAGAAGGGGATGACAGAGGACGAGATGGTGGGACAGTGTTCTCGAAGCTACCAATATGAGTTTGACTCAACTGCGGGAGGCAGTGGAAGACAGAAGTGCCTGGAATGCTCTGGTCCAGGGGGTCACGGAGAGTCGGACAAGACTAAACAATTAAACAACAACAGACTAAATGACCCTTGTGGTTTTTTCTACCTCCATGGAAGGTAGAAATGATTATGCCCTGAGGTGCTCTTGCCTTTTTATTTCCTTAATAATAATAATAATTTTTTATTTATATCCCGCCCTCCCCAGCTGAAGCCGGGCTCAGAGCAGCTAACGACAGTAAAAATAACACCGTTTACATAAAATCACAATCAATTAATTGAAATACATTCTAAAATCAATTCATTCTAAAATCAATTCAGAGTCAAATTAATGGCAGCCATTGGGCTGGAGTTCTATGAGGATTACCCAAGGGGGGGGGGTCAGGCTGTGCCTTGGCCAAAGGCCTGGTGGAACAGCTCCGTCTTGCAGGCCCTGCGGAAAGATATCAAGTCCTGCAGGACCCATGTCTCTTGGGACAGAGCGTTCCACCAGACTGGGGCCACAGCCGAAAAGGCCCTGGCGCTGGTTGAGGCCAGCCTAACCTCCCTGTGGCCCGGGATCTGCAAGATGTTTTTTGTTTGAAGACCGTAAGGTCCTCTGTGGGACATACCAGGAGAGGCGGCCCCATAGGTACAAGGGTCCTAGGCTGTATAGGGCTTTAAAGGTTAAAACCAGCACCTTGAACCTGATCCTGTACTCCACTGGCAGCCAGTGCAGCTGATATAGCACCGGGTGACAGAGGACCCCGTAAGGAGTCTCACCGCGGCATTCTGCACCCGCTGGAGTTTCTGGGTCAGTCTCAATGGTAGACCCGTGTAGAGTGAGTTACAATAATCTTCTCTCCAGCTCAAGGGTTCTCGGCATAGCCGTCAACTTTCCGCTTTTCTTGCGAGGAATCCTATTCGGAATAAGCCAACTTCCCTTAAAAAAAGGGAGACGTTGACAACTATGGTTCTCGGTCCTCCTCCATCCAATTTTGGCTTCAGGTGCACATTGTTCCTGGGCCTTCTCTCCAGGAAAGGCAAATCCCACTTCTGACACCAATGTTGCATAACTCGGACACCATCCCCGCTCTCTGCTGAGCGGTTGCAAGATCCCAGGGGGGTTCCAGGCACTCACTCCGGTTTCGTGCTCCTTTGGGAGAACTGAAGACGGAGCAGAGACTGTGGTAGTTTTAAGAAATGATTTATTCACCTTCAGTCTGCATGGAAGGGAGCCCAGATATTACAGTACGGTCATTCCAAGAGGCACTGTTCCCCACATAGCAAAGCAGCACTGGAGTCCAAGGCATCTCTGCCCATCATAGCTGTCAACGTTTCCCTTTTTTAAAGGGAAATTCCCTTATTCCGAATAGGATTCCTCGCAAGAAAAGGGAAAAGTTGACAGCTATGCTCCCGATCACAAGAGTTGGGAAGGGACAGATAATTCCAGAACCTCCCGCAAGTAAGAAGGGTGTGTGTAGATACTAAGCTATTGTTCCAAAGGCAAAATGTACCGTATTTTTCCATCTATAAGACGCCCTCCCCCCCATGTATAAGGCGCCCCCTATTTTGGGGGACTCAGATTTAAGAAAATGGGGGGAGATGTATCCGTGTATAAGACGCCCCCAAATTTTGGGCATTATTTTTAAGGGGGGGGGGAAACCTAGTCTTATACACGGAAAAATACGGTATATCCATTGCCCCACCCACTTTTACCTCTAGTCCCACCTGCCTGCGATTGGCGTGTGGCCCTTAGAAGATGGCCCAGCAAGAAACATGGCCCTCAGGCTGAGCGACGGTTCCCCACTCTTGGCTCAATGTATAGATTCAGGTCAGACCAAAGAAAACGTCCACATGAGAAGGGACATTGCACAGAGCGAACATAAACCCAAGACGCTGGCTACATTATTAGAAGAATTGAGGTTTATTTGTGTCTCGTTAAGACGGAGGCCATTCCACAGAATCCATTGACGAGGTAGTCACCAAAGGATATACTCCTTGTCTCCTACGACTGGGTTGTCTCTGAAAAATGCCCATCTCCAGGGGAAAAGTCTGAGACCAGCAGCCATCACGCAACAACAATACAGGGCCTTTTCTGTGGTGGCTCCCCGTTTGTGAAATGCTCTCCCCAGGGAGGTCTCGCCTGGCTCCATCATTACACACCTCCTTTTTAAACCTGGGCTTTTGGGCCCGAACGGGAAAAGTTTCAAGATTGATGTTTTATCGTGTTTTTAATATTCTGTTGGGAGCCGCCCAGAGCAGCTGGGGAAGCCGAACCAGATGGGCGGGGTATAATTTGTTGTTGTTGTTGTTGTTGTTGTTGAGCTGCTCCAGAGGGGAGGACCCAAACAAGTGCATGGTGCTGACCTTTAAAGGCCTAAATGGCCTCGGTCCAGTAGACCTGAAGGAGCGTCTCCACCCCCATCGTTCTGTCCAGATGCTGAGGTCCAGCTCCGAGGGCCTTCTGGCGGTTCCCTCACTGTGAGAAACAAAGCTCCAGGGACCCAGGCAGAGGGCCTTCTCAGTGGTGGCGCCCGCCCTGTGGAATGCCCTCCCATCAGATGTCAAGGAAATATGCAGCTATCTTATTTTTAAAAGACATCTGAAGTCAGCCCTGTTTAGGGAAGTTTTTAATGTGTGATATTTTCATGTATTTTTTAATCTTTGTTGGAAGCCGCCCAGAGTGGCTGGGGAAACTCAGCCAGATGGGCGGGGTACAAATAAATTATTATTATTATTATTATTATTATTATTATTATTATTATTATTATTGACAATGATGGTGCCAGGAGAGCCTTCCCTCCACAGTACCCTTGACGCTGGGATTTGAGAGCCCATCAACGTCTGGAGGGTCCCAGCGATCCCCGTTTCTGACCCACAAAAATGAACTCTGCTTCATAGTTCGCACCCATTGTGAAGCAAGGACGACAGTCTCTCCACTCGCACCCGCAATTGGAGCCTTGTGATAATAACACCGGGCAGATTTGCTGCAGGGATGACTGGCGGCTGTGCAAAATATCTTGCGTGCTCAGAAAAGAAAAAGCAACTCAACACAAACCATTGTTAGGGGAACAGCCGGACAACGCGTCAGACTTTAAACTACGGAAGTCTCATAAATAGTATTTACACCCGTTAAAGCCGTTTTCTTTCGGTTTTTTTGTCTGAGATTGGCAGGGCCGCCAGAGATTCCTAGTGCGAGATTCACTTGGCGCTGTCCTCCAGCGGCTCCTCTGCGTTAATTATCACTGGTAGGAGAGGAATCTGATTAATCTGGCAGGGATGTGGAGCTGGGCAATCTTCTCCAAGGCTGGCTGACCGACGGCGCGTCTCAGGCTGAGTCGGCAGAGCTGGGACAAACTCAGAGGTGTTTCTGGAGTGGGAATGAGGGAAGAAATCGCAATCGTCACTTCAGAGCTCTACAAACCCATTGGGATGAATAAGGATGGAAAGATCAGTCAATTCTAAATTCTCTCCGCTTCTAGTTCTTCCACTCTTGAATTCCATTCTCTATATATCTGCAGTAATTTGCGATTTTTAAAAAAGCAAAAATAAAGCTTACGGAAATCATTTTGCATTTTAGTGCAAATCTCTCCCAAGAAACACATTTTCGACTGCAGCTTTGAATAATGCATAGATTCCTGCAAGCAATTCCTCCTTTTTTGTACTTTTTATGCACTCCCCCCGCTCGCACACCGAACACATGCATATTTTGTAAAAGTTGTTGGGCTGGAGAACTGCAATACAAAATTCAGATATACAGTGGACGCCTGGGTTGCAAACGTGATCCTGTTCGCAACCCACAGCGTCTGCAACCCGCGTCTGCGCATGCACGGGTTGCGATTCAGCGTTTCTGCACATGCGCAAAGAGCGATTTAGAGCTTCTGTGCAACCACCAAAAACCAGAAGTAACCCGTTCTGGTACTTCCGGGTTTCAGAGGTCCGTATCCTGAAAAAACGCGACCTGAAGCGGCTGTAAGCTGAGGTATGACTATATTAAAGGACCCCTGACCGTTAGGTCCAGTCACGGACGACTCTGGGGTTGCGGCGCTCACCTCGCTTTATTGGCCGAGGGAGTCAGCATACAGCTTCCAGGTCATGTGGCCAGCATGACTAAGCTGCTTCTGGCGAACCAGAGCAGCGCACGGAAATGCCGTTTACCTTCCTGCCAAAGCGGTACCTATTTATCTACTTGCACTTTGACGTGCTTTCGAACTGCTAGGTTGGCAGGAGCTGGGACCGAGCAACGGGAGCTCACCCCATCGCGGGGATTCGAACTGCCGACCTTCTGATCAGCAAGTCTTAGGCTCTGTGGTTTAACCCACAGCGCCACCCGCGTCCCTTATGACTGTATTAGCAGATGAGGCACACAACCTAGGAAGGCATCATCAATGCAAGATGACAAAGGTGCCGCAACCCGCCAGCAGGGGGCAGCGACAAGACCCCACTCACTTTCGAAATGCTCAAAGCACTTGGCGGCCGGGCTGCTCCTCCAGGCGTAGTCGGAAGGCTTCTTCCCCCGATTGTCCCTGGCGTAAACGTTCCCCCCGAACTCCACCAGCATCTCCACCAGATCGGCGTTCTTCACCTTGGCGGCGTGGTGGAGGGCCGTCTCGTGCAGCTTGGCCGCGTTGACGTTGGCCCCTGGCGACGGCAAAGCGGTCAGGTTGGAGGAAGAGTTGCTCGCAGCCTCCGCGCAGAACTCGAACCTTTGCCTAAAGCAGCGGTTCTCAACCTGCAGGTCCCCAGATGTTGTTGGACCAGAACTCCCATCACCCCTGAGCTCTGGCCTTTGCTAGCCAGGGATGATGGGAGTAGTAGTCCAACAACATCTGGAGACCCCCAGGTTGAGAACCGCTGGCCTAAAGCATGGATAGGCAAACTAAGGCCCGGGGGCCGGATGCGGCCCAATCACCTTCTAAATCCAGTGGCGGACGGTCCAGGAACCAGCGTCTTTTTACACAATTAGAATGTGTCCTTTTATTTAAAATGCATCTCTGGGTTATTTGTGGGGTCTGCCTGGTGTTTTCACATGAGTAGAATGTGTGCTTTTATTTAAAGTGCATCTCTGGGTTATTTGTGGGGCCTGCCTGGTGTTTGTACATAAGTAGAATGTTTCCTTTTATTTAAAATGCACCTCTGGGTTATTTGTGGGGCATATCTGTGGCCACAGCATGAACCACAAAAATCATACATCCACTGTTTCGTTCAGAATTTTTTTTCTTGTTTTCCTCCTCTAAAAACTAGGTGTGTCTTATGGTCAGGTGCATCTTATGGAGCGAAAAATATGGTAGCCTGATTCTTGTCAGAAACAGGAGATGTGTGGCTTGAAACAGACAGGGAAATCACTCCGGTCAGTGACAAAATTAAGACTATTTGCTGGGGAACCGACGGCGGCAGTTCCAGCAGCAGCAATATCGCAGCTCGCCAATTTGGCGACAGAAACGTGGCGATACAGGGTGGTGCATAGAAATTGGGGTGGGGTTTTTTTGGTCTAGGGTAGGGAACTCCCACCATCACTGACCTCAGCTGACCCCAACAGCACCCCGAAGCAAACAATAGTCTACAGAAGGGTTTCCCAAACTTGTTTCTCCAGCTGTTTTGGGACTACAACTCCCATCATCCCTAAGCTAGTAGGGCCACTGGTCAGGGATGATGGGAGTTGTAGTCCCAAAACAGCTGGAGACCCAAGTTTGGGAAACTCTGGTCTACAGTGCAAAAAGGGCACAGGCTTTGGATTGTAAAACGGGCCAAAAATAATGGTGAAGTGAATTACAAGAAATACCAACAGTGGAGGAATGGCAAATGAAGATGATGGATTTTCTGGAGCTGGCCGACCTAACCGGTAGAATCCGTGAACTACCAAGAAGAATGGAAGAAATTTAAGGACTATTTAGCAAAATATTCTAGGATAACATAAGTGGAGTCATTTGTGAGTGCCATATTGGCTTAGGAGTTAAATGTTTTAAATTTAATAATACCATGCATACGAGTGAATAGGATAAGAAAGAAAGATGTGAATTGATTAAGTTAAATTGATTGGAAATTAGTATTGGAAAACTGCTACAATGAGTCATATGGAAACACAGCTAGATGGATTTGAGGAAGTCATTTAACAATGGTAATAAAAATATTATAATGGTTAGGATAAATGTTTGTATGTTTGTTTTTTATATAGTAATGTTTTTTTCTTTTTTGTTGTTTATGTTTGTAAGAAATTTGGAAAACCAATAAAATAATAATAATAATAAAAATGGCGAAGTGAAAGCGTTAAAATCAAGATGTGGAAAATATGGAAACAATGAGAAGAGTTAGGACTGAGATGTGGAGATATGCTTCAGAGGTCCCGACTGTGGAGAGCTCCGATAAATTAATGATTATAATTTGGTCTTTTTTAATTTTAGTTTTTTTCATTTAATTGGATTATTATGATTGGATAGATTAACTGGATGTTCCTATTGGAAAATTGATAAAAATGATTTAAAGAAAACAAACAAAAAGAATGGCGAAGTGGGGGCTGGCCCACCCCCCCACACACACACCTGCGTTGAGCAGTATCTTCACGCAGTCCAGATGCTCTCTAGCGCATGCCACGTGCAAAGGGGTCCCAAAGTGACAATCGTGAGCTTCCAGGTTGGCACCAACATCAATAAGGAGACGCACACACTCAGCACTGCCTTTAAAAAAAGGAACAGAGGACGGCAACTCCATGGAAAACTTCGAAGGTTGTCAGGAACAACAACCCACAAGTTGAACTCTGCCCAAGCTATTGTTGCCTTACGAAACGATACGATCATGTTTATTGTCATTGTCCCATACAGAACAATGAAATTGAAAAAATCTACACCAGACATTCAAAAACCAACAAACTTGCTATCCCAGCTATCCCAGCCTGGTTAACCACCTAAAAACTCTGATACCCCATAATTAAATACAATATACTCCCACAGAGACTGCCTTAAAGGTAAAGGGACCCCTGACCATTAGGTCCAGTCGTGGCCGAGGCAGCCAGTGTACAGCTTCCAGGTCATGTGGCCAGCATGACTAAGCCGCTTCTGGCGAACCAGAGCAGCGCACAGAAAAACCCTTTATCTTCCCTCCGGAGCGGTAACTATTTTAATGTATTTTAATCAACTTGTTTTTATTATTGGTTGTTAGCCGCCCTGAGCCCGATCTTGGCTGGGGAGCGCGGGGTATAAATATATTATTATTATTATTATTATTATTATTATTATTATTATTATTAATCTACTTGCACTTTGACGTGCTTTTGAACTGCTAGGTTGGTAGGAGCAGGGACCGAGCAATGGGAGCTTACCCCGTCGCGGGGATTTGAACCGCCGACCTTCCGATCGGCAAGCCCTAGGCTCTGTGGTTTAACCCACAGCGCCACCCGGGTCCTTACACTGCGTTTAAAACCAGAATTGCATTTGTGTAGAAGCTGTTTCTCAGGCGGCTAGTCCTGGTCTTTATAACTCAATACCTTCTTCCAGAAGGCAGAAGCTGAAAGAGATCATTTCCGGGGTGGGCACTATCCTGCGCTATCTCTACAGCTTTCTTATGGCACCTGGAAGCGTAGATTTGATCCAAGGTGGGAATAGTGCACCCAATTATTCTCTCCACAGTCTTTACAACCCTGGACAGCATTGTTTTTTCCCTGACCGTGCAGCTCCCAAACCACACACACAGACCATAAGTTAATATACTCCATCCTGACCTGCTTACCATTCATGCAGGCCTCGTGGAGCGGGGAGGCCGTGTAGAGTGGAGGGTTGACTTTTGCCCCGTGCGAGAGCAAGACTTTCACGCAGTCGATGCTCCCAGAGGCGCAGGCATCGCACAGAGGGGTGCTGCCGTCTATGTTCCGGGCGTCCACCTGCGAGATCATAGCAAAATCACAGAATGGTCAAGTTGGAAGGGGAACCCCAGCGGTCATCTAGCCCAACCCCCTGCAACGCAGGAATCTTTTTGCCCAACGTGAGGTTCGAACCCACAACCAGGGTGGATAAAAATCAATGGTTTTTTTAAAAAAGAAAAATTACCGTATTTTTTGCTCTATAAGACTCACTTTTTTCCTCCTAAAAGGTAAGGGGAAATGTGTGTGTGTGTGTCTTATGGAGCGAATGCAGGCTGCACAGCTATCCCAGAAGCCAGAACAGCAAGAGGGATTGCTGCTTTCACTGCGCAGCGATCCCTCTTGCTGTTCTGGCTTCTGAGATTCAGAATATTTTTTTTCTTGTTTTCCTTCTCCAAAAACTAGGTGCGTCTTGTGGTCTGGTGCGTCTTATAGAGCGAAAAATACGGTAAATATTCAGGCCAATACAGTATTATTATTATTATTATTATTATTATCATTTTTCTATTGGCCTACATCCGTAGATCCCAGGGTGGTTCACAACATAAAATTACAACATGAAAAGCTAATAATACAAATAAGAACAAATATGACCCAATAATCCCCCATTTTTGCCTGACGCTCAAAGGTGTGCAGTGGTACCTTGGTTGTCAAACACCTTGGTTGTCAAACGCCGAAAACCTGGAAGAAAGTGTTCCGGTTATCGAACGTTTTTTAGAAGCCGAACGTCCGATGCAGCTGTCGGCTATTGTTTCTGGGGTGCCTGCACCAATCAGAAGCTGCGCCTTGGTTTTCGAACATTTTGGAAGTCAAACGGACTTCCCGAACGGATTAAGTTTGGTGCCTTTGTTTTTGCTATTTATTTTGCGTTGTTTTTGAGGCTTTTTCAGTGAATTTGTTTTTGTGACTGTGTGGAACCCAGTTCAGCTACTGATTGATTGATTGATTGATTGATCGAGTGACTGCAGAAATGGATATTTCCGAACAATGGCTATCATCAGTGCAGGTAAGAAAAAATAATAATTTTAATTTTTATCATCTACAATACCGTCTTATTTATTTTATAGTACGGCACATGGATAGAATCATAGAATCATAGAATCCTAGAGTTGGAAGAGACCACAAGGGCCATCGAGTCCAACCCCCTGCCAAGCAGGAAACACCATCAGAGCACTCCTGACATATGGTTGTCAAGCCTCTGCTTAAAGACCTCCAAAGAAGGAGACTCCACCACACTCCTTGGCAGCAAATTCCACTGTCGAACAGCTCTTACTGTCAGGAAGTTCTTCCTAATGTTTAGGTGGAATCTTCTTTCTAGTAGTTTGGATCCATTGCTCCGTGTCCGCTTCTCTGGAGCAGCAGAAAACAACCTTTCTCCCTCCTCTATGTGACATCCTTTTATATATTTGAACATGGCTATCATATCACCCCCTAACCTCCTCTTCTCCAGGATTATTGCTTTCATTTTATGGATCAATGGTCTCATTAGATAGTAAAATTTGTGTTAAACTGCTGCTTTAGGGGTTGTTTTTTAAAAGTCTGGAACAGATTAATCGGCTTTGCATGACTTTCTATGGGAAAGAGGACCTTGGTTTTGGAACGCTTTGGTTTTGGAACAGACTCCGTAACGGATTAAGTTTGAGAACCAAGGTAAAAAAGGTAAAGGGACCCCTGACCATTAGGGCCAGTCGTGGCCGACTCTGGGGTTGTGGCGCTCATCTCAATTTATTGGCCGATGGAGCCGGCGTACAGCTTCCGGGTCATGTGACCAGCAGGACTAAGCCGCTTCTGGCGAACCAGAGCAGTGCACGGAAACGCCGTTTACCTTCCCGCCGGAGCGCTACCTATTTATCTACTTGCACTTTGACGTGCTTTCGAACTGCTAGGTTGGCAGGAGCAGGGACCGAGCAACGGGAGCTCATCCCATCGCGGGGATTCGAACCACCGACCTTCTGATCGGGAAGTCCTAGGCTCTGTGGTTTAACCCACAGCGCCACCCGTGTCCCACTGAGTAATGAAGGCATCTGGTGGAGGTTCCCTGAGCTACAAACCTGGGCTCCCGCAGCTAGGAGCATTTGCACGCACTGTGTCTGTCCGCGCAGGCTGGCTTCGTGCAACGGCGTGATGGAATCGTACGTGACCAGGTTGACGCAGGCGCCGTTGGATATGAGCTCCTGCAGTTGGAGAATCTCCCCTCTTCTGGCCGCCTCGTGGACCGGCGTCCTGTCTACCCAAAACCCTGCAAAGGCAAGGTGGTGGAAAGAAAGAATAAGATTTACAGCCTGTAATGCTTTGATAGAGAATATGATGAAAATGATGCATAGATGGTATATTGCAGGCAGTGAAGGTCCTGTGTGAGTGTCTGGAGGCGGTTGGAGGATGGATGGCGGCTAACAGGTTGAGGTTGAATCCTGACAAGACAGAAGTACTGTTTTGGGGGGACACGGGGCGGGCAGGTGTGGAGGACTCCCTGGTCCTGAATGGGGTAACTGTGCCCCTGAAGGACCAGGTGCGCAGCCTGGGAGTCATTTTGGACTCACGAATGTCCATGGAGGCCCAGGTCAATTCTGTGTCCAGGGCAGCTGTCTCCCAGCTCCATCTGGTACGCAGGATGAGACCCTACCTGCCTGCAGACTGTCTCGCCAGAGTGGTGCATGCTCTAGTTATCTCCCGCTTGGACTACTGCAATGCGCTCTACGTGGGGCTACCTTTGAAGGTGACCCAGAAACTACAACTAATCCAGAATGTGGCAGCTAGACTGGTCTCTGGGAGTGGCCACCAAGACCATATAACACCAGTCTTGAAAAACCTACACTGGCTCCCAGTACGTTTCTAAGCACAATTCAAAGTGTTGGTCTGACCTTTAGAGCCCTAAACCGCCTTGGTCCAGTATACCTGAAGGAGCGTCTCCACCCCCATCATTCAGCCTGGACACTGAGGTCCAGCTCTGAGGGCCTTCTGGCGGTTCCCTCCCTGCGAGAAGTGAGGTTACAGGGAATCAGGCAGAGGGCCTTCTCGGTGGTGGCGCCCGCCCTATGGAACACCCTCCCAGCAGATGTCAAGGCAGTAAACAACTATTTTACTTTTAAAAGACAACTGAAGGCGGCCCTGTTTAGGGAAGTTTTTAATGTATGATGCTGTATTATTTTTAATATTCGATTGGAAGCCACCCATAGTGGCTGGGGAAACCCAGCCAGATGGGTGGGGTATAAAAAATAAATTATTATAATATTATTATTATTATTTCCTGGGAACGGGGTGTTGAAACAGCGAGGGAGCAAAGAAGAAGTGTTGCAAGAAAAGGCAGAAGCTCAAGGCTGCACGGATTCTAGGAAAACTATTTTGGTCCTTTGAAATCACGAGAGGGTCACATTCAAGGTATCATCCGGCAGTCCATACCTTTCAAATGTTCCGGTTTTCCAGGGACAGTCCCAGAATGACAGGAGCCATCCCAGTTTCGGATTTGATCCCGCAATCTCCTGCCTTTCCTTTTTTCCTCCCCTCCGCCTCTTGGAGAACAATTAAAAGTGGAGTTGCAAAAACAGAGTCCTGTTTCTACTGAAAATAAAATCCCTGCTCCTAATGAAGGAAATGGCAAAACTGACAGACTAAGAAGGCCTTCCTGTAATTTTGAAGGAAAATGTCACCTAAAAAAAATGAATTGCAACGCTTCCACAGCGGGCCATTTCCTAGGAAACGCAGGGAATGTTTATTCCTTTATTGTAAATGGAGCCTTACACTGTCTACTCAGAAGTAATCCCCACAGTATTCAGTGGAGCTTACTCCCAGGTAACTGGGTAAAGGCTGGACAGCCTTACACTGCAATCAGAAGCATTTTTCCTCAGAATTATGTCCCACTGAGTTTAATAGGATTTACTCTCTGCTATGTTCCTGATTATTCTCAGTTTCCACCATCATTACTATATTCTGCCTTTTTCTCTGTAGTTTACAGCTGTAGTTTTCTTTCTTTCCATTTATCTGTTGAAGGTATTGTACATCATCCCTTCCTTTGCACATTTAAAAAATATATATGTTGGAAGCCACACAGTGACTGCTGGGGAAACCCAGTCAGATAGGCAGGGTATAAATAATAAATTATTTATTATTGTTGTTGTTGTTGTTGTTGTTGAATAGGATGTTCCCTATGGAGAAATGTTGGAGGGTATGTAAATGATGATTTAGGATATTTCTTAATTTCTCATATATGGAAGTTGATACATGGCGGAAATGTTTTTTAAAAAGGAATTGGAGGAAAACTCTTGAAAATGTGTTAAAATAATGACCATTTAACACTTGGGCATATTGCCTGTAGGCTTAAAAAGTGATTCCTTCTTGTGTCAGTGAACCCAAATACCCAAATAAACAGCTTTACACTGGAGCTATTGGGTGAGTAATATATAACGTGCTATTGCAAAAGTAATCTTTAACACGCAAAAAAGCAAAAAAATCAGTAAACGATTAACAACGGATTCCTCTAGATTTTGCTTAGAAGTGAAGTGTGATTTAGGGATGCTGCGTACGAATCTTTGACCCTAACAGCACCCATTGGACTCACTCCATGAGGATTCTTGCTGTGCCCTTAAGGGCAAAGGGTATGAGAAAGTTAGCCAGGGAAATTCAATGTTTCCCAGCTTTGGTCGCCTATCTGGCATGGGAGAAACCCAGGCCTCGATCCCACCCAAGTTAAGCACTTGAGCAACCAGACCTATGCACGTTTACTCAGAAGTAAGGACACGGATGGCGCTGTGGGTTAAACCACAGAGCCTAGGGCTTGCCGATCAGAAGGTGGGCAGTTTGAATCCCCGCGACAGGGTGAGCTCCCGTTTCTCGGTCCCTGCTCCTGCCAACCTAGCAGTTTGAAAGCACACCAGCGCAAGTAGATAAGTAGGTACCGCTCCGGCAGGAAGGTAAACGGTGTTTCCGTGCGCTGCTCTGGTTTGCCAGAAGCGGCTTAGTCCTGCTGGCCACATGACCCGGAAGCGGTACGCCAGCTCCCTCGGCCAATAAAGCGAGATGAGCACTGCAACCCCAGAGTCGGCCACGACTGCACCTAACGGTCAGGGGTCCCTTTACCCTTAAGCTCTGCTGTGCTCAATAGGCTTAATTCACTCAAGTGCTTACGATACTATTTTATCCTCTTGTGCGTTTTATCTTTGGCTTCCTTTAGTAACGTTTTCTTTCAAGGCAATTTTTGGGGTGAACTTTGCTGCGTTAAATGCCCCTTCTGCAGCCTGACTCCCTTTGAAAAAATGTTTTGAAATTTTTAACCTGTGACACCCCTGTCAATTACGTTGTTTCGAAGGCAGACTTTATATCTGACTTTCTTCTGCAATGTTTTATTCTGGGTCGTTTTACTTTTTTTAGCTTTCGTGGGCTGAGAACCGCTTTGACGGTTTTCCTTGAAAATATAAATACAGGAACGAAATGAATCATTAGAAGCCCCAACGATTTCTGCAGAGCTGGACAGCTCTTCCCAACAAGAGCTGACAGTATTGACCAAAGGACAGCGTATGTCTTTTAAATAGGAAAAGAAATTGCACAACCACACAAATATATACACAAATATATGTACATACATACACAGACCTATTTCTATTCCTTCCTGTCCCCCATCACTGGTTTCCAGAGCTTAAAAATCAAGGACTGTTTGACTTCTTGAATACCCTTTACCTAGATCTATGCTTGTGTAACATTACTTTAAGCAACTAAAACTTTCCATTGTAGCTTCTTAGAACCTGAGTCCAGAACTTAGTAACAGTTGTTGGGCATAGATTTCTCTGCTTGTGGGACACCTTAACGTCTCATAAGCTCGTTTCAATGGTCAGTTGGGAAAATATTTAACTCATTAGATGATCTAAGCCGGTGAGAAATGAAATCTCAGCTAATTCACCGGTTCAGTGACAACTGGGCTGCAAACATACACGTCCCTTCGGAGATGTATTTAAGCCAGGCTCCTCGGAGTGCAGCAAAACTAGTCACAGAAATTTGACTGCCAGTTAGCTCCTGTATTGCTTTGCATTTGTGGACTTAAAATTTTGTGTGTGTGAGATACTGAATTTCTTCTGTGTTTCCCGAAGCATTGCTTTTTGCCATCTTTTCAATTTACTGGCGTGTTCCACGTGTCTGGTATGCCCCGCAGAGGACCTTAAGGTCCACAAATGACAGCACTTTGGAGGTCCTGAGCCTCAAGGTGGTTAGATTGGTCTCAACTAGGGCCAGAGCCTTTTCAGTGCTGGCCCCGACTTGGTGGAACACTCTGTCCCAAGAGACTAGGGCCCTGCGGGACTAGACCACAGAGCCTGCAAGACAGAGCTGTTCCGCCTGGCCTTTGGTTTGGACTCAGTCTGACCCTTATGTTTCCCTCCCCTTGGGCTGCTTTTAAAATGAGGCTGCATTTTAAATTGCATTTTAACCTGTATTTTAAATTGGTCCCCCCCCCCATTATGTTTTTTACTGTAATTTTACTGGCGTTAGCCGCCCTGAGCCCGGCTCTGGCCGGGCAGGGTGGGGTATAAATAAAATTATATATTATTATTATTATTTCACATATTGGACGTGGGTGGCGCTGTGGGTTAAACCACAGAGCCTAGGGCTTACTGATCAGAAGGTCGGCGGTTCGATTCCCCATGACGGGGTGAGCTCCCGTTGCTCGGTCCCTGCTCCTGCACACCTAGCAGTTCAAAAGTACGCCAAAAAGTGCAAGGGCTACAAGGGAAGGACCGCAAGCGCTTCTCCCATAGATTTGTAGTGGTAGACTAGCATAGATGGTCTGATCTGCGGGTTTATTTGGGCACTATTTCCCCCCCCTTCCTCCCGCCCCACCTGATGGAACTGAGAGCTGCAGATTTAGCACGAGAGAACAGATACAGAACTGCAGCAGCATCTTCGTAGCTTGGACTTCGTTTTGCGCGAAAAGTGGTTGTGCTTGTAGTTATTTAATTGCAGTGTTTCATTTATTTAATTGCAGTGTTTCATCGGCTGGTGTCTTGAGCAGCAACCTCTGGAAACAGAGGCCCAAAAACCGGCGCTGCTCTCCAAAATTACCTGGTCCCTTTTAACTGGTTGACTAAAATCCCTTATTTTCAAGGCTGCTGGTCCCTTATTTTCAAGGCTGCTGGTCCCTTATTTTCAAGGCTGCTGGTCCCTTATTTTCTTTTCTTTTAAAATAAATTTTTATTAAGATTTTAAAGGTTACAGAAAAAAAATAAAAAGAGAACAATCGAAAAAAAAGGAAGAGAAAACAGTACATATAATAAGAAAAAACCTCATCAAAAAACAGAAGAAAGAGAAAAAAGAGGTAAAAAACAAGTCAAACCTTTAACTCACTTACTTACATTCACTTATTTCCTAGACTTCCTCGCGCCTCCCATTTTTGTATTCTAATTCAATTAGATATTCCAGCAAATCCTTCCAACTTTGTTTTTATCCTAATAATTTATCTTAACATACTATAATTCCCCTCTTTATATTCTAATTCATATAAAAACTTCCACAAATTTTTCATCTTATTTTTATCCTTGGTCCCTTATTTTCAAGGCTGCTGGTCCCTTATTTTCAAGGCTGCTGGTCCCTTATTTTCAAGGCTGCTGGTCCCTTATTTTCAAGGCTGCTGGTCCCTTATTTTCAAATCTGTAAGTTGACAGCTATGTGCCCAAGCTCGCAAAGGGTTAGCAACCTGAGAAGGCGAAGTCCCAGTGGTACCCAGCTGCTTCTGATGGAGAGGGGATGGGTGGGGGACAAGCTTCTCCCCTCCCCATCCACAAATTTTTCATCTTATTTTTATCCTTGGTCCCTTATTTTCAAGGCTGCTGGTCCCTTATTTTCAAGGCTGCTGGTCCCTTATTTTCAAGGCTGCTGGTCCCTTATTTTCAAGGCTGCTGGTCCCTTATTTTCAAATCTGTAAGTTGACAGCTATGTGCCCAAGCTCGCAAAGGGTTAGCAACCTGAGAAGGCGAAGTCCCAGTGGTACCCAGCTGCTTCTGATGGAGAGGGTGTGGGTGGGGGACAAGCTTCTCCCCTCCCCATCCAGGCTCCCCCCAAACATGCCCCCCTCCCTCCCAACATTTCCAGCCCCCCACCCCTTCCTCCTTCAGCCCCCCACCCCCCTCCCCAACTCCCACTCACCAATCTCGCCCAGCACCGAGCTGCTAGCCATCGTCCTCTCCATACTTGCTCAGCCCAAACTACAACTCCCAGCAGCACCCAGAAAGGAGGAGGGAGGCGGGGGGGAGGAGGAGGAGGAGGAGCTCCCCGGCACTCCTGGGTCCCTCTTTTCTGTTGTTTATGATGGTGCTCCCGCGACATGGGGGTGGGGATCCAACGTCAGCCGGGAGAGCTGTCGCAAAGGATGCTGGGAGTTGTAGTTCCGCGCGCAGCTCCCGGGACGCTGGTCCTTATGTAATACTGCAGGGGGGGGGGGGAATGGGATTTTTGCAAGGGCTCTGAGCAGGCTGTGGCTTCCTCTGGTCGAATAATCCGATTTTTCCTCTTTATTCGTTTGTTTCTTACACGCATTTTTTTATTTCTTCCCCAAATGCATTGCTCTGCCTTCCAACGTGCACGTTTTGCTGCATGGATACATGGCAAGAGCGATGTTGTTGTTGTTTAGTCGTGTCCGACTCTTCGTGACCCCCTGGACCAGAGCACGCCAGGCACTCCTGTCTTCCACTGCCTCCCACAGTTTGGTCAAACTCAGGCTGGTCTCTTCCAGAACACTGTCCAACCATCTCATCCTCTGTCGTCCCCTTCTCCTTGCGCCCTCCATCTTTCCCAACATCAGGGTCTTTTCCAGGGAGTCTTCTCATCTCATGAGGTGGCCAAAGTACTGGAGCCTCAGCTTCAGGATCTGTCCTTCCAGTGAGCACTCAGGGCTGATCTCCTTCAGAATGGATTGGTTTGATCTTCTTGCAGTCCATGGGACTCTCAAGAGTCTCCTCCAGCACCATAACTCAAAAGCATCCATTCTTCGATGATCAGCCTTCTTGATGGTCCAGCTCTCACTTCCATACATCACTACTGGGAAAACCATGGCTTTAACTATACGGACCTTTGTCGGCAAGGTGATGTCTCTGCTTTTTAAGATGCTGTCTAGGTTTGTCATTGCTTTCCTCCCAAGAAGCAGGCGTCTTTTAATTCATGGCTGCTGTCACCATCTGCAGTGATCATGGAGCCCAAGAAAGTAAAATCTCTCACTGCCTCCATTTCTTCCCCTTCTGTTTGCCAGGAGGTGATGGGACCAGTGGCCATGATCTTTGTTTTTTTGATGTTGAGCTTCAGACCATATTTTGCGCTCTCCTCTTTCACCCTCATTAAAAGGTTCTTTAATTCCTCCTCACTTTCTGCAGGAACGATATATCCCAATAATAATGCTCGGTGCAATGAATTCAGAATATCGCAATCTGGGTTTGGCTGTTGACATCCTAGGGTCCACAATTTAAGAAGGAAGATTCTGCTCTGAACCATAGCTGTCAACGTTTCCTGTTTTTTTAAGGGAAATTCCCTTATTCCAAATAGGATTCCTCGCAAGAAAAGTGGACAGCTATGCTCTGAACCGACGGATCTTCTGATGAAGGGCGGCATATAAATTTTAATCAATCATCGTCATCTTTATTGAATTAAAATACATACATATATATATATACATATATATATATACATACATTAAGATAAAAAAAGAAAAGATTAAGACAAAAAAGAAAAAAACATACAAAAAAGAATTTGCATTATTATACAATCATTCATTGAATTTCTAATAATAATAAAAAAGGCAGAGCGATAGAGAAAATACAATAAATGCAAATGCAGTAAATGCAATGCTGTGATTAATTAGATCCAACAGGCAAGCCATTGTTCGTTTCTGTATCTTTCAAACATTTGCGTTGTTAAATGCAAAAAAGAATTAAATAATTTATATATGTGTCAGTAGAGCATGAGTCAATCCCAGGCTGGTGAGTTTGAGCCCCATGTTGGCTGAAAGAGTCTTGCATTGCGGGAGATCAGATTAAATGACTCATGGCCCCTTCCGTGGCGCTGTGGGTTAAACCACAGAGCCTAGGACATCCTGATCAGAAGGTCGGTGGTTCGAATCCCCGCGACGGGATGAGCTCCCATTGCTCAGTCCCTGCTCCTGCCAACCTAGCAGTTGGAAAGGACGTCAAAGTGCAAGTAGATAAATAGGTACCACTCCGGCGGGAAGGTAAACGGCGTTTCCGTGCGCTGCTCTGGTTTGCCAGAAGCGGCTTAGTCCTGCTGGCCACATGACCCGGAAGCTGTACGCCGGCTCCCTCGGCCAGTAAAGTGAGATGAGCGTCGCAACCCCAGAGTCGGCCACGACTGGACCTAATAGTCAGGGGTCCCTTTACCTTTACGGCCCCTTCCAACTCTATTTCTGTGATTCTAGTATTATTTCATGTATGGCCGGCTTCCTATGATGCAACTCAAAGTGGTTTCCCAATACAGTAAAAACCACAAAGGAGTAGGAGGCTAGGGTTCTTGAAAAAGATGCTTTATTTTGGATATCATGCGATATAATCTTTTTTAAAAAATGAGCTGGTAATACTGCATAGTGGTTAGAGTGTTGGATTAAGGCCTGGGAGAAGAGGTTTCACAACTTTGCTCAGCCAATAAGCTCATTGGGTGACCTTCCCTCAGCCTGACCTACCTTACAGGGTTGCTGTGAATATTAAATTGGGAGGGAGGAATTCATGTATGCCACTGTGAGTTCCTTGACGGGAAGGTAGGATAGAAATTTAACATAAAATAAACTCATAAAAACAAGAAAAAACAGGCATGTTGGTCAGGGTGAGGGGAGAATCTTCAAAATTCACAAGAGGGCCATACGTCCTCACCAAAATGTCACAATACTGCGCCAAGAGATTAAAAATATAAATTCTAAAGACTGGTTCAACAACCGTCTTACTGCCTCACATCTATCGATTGCCCAAAGATGGAAAAGATATTGGCACCTCATTACGGAAGAATAAGAGATGGAAAATTGCATTGCATGAAAAACTAGCCTGAAAAGAAAAACAAAGGTAGCTCCTTTTGTCTGAGTTTGGTGGGATTTTATTGAATGCAGAAGAAAAGAAAACAGGCACCTGTCTCTTTCACAAATCTTTCAAGGAATTTGGGATAAGTAACATCTAATTACAGTAGTTGAATTTTTAAGAACATAATGTAGAACCTTCTATTCTTAATGCTTTTGATCCCTCAGGTTTTTTTTTTTGCACAAAACCAGAAAACTGGACCTTGGCTGCTAATTAGTCTTCCAAAGGTGGCAAAATGAGAACGGGGCCTTTTCTTCAGTGGCTCCCCATTTGTGGAATTCTCCCCCCAGGGAGGCTCACCTGGTGCCTTCATTACACACCTTTAGGTGCCAGGCGAAAATATTTCTCTTCTGCCAGACCTTTGGCTCATTAACAATCTATACTCTCCCAGAACTACAGTTCCCAGAGTCGTTCAACGGTTCTCTTCCCAGGGAACTCTGGGAATTGTAGTTCTCTGAAGGTAGTAGGGGATCTCCTAACAACTCTCAGCCCCCTTAACAAACTACAGCTCCCATAATTCCTTGGAAGAGGCCATGAGTGTTGTCATAATGCTTTAAATGGATGTTGCGACTGTGACCTAAATTGAAACAAATATGATCAGATCTGAACACAGTGGTACCTTGCTTCTCAAACTTAATCCGATCTGGAAGTCTGTTCCAAAACCAAAGCGTTTCAAAACCAAGGTGTGCTTCCCCAAAGAAAGTAATGCAAAACAAAGTAATCTGTTCCAGACTTTTAAAAACAACCCCTAAAATAGCAATTTGACATGAATTTTACTATCTAACGAGGCCACTGATCCATAAAATGAAAGCAATAATCAATGTACTGGACAATAAAATAGAGTACTGTAGATGATAATTTTTTTTAAAAAAATAAAATTCTTACCTGCACTGATAGCCATTGTTTGAATGGGGGCTTTTATCCATTTCCACAGTCACACAATCAATCAATCAATCAGCAGTTGAACCGGGTTCCACACAGTCACAAAAACAAATGAACCGAAAAAGCCTCAAAAACAAAAACGCAAAATAACTAGCAAAAACAAAAGCGCCAAACTTAATCTGTTCGGGAAGTCCGTTTGACTTCCAAAATGTTCGAAAACCAAGGCGCAGCTTCTGATTGGTGCAGGCGCCCCAGAAACAATAGCCGACAGCTGCTTTTGGATGTTCAGCTTCCGAAAAACGTTCAAAAACCGGAACACTTTCTTCCGGGTTATTGGCGTTTGGGAACTAAGGCGTTTGAGAACCAAGGTACCACTACATAAGGAAAGTGGATTAGTAGCTGAATAATGTTCATTTTTGTGTGTGTGTGAGGCTGCTGATTATAAAGACACCTGTTGCAAATGAACCAACTATTTCCACACAGGCTGCTGTTTATTGGTGCAGTTCTTTTGGGCTGCATGTGAGCCAGTTAACCAAACCAGGTGCAGCCCCTAAATGCCATTAAGGAAGAGCTAACGAGGTCTGTAAAAAAAATGATTCCTTAGCATCACTTGGAGACCCAAAAGAAATTGACTCTAACCCTGCAATGTTGTCCAGTCTGTGGTTCCAGTTCCAAGGTGGGTGTGTGGGGAGAGCATGTCAAAAGTGCAGTTTATGACAACCAGGTAAATATCCAATTTAGGGTTATTATCCCTCTATCGCATGGGGCAGGGAAGGAATAGTGGTAGCCAGAGTAACTTGAGGACTGGGGCACCCCGTAAATGTAATTCAGTTTTAACAATCCCATTTTGTTGATTTTGGGTGTGGATTACAACAACCCTTTACGGTGGGCCAGTATAATTATTCTTACTTTGGCAAAGATGTGGGGCAGCAGGTCCCAAAGAAATACACGATTGCAAATTCGGGAGGCAAGGCTGTATGTCTTCTCTGCTGCGTTTTTTGGATTGGCCGGTTGTTGTTACCCTTGCTCATGAGTAGGCAAACTAAGGCCCGGATCTGGCCCAATCGCCTTCTCAATCCGGCCCACGGACGGTCCAGGAATCAGCATGTTTTTACACAAGTAGAATGTGTCCTTTTATTTAAAATGCATCTCTGGGTTATTTGTGGGGCATAGGAATTCGTTCATTTTTTCCTCCAAAATATAATCCGGCCCCCCACAAGGTCTGAGGGACAGCGGACCGGCCCCCTGCTGAAAAGGTTTGCTGACCCCTCTGTTTCAAGTTTCCACTGTTGCTTTAAGACGACACCTTACCTAATTTTTCTGTGCTCCTCTAAAATGTGGGGTTCTTATTGCGCATTTGTGACTTTTTAGGATGCTGCAAACCACCTGGGTTATTATTTTTTGAAATATATGAACGACAGGCTATATATGTAACATTCCATTTATATGTGCGTCTGTGTATATAACTGCCATTTATATATTCTGAAGATTTTATTATAGTTCCAACTGCTTGTTTACATACACCTTGACCACCTTAGGACTCTTTCGGCATCGCTCCAGGGCAAAGGCTAAAAACATGAACAGGAGGCAGATCTGCGTCGACGGATTTGGTCCTTGCAACCCAGCCTTCTTTGCCAACCTGGTGCCCACCAGATGTTTGGCCCTGCAACTCCCATCATCATTTGATGGAGGGCACCAGGTTTGGCGAAGCCTGAGGACACTGGGTTTCTTTTTAAGTCTCCCAATTTCTCTCGATTTTATTATTCTGGCGTGCGCTTATTCCCCCCCCCCCAATTTTTTAATTAAGTTTTCCACAATTATAACAAACATAAAGAAAAAGAAAAACACACAAAAGAAAACACAATACAGTATTAAACAAGAAAAACAAAAACAAGATGTAATCTTAAAAACCCAATTTCTTTTACATTGTTAATTGACTTCCTCAGATCCCCCCCTTCTGAAATTCATTCTATCTGCATGTAACAGCTCTCCAAAAACATTCTTAGTTAATTCCAGCAATTAACTATTTGATTCTCATTTCTTACTATTCTCCCTCTAATTTGCTTACAATCAAATCCCAATCCTAGGCCTATTTGGTACTTTCAGGTGATTTCTAATTATTCACATGAGAATATTTATTCAAGTAATCCTGAAATTTCTTCCAATATTCTGGCATGCGCTTAAAAGCCAGCCACCGTCGCTGATCCCGGTTGCACAGCAACCTTTCTCCTCCTTGCAAATCCGGGCTCTGCAAGGCGCTAGTCCCCATTTTCCCCAACGATGTTTGCTTTGCTTTGCTTTGCTTGTTTGCTTGCTCTTTTATTTTTTATTTCTCCTTGCAATCGGGGCTCTGCAAGGCGCTAGTCCCCACTTTTCCCAAGGGTGCTTGCTTGCACTGCTTTTCTTGCATTTTTTAATTTTTATTTTTTGCAAAGATTTGACGCGTGTGGCGTGGCGCGGGGAGGAAAAGCAAAGCCAGTCCCCAGTTTTTCCAAGCAATGCTTGCTTTGCTTTGCTTGCTTGTTTGCACTTTTCTTTATTTCTCCTTGCAATCGGGGCTCAGCAAGGCGCTAGTAATAATAATACTAATAATACTAATAATACTAATTTATTATTTATACCCCGCCCATCTGGCTAAGTTTCCCCAGCCCTTCTGGGCGGCTTCCAATCAAATGTTAAAAACAATACAGCATTAAATATTAAAAACTTCCCTAAACAGGGCTGCCTTCAGATGTCTTTTAAAAAGAAGATAGCTGCTTATTTCCTTCACATCTGAAGGGTGGGTGCCACTACTGAGAAGGCCCTCTGCCTGGTTCCCTGTAACCTCACTTCTCGCAGGGAGGGAACTGCCAGAAGGCCCTCGGTGCTGGACCTCAGTGTCCGGGCAGAACGATGGGGGTGGAGACGCTCCTTCAGGTATACTGGACCGAGGCCATTTAGGGCTTTCAAGGTCAGCACCAACACTTGGAATTGTGCTCGGAAATGTACTGGGAGCCAATGCAGATCTCTCAGGACCGGTGTTATGTGGTCTTGGTGCCCACTCCCAGTCTCCAGTCTAGCTGCCGCATTCTGGATTAGTTGTAGTTTCCGGGTCACCTTCAAAGGTAGCCCCACGTAGAGCGCATTGCAGTAGTCCAAGCGGGAGATAACCAGAGCATGTACCACTCTGGCGAGACAGTCCGCAGGCAGATAGGGTCTCAGCCTACGTACCAGATGGAGCTGGTAAACAGCTGCCCTGGATACAGATTTGACCTGTGCCTCCATGGACAGCTGTGAGTCCAAAATGACTCCCAGGCTGCTCACCTGGTCCTTCAGGGGCACAGTTACCCCATTCAGGACCAGGGAGTCCTCCACACCCGCCTGCCTCCTGCCCCCCCAAAACAGTACTTCTGTCTTGTCAGGATGCAACCTCAATCTGTTAGCCGCCATCCATCCTCCAACCGCCTCCAGACACTCACACAGCACCGTCACCGCCTTCACTGGTTCTGATTTAAAAGAGAGGTGGATCTAGTCCCGACTTTTCCCGAACGGTACTTGCATTGCTTTCCTTGCATTTTTCATTTTTATTTTTTGCAAAGATTTGACGCGCGTGGCGGAAAAGCAAAGCTAGTTCCCGAGCGATGCTTGCTTTGCTTTGCTTTGCTTTGCTTTTTCATTTCTCCTTGCAATCGGGGCTCTGCAAGGCGCTAGTCCCCACTTTTCCCGAGCGGCGCTTGCTTGCACTGCTTTTCTTGCATTTTTTCATTTTTATTTTTTGCAAAGATTTGACGCGCGTGGCGGAAAAGCAAAGCAAGCCGGAAGTTCAAAGCCTGCTGGAGGCATCCGACTTTTTCCGGGTCAGTTTTCACTTTCTTTCTGTCGCCCTCCCTCGCCACCTCCCTCCCTTCCCTTGCTTGCAAAACAGGGATTTTTTTTCACTTCCTGGGGTCGGCGGATGAGCTGCTCCGGCCTCCCTCCTCCTCCGAAGGAGCCTGGAGTCGGACATGTTTCTCTTTTTCTTCCACGAAAGCGCTTTTTCCTCCTTTTTCCAAGGGGGGCTTTGCAGATCGGGCTCCCCCCGCTCGCCTTAAGACAAAAGGAGGCGGCGGCGAGGCCATCTTTACGCACGATCGTGCGCTCTTGCAACTGGCGTTTCCAAACGCCCAGACGGGAAAAGAGCGCAGCTGCTATTCCATATATATATATATATTATTTTATTTTTGCAAGTTACTTTCTCCCTGTCATTTTTTCCCCCTGCAAAGCGCGCGGCCTGCGATTGGGGATCGAGACTTGCATCTCCCGTCTTGCAATTTTCGCATCCCAAATAAATCGTCGGGGATCCTTTTTTGGGAAAGCAGATCGCGCTGGAGGACACCCCCCCGTCTGCCTCCCTTTTTAATCATAATGATGGTGATGATGATGATGCAAAGCGACGCCCGCAAAGGGAAAGGGGGTCGTTGACACGCGTTTCGTCCGTTCACACGTGAAGGAATGCACGGAAGGCCCGGCGCTTTAGCGGAAAGGAAAGAAGGGTGAAAGTGATCGCGGAGGTGTAAAGGAGCAAGAATCCGAAAAGGGGGGAAAGGAAGGAGAGGGGCTGGATCCTGCTGGCTCGTTGACCATGGGAGATCCTCGGAGCAACAGCCAAAGGATTTTGACACCTGTTGCGGGTGAGTGAGGATGCGCAAGCGGGACGACGCGTGTCGGTCGATGCGGGGATGTCATTATCTCCCTTTCTTTGTGATTTGCTCCGAAACAATCCCCCTTTACGGTTCCCCCTCGGGTCAGTTGCGCGCGATCCTACCTCCAGCAATGCGCCTTCGCCTGGGTTGCGGGGACCCTTTTAAAAGGCGCAAAAATGAAAGATGAGCCAGCCGGGGGGAAGCGCTCTTGCGCAAGCCTCTTTCCCCCCTCCCGCGGTGGATCGGAAGGCAGGATTGGAACCCAGGATTGGGGAAGAGCTCCTGCGCGCGGAAATGGCAAAAAGCTCCCTGCGATCGGCGCTTTCACCCGCGGAGTGAAAGCGAAAAGCGAGGCTCACATGCCGGCGTGGAAAGCGCTCCGGCGCAATATCCGGCGTCGGAACGGATGGGAGCTGCGCAGGAGCTCTTCTGCCTCTTGTGGGGATCTTCCAGCGTGCGATCGCGGTGGGGTTTTTATCGTTTCCATTTCTTCCAAGCGCCGTTTAGACAAAAAGGTCCGGAGCTGGCAGTGTGGGGCCTTCTAAAGGATCCGGATCACTGAATCCGGATTTCCCTGGTTGGCCACACGTTTTTGTTGACCGGCAGGAAGCTTTCAACAACCTGATTTCCTCCTTGTGAAGTAAGCCCTACTGAGCCACGTGCTTTACTCCCAGGTAAAGCCTGCAAGAGAGAGGGGCGGCTGCCTTAGGGCACTTTTGCAAAATCTGAGATTTTTCTCCAAATGCCCCTACCCGCGTTAAACCGCGATCCCGTGAATATTTACTCTGACGTAAGGCCCTCACTCTATCCAATGGGCCTTCTTCCTTAGGAAGTGCGCTTAGGACTGCAGTGACTGATATTGTCACCTGAGTGTGCGAGGAGGACACGCTTCTTGTTACAGAACAAGCCATTCCAGTCTCACCCCTGGGTTGCATTGCTTTGGGTCTTTACGTACGAGTAAACCCAGTGCAATTTGCTGGGACTTGCTTCCTTCTCCTGCCTGCATTTTATCAATTCACATATTGCATTTATATCCCACCTTTTTCTCCCAGGAGCCCAAAGCGGCCCAATTTCTCCCCCTTCGATTTAATGCCACAACAACTCTGCGAGGTAGGCTGAGGGGCAGTGGCTGGCCCAAAGTTGCCCAGCGAGTGGGGATTCGAACCCAAGTCTCTCAGGTTCTACTCTGACACTCTAGGCGTTCCGCCGTGCTGGTTCAGCAGGAGATATGACTTTGAGCGTCCGTGAATTTTTAAATCTGAAGTTTGCCTTGTGCATTGTGCTTGGAAATAAGTGCTTGCTCCCAGGGTCGTGTGTGCAGGATCGGAGCCCTAATCCTCGGGGTTACGATCCTGCGTGCGTTGGGAGGGCCGTTCAAAGTGATCCAATGCATTTGGACTGTGGAAGGGAGTTCCGCTGGTATTCGCAGGGACCACGAGGCTCATCAAATTCAACCCTCTGCGATGCAGAAATCTCAGCCAAAGCGTCTATGGCAGATGGCTACTCAAAGAGCAAAAATTGCCATTAGAAAGCTTTATGTGAAGTTCTTTGCTTGCTTTTTAGATGCATGTTAGTGAGTTTTTTGGTGCTTCCCTTCGCCGCTCCTTCAACCTCTCCCCCCCCCCCACTTTTAAAGAAAACTTATCTGTAAGAGAACAAGCTGTTCTTTGCAGACTGCAAAAACGACAGCTTTTAGTTTGTTTTCTTAAGGAAAGGAGAAACGGAAGTACAAATGGCCTTTGTGAAAAGTGTTAACTGCAGGACAAAAATCTAGCTAAAATCAAGGGCGATCTGAACTGTAACTTTGTAAATCAGTGTTTGCTGCCATGATGATTAAAGATTGTGCTAAGATCGGAGGAGAGGGAGGGAACTCTTGCTTGTTCCACCGAACTCAGAAGCTTGGGATCGGACGGTGGAACAAGACAGTGTCTTCTCTGTGGTAGCTCCTGAGTTGTGGAATTCCTTTCCAACAGAGGTCTGCTTGGCACCTTCATCAGCCAGCTTTCTGCAAGCGCTGAAGGCTCGTTTCTTGTTTCAAACTATTTTTAAATATTGTGTTTTCACTTTCAGTATTGTGTTTTAGTAGCCTGGTATTAGAAACTCGGATATGGAAGCTAAATGGCATTTTAAACCTAGCCTACGGTCGCCAAAGCCGAATGTCTAGGTCATGAGTAGGCAAACTAAGGCCCCCCGGGGGCTGGATCCGGACCAGTTGCCTTTTAAATCTGGCCTGTGAACGGTCCGGGAATCAGCGTGTTTTTACATGAGTAGAATGTGTGCTTTTATTTAAAATGCATCTCTGAGTTATTTGTGGGGCATAGAAATTCGTTCTCTCCCCCCCCCCCCAAATTGTCCGGCCTCCCACAAGGTCTGAGGGACAGTGGACCAGCCCCCTGCTGAAAACGTTTGCGGACCCCTGGTCTAGGTGTTTTTTTTTTTTAAAAAAAAATGAGCTTACTATTTTTATTACTATTAATTCATTTCATTTCATTATATTTTAAAGGGGGGGGGGAATCACCAATCAGAAGCCACACCTTGGTTTTGAACCAAGATAGTTTTTTACTATCTAGTTAGATAGTAAAAGTCATGTTACATTGCTGTTTTAGGAGTTGTTTTTAAAAGTCTGGAACAGATTAATCCGTTTTGCATGACTTTCTATGGGAAAGCGTGCACTGTTTTGGAACGCTTTGGTTTTGGAACGGATTTCCGGAATGGATTAAGTTTGAGAACCACGGTACCACTGTACATTGTTTCTGTGCTTGAGAAATATAATAAAACTCAGAAAAGACGTTCTTACAGTGGAATGTTATGCATGTTGTCTACTAGCAAGTAAGTCCTGTTAAGTTCAATGGGGCTTGTTGTTGTTTAGTCATTTAGTCGTGTCCGACTCTTCATGACCCCCTGGACCAGAGCACGCCAGGCCCTCCTGTCTTCCACTGCCTCCCGCAGTTGAGTCAAACTCATGTTGGTAGCTTTGAGAACACTGTCCAACCATCTCGTCCTCTGTCGTCCCCTTCTCCTTGTGCCCTCCATCTTTCCCAGCATCAGGGTCTTTTCCAGGGAGTCTTCTCTTCTCATGAGGTGGCCAAAGTCTTCAGGATCTGTCCTTCCAGTGAGCACTCAGGGCTGATTTCCTTCAGAATGGAGAGGTTGGATCTTCTTGCAGTCCAGGGGACTCTCAAGAGTCTCCTCCAGCACCAGAATTCAAAAGCATCCATTCTTCGGCGATCAGCCTTCTTTATGGTCTAGCTCTCACTTCCATACATCACTACTGGAAAAACCAGAGCTTGAACTATACGGACCTTTGTTGGAAAGGTGATGTGTCTGCTTTTTAAGATGCTGTCTAGGCCTGTCATTGCCCTTCTCCCAAGAAGCAGGCGTCTTTTAATTTCGTGACTGCTTTCACCATCTGCAGTTATCATGGAGCCCAAGAAAGTAAAATCTCTCACTGCCTCCATTTCTTCCCCTTCTATTTGCCAGGAGGTGATGGGCCCAGAGGCCGTGATCTTCGTTTTTTTTGATGTTGAGCTTCAGACCATATTTTGCGCTCTCCTCTTTCACCCTCATTAAGAGGTTCTTTAACTCCTCCTCATTTTCTAACATCAATGTTGTGTCATCTGCATATCTGAGGTTGTTGATATTTCTTCCGGCGATCTTATTTCCAATGGGGCTTACTCCTAGGTAAATATGCATGGGATCACAGCCTTCTGAGTCTCTGCTGGTGACAGCTAAACCTCTGGCTATGGAAACAGCAGGGCTCTCTCTATTGTTTATTTTCTCTCTCTCCCCCCACCCTGGTCTATTTTAGTGTTTTATAGCTGTTTTAAAGATTACATTCCATTTTTACATTTTTGTTACCGTATACATTGCTCTGAGCATTCTGCATGGGGTTGGAATTCCGGCTCAGAACATTTTAGGAGGGGAAAAAAGAAATGAACAAACTTGTTAGCCTTATTTTTCTCTTTTAACCGATATCCGAGCTGATTATTTGTGCTGAGTTGTTAGAAATTCAAAATGGGGTGTGCGTTTCAAGCCCATAAAAGGCTCCTTGCATTATTAGCAATGTTGCAAATAAATTGTATACTTTGTTAGATTCAGGTGGTGTGCGCTAAGTTGACTTTTGCAACAGTAATTGAATTCCGTGCAAAGGAAAACTCAAATGTTCTTTTACATAGCTTCAAAGTATTACTTGCACAGAAAAATTGTGGGAGGGGGAAGAAGAAGGTCAATTTACTAAAATGCAATAGAAAATGGTTGATCCAGTTTCTTCGGGCAGGTGTGTTAGAGACAGGAAAAGTGCTACAAAGAAGTTGCAAGGAGGTTTCCAAAACCTCCCAGAACATTCGAGATGATACATACTCAACTGTGCTGATTTTTGTGTCAACCGCGAGCAGTTTGGAGTCATTTGAATGTTGTGCAAAACCATGGTTTATTGTGACAATAATGATCCTCGTCTCCTCCAGAACCTATATTCTCTTTCCTCCTCTGGCACGCTCAGGAGAAGATTGGAAAATTTCACTTCCGATTCCAGTTAACCACGGTTTAGCGTGACATCTGCTTAGTCTTAGCTATGATTTTTGGCTTGTTTTTCACAGAAAAATAATAAAAAAGAGGTTTCCAGGCCGGCCTCATTTATCTCCATGTCCGAAAAACTACCAGCTGTTAGATTTCTGTATCAGGCTGCTGAAAAGTTCAAGGAATGCTTGCTTTCTCCCCTTTCTGTGCAGCATTTAATAATAATAATAATAATAATAATAATAATAAAATAAATAAATAAATTTACACCCCACCCTCCCCAGCCAAGGCCAGGCTCAGGGCGGCTAACAAGCAATAATAAAAACAAGAATGAATACAACTTAACTTAGGGAGATTGCAGAGTAAGTTTGCTGCAACCTTGAGTCTGCACAGGGCGACCTTCCTGGTATTTGCAGCATTCGAGTGCGAGGTCCTTGAGCCATGTCCCGTGTGATGCTTAGCACAGCACAAGAACTTGACCTGCCAGTTTAACAGGGAAGCTAGCGTCTGTTCGTGGGAAAACGGGCGCTTTTCGGTGAGGTCCACCCCTCTTGCATTCTTTTCCTCTTCCCTCCCATCCCGTTTAATTCTTTTAGAAAACACAGCCCTTTAAAACAGCACGTTATTTATTTATTTATTTTTAAAGATTTTTATTGATACAACAAGAAAAAAAAAATACCAAATTACACACAGGAATAACCATAGACACATAATTTTCTTGGCAAATAATAAAACATATATTGGTCTTAACACTAAAGACCCAACCTCCCGTCTATTCCATATTTCGATTTCATATTCCTTATTGCCAAAACACACTTTTGTCATAATTAAACTTATTCTTAATAAATCTAATTTCTTAGATCTACCTTGCAACAATTACTGAAGTTGTTCGAATGCTGCGACAGAATTTAAACTACTATATTTCTTTTTCAGATATTCTTTGAAAACCTCCCATTTTGAAGCAAATTCCTGTTTCGATTTATTCTTTATTTTTTCTGATAGACCATCTAATTCGGCATATTCTGTCAGCTTTTGAGTCCAATCTTGTATGGAAGGAATTTCATTACTCTTCCATTTTGCTGCGATCAAAACTCTTGCTGCCGCCGTCGCATATAAAAAGATACCCTTCCCCTTTTGTGGAATATCCAAATCTGTTATTCCCGGGAGGTCGGCCTCTGTTTTTTTTTATTGAAAGAGATCTTTAGCATTTTTTGCAGTTCTGCATGGATACTCTCCCAGAATACCTGTATTTTCCTACATATCCACCACATATGGTAGAAAGTTCCTGAGTCTCCGCATTTCCAACAATTACTTGACACATTTTTATACATTTCCATGGTGTTAGATACCAGTGATGTAAAACAGCACGTTATTTAACCGCAGTTAACGTAACGGCACTGGTCTCTCTTCCAAATACGTACCACCTAAAAATCATTTTCTGTCTAATTGCATTGATGAAAAATAGCAACAGGAAATTTACTGGGGAACAGAGGAGGTGAGTGCAGAAACAGGTGAGAAAAAGGAATTTATCAAAAAGGTGCAGTCAAAATTTTGCTCCCAGACACCTCTATTTTGGAATGTTTTGGCTCCTGGATACCGAAAACCCAGAAGTAACTGCTTCAGTTTTTGAACCATTTTCGGAAGCCAAACGCCTTCCGGGGAGTTTTTTTCCTTTTTCCTCCATTGACTTTGCAATCCTCTGTTGTCGAACATTTCGGAAGTCGAGGGGTCTTCCGGAACGGATTACGTCCGAAAACCGAGGTTTGACTGAACCTTGGTTCTCGAACTTAATCCAATTGACTCCCAAAAGCATTCGAAAACCAAGGCGCTGCTTCCGATTGCCTGCAGGATCTCCTGCGCTCAAGCGGAAGTTGCGTCGGACGTTCGGCTTCCGAAAAACGTTCGCAAACTGGAACACTTCCGGGTTTGTGATGTTCGTGAGCCGATTTGTTCGAGAACCCAGGTACCACTGTATATTGAAAATCCTTTCAAAAATATAAAGTCTACAAAAGTTATTCTCGGAAGGGGTTGTTTAACAAGGATCTGATCAGTTTATTCAAAGTTACTTCTAGAGAGGAGGTGTGGGTGATTTTTTCATTATCAATGGATCTGAATGGAGTGGGCACTGGAAATTTCATACAGTGACCCGTTACTGGAAACCACAGGAGGAGAGTAGACCCTTGTGCTTGAATCCTGACCACTGTGAGAACATGATACAGTGGTACCTCGCAAGACGAATGCCTCGTAAGACGAAAAACTCGCAAAACAAAAGAGTTTTTCGTCTTTTGAGTTGCTTCGCAAGACGGATTTCCCTATGGGCTTGCTTCGCAAGACGAAAACGTCTTGCAAGTTTGTTTCCTTTGTCTTGCAAGTTTGTTTCCTTTTTCTTAAAACCGTGCATTCACTTCGAGGAGCAACTCATAGCACGTGGTGTGGTAGCCTTTTTTGAGGTTTTTGAAGACTTTGGTGATTTTTGAAGCTTTTCCAAAGTCCGTGCTTCGCAAGACGAAAAAATCGCAAGACGAAAAAACTCGCGGAACGAATTAATTTCGTCTTGCGAGGCACCACTGTATTGGACCAAATGGGCCACTGACCTGATCCAGAGGATCCTTTTGTGTTCTGAGGAGTGATGAATTTTGATTCCAGAATCGCCATGGTCTTGTTTGGTCACTGGAATATTCATTATCATCACACATTCTCTGCAATTTTTTTCACTTCCCCGTCACTGATACTAAATGGCCGGTGGTGTTGATTATAAAAAAATCGGAGCGGCGAATCGTGGAGCTCCCATGGGAATATGCCGGCACGAGTACTGTCACCCATCTCTTCCACATTTCAAACACTGTCAGTGTAAATCTGCCTTAATAATAATAATAATAATAATAATAATAATTTATTTATACCCCACCCATCTGGCTGGGCTTCCCCAGCCACTCTGGGCGGCTTCCAACAAAATATTAAAATACAGTACAGTGGTACCTCAGGTTAAGAACGTAATTCGTTCTGGAGGGCTGTTCTTAACCTGAAACTGTTCTTAACCTGAAGCACCACTTTAGCTAATGCGGCCTCCCGCTGCCGCTGCTCTGCCGGAGCACGATTTCTGTTCTCATCCTGAAGCAAAATTCTTAACCTGAGGTAATATTTCTGGGTTAGCGGAGTCTGTAACCTGAAGCGTCTGTAACCTGAAGTGTATGTAACCCGAGGTACCACTGTAATGCATCAGACATTAAAAGCTTCCCTGAACAGGGCTGCCTTCAGATGTCTTCTAAAAGTCTGGTAGTTGTTGTTCTCTTTGTCATCTGGTGGGAGGGCGTTCCACAGGGCGGGTGCCACCACCGAGAAGGCCCTCTGCCTGGATCCCTGTAACTTGGCTTCTTGCAGTGAGGGAACCGCTGGAAGGCCCTCGGCGCTGGACCTCAGTGTCCGGGCAGAACAATGGGGGTGGATATGCTCCTTCAGATATACTGGACCGAAGCCGTTTAGGGCTTTCAAGGTCAGCACCAACACTTTGAATTGTGCTCGGAAACGTACTGGGAGCCAATGCAGATCTTTCAGGACCAGTGTTATGTGGTCTCGGCGGCTGCTCCCAGTCACCAGTCTAGCTGCCGCATTCTGGATTAATTAAGACTTTGTGGCCCCATTTGGTGCCCTTCAGAGGATGGAAACAGGGCAGCGAGCGAAGTTCTTCTGTTTGTTGTTTCCTTCCTAATGGGCGGAGCGCGGCCTGTAAGCAACAGTTCTAATTGGCATCAGGCGATGGAAATTAATATGTGGAATCATTATAAGCGCAGTGTGTTCGTGGGTGTAATGACATGGCTGGTGAAGTTGTGGTCCTGGGAGATGTAAAACGGAATAGAGGTGCCCCTTGGGTTTTCGGTTGGGTTTTTTCACATTGAGACATCACTATAGCTCCCTTGGTTACTTCTTTTACATTCCTGCTTTAAAATTCCACTGAAATGTGTGGACTGCAACTAGCTCCCTGCCTGAAGGACCTGTGGCTTAAGTTGCTGTTGTTGAAACCCGAAATCCACAATACTTTTGTGCTCCAGATACGATGTCGAAGACATTGGCACATTGCGAGTCCCCAACACGACACATTCCATAATCCCCTGCCCCTTAATTCTATTATTATTATTATTATTATTATTATTATTATTATTATTATTATTAAATTTTTGCACTTAATGTTGCAATACATATATGAACTCTTTACATATTGATACATATACATTATATTTGTAAATTCACATTTTCACATTTCATTATGTACCAACTTTTATGCATTTCTTATTCCCTGCCCTTCCGTCTTCCCTCATTATTTCGTAACTTTATTATTGAGATTGTAATTTTGTATCTTAATAATTAAACATTCAATCTTATATATCTGCTTAGCTTAACTTAACTTTGTGAAATCAGTCTATACGTATCAATAAATGCTTGTTGGAGCATCTTTTGGTCATGTGTTCTTCTACACCTTTCCATTCCTGTTTGAGATTTTGATTAGATGGCATTCTTATTGTTGCCGTCATTTTTGCTAATTCAGTCATTAAAAAAAAAATTTTTTTTTGCCAATCTTTCAGTGTTGGTAACTTAATTCTTTTTTTTTAATGAATTTATTTTATTGTTGCTGGGTTGGTGGGTGAAGCCTGGTTTTTGAGGGGAGATGGCCTTTTTGTCTGTTTTTGTATGTGTGTGTGTGTGTGTGTGTGTGTGTGTAGATAGGTTAATTGTTCTTGTTGTTTAGTCGTTTAGTCGTGTCCGCCTCTTCATGACCCCCTGGACCAGAGCACACCAGGCACTCCTGTCTTCCACTGCCTCCCGCAGTTTGGTCAGACTCATGTTTGTAGCTTCGAGAACACTGTCTCTTCTCATGAGGTGGCCAAAGTCTTCAGGACCTGTCTTTCCAGGGAGCACTCAGGGCTGATTTCCTTCAGAATGGATAGGTTTGATCTTCTTGCAGTCCATGGGACTCTCAAGAGTCTCCTCCAGCACCATAAGGTGAAATATACCGCATTTTTTGCTGTCTAAGACTCACTTTTTCCCTCTTAAAAAGTAAGGGGAAATGTGTGTGCGTCTTATGGAGTGAGTGCAGGCTGCGCAGCTATCCCAGAAGCCAGAACAGCAAGAGGGATTGCTGCTTTCACTGCGCAGCGATCCCTCTTGTTGTTCTGGCTTCTGAGATTCAGAATATATTTTTTTCCTGTTTTCCTCCTCCAAAAACTAGGTGCGTCTTATGGTCTGGTGCGTCTTATAAAACGAAAAATACGGTAATTGGTAAAACTCTACAGGATGCGTTGCTAGTATGTGAAAACAGCCCAGATCCAATGGTCTCCAGATGGTGAAGATGTCAGTCACAATCCTGTTACCCAGACATCTTTGCTTGGTTGCAGGTGGCTGATAGCCAGGTGCAAAATGCGCCTGGCACCTGGCTAATTTCAAACAGTGGTCTGTTAGGATCGTCCTGCTTGGCAGGGGGTTGGACTCGATGGCCCTTGTGGTCTCTTCCAACTCTATGATTCTATGATTCTATACTCTTGTGTAGGATCCTGGCAGAGACACATGCCTGACTGGCATGTTCCCTCCCTCCTGGTCGATCGTTTGGGAGCTTCAAAAGCTTTCTCCAGCCCAAACATCACAGCGACTGATACCAGATTCTTTTGCAGAGAATCTTGCAGAGTATTTGCAGTTGGCGTAACAGAACTCAGTAGCTCAGCATTTGGGCTAATCTACATCGCCACTGGGCCCATCACCTCCTGGCAAATAGAAGGGGAAGAAATGGAGGCAGTGAGAGATTTTACTTTTTTTGGGCTCCATGATCACTGCAGATGGTGACAGCAGCCACGAAATTAAAAGACGCCTTCTTCTTGGGAGAAAAGCAGTGACAAACCTAGACAGCATCTTAAAAAGCAGAGACATCACCTTGCCAACAAAGGTCCGTATAGTTCAAGCTATGGTTTTCCGAGTAGTAATGTATGGAAGTGAGAGCTGGACCATAAAGAAGGCTGATCGCTGAAGAATTGATGCTTTTGACTGCAAGAAGTCCCATGGACTGCAAGAAGATCAAACCTCTCCATTCTGAAGGAAATCAGCCCTGAGTGCTCACTGGAAGGACAGATCCTGAAGCTGAGGCTCCAAGACTTTGGCCACCTCATGAGAAGAGAAGACTCCCTGGAAAAGACCCTGATGTTGGGAAAGATGGAGGGCACAAGGAGAAGGGGACGACAGAGGGCGAGATGGTGGGACAGTGTTCTTGAAGCTACCAGCATGAGTTTGACCAAACTGCGGGAGGCAGTGCAAGACAGGAGTGCCTGGCTGCTCTGGTCCAGGGGGTCAAGAAGAGTCAGACACGACTAAACAACTAAACAACAACAACTTTATTTACATATAATACACGTGGAGCATTCTGACTTAGCTCCTTCCTCTTTCTCATCAAAGAAACAAAGGACAATCGTCCTACATTCCGGAAGACAGTAACACAAACATCCTGTCTCCATCACTTCCCACACTGTGGAATGAAAATATACACCGTCATGTGATAGACAACAATCCCATGACTGCAAACATGGAGCAAGAATCCTAACATGGTTTACCTTGACCGCTGGTGGCTCTCGAGAGTTTCCAGCAGAAGTCTTCCTTCCACCCTACTGGGAGATGTCAGCAACTGAAGCTGGGAACCCTCTGCAAGGCAAGCACGTGCTTCGAGCTATGGGCACTGAGGAACTCTGAGGCCACCAAGAGGGGAAGGGCCATGGCTCGGGCCAGAACATCTTTTTGCATGCAGAACGTTCCGGGTTCAATTTCCGGAGTCTCCAGGTAGGGCTGGGGGTGGGGCAGCCCTGTTTGAAATCCTGGAGTGATCTTACCAGTTAATGTAGACCAGGCACCCCCAACCTGCGGCCCTCCAGATGTTTTGGCCTACAACTCCCATGATCCCTAGCTAGCAGGGCCAGTGGTCAGGGATGATGGGAATTGTAGTCCAAAACATCTGGAGGGCCGAAGGTTGGGGATATGTGACGTAGGCAATATTGATTGATGGACCCCATTTCTTTGACATTGTCTGAAACAGTTTCTGGCACGAGGTTCTTTGTGTTTTTCCCCACAACAGTAAAAGACGTCGCCAGTTCCTTACTGTTTTGTGTCATCTACTTAAGTGCTGCTAGGAAGGTTTCTTGAAACTGATTTTCTGCGAAATCAGATAACTCTGTGGCAAGCACGTGCTCCCTAACCGAAGTTCCTTCTTATCTGAAGCCGTCGGATAATATCAAGAGATACCGGCGGATGCTAATCTACTATATTATTGCTGTTACAGTCGTACCTTGGAAGTCGAACGGAATCCATTCTGGAAGCCCGTTCGACTTCCAGAATGTTCGGAAACCAAATCGCGGCTTCTGATTGGCTGCAGGAAGCTCCTGCAGCCAATCAGAAGCTGTGGAAGCCCCGCCGGACGTTCAGGTTCCAAAAGAATGTTTCCAAACTGGAACAATCACTTCCGGGTTTGCATTGTTCAGGAGCCAAAACGTCTGAGTTCCAGGCTGTTCGACAACCAAGGTACGACTGTATTATTATTTATTAGATTTATACCCATAGATCTTTGTTAAAAATACCATAAGGGCCTAGCCCCCAATAATATACCTATTTCTTTAAAGGTAAAGGGGACCCCTGACCATTAGGTCCAGTCGTGGCCGACTCTGGGGTTGCAGCGCTCATCTTGCTTTATTGGCCGAGGGAGCCGGCATACAGCTTTCGGGCCATGTGGCCAGCATGACTAAGCCGCTTCTGGCGAAGCAGAGGAGTGCACGGAAACGCCGTTTAACTTCCCGCCGGAGCGATACCTATTTATCTACTTGCACTTTGACGTGCTTTCAAACTGCTAGGTCGGCAGGAGCAGGGACCGAGTAACGGGAGCTCACCCCGTCGCAGGGATTCGAACCGCCGACCTTCTGATCGGCAAGCCCTAGGCTCTGTGGTTTAACCCACAGCGCCCCCCGTGTCCCATCATATTTCTTTACTTACTATTAAATTTCATAGAATTATTGTAGAGTTGGAAGGGACCCTGTGGGTCATCTATTCCAACCCCTTGCAACATAATAATCTCAGCTAAAGCATCCATGACAGATGGCCGTCCAACCTCTGCTTAAAAGGTAAAAGGTAAAGGTAGCCCTGCCCGTACGCGCCAGTCGCGACCGACTCTGGGGTTGTGCGCCCATCTCGCTTAAGAGGCCGGGGGCCAGCGCTGTCCGAAGACACTTCTGGGTCACGTGGCCAGCGTGACAAAGCTGCTCTGGCGAGCCAGCACCAGCGCAGCACACGGAAATGCCGTTTACCTTCCCGCTATAAAGCGGTACCTATTTGTCTACTTGCACTTAAGGGTGCTTTTGAACTGCTAGGTGGGCAGGAGCTGGGACTGAACGACGGGAGCTCACCCGCCGCGGGGATTCGAACCGCTGACCATACGATCGGCAAGTCCTAGGCGCTGAGGTTTTACCCACAGCGCCACCTGCGTCCCTCCAACCTCTGCTTTAAAAACAAACAAACAAACAACCTCCAACCTCTGCTTAAAAACCTCCAATCGAGAGTCGGTTCCACTGTCAAACAGCTCTTGTCATCAGAAAGTTCTTCCTGATTTTGAGTCGGAATCTCCTTTCTTATAACTTGAAGCTATGGGTTCGAGTCCTCCCATCCGGAGCAGGAGAAAACGAGCTTGCTCCATTGAGATATCTGAAGATGGCTACCTCCCTCTTCTCCAGGCTAAACATACCCAGCGCTCTCAACCATTTTTCATCTAAGGAGGTAAAGGTAGCATGCCGAGGTCCTTTATTCCTCACGACGACCCTGTGAGGTTGGTCAGGCTGGGAGGCAGTGTCGGACCCAAGGCCACTCAGTGAGCTTAACGGCCGAGTGCGGATTTGAACCCCGATCTCCCAGGTCCTAGTCTTTCACTCTAACCACAACACCTCATTGACTCACAATGGAGGCATTGAAGATAAGTGTGGTTTTGCACATGTCTTTTATACCTTAACCCAGAGGTTCATGAAAGTTTGGTTCTCTGGCAGCTTGGTATGTTTGCAGAATTATACCAACAGAGCAAAATGGGCAGCATCTAAAACATTAGATGCTTTACAACTGCATATATATCAATCAATCAATCAATCTTTATTACGGTCCAGAGACCCAACAAATCGTTAGAAAGCAATGCACAATTCAGACAGCCTACCTCCAGGTTAAACAAGCACATGATACACGATATCTTTATTGTCATTGTCCCATACAGAACAATGAAATTGAAGATCTACATAAAACATTCAAAAACCCCTAAAAACTCTGAAACCCCATTTTAAAATACAATATACTATAGAGACTCATTATGCTGCATTTAGAACCAGAATTGCATTTGTGTAGAAGCTGTTTCTCAGGCGGCTAGTCCTGGTCTTTATAACTCGATACCTTCTTCCAGAAGGCAGAAGCTGAAAGAGATCATTTTCGGGGTGCGCGCTATCCTGCGCTATCTCTGCCGCTTTCTCATGGCACCTGGAAGCATAGATTTGATCCAAGGTGGGAAGAGGGCACCCAATTATTCTCTCTGCAGTCTTCACAACCCTGGACAGCATTGTTTTTCCCCTGACCGTGCAGCTCCCAAACCACACACAGAGACCATAAGTTAATACACTCTCCACAGTACAATGGTAAAATGCCATCAACAGGTCCTTTGAGAGATTGTTTTTCCAGAGGATTCTCAGAAAATATAACCTCTGCTGTGCTCTCTTCATCAGGTCTTTGCTGTTAGGTCATCTCTCAACTCCATTCCCAGAAATCGAAACACCGAGACCTGTTCCACGCACTTCCACTCAATAATGAGTGGCTGAATATTCAATTTACATTTCCTAAAGTCCACAGTAATCTCTTCTTTTTCTTTAAGTTAAGGAGTAAGTTGTTTTTCCTGCACCAACTGCTCAACTTCCTTCCTATAGACCGCCTCCCCCTCTCCAGCCGTGATTAAACCAACCACCATTGTATCATCTGCAAACTTAATAATCTCATTACTGGGGTATTTTGTTCAGACTTAAAAGATAGGGATCATTGGTCCTTGCAACCACCGATAAAAACTTCACCACTGCTAATGTTCTGGCGTTTGTCCGATCTTCCAATAGGAACCTGGCATAGTGAGCCTCTGATTTTCCCGGGAAAGGTATCAGCAAGGGTAATATTGGTTCAGCCCTGGCTTGCTCGTATTTCGCACAGTGCAGCAAAATATGTTTTATGGAATCGATGTCTTGAGCACACGAGCAAAGTCTGTCCTGGCAAGGAACTCCTCTCAACCTGCCATCCGACACTGCAGAAGGAAAGACTGGCTTTGGTGAAAAACCTTCGATAATTTGGTACTGTCAGGTTTTTAATGCAAGGTGTTAACTTAAAGACATGCCCATATTGTACTCCTACTGCCAGCGGACTACAGACTGTGTGTGATCGAGATCGCAAGTCACTGTGTGTATTATCCCATAATCTTTGCTTTAACGTTTTTAGGGTGGCTTCATAACCCAGGTAATAAAGTTGGGGGTGTGTGTGTGACAGACCAATAGAGGTGGCTTTTCTAGCCATGGTTTTCTGCCATTTGCTGACAAACTCCTCATCGGTCAAACACTGAAATCGTGAGCCAATGTTTTAGGACAGCCCACCACGCTTTAGTTGAAATTGGGCATTCACCAGCTTCTAACAGAAGTATGGAGTTGGGGACACAGTTGGGTACCTGCAGCAGAGATCGTAGAAATTTTGCCTGAAAGCCATCTAGCTTAGGCAGGTCCCCATTCTGTCAGACATTTGCAGCGTACAGGAGATGGGAAACATATATATACATATATATATATATTTGCAAAGTAAGGAGCTACTAGTAAACATTGAATTTAAGGTTAAAAATCCTGGCATGGTTGCTTTAAAAAGCAAGTTCTGCCTACAATTAATATGCTTCTGTCTCTGGTACGGAGCTTGCGTGGTTGCTGGAACACAATAGTTTCACTTTTATTTCTGCTTAAATCAGTTTCACTTTTCACTGAAATCAACGGCTGCCGTATAGAAGCACCAAACACATTTCCCTCCCGTTTGTTAACACTGAATGTTTTTTTGGTTGTGGTTTTTCTTTTGTGTAAAACCTGAATACAGTGTGCCGCTTTCAGTCCAGCCCTCTGACAACGCTCGTGGCACATAGCTATCAACTTTTCCCTTTTCTTGCGAGGAATCCTATTCGGAATAAGGGAATTTCCCTTTAAAAAAGGGAAACAACAGCTATGCCGTGGCATTTCACACTGGTTTTTCTCTCCTTCCTTTCAAATCTGCAAAGGGCAGAGAGATAAATTGATAATCCCAAAGCATATAAACTGATCATCATTTTGGAATTTAAATTAATTTAATTTGGAGTCACTTTTAGCTCAAGTTTTTTGCCTCCTTGATAATGCACTTGTGGTTTTGAAAGAGTCAGGGGCGAGGAGGAAGTTTGCTAAATTCGCTGATGATACTAAAATATAAACACAAATTAATAAAATGTGCAGACAATGTTGGCAACTGGCCTGCTATCAGGGCACTCAGTATTTTAATGCTGGCTCTAAATGTGTGTTATTGTATTTGTAAACTATTGCTTTTATCTAATGTGTTGGCATTTTAAAATGATGTTTATAAAATACTGCCAGCCGCCTTGAATCCCAACTTTGGCAGAAAGGTGGGATAGGAAAACACTGAATGAACGAATAAATCAATTTCTGTACTTTTCATGTGGAACATACTAAAGGTTTGTGTCTGACGCTGACCCCCCCTTGGTCTTCCCCTTCCTTCCGGCGGGCTTTAGGACCTGGCTCCCTACCCGGGCTCCCTGCTGTGCCGCTCGCCTGTACATTTGAACTTGGTGCGCGTGCCCAGCCGGTAACCTTCCTCCTGACCGTTTCCCCGCTTCCTGATGTGGGCGTGACCAAACCTGACTCCTCTCCTCCCGCTGGTGGTGAGAGCACTGGTCCCGATTCCTGGGACTCCCCCTCCCCACTGCGCTCTGGTGGGGAAGCTGGTCCTGATTTCCAACTGCTGCTCAGGGACTCCCCGCTGGCCCCTTCCTCCTGGGGCTTCCCCCCTGGAACCCCCCTCGCCCTGGCCATCGGCGCTCCCTTCTGTGAGTCCTCCGATTCGCTGGAGAGGCTTGTGGAATAACTCTTTCCACTGTCACTGCCTGCTCCCCCCTCGTACTCCTCCTCCTCACTCTCCATTTGCTCCCCCTCCTGTGTCTCTCCTTCTGAACCCCTGACAGTTTGTTTAAGGATTGTGCAGATTCAGGAAGGATTGTCCTATATGCATTAAAATGGCCAGAAAAATCTCTGATGTCAAAAGCAAGTTGACCTAATTCGCCACACCTTCAAAACGTATATATTTGTAAAATCAGCAGTTTACAAAACATGTATTGCAAAGTGAAATTACATATTACTAAAATGCACGTCAAGTTTAGATGTCTGGGCAGGCTTGCCTGAGCGTAAAACATGCCAAAAGCAGTATTGTGAAGTTGAATACCCTTAATATCAAGTGGCCGGGAGTTCCAAAGTTCAGGCACTACCACACTGAAGGAGTGATTCCTTGCAAGTGTGGAACAGACATTGTGTGGCGCTTTCACTTCCTGCTTTTTGTTACTCTTTCGCTCTCCCGAGAAATCCTGCGGCAGAGTCCTTCCTGGACAATAGCGCCTTTGACTTGAACTTTTCTTTTTTGAAATGCTTCCCCGTTTCCTGCTTGCAGAAAATTAGTATATCGGAGAACTGGGTCTGTGAAGATATTAACTCCCAGATCTGCAAACAAGGGCTTTCTGTTTTTTCCAAACTGAAGTCTAAATTTATAACCCCCCGGAAGCACGGCTGTGTGATAAGTTAATATACCAGTGAACCAAAGGTGGAGATTTAACAGCTTCCCAGGGGGTAGCTCAGCTGAACATACTTTGCCGATAATTTGCAGGCACGTGTTTCCAACTTTGTGCTCTCCCGATAAGAAATAAATGATGATAAACCCTCCCACAAACCAGCAAGCTATTTTGGATTTACCAGTACCCTCCCACTTAGAGCTCAGCTAATTACGCAGAGCCTGCTAACGACCCAGGAGGAACCTCCCATGGCTATATAATCAGAGAGGGAAGGTAAACGAAGAACTGGAAAGGTCTTCTTTCTTCCCCCACCAGTAGGGGGAAAAAAGGGGGGAAGAGTTTTTGTTTTTATTTCCTGGTGGTGTTTATGTGGTTAAAGGTAAAGGGACCCCTGACCATTAGGTCCAGTCGTGGCCGACTCTGGGGTTGCGGCGCTCATCTCGCTTTACTAGCCGAGGGAGCCAGCGTACAGCTTCCAGGTCGTGTGGCCAGCAAGACCAAGCCACTTCTGGCGAACCAGAGCAACGCACAGAAACGCCATTTACCTTCCCGCCGGAGCGGTACCTATTGATCTACTTGCACTGGTGTGCTTTCGAACTGCTAGGTTGGCAGGAGCAGGGACCAAGCAATGGGAGCTCACCCCGTCACGGGGGTTTGAACCGCCGACCTTCTGATCGGCAAGTCCTAGGCTCTGTGGTTTAACCCACAGTGCCATCCGCGTACCTGTTTATGTGGTTGGTTCCACCTAAATAGCTTTCCTCCATATTAAAAAGGAAGGGTGCATTTTTAATTTAAAGAAGACAATCTTTTTGCTTGCTTGCACTCCCTCCCACCCACCCAGAGATTGGTGGGATGAGGGCATTTGGGTACCCCCCTTCTGTTGTGATGGGCGATGGAGGGGAGAAGATTTAGCTGGCTGCCTTATGCTGAAATGGGAGGTTGGGTACTGTGTGCGAATGATGGGGAGGGCGTTTTTCAGTAAGCAGTGCAAGCAAATGCGTGTCTACTCACAAGCAGGCCCTACTGAATTCAATGGGCCTTACTCTTAGGATAGTAGAAGTTTAGTTTTTGTTTTTTGAACAATGGACAATTCAACTCTTTATTGATATGTGTGCAAGTAACTGAGAGAATAAACACACCTTCTCCTATACATTTCTGTCTCCATGTGGCCCCAAACAAGTTTAACCTTTTGGGGTGGAAAATAAGAACTTATATCTGAGTCATACATTCTGGCTGTCCTTCAGGCCCTTTTGATAAATGAGATAATACTCACACTTGACAATATTATGAATTTAGTTTCTAACCCTTGAGATACCATACAAGCAAATTTGTGCAGTTATATAAATGGATGCAAAATACGTTCAGATATCTTGAAAGGGAAACATTCCTATTTAATATGAAGTTGAGATAAATTATGGCCAAGAAGTACAAATCACGAAGTACAAACCAGTTCATATTACAATGATTACTCAAAAATAATGCCTTCAGAATCTGATTTAACTTGAGTTTTGGGGTAATAGTAAAATAAACTCGGTAAGAGTTAGAATTATGGGGGGGGGGTAGAAGTTTAGTTGAACTCAGTGGGGCTTATGCGTGCAGAGGCAACTTGGCTAGTAAATCACTTAAACTTCTCATAAATTAGTTGAAAGTGTATTAAATAGTTTACCATATGGAACCTTATTTAATTTTACTAAATCTACCACTTCTGCCACCTCCTGGCAGCCTGGCAAGGCCCTTTGCCACCCACCGCAGATAGATATTGTGATATATCGAGAGATCCAGCTGGTGATATATTGTGATGTTGCAAGCCAGATATTGCACACGCCTATCAGGAAGGGACTGTACTGTGTAATTTTCCTGAACATGCAGCTGTTCTTCCATAGGGAAGAACAGGCTTTCTCGTGAAATTATTCCCTCGTTCGTCATTGCCACCAGCAGCCATGGTCCTTGGCGTTGCCTCTCCCTGTGACTCACAACTTTTTATAGGATTCTTCCTGTGCTTTGCTTTGTTAATAATGCTTTTATGAGCCAGGGTGCGCTCCTACCAGTGGCCGCACCTCGGGGCGTGGGGCTCTCTGGTCCTTTAGCAACCCCACGCTTTGACCCTCAAGATGCTCACAGCCCCCAATGGCAGCCCCATCTGCCCCAGTTTTGTTGTGCTGGCATAGCATCACTACGGCTACCTTAAGTCTGTTGGGCAGGATTCGACCAAGTGCTGCTACTAGCACAAGGGCTTCTGGCTGGGCAGAGGAACTCCCCACCACAAGATACCCCCCCACAAAGCTGTTATGGGGTGCTCCCAAACCTCTGGAAGAGTTTGGGGAAGGGCAGAAGGGTGTGTAAGGAAAGGGAGGGGAGTTTTGTTGCACAAGTAGTACGATAGTGTCGGAGACAACCTGTAGCAACTCAGGAACTTGGCCCCAGGATGTAAAAATATATATATATAATCCCGTTGTCCTTAGGTGTCTCCCCCAGATTCCTAATTGCCAAAGGGCCTTGGTCTTTTCGTGGTCTTAAAATTGCCAGGGAAAACCATTATTATATTTATTTCCATATTTATTTTCATCCTGCCTTTTCACTAGGCCAGGACTCAAGGCGGTTTTTGCAAAAAAAACACCATTCCACACAAAATAAAGGTAAAGGTAAAAGGTGCAGTGGGTGCAGAATGTCGCGGCGAGGCTCCTACGGGGTCCTTGCCACGGGATCACATTCATCCAGTGCTTTACCAACTGCACTGCCTCCCGGTGGAGTACAGGGTCAGGTTTAAAGTGCTGGTTTTGACCTTTAAAGCCCTATGCGGCCTAGGACCCACGTACCTACGGGACCGCTTCTCCTGGTATGCCCCGTGGAGGACCTTAAGGTCCACAAATGACAACATTTTTGAGGTCACAAGGTGGTTAGATTGGTCTCAACTAGGGTCAGGGCCTTTTCAGTACTGGCCCCGACTTGGTGGAACGCTCTGTCACAAGAGACTAGGGCCCTGCGGGACTTGACATCTTTCCGCAGGGCCTGCAAGACGGAGCTGTTCCACCTGGCCTTTGCTTTGGACTCAGTCTGACCCTTATGTTTCCCTCCCCTTATGGTTTTGATTTATGGGCTACTTTTAAAATGAGAGTGCATTTTAAATTGCATTTTAACCTATATTTTAAATTCGTCGTCGTCGCAGAAGTCAAAGAAGGGCTAAGTAAACAGCCCGCTTGTGATCTGCATTTCTCTTTTTCTTTCCTCATGTGTTGCCAAACCAGAATCAGTTGTGCAAAATGGCAGACTAAGTTACTGGGCGTGCAAGGGGAGGAAATCATGCGTCAGTTTGCAGCGTTTATGCAGGCTGTCGAATTTCCTGGTAATGCCTAGTTGAGAAGCTTGCTTCCTCTTTTCAAAGCTCTGCGTACACGCGGCCGGTCTTAAGATCTGTCACCGCATGGGCGAAAAAACCGGGTGGATCTGATTCATTACCCTCTGTCTTAATGCAGGGCGAATTTTTCTCCAACAAAAGAGCAGCTTTGCCAAGGCAGAACTTGAGGAGACCTGCGTTTTACTCCTTCTCTGATCCGAAACAGAGGTAAAACTGAACGTTTGCTGAACTCCCAACAACCTCTTTCCCCTTTGCACGTGGCTCCTCTCTAGAGGAAACCTTTCGACGTCCTTCGCCCTTTTAGTTTCAGTTTGTGTTTGGTGCTGGGACTTTGATCGTTGCTGCAGCGCAGAAGGGAGGATTCATCCGGGTTGAGAACAGGCCTGTGCTTAGCTCTCTGGCAGTGCTGGATTTACGTATAAGCTAAACAAGCTATAGCTCAGGGCCCAGAGTGGAACACCCTCCCAAATTTCACTGTTAATATACTACTTCCTAATTGCATTTCAGTTCAACAATTACTTTGATAAAATACATATACAGTGGTACCTCGGGTTACATGCGCTTCAGGTTACAGACTCCGCTAACCCAGAAATAATACCTCGGGTTAAGAACTTTCCTTCAGGATGAGAACAGAAATCGTGCTCTGATGGCACGGTGGCAGTGGGAGGCCCCATTAGCTAAAGTGGTGCTTCAGGTTAAGAACAGTTTCAAGTTAAGAATGGGCCTCCGGAACGAATTAAGTTCTTAACCAGAGGTACCACTGTACATATTTTGTTACGTGCAAATGGCTTTAGATACCTATTAGGTCCATAAATTACCATATAGCATAAAAGGTAAAGGGACTCCTGACCATTAGGTCCAGTCGTGACCGGCTCTGGGGTTGTGGCGCTCATATCACTTTATTGGCCGAGGGAGCCAGCCGGGTACAGCTTCCGGGTCATGTGGCCAGCAGGCGAACCAGAACAGTGCACCATGTGGCGAACCAGAGCAGCGCACAGAAACGCTGTTTACCTTCCCGCCGGAGCGGTACCTATTTATCTATTTGCACTTTGACGTGCTTTCAAACTGCTAGGTTGGCAGGAGCAGGGACCGAGCAACGGGAGCTCACCCCGTTGTGGGGATTCGAACTGCCGACCTTCTGATCGGCAAGTCCTAGGCTCTGTGGTTTAACCCGCAGCGCCACCCGCTGGCTGAGGTTGATGGGAACTGTAGTTCCAAGGGCACCCGAGGCTGGTGCGGCAGGAGAAACATTTGAACAATTCAGTGCAGTTTCATATAGTATCAAGAACGGCTTGTTTGTGTCGATAAGGAGAGTTTGTTCCTTATTGATTAAAATAATAATAATAATAATAATAATTTATTATTTATACCCCACCCATCTGGCTGGGTTTCCCCAGCCACTCTGGGTGGCTTCCAGCAGGATATTAAAATGCAGTGATTCATCCAGTATTAAAAGCTTCCCTAAACAGGGCTGCGTTCAGATGTCTTCTAAAAGTCTGACAATTGTTTATTTCTTTGACATCTGAAGGGAGGGTGTTCCGCAGGGCGGGTGCCACCACCGAGAAGGCCCTCTGCCTGGTTCCCTGTAACTTGGCTTCTCGCAGGGAGGGAACCACCAGAAGGCCCTCGGAGTTGTACCTCAGCAGAATGATGGGGGTGGAAACCCTTCTTCAGGTCTACTGGGCTGAGGCCGTTTAGGGCTTTAAAGGTCATCACCAACACTTTGAATTGTGCTCGGAAACGTACTGGGAGCCAGTGTAGGTCTTTAAAGACTGGTGTTATGTGGTTTCGGTGTCCGCTCCCAGTCACCAGTCTGGCTGCCGCGTTCTGGATTAGTTGTAGTTTCTGGGTCACCTTCAAAGGTAGCCCCACATAGAACGCATTGCAGTAGTCCAAGCGGGAGATAATTAGAGTATGCACCACTCTGGCGAGACAGTCTGCGGGCAGGTAGGGTCTCATCCTGCGTTCCAGGTGGAGCTGGTAAACAGCTGCCCTGGACACAGAATTGACCTGCGCCTCCATGGACAGCTGTGAGTCCAAAATGACTCCCGGCTGTATGCAACAACGGCAGCAAGGATACTCATCGCTAAGAACTGGAAAACGCAAGATCTACCCACACTGGAAGAATGGCAGATGCAGCTGATGGACTATATGCAACTGGCCGAGATGACTGGCAGAATGCGAGACCTGGGAGAAGAGAGGGTTGAAGAAGACTGGAAGAAATTTAAGATTTATTTACAAAAATATTGTAATTTGGTTGAATGTTAAGAAGGATGCTAGATCATAAAAAATTGTCCACCACTAAATTAGATTTGAATTCGATGATAAGCGAGACTAAGGAAAATATAAACCTTTTGGAGAATTGCTAGATTATACTTAAATGAGCGGATCTAAGATTGTAAACAAGATGATAATTTGCTCGAAAAAATTTTTTAACGATGCAAGTGGGAGCGGGAGACGTGAGGGAGTCCAAAGAAGTGATGAAATTATGTTATGATATAAGTAATGTTGTTTATTATTTATGCATTTGTATTCAAAAATTTTAATAAACATTTATATATATAAAAAAAAACAAAACAAAATGACTCCCAGGTTGCGCGCCTGGTCCTGATTTATTCTTTATTTTTTCTGATAGACCGCCTAATTCGGCATATTCTGTCAGCTTTGGGATCCAATCTTGTATAGAGGGGATTTCGTTACTCTTCCATTTTGCCGCGATCAGAACTCTTGCTGCTGCCGTCGCATATAAAAAGATACCCTTCCCCTTTTGTGGAATATCCAGATCTGTTATTCCCAGGAGGTAGGCCTCTGGTTTTTTATTGAAAGAGATCTCTTTCATTAAAAAACCAGATCTGGTCAGTATAAATCAAAACAGGAATTTGTTTCAAAAGGGGAGGTTTTCAAAGAATATTTGAAAAATAAATATAATAGTTTCAATTCTGTCGCAGCATTTGAGGAAAAGAAATTAGATATATTAAGAAAAAAGTTTAATTATAACAAAAGTGTGTATTGGCAATAAGTAATATGAAATCGAAATATGGAATAGACGGGAGGTTGGGTCTTTAGTGTTAAGACCAATATGTGTTTTATTGTTTGTTAAGAAAATTATGTGCCTATGGTTATTCCTGTGTGTAATTTGGTATTTGTGTTTTTCCCCCCTTGCTGTATCAATAAAAAATAAATAAATAAAGATCTTTAGCATTTTTTTGCAGTTCTGCATGGATACTCTCCCCAATCCACCACATATGGTAGAAAGTTCCTGAGTTATCTCCGCATCTCCAACAATTACTTGACACATTTTTGTACACACACACACACACACACACACATGAGGCCTTTAATCATAATATTTTTATTATTTCTTTCCTGAAGAGGGGAGGAGCCTGGCTTTCTTTAGGCTCCTCCTTCCCAGGAAACGCCTCTGCGGCTGACTGGCTGATTCGTGCATCAATCACCCTGTCAATCACTCGGACCTGTGGGTTGCTTTCTGCCGCCTGAGGCGACGCAAAACGCCTCACAGCCAAGCCGGCCCAGAGGAGGCTCTAAGTCTCTTCGCAGGCCCTCCTCACCCTCAGCCTGTCCATTGCGGGCAGGGCTACTCGTGAGCAAGTCTCCCCCATTGGGTTTGCAAACAGGGGGAGAGGAATTGCCGCCCCATAGATCTGAGGGGCCGAAGGTTCTTGCAGGTGGGCCCCTCATGCCCAACCGACAAGAATATTATTTTTTTATAATATTTTTTTATTAGTTTTTTTTAACATCTCATTTTCAACAGTAATTCTGTCCAATTCTGCATAGTCCATTAATTTCGTCTGCCATTCTTCTTTTTTGTAATATATATTTTTATTAGTTTTTTTAAACATACCATTTCCAACAGCAATTAAACCTACTTTTACATCTTATTCAATTTTTTGACTTCCATCCATCCTGTCTGGAAATTTTCCAGTCTAATCTCTCAGTATGCATTTCTTATCTTCCCTATTACATTTCAAACTCATAACCAATATATCTATCTTTTCCTACTTTGTAGCATGTCGTATATTTCTCCTTACAAAACTTCTAGCATAATTTGTTGATTACAGTTGCTCTTCAAATAATTCATCTTCTGCAAATCTCTGGTCCCGCAGGGTTTCGAATCCTTCCTGCCATTTTGTCCAATTCTGCAGAGTCCATTAATTTCATCCGCCATTCTTCTTTCGTCGGAATTTCTTCTTCTTTCCATTTCTGGGCTAATAATACTCTTGCCGCAGTTGTTGCATATAAGAACAATTTAACATCTTGCCTATTAATGTCCTGACCTACAATACCAAGTAAAAATGTTTCTGGTTTTTTTAAAAAATGTATATTTCAACATCTTTTCCATCTCATTATATATCATTTCCCATAAGGTCTACCGTAGATACAACATAAATGGTTCCCAATCTTTTTCGAAGTCTCTGTTGTCTTAGTCTCTTAATCTTTCAGTTAGTCTTGCCATTTCAAATAAAAATAATATTTATTCAAAATTTTAAAGGTTACAAAAAGAAAAAAGAGAAAAAGGAAAAATAAAAAAGACAGAAAAAATACAATCAGTTAAAAAAAAAAAAAGAACAAATCGAACCTTTACATAACTTTCTTTCCTTTACTTCTTTCCTTGACCTCCTCACACCTCCCATTTTTGTATTCTAATTCAAATTGTTATTTCAGCAAATCCTTCCAACCTTGTTTTTATCTTAATGCTTTATCTTAATATACTATAATTTTACGTTCTCTCTTTCATCAATTCATTTTTACTTAATCCTTTATGTCATTTCTGCCCAAACCACATAATTTTCTTTTTCCAACATCTTTCTAACAGTCCTTAATTTTACATTATTTTTGAAGATAAGCTTTAAATTTTTTCCAATCTTCTTCCACTGACTCTTCTCCTTGGTCCCAAATTCTGCCAGTCATCTCAGCCAGTTCCATGTATTCCATCACCTTCGTCTGCCATTCTTCCCGGGTGGGTCATAATCAATTAGTTTTGTTTCCATTCTTCATTAGCTGGTATCTTGTCACTTTTCCTTTTTTGAGCCAACTGACAAGATTCTAGAAGGTTCTCTTGCCCAGGGATGGGCGGCAACCATCTTGGCCTCCGTCCTCAGGGCCAGGAAGATGCCTTTGGCGTCATGGCGTCTGGCTTCTCCGGGCCTCCGCCGCCTGTTTCGCTGAATTTCAGGGGAATTAGCCAGGCGGCGCCGGAAATGCGCCGCTTCCGCCGCTGCCTGACGCCGGAAAGGCGAAGTAAAAGCTTCGCCGCGGCTTAAATGGTCTCCGCAACTCTCCTTTCCCACGTTCTTTGAGCTTCATTCAGCCTTTACTAGGAGCAGGGTGGATAAAAAAACCCCAATGATTTAATTTAAAAAATAATAATTGGATTTTTAAAAAATTTAAATCAGATTTTTGAAATGAAACGCTTTCGGAGGGAAAACCTTTCTAAAGTTACTTTTTTTATTTAAGCTACAACTTGATTCCCTCCCCCTCTTTCCTTTTCCTTTCTCCTGTGATGAGGCTGCATTTTAATATTTTAATGTTTCAATATTTTAATGTTGTATTTTAATCTTGTTTTTAAGTTGTATTCATTCAACGTGTTTTTATTATTGCTTCTTAGCTGCCCTGAGCCCGGCCTTGGCTGGGGAGGGCGGGGTATAAATAAAAATTATTATTATTAGTCCAAAGGCTACTCTGATTCCCCATGTTCTTGAGGTTCATTCAGCCTTTACTAGGAGCAGGGTGGATAAAAAAATCAATGATTTAATTAAAAAAAAAAATAGATTTCTTAAAAATTTGAATCAGATTTTTAAAATGAAACGCTTTCAGAAGAAAAATCTTTCTAAATATACTTTTCTGTTTAAGTTACATTATAATCCAAAGGCTATTCATGAGGAAATATGGGTTTGTTTTAAGTTTTTCATGTGTGCTAAAACTCCGTCTAAAACAGCTAAAACTCAGGGGGGGGGGGGAGGATATTTAACCACATCAGTTAACAAACATGGATACATATGCTATAATGTTATTGCTTTAGTGAAATAGTTTAAATTGTTATTAAGGAAATTATTATTTTTCTCCTTCCAATCAAGTACAGCAGAAAGTTGTCCAAATATAAACAGTTAACTTATTGAACCTCACAATAATTTCATAATTATCTGTCTATGTATTCCTAATAGCATAACCGAATCAGTAATTTTTGATATAACTGTAAAAACTACTCTGAAAATTTATTGTTACAAAAATGTAACCTACCTCTGGTTGTAAATATTAAGATATATCAGCAAGAATGAGTCTTTATGTAAAAAAATGATTTAAGTGAAGTCTTACTGACTAGTGATTTAAATCAAGTCTTACTGACTAGTGATTTAAATCGATTTGATTTACCGTAAATCAAATTCACCCTGACTAGGAGCCAAGCCATTTCGGGTGGGAGGCTCTGCCCTGTGGAACTCCCTGCCACTAGAAGTTCGGCAGGAATCATCCCTGCCTCCTTTTAGACGTTTTCAGGCAGGCCTTTGTAATGCGGTTTTCTCCTTGCGAACCAGCATTTTTCGTACACCACCCCCGCTATGTTTTTTTTTATAGAAATACAGTTTATAAATATGTAAAATGAGGCTAAGCTGTTGTGTTTTTGGACGTGTCCTAAAATTAAGGTGTACTAGAAGAGATAAACAAAAGTAAGGAGGTAAATTATTCTCCTCGGCAGAAGGTAACAAATGACTCTGGCACAGGCCTGGAAAAAAGCCAGAAACACCAAAAATAGAGGACTGGTTCAATGAAATCTGAGGCATTGTACAAATGGCTAACCTTACAAATACAGTAAAACTTGGATTGAAAAGTTCAGCCTCTCTATTTCTGATGGGAATGAGAGAACGCAGAACGAAGTAAAATCTGGAAGAAATGCAAACGGAACAATTTTGGGGAAGTTATTTTATAGCTACATTGTTTGTTCTTAATTTTGTAAATTTACAATTTATACTTTTATCAGAGACTTACTTTCACATATGAAATTGTTTTGCTGTACTTGGGACACACACACCTTGCAGGATCCTGCCAGAATTTGGGGATGGATTTTGGTGAGGTCTAATATATTGTGTGGGACGCGGGTGGCGCTGTGGGTAAAACCTCAGTGCCTAGGACTTGCCGATCGTATGGTCGGCGGTTCGAATCCCCGCGGCGGGGTGAGCTCCCGTCGTTCGGTCCCAGCTCCTGCCCACCTAGCAGTTCGAAAGCACCCTTAAGTGCAAGTAGATAAATAGGTACCGCTTTATAGCGGGAAGGTAAACGGCGTTTCCATGTGCTGTGCTGGTGCTGGCTCGCCAGAGCAGCTTCGTCACGCTGGCCACGTGACCCAGAAGTGTCTCCGGACAGCGCTGGCTCCCGTCCTCTTAAGCGAGATGAGCGCACAACCCCAGAGTCGGTCACGACTGGCCCGTACGGGCAGGGCTACCTTTACCCTTTTAATATATTGTGAGCTGGGAAGTCTCCAATTTGAAAATTGGCATTATTATTATTATTATTATTATTATTATTATTATTATTTTATTATATTTATAGCCCCACCCATCTGGTTTCCCCAGCCACTCTGGGAGGCTTCCAACAAAATATTAAAAATACCTTGGACTTGTGGGCCATAAGCAATTCCTTGTATCTTCCCAGCTGCAAGGCCAGGATCATAACTCCGGCCTACCTTGCTGGGTTGCTGTTCAGGTTTCTGAGATAAACGCCTATAACACATATTGGACACAAGGAAAGGCCGCCATTCTATATGATTTACTTTCTCTTATTTTTTCCAGCATTACTCGTATGAATTTTCTGGTTGTGAAGCTGCTGAAGACCCTTGGCAGACCTGCCCCTATGTAACTGTTAAATCCTCAGCACTGTGAACTGCAGAGAATGTCGCCATCAAACCACAAGAGCTCGTAAGCACCTTCAAATAAATATACGAAAATAAGTCATTTGTACTTTAATTCCCCCAGTGGTTTTAAAACAGCTTTTACCCTCCTTTCTTTCCCTTTTTCCTGTCTGCAGAGCTGAACGTAAGACAGAAGGTAAGAGCACTTTGTATCGGTTTGGTAAACATATTCATTTTTGACAGATTTTTCTTTTTTCGTATTGCAATTTTAATATCTCTTCCCCCCCCCCACTTGATTTTGGAAACGTTTAGCACTGTATTGCTCCTGGAAAGGCCAGCTCTTCATTCAGCAACAGCGACTGTGTGACATTGTTCTTCGTTCACCGTTTAGCGGCTCCATCCCAGCAGAGTTGTAAGTGAGATTATTCATTTCTCTTTGCTCTGATGTCTGTAGAGGAGTAGCAGGGAAAAGGAGATAGTGCATTCTTTAAAAAAAAGATGTACCGTATTTTTTGCACCATAACACTCACTTTTTTCCTCCGAGAAAGTAAGGGGAAATGTCTGTGCGTGTTATGGAGCGAATGCCTACGGATGGCGGGGGGATCTGCTACAGTCGTGAGCAGAGGATTCATGGCTCCCCTTCCTTCCCTCCTCCGTGGCTCGCTTTGAAACAGCAAAGCGGGAGAAGAGCTGCTGAGTGGGGAGGAGAGAGGGACAGAGAACCTGCTGCTTTAAAGGAGCAAAGCGGGAGAGGAGAGGAGCCGCTTACAAGTGTGTAAGTGGCTCCTGTCTGGTTGGCTCCTTTAAAGCAAGCAGGCTCTCTGTCCCTCTCTCCTCCCCACTCAGCTCGCTAAATAGCATTATTAGCAGCATCCTTCTCCACACACCCCATGCATGCTCCTTGTCCCTTGAGTGCTTTTCTTTCCCTCCCCACTTAAAACGTGGTTACAAAGCACGGATCCACATGGATCCTCAGGATTTTTGCATTGGGCTACTCCAAACTCACTGTCAGATCACATGTCTGTGGCCACTGCATGAACCACAAAAATCATACATCCACTGTTTCGTTTAGAATATTTTTTTTCTTGTTTTCCTCCTCTAAAAACTACATGCGTGTTATGGTCTGGTGCGTGTTATAGAGCGAAAAATACGGTAATATTTATATACCACTTCCCTGGCCGTAAAGTTGAGTAGAAAGCAGTTTATAAAACTACAGTGTGTGTTTTTAAAACAAACAAACACTGGGTGGCTTTTCCAGTTTCAAAACCAAAACATAGTAGCATCTATGCTCGATAAAAATTACTCAAATATACTTTTTTACGTGGTGGGTGTTCTAACTTCTCTCTTTTGTGTGTGTGAGACAGTCGGAAGGCTTCTGATATTTTTTTAAAAAGAGACTGACAGGTTGTTGACCTGTCTTCAGTTATGTTTTCTGGTAAGCCAAGTACTGTATTTACGCGAACCTAACGCACCGCTGAATCTAATTCGCCCCCTAATTTTCGCGATGTTATCTGGCCACAAAGGGTGCACATTACATTCGAATAAATGTGGTAATTCTTCTCTTACTACGCAGGGGTCTGAGTAACAGAGGGCTTCATCTGTGTTGCAATGTCTTAGGATTGTCACCAGACAGGAAAGTTTCCGGGCATTCCTTGAATCTATAACCCCCTTTTTCTTTCGCTAGGCCAGCCAGACTAGAGATCAGGTATGTTGTGGGCATATCTGAGCTGAGAAAAAAGTTGCCCGAAGCTGTATTTGGGGAAAACAATTACACAAATCATGAAGGTACCGTTTTAAAATTATGTAAGCTGTGCAAAGAATTATTTCCTTTATTAAAAGTGGCTAGTAGTTTCCTTTCAGGGGTCATGTTTGCTGTCTGTGTGAGATGGTTATTGCTTTCAAACTTCTGGCACTTTCCTAATTTTTCCATAAAATTGGAGGCATGATTTTTATAGCCAAGGAACGCTTACTTGGGGTAATAAGGATCTTGAACTGTTTTTAAAATGATCTGTGACAGTGAAATTGGATTGGGATTTTTCAGTTTTTAAAAATAAGTTTTAAGTTAAGCTATCATGAGTCCAGCTTTCTCCCTATAGAAACGAAAGGTGAAGCGAAACTACCAAACAGCTAATCTAGCAACCATATTTTGAGCAACCTCTCAAAATATGGTTGCGAAAGTAACTTAGAATTTTACCAGAATCAGATTGCATTTTGTTACAGTTATACTGCTTGGAAGCAGAGTATTGACACAGATTTTTGTTCCTGGCTGCCTACCCCACTCCCAAACATATTCCTGTGTTTACAGAAAGGCAAGTCCATACACAGTACTGCAAAGGGGGGGGGGCAATCTGTTGAACTCAAGGAGTACATTTTACTGTAGGGGGTTAATTCTGCTCCAAGTTGGCTTTATCTTAACACTGGAGTTAGCACTCTGTTGTGCAAACATGCAGCATTGATTTCTTATTTGTTAGGTACTTTTGCATTAGGCTATCAGGGTTCATTTAGTGTTGCCAAAAAAGAGAGACCGCCTCACATTATCTTGGACTGGACAGTTCTTGAAATGGATGTTTGTTTATGTTACTTTCCTTGCCCCAAAAAGTCTGAGCCACTTACAAATGCACATAGCTTGCCCAACATTTGAAAACAATGCAGCAGGAAATAAAAAAAATTAAAAACCAATTTTTTAAATCTAAAAAGTGCTCATTGAGTAAAATTTAATAAAAAGAGCAGATCCTTCCCCACCCAGCTAAAAGGTGAATGCTATAAACAGGCCGTGGGTCATAGCTACAGTATGAACAGAGTTAGCAACCAAAAGGCTTTGGCAACCAGGAATGTCTTATCTTGGCAGCTGAAAGCTGACAGTGATGAGGCCAAGTAGATTTCCCAGGTGAAAACATTGGACAAATGGGGGAGTAGAGGACTGTCTGCTGTAAAGAAGGACACATGCCCATTATTTACCATGAGTCCAGTATTTCACCTAGGATTTTTACTTACTTAGGGTGGTGGTGGTTCTGTTTTGCTTTCTCTTTTGTCAGAAGTCTTGCATTCCTCTACCACATTTTAAGTTTCTCCCTTTTGTAATGTTTTAGAACAATTTTTAAAAGTTAGGATATTCATATCGGGTTAACATATTTTAAAGAGATGCTCAATGTGAATTATCAGGGTTTCCCAGGATTTTGGCTGAGTGGCCCAGTCTTCTCCCCCTTCTGCATTACTGTTCATTTGGTTTTTTATTTTGTCATTGTTGTGGCTTTATTTTAATTGTGACATTTGTAGAACGCACCCTGGGATTGTCAGGAAAGGGTTAGCAATAAGTTCAAATAAATGAATACAGTACATAAATTCTGGGACAGTTACTGCATTCAGAAGTTAGGTACTGAATAATTTTAAAAACAATCAAGCGTTTTTGCAAAAATACTGAAATAAAAATGTGCTTGTTTGCTCTGCAGTCTGCCATCAAGGCATTTTGTTCCGATTATACGAAGTGGAAATGTTAAATCAAAATGAACAAAAAGTGAATCAGTTAACTGAGAGCTTGAAGGAAAAAGATCTGGTAAGTACATCATGCTTTGGAGACCAGTTTTCTGTCCTGACTTTTGTGGAGTGATGTCTGCCAGTCCTTATCTACTGATCATTCCTAGCAAAGTAGAATTTGCATCCCTTCATTTTGAGAACCTTTGTGGCGTAGGACTTCACTGAGCCTATTAACATTCTGAGGTAACCGCAGAGACAGTTTGCATAGGGAGCGCCACAGAGAAGGGGTTAACAAATCAGAAAACTGGGGATCTATAAATAGAAAAAGGGCAGTTTCCAATATTCTGTTGCAGCACGATTCTAGGAATTTGCTGTTTTATTTATTTGTAAAAGTATTTTTGTACTGCCAGATCATAAAAGATCAGGGCAGTGAACAAGGGGAGTAGACTTCTGTATCATTTTCTGTTCCTCGAAAACTTGCATGGTGTCTCCTCTACTCTATGCCTCAGGCCCCCACCCCACTTTGCCAGTTTGTATCTTCAGGTTTCATTTTCCTTTATCTACCTTATTCCTGGACTGAGCTTCCAAGCCATTTTCAAACTGTAGTTTCTGAAGCTGGCTTGTTTAACATTTTGTTCTAAGCCACTCTCCCTGGTCTGGATGACACAACAGGCTATGGGTCAGTGGAAGTGAAACTGCACACTGGTAGAGTCCTCCTTCCAGCCATGTGCAGCCAATGGGAGGAGGGGAGAGCATGTGAACCCCAAAGATCCTTCCAGCTCCTGCAGGTCAGGCTAAACTGTGGTTTAGGGCAGGAGTCCCCAGCATGTCAAACATGGATGCAGTGGGCCCTTGAGGTCTTTCCTGGGTACCCACAAAGCCTCTGAACTCCCCAGCACCACAACATACACACACCTATACACGGTGCCCCCCTGGGCACGAGATGGCACGGGTGGCAATCTCTCTCTCTAGGGAGGAAGTTGAATGCGTAGTGCTCTTTCCCACTTCCTCTTTCAGCTCTGGGCTTTTAAAGGCTCAGATTAATTCTCCCGGCTCGGACTTTTGCCCAGATCCCCCGAAAAAAGCGACGTGCGTTTGTGTATCTTTCTGCCTCAGGACAACTCTCTTTTCACCGGAGCACAGCTCAAAGTGAAAGTAAAATGAAAATAAAGGTCTGCTGTCAAAGCGCCGCTGTCAGTACTGAAAGTGAAACAAGGCTGCACCAGAAGAGCCCAAGGTTTCTACCTCCTTTTAAAATAGTTACGAAATAAGAGCAGCAGTCCTACGAAGTGCTGGCTGTAGCTGTGCCTCTATTTCAGGGCCCAGCTGCCCTTGCAACACAGCTGGACTTGTGGAGCTGAGATCTTGAGCTAGCCAGGCCCCCATTGAAATGTCAGCTCCCACATAAGCTCAGGACAGCAGGGCTGTTGTGGCAATGACAAGAAGTTCCTAGAACTGGCAGGGACTCCAAGGCTCACCTTGTCCAGCCCCTTCCATCAATGTGTGTTAAGTTTTTGGAACACTGAGCAGCATTTTAAGGATGCTAGATTAATAAGAACAAGTAGTCTTGGGCTGCTGTTGCTTTTACTGTATTCCATCCTACTTTTGTGACTGTAATTTGTTTTAAACTGTTTTTAACGTTGATTTTGAAATTGTTGTAACCCAACATTTCTAGTGGAATAAGAACACACCCACCAGCATTAAGAAAAAGTGCTGTTGTGGAACAGTGTTGGCTCAGGGAGACCTTGGTTTGAATGTAAAAGAGCTCTGTGGGAGCTGACTGAAGATCCCACCTATTCCAACATCTGGTTTTCTGCAGTGGCCAACCAGCATGGAATTCCCACTTCGCTGTTAAACTCACTGTTCTCTGCTACTCTTCACCAGCCACACACCATACTTTAACCAGCTGTTGCAAGAATTAAAAATCAACCAGCAAACAACCCCTTGGAGATAACAAAAATAAATGTGCAAATTTGAACTGTATGAAATGTACATTATGGACATTTAAAACAATCGAGAACATGTATATTGCTTTGATGGATCAAACCAAGGCTCATGCAATCCAATATTCTGTTTTCACCTAAAAAGGGGTGTTAAACTGATCATAGCTTGAGAAGAGGAAGGATCTTGGCTCAGTTGCTGAGCACATGTTTTGCATGCAGACAGGGTCAGGTTCAATCCTTGGGTAGAGCTGTGAATGTCTGCAGTCTGAAACCTTGGACAGGTGCTGCCAGTTGGTGTAGACGTTACTGAACTAGATGTAGCAAAGAGCTTGACTCCGTAAAGGGTGGCTTCCTGTGTTCCTACGGTGACCTTTTTCCTATTCTTGGTAGGCACTTGTCAAATATTTAAATGACCGGGCGATTCTCATCCTGCTTTCCTCATCTGCCTTGGTAAAGGAAAAAGGTAAGAATAAAAGATCTGAAGTTTTCTGTGGTTTAAAACAAATATATCCATATGTGATCTTGATGGAAGAGTCAGATTTGAAGCTGTTACCAGTCTCCCTCTCTCTCCTCTCTGCAGATTCTGGCCCGGGCGAATCTACGTGTCTTCAGGCCTTGTTTTTAATCTCTTCCCCGAGGCCTGAGTGTTTAACAGGTACTATCCCTTTGCTTGGTCTCGACAGGCTGAATTCAGGCAGCACAATGGAACCTCGGTTGTCGAACGTAATCCGTTCCCGTTTGATTTCCGAAACGTTCAACAACCGAGGTGCAAATGCCGGTTGGCATTTTAAAAATGCAGAAAAGTGCCTCGGAAGCCGTTCGACTTCCGAGGTGCGTTTGAAAATGGAAGCATTCACTTCCGGGTTGTCGGCGTTTGGGTTACAAATTGTTTGACTTCCAAAGCATTCAACAACCAAGGTTCCACTGTATTTGATAAGCTCTGCCCCTTGTCACACACAGCCTTGCATCTCTAGGGATGACCAAAGATGCAAACTCTGATTTCCGCTTCCTTCCAAGCCAGAATTGAAAAAAGAGAGTTTGGAACGGGTTTCTGATTCTGGCCTAGGGAGGAAGGGAATGCAAGCCGTAATTTGCCAGTTTGGAGGCCCTAGCAAACCATGGTTAGCGCCTGATAGGAATCAGAAGGAAACCATGGGTGGGGTGGGAAGTGGCAGCCCGCAGCTTGTCTCCCAAACCATGGTTTGGAGGACCATCCAAATTGGGCAGTAGAATCTTCTTTCTCCGCCTTTGCAATGTTTTCAATTGCACTATAACTGGATGATCAGCAAAGCCATTGGATGTCTGCTTGGCCATGTGGCCAGGGATAGGGAACCCCAGACCTGGAGGCCAAATGTGGCCCTCCATACTTTTTTGATTGGCCCTCATGAGTCTTTCATCCCTAGCCATACACCCTCTTGAGAGACATCATACAGCAGGCCTGCTCTGCACATTTTCTAAGTATTGGCATGGCTGGAATGCCTCCTTGAACTCTGATATAATGCTTCTTGCTTGCCTAGGCTAGAGAGGGGTGTGTGCGAGTGTCTGTGGGGGGGGTAATACAAAGATAAAATTCACATTTATTCTCATTGCTTTTGTCCCTGCCCCTCTGCCCCCCAGGCATGTGGCTCTCAGAAGGTTGCAAAGGTCACGCGCATGCTTGTTTTTCTTGTGATGGGTGCACGTTGCATTAATAGTGTGTTTCTCCTTGGCAGCAAAAGATTTGAAATGCGAACACGGGACAAACAAGAGATATTCACAAGTCGCTCTGGTTCTGCCAGGGCTCCGCCATGCATTGTTGGAAGCGGCCAAGCATCCCGTCGACAGCGGAGACCCACTCAGCACTTTGGTGAAGCTGCACCTCCAGGAGTTTGCAAAGCTTGATAAGAAGAATTTGCGGCCGTCCACCAGCAGCCTCGATAGCCCGCCCCCCTCCTCTTCCGATGTGTTCTCGAAGAAGCCTGAGCTTGAATCTCTTTCCGAAAAGTGTCCCCAAAGCTCTCTCTTCCGCCTGCAGTTTTACCTGTCTCATCCCCAAAACTATGCGCTGGAAATGTCAACGGCTACTGCTTTTCTACATGGCAGAACTCGGTCTCCCAGAGGCAGCAGCGCCGGCAGCAACTTGCAGGAGGCCGACACTTCTTCAAGTTTGAATTTGGACTCTTTGGCATGTGACGAGCCCATTGGCATGGTTGAAACGGCCAGGACTCGGCGTGCGGGGCAGCTGGCCCCACATAGCAAAGAGGCTGATGTGGAACCCAGTGAGATGGGAGAGCGGACTTTGGAGCAGCACAAGAGGAAATCCAGTAGGCTCCTTGTGGCAAATGCAAGGAAGAAATTGTCTCCTCCGAAGGAGGTTTCCAGCAAGGAGGACAAAGGAAAGCAGAAAAAAGCCAGAAAGGAAAATTTGAATCTCTCCTTGCCAGCTTCCAAAAATTCAGAATCGCCTGGTGGCTCTAACGAACCTACCCTTAAATTAAAAATTCTTCAGAACCCGCTAAGAAGGAAGAGAGGTGAGTGCACTGTCTTAACCCTAATACAGATTTTCTTGCAGGTGAGCACTTTTAAATGCCAGTACAGTGCTTGGGGTGGCGGTGTAATTCAAAGCAATGTGCCTGCCCACAGAGCTACTCTGCTAGAGCCATTCAGCACCAGGAGTCATGTTATCCATGCTGCAAAAACATGCTGCCTCGATTCCTGGAATGTTCTGTCTCCACATGGCTCCAAATACCTTTGGAGAGAGAGGTTTGAAAGAGATTCTTAGCCTCCCATAGCAGAGTTAGTGCAGTGGTTGATTGCCTCAATTAAGCACATCAAACTCGGTTAGATTTGCTCTCATCCACCTTTAAACAAAATGCTGAGGCTAGAATAAATCCCAGACTCTCGGCTTTTCAAATTGGAAATCTAAGATAAGCAGTTGTATGAATTTTACCTTTTTATTATTTATTTATTTCGTATGCAGTCTTTCCGTTACCTGCAGGCTGTAAAAATCTGTTTTACCATGTGGCAGCTAGCTTCTTCCAAAGAGGGAGAGGGAGAGGGGGGGAGAGAGAGAGAGGTTGAGGGAGAAGCAAAGGCTGGTGGGAGCACTGGCGGAGGAAGAGGCGTGCGGGGGGAGCGCACCACCCCCGGCTGCGCAATCCCGGTGTGGTGCCATCGCGGCTGCCCCCCGACCTGCGCTGGGTGCCACGCCCCTTCGGGCAGCACACCATGCCCCGAAGACGCGTTCCACGCCCCTTCGGACACGTGCCAGCTGCACCCCACCTGCTCTCTGCCCCCCCCCCCCGTTCCAGAGCATGAAGCTCCATCACTGGGTGGGAGCTTGCTGAATCCCACCTATGGTAACTTGAGCTTGGGGCTCAGGTTAATCCTTTCATGCACACAAGTGTGAGCCAGTAACTGTATAATACAGCAAATACCAGTTGCTCGAAATCAGAAGTTTGGAGAGCCTCGTGCCATGGATTGCATCAGCTCTTGGGCAACTCTCCAGAGGTTGCATAGCAGCAGTGGGTGTGGCCACTCCACCCCCCCCCTTGTTATACACAGGCACACGGTTCCCTCCTCCCCATTGGGCTTACTGGTGCAGAACAGCGCTGAGTCCTGTTTATGTATTTATTGTTTCCTGCTGCTGCAACAATTAGTTGGGTGGTTGTTGTTTTTTTGCCGGGGTGCAGAAAGAATTGCTTGGAGGGCTCTTTCAGGCCTCCAGACTAGGGGTGCACTGCTCTAAACACTCTTGAGACCCAGGGCACTGGAAGGATGGCCGGTTTTTCCATGAAGCTGCTCAGCAACTGAGATCCTCTGTTTGCATCATGAATGAATGCATGCATTTATTTCAAAGATTTATGTAACACTTAACACGGTAGTCTCTTAAGTGGTGTACAGTAATGGTCAAAAGATAAAGCAAAGGTAAATCAGTTACCCGGAAGTAACAGAGCGGGTTACTTCCGGGTTTCGCCCCGCGTGCATGCGCAGACTGTCAAAATGATGTCACGCGCATGCGCAGAAGTGGCGACACGCGGACGCAGGTTGCATTCGCTTCAGGATGCGAACGGGGCTCCGGAACGAATCCCGTTCGCATCCCGAGGTACCACTGTATTTAAAAATGTCTTCAGTAGGTGCTGGAATTTCAAGAGGGAGGGGGCCTTTCTGATCTCAGCTGGGAGGGACTTCCATAGGATAAGGCCAGTGATGTTTAACCCCCCCACCCCCGGCTCCTGGGGGGGGGGTATAAGCTATGTGCCCAAGGCACATGGGGCCTGGGAGGCCCTTCTATGGGTGCCCCTGACACTGAAGGTTAAATGAGTGGCTGAGCCTCATTGATGCACCTCCCTCCCATGGCAGACCTGCCTGGCACCTTCCTGGGCATGTTGGGGTCTGAACTGGGCATCGCCCACATGCAAAGCAGTTAGGGCTCTTCATCGATCTGAGCACGGGGCAAGTAATGTTTGAATTGGGCCAGCATTCGTGTGGATCATAAGGGCTCTCTGCAAGGATTTTATTGCTTCCTTACGCCTTATTCCTTCTTGACGCTAGAGACCTTTCTTTTCTCATAGGCGCTGAGGTTTTGTCTGCGGAATTTGTCCAGCAAACGCCGTGCGAGTCTGCTGTGAAGGCCGCCCCCTCTTCTGAGAGCCTTGGAGTGGAAGAGAAGAAGTCCCGGGTCTCGAAACAAAAAAAAGACTCCACCGCAGAAAAAGTTTCGAGTGAGAAGATGAGCACGAGGAACCAAAGTAAGAGGACGGTGCTTGAAACGTAAAATCGGAATTAGGATTAAGATGATGCTTTGGCTCGGCTTCCCCTTGAAAGGATGAGGAGCTGAAGGCTGGTGTTTTCCCTCCCGTCCCAAGGAGGCAAAGGGCTTTCTAATGCCTTTGCGGCTCTTTCCAAAGTCCCCCCCCCCCATCTTGGTGGCATCCTGCCACACGGGTGAAAGAGGAAGCTGAAGAGCCTTTGCCTTTTAGTTGAGTGTAGCCCAAGATGGCTGACGCTTTTAGTCCTTCCTGGGTTGACAGTTGTGGACCCTACTTCAAAACAGTGAACAAAGGGACCCGGGTGAGTCAGCAACCAAGACGCCGAGTCAGATGTTGTAAAGTCACTGGCTAGGGAGCCACACAGGGCTGATGACTCTGAGCCTGATACTGGTCACCGGAGGGCCACTAAACCCCATGCTGGTGGGCACGAGTCCCATGGACTCTGAGAATTTGTGGGTTTAGAGTTCCAGGATGATTTCTCTCTGAGAGATCCGCATTGGTTCCCAGTACGTTTCCAAGCACAATTCAAAGTGTTGGTGCTGACCTTGAAAGCCCTATACGGCCTCGGTCCTGTATACCTGAAGGAGCGTCTCCACCCCCATCGTCCAGCCCAGACACTGAGGTCCAGCTCCGAGGGCCTTCTGGCGGTTCCCTCATTGCGAGCAGTGAGGTTACAGGGAACCAGACAGAGGGCCTTCTCGGTAGTGGCGCCCACCCTGTGGAACACCCTCCCTTCAGATGTGAAGGAAATAAGCAGCTATCCTATCTTTAAAAGACATCTGAAGGCAGCCCTGTTCAGGGAAGTTTTTAATATTTAACGCTGTACTGTTTTTAACACTTGATTGGGAGCCGCCCAGAGTGGCTGGGGAAACTCAGCCAGATGGGCGGGGTATAAATAATAAATTATTATTATGGACCACATCCCAGAGCGCCAGGTCCCATAGAGACAGAGACAGGACCCCCATGGGTGTCTCTCTCTGAACCTGTGGAACTGAGCGCCTCCCACCGTGCCAACAGTGCAGGGAGTGCAGGAGAAGGGTACCTGCCTGCAGGCCGGAAAGTTGGCCCTTTTAGTTCCTAGAAATGGAGGTGGATTTCTTGAAGCACGTTGTTCGTAGTGCTTCCTGCGGGTTCATTAGCAGGAAAGTGAAGCTGCTCAGGAAACTATGGCTACCTGAGTTTGACGGGATTTCTCTATGACTACCATACTGGCCTGAATATAAGCCGCACTTTCCCCCAAAATTCCAACCATGAAAAGTTAAAGTGTGGCTTATATTCGTGATCTTACGCTAGGAGTGCGGCGAAGCAGCGTCCGCCCCCACACACTCCCCTGTCCTCTCCCGCCAAAGCTGGGAAGGGAGAGAGAGCAAGGAAGGGGAAAGGCTGCCGGTAACGCAGCCCCCCCCCAAGTATGCAGCGAGGAGCAGTGAGGCTTATATTAGGGGTCCCCCCCTTTTTTTTTCTCCCCCCCCATCCAATTTTAAAGCTGCAGCTTATATTTGGGTGTGGCTTATATTCGGGCCAATACAGTAGCTACAGTCATGGGGAAAAGAAACTACACCCTCTTTGATTTCTGTGGTTTTACATATGGCATAATAACAATAATCCGTTTCTTAGGAGTTCTGAGGTTATATTTACCTGATTTAAAGACCTGCTAAGAAACAGATCATTGTTATGATGTCCTCATATGTAAGACCACAGAACTTAAAGAGGGTGTACTTTCTTTTTCCCAGAACTGTATAACTTTTATCTGTAACTAATTGAATTTATCTGTAACTAACTATAACAACAGCTAGAGAGAGAGCCTTTTAAAATCCTACCTTTCCTCCTAAGAGCAGCATGCAAGGCTCTCTCCTCCCTCCCCGGCCACTTTGTCCTTATAACGACCCTGTGAGGAAGGTTAGGTTGAGACATAGCGACTGTCCCAGAGCAGTCACTTTGCAACCTTCGTGACTGAACAGGGACTGGGAATGTTAGCATGAAACCACAAGTGCTGCACCATATTGGCTCTCAAAAAACCACTAGCCTTTAATGGTGCTTTTTCGTAAGGGTGGAACTGTCTTAGCATCCCCGCTCTGAAACTTGCTCCTTTTCTTACACAGTGAAGAGGAAAAGTTCCCATCAGCGGGAGGACGAAATCCCTCCTGCTAGCGATGAGAACGATCCTTCGAGCGAGAGAAGCCTGGCCCAGGATGCTTGCCCATCTCCCAAAGTGCTCAACTGCGACTCCCACGCCTTGAACCTGTTGGCCGACCTGGCGCTGAGCTCCAACTCCCCGCTGCTCAGCAACAGCAGTGGCGCCTCCTTGCCCCCCAGCCCCTCCCGGGAGCGCCGCCGCTTGCACAAAGGGAAACATTCGGACAAGTCTTCTGATCACGAATATCACAGAGTGACAAAGAAGCTGAAAACTGCTTCCTTCTCTGGCAAGACGGGCCCAGAGTCTGATTTGTCTCCTGAGCAAAGTGGTGAGGGCAGAGAGTCTCCTTCCAGCTCTCATGAAAACAACCCCGCGGGTTCCAGCAAAAGGCGGGCTGCGAAACCCAGTTTGGCGACACCTCCAAGGGAGACGGGTTATCTTTCGGATTCGAGCATTCACTCCTTGATTTCTTCTGAGCACTCGTACGCCTCCCCGGTGTCTGAATCTTGCAAGAAGGGGGCCCCGGGCACCAAGAACGGTGTGAAGAATGCCAGGCTGGGGCCTTTAGTTGGAAAAGTCATGCCTTTCCGGCACCAGCAGAGGATCTGCCACCCTCACAAGCAGCTGAGGGGCTGCATGCCATTCACACGCTCTGCCGTCATGGCCGCGAGGTTGAAGGAAGACTTCTCCAAGTCCCATAAAGTGACCTTTTGCGACAAAACTGTCAAAGTGACTTTCCAGTGGGAGGCTGACTACCCGCCCAACTTAGATAGCAAATACACTAATAATATCTTGGAGAGAACAGTAGTTCGAGCTGTACACGGGTAAGTAATTCCCAGCTTTGGAAAGATACTCATTGTATGAAATGCATTCAAGCCACAAGTAAGATAAATAAAATCATAACTAAAAAGGTAAAGTAAAGGACCCATGACAGTTAAGTCCAGTTGCAGATGACTCTGGGGTTGCGGCGCTCATCTCGCTTTTGAGGCCGAGGGAGCCGGCGTTTGTCTGCAGACAGTTTTTCCTGGTCATGTGGCCAACATGACTAAGCCGCTTCTGGTGCAACCAGAGCAGCACACGGAAACGCCATTTACCTTCCCTCCGGAGTGGTACCTATTTATCTACTTGCACTTTGGGGGAGGGGCATGCTTTCAAACTTTTAGGTTGGCAGGAGCTGAGACCAAGCAACGGGAGCTCACCCCATGACGGGGATTCGAATTGCCTACCTTCTGATCGGCAAGCCCAAGAGGCTCAGTGGTTTAGACCACAGCGCCACCCGCGTCCCTTCATAACTAGGTAGAATTACAGGCCTAGTGGTCAGAATGCAGATAGGAGCTGGGTGATCTCTCCAGGATCATGAACCGTGGCCCAGAGAACAAGGGCATTTGGAGGCTGGTCTTTCACTGCCTTGAGCTGAGCCATTATATAGCTATATAGGCAACTCTCCGCTCATGTGGCGGTTACGTTCCAGGGATAGCATGTAAGGCCAAAATCACATATAGTCAAAACATATATATTTGCCAAGTATGTAAAGCTGAATGCGCACAGGTTAAATGAGCATAAGTTGTGAGTTACATCTGTGTGTGTACAACCTCTTCTTGAGAAGCTCAGAGCCTTAAATGGACAGGAATCTGGTCGTTTGGTTGCTTAGGAACTTAGGAACTTAAAAGCACCTTGTTCCTGAAGTCAGGTGGTTGATGGGAGGATAGCCTTGCCCACCTGTCAAATTTTGCCCACAAGCTTGATCCTGATAAGGAGCTGGCCTGTGGAGCCAAAAGGGGTTGCCACCCGCACACTGCATCAATGGGGTCTGTGCGTCCCAGCCAAGGTCATGGGCTGCTTTCAGGATCTTCCCTAGCAGGACATTGAGAGCAACAGGAATAGATGGAGAGTGCCTGTCAGGAGACATTGCCCCAGAGAACACCTTGTTCCAGGCAGCCTCTCCAGTAGGAGAAGATGACAGTCTCTGGGATCATAGAATCATAGAACTGTGGAGTGGGATCCCAAGGGTCATCTAGTCCAACCCCCTTCCATATAGGGAAACTCAACTAAAGCATCCATGATAGATGACCATCTGACCTCTACTTAAAAACCTCCAAGGAAGGAGAGTCTACCACCTCCTAAGGTCATCCGATCCACAGTCAAACAGCTTTTACTGTCCTATAGTATAATAGTAATAATAATAATAATATTTTTTTTAAAAAATTAACATTTCTGTACCATCCTACAGTAGCTTTATACATCCCCAGGTGAAAAGTGTCCAGTAGTTTGATCATCTTTTTTGGACAAAGTAATAATCATAAATAAGTAAGAATTAAAATGTGCACCCCACCACCGAGACCATTCCATTGTAACTATCCAACCTCCCAAAATTTCAGCACCTCTTGGCGATGGTTTGACCCCTTTCCGTTTTAACAGTACAAATTCTACAAGCAGCCCTTTAGATATTTCAAGATGGCTCTCATACCTCCTCTCCGTCCCTCTTTTCCAGGCTAAACATACCCAGCTTCTTCAACTGTTCCTCATAAGGCTTGGCTTCTAGACCCTTGATCATCTTAGTTGCCCTCCTCTGCACACATTGCAACCTGTCAACATCCTTTTTCAATTGTTTATGCAGGATATGCAGGACCCAAGCCATGTAAAGACAAAAATGATGTGATTTCACCCAGTCAGGTAGAGAGCCTTAAAATAAAACTTCTCAAGAATAAGTCTGCATTTCCTTTTTCTGTAGGCCCTGGGACACCCGCTTGTTGGATGATTCGGATGAAATGATGCGCATCCTGCATATGTGGGTGGCGCTGTTTTATAACAAGCCATTCAGATCCCCTACAATAAGGAACGTGGTCGAACACCGCAACCCTCCCAAATTCGTCTCACTGAGAAGCATCGTGGATGCCTTTGAAGTCATCGACGACGATTGCGAGGGGTCGTACAGTTTGGAGAAATGCCCCGCAGACTCTCTATCCGATGATAACCGGACGCCCAGAGAAGCAGACGAGAGGGCGGTTTCTTCCTCGGAGAAGCCCCTCTCCTGTAATGAACTGTCCTCTACGAATTGCATCGATGAGGCTCCCATCGTTATCCCTGATGACCCCAGTGAGGAGGAGGAAGAGTCCCATGTTGCTGCCAGCAAACCAAAAGAGAATGTTAATCCTCCTGACAAAGTAAGAAAGACTTCGGTAGGTCGGCTCAGGCCAGATGTCAGTGTTGGGCAGGAGGCAGATGCGGAGTGCCAGGAGCCTGGCTGGTACGCTTGCCACCATTTAGCAGTGAGGGGCTCAGAGCTACAGCTGGGCATAGCTACATCTATAAAACCATATGGGTAATTTAACTTCAGAGCCTGGAACCTCTTGCAGTTTTTGAGAACAGCCTTATAGCGACTCAGACCGCTGGTCCATTTGACTCAGTATTACGCCGAGTTAACTACACTGACTGGCAATGATTCTCTCTGCCCTGTCTGCAGATGCCAGGGATTCAACCTGGGTTCTGCTTGCCTAGTGAGTGTTCTGCTACTGAGTTACAGCCCTGATAACCTCAAATCTCATTCATGAGTGAAAATTGGGTAGAATCAAGAGCCTACCCTGTTTCCCTGAAAGTAAGACATCCCCCGAAAATAAGACCTACTTCCAGTTTTGCCTCTCACTGTAATATAAGGCATCCCCCCAAAATAAGACCTCCCCGATAATAAGGCTTCCCCCAGAATATGATTTTTTTTAATATAAAATATTCATTGAAATTTTCCAGAATAATACATTGTAAAACAAAAAAAAGAAACAACAAAAATGCAAAAATACAAAAAATAAAAATAAAAATAAAAAAAACTAAAAACACATAGAATTTCCCATTACTTATTTTCTTTTAACTTATTTTCTGGACCTCCTCATACCTCCCTTTCTTATATTCCAATTCAAATTATTAATTCAGCAAATCCTCACCATTCGTTTTTGCTTATTTCAAAACCTTATTTTCCATATCTCTTAAGGCATTACAGCTGGAAACCACTTAATTTCTGTCCAACATCATTCTAACATTCTTTAATTTTACAATATTTCTGCAAATAGTCTTTAAACTTCTTCCAATCTTCTTCCGCCGACTCTTTTCCCTGGTCTCAGATTCTGCCGGTCATTTCTGCCATTCCCATATAGTCCATCATCTTCATCTGCCATTCTTCCAGAGTGGGTAGATCTTGTGTCTTCCAATATTTTGTGATGAGTATTCTTGCTGCTGTTGTGGCATACATAAAAAAAGTTCTGTCCTTCTTTGGCACCAATTGGCCAACCATGCCCAGGAGAAAGGCCTCTGGTTTCTTCAAGAAGGTATATTTAAATACCTTTTTCATTTCATTATAAATCATTTCCCAGAAAGCCTTAATCCTTGGGCACGTCCACCAAAGGTGAAAGAATGTACCTTCAATCTCTTTACACTTCCAACATTTATTATCAGGCAAATGATAAATTTTTGCAAGAATATGAGACCCCCGAAGCTACCGTAAGGTGTCTGACTCCTCTGGACCATAGCGGCGGGCACCACCACGCAGCTTACTGATTGGCCACAGCACAGGCAGAGGTGTTCAGGCAGTGCCGAAGTCTCTTTAAATCAGAGAGCCCACGCCGCTGCCAGGACAAGCTGCCGCCTGCTGCTTGCTCTGCCCTGATGGAGTCTGGCTGACTCGCAATTAGACAATAAATGTGTACCGTATACTTCTTCATGGAAAAATAAGACATCCCCTGAAAATAAGCATCTTTGGGAGCAAAAAAAAAATTTTTTTTTAATGAATATTTATTAGGATTTTCAATAACAAAAAAAAAACAAAAAACAAAAATAGACAAAAAAAATGACAAAAATACAAAAATACAAAACTTAAAAACAATTAAAAACACATAGCATTTCAATTGCTTATTTTCCTTTAACTTGTTTCTCAGACCTCCTCACACCTCCCCTTCTTGTATTCCAATTTAAATTATTAGCTCAGCAAATCCTTATTACTTATTTCTCAACTTTACTTAATAATTTATTTTAACATGTTATTATTTTACTTTTTCTCTTTCTTCCATTTCCTTAATTTATTTTTGCAAACCTTATCTTCATTTAATTTAGACCATTTTAGAGACCAGTTTTAACTTATCCAAACTTAAACATCAATGCTTATACATCAGTACTCATTCTTAAACATCTTTCCTAATGTCGACCAAACTTCCCTTCTACGACTTTCCCAATTTTCATACCAATAGCAAAACAATATAAAAACAGAACAAATTATAATTGTATACCCTTTGGATTCCCAGACTCCACCCACCCCTTTCCCGGTTTCAGTCCCCAGCAAGTGTCCATCAGTCTCAATATAGTATTAGCCTGGAGATCTCACATCCGAGGCTCTTAAATCTCTCTCAGTTCCTCTCTGCCGGTCTTTTTGATAGTCCTTAATGTTAAACCCTTTGGGAGCAAAAATTAAGACACTCTTATTTTCGGGGAAACAGGGTAGAAGTTCCTCACCCATGATTGATTGGATTTATATACCGCCCTCGATCATAAGATCTCAGGGCGGTTCACAAAATAAAATGTACAGAGGTTCCTAATAGACATTTTTATTGATAGCCACCTGTCAACATGTCCTCCATGATACCTTGGAAACTTATCTACAGTGGTACCTTGGGTCTCAAACTTAATCCATTCCAGAAGTCTGTTTGACTCCCAAAACCATTCGAAAACCAATGCTCAGCTTCCTGCACTCAAACGGTAGCTGCGTTGGATGTTCGGCTTCTGAAAACTGGGACGCTTACTTCCGGGTTTGCGGCGTTTGGGAGCCGAATTGTTCGACAGCTAAGCCGTTCGAGAACCAACATACCACTGTACGGAAATTAAAGGGAATTCGGCTTCAAATGTAAGAAAAGCCCTGCCAGTTCCCCTTTAATTTCCATAGACAGTTCCCATCAAATTTTTCTCTTGTTGCTGTTAGTAGTATGACAGTAGCTTCTACGGCAAATTGTGCTGTAAAGCCCATAGAGCATGATGCCCTTCCTCAGTGAACTTGGGACAACCAGCGGAGATAGAAAGCCAACATAATACTTATTTATTAAATAACTGGGATTAAAGAACCATCTTGGTTCAGGGAGGAGGTCTGAAGAAAAACCTGGGGAATGGAAAAACCTCACTTTTCGGGGCCGTATTTAGCTGTTGGACAGCATTATAGAGCTGGCTGCCATAACCTGCGACAAACACAGTGATTCGAACTCTGCCGTTTGTGCTAACCAGATTGAATGGTGAAAACAAGGGAAGATTGATGGCTAGGCCACGAGGCATGGCTAGCAGAGACCGTGCTTGGTTTGATTTGCGACAAGTTGTGGCAGCCTATTCTTGAAGCAGCACAGTGGGGTAAACCTTGAAGGAGCTCGAAAGGTAGGAGGGCCGGAGGCTCTCTCAACTCCAGGCAGCGTGTGTTGGTAAACGTTTGCGCCATGCTGTGATTTTGTTTTTTAAGCTCTAGGATAGTTTGCAGATTTAGAAAGCTATGGAGATTTATTTTTTTACTTTTTGCCTTTCTGTCTCTCTGAACTTTTGAAACTTGGAATTTTTATTTCAGGCGGCTGTGGAGAAACCTGATGAAGAGCTTCCACCTGATCCTGCCCGCTCCGCAGAGAGCCAGAATAGAAAGTTGACAGATGAGCATACCGAAGGGCGTTCAAGGCCTCGGGAGTGTGGAACTGCTGCAGAGGCGACTGCGAGTGTCGACTTAGCTGAGGTTTCCCAAAGCGATGCTGCTTCCAAGGATACGGAAGTCCTGGAGAATTCAGCCAGCAAGCAGCCTAGTGCAAACACGATGGCCGGTGGCATTTCTGCAGAGAAGATTTCTGAATTAAAGGCTTCCTCTCCTTCTGCAGAGGAGAAGGAGGACAGCCCACAGAGCGGTGGTGCCGTGTTGCTACGTCCTGCTGAAATAGGCTGGTTAGAAGCAGACAGTGATTGTGGGGAAGTCAACAAACCGTGTAGAGAGGGGAGGGGGTCACAGGACCTCCCCGTAGATGAGGAAGATATAGAAGGAGAGAGCACAGGGTGGGAATCAATTGAACTTGCTCTTTCGGACAGCAACGATACTGACTCAGAGCCCCGAGATATGGACTTGGACCAAGAAAACAAAGAAGAGGAAGGCTGTGCAATAGAAGACAGAGAAGCTGCCAGGGCCTCTACATCCCCAGTCACTTTTCCAGCATCACCAGCCACAGTTTCCGAGCATCAGGCAAAATCACCTGGTACCCAAGAAGACTTTGTATTATCAATCCCTAATTCTGCATCTCTAGACCCAACAGATGCGGTTAAGGGTTTCTGCCTTTCAGAAGAAGATAGAGAGGACAATCTGTTTGATTCCCTTCCATTACGGACTAGCCCTGTAAATCAAATAACCCATGATGAAGTAGCCCAGTCTCCAGAGACAGAAGACGCCGTTGAATTAGCCAAACATCCCATGTCTGCAAACCAAATGGATGTGGCTGAAAGCACCCGTAGGTCCCAGGAAGATAACAAAATCAACCTAGAAGCACAAGCTGCTGAATTAAAGGATATGGCAACGCGAGGAGAATCTGTAGAGAGTCGAGATTCTATTGTACTGGCAAACAGCCCCAAATTTCCAAACCCAGTCGGTTCGGACAATACTTCCTTTGGTTCCACGGAAGAGAAAGGAATGAATCTGGCTGATTCAGTTTTACCGGAGGCGAGTCCTGTCCATCAAACAAGTCCTGATGATGTAATAGAATTGCCAACTGCCCAGGAAGACTCTGCGGAGTCAACCAAACATCACATATCCCTAAATCAAATGGATTTGATTGAAGACATTTCCCAGGAAGAGGGTAACCTGACCGACCCAAGTCCGCTGCAAACTTGTGGACCATGCCAAGTGCATAGCAGCCCATCAATTCAAGGGGAATCCACAGGGAAACAAGAAAAGTCTGCTTTATCAGCTCCAAATCTTGCACCTGAAAAAGAAATAAACTTGGTCGCGGGTTCCTGTGTTTCGCCGGAAGAGGATGGAATCCACATGGCTGATGTGGTTAAGTTGCAGGTTAGTCCTGTCTATCAAGCAATATCTGATGAAGAGGAAGACTTGCCGGGGAACCAAGAGCACTCAGCTAAAAATAGCACACTCACAAAGCAAACGCGTTCAGCTGAGGATTCCTGCATCCCCGAGGAAAAGGAAGCCCTCCACCTGGTAGGTGTGGCTCCATTGCAAGTGAATGAACTGCGGTGCAACACAGCCACTCAGGAGGAACGGAAGGCCAGGCAGACAACAGAACGACTTGGCGATTCTCAGGGCCAGAGCTGGCATTTGGATAATGAAGAATCGGACACCAGTACCGACAATCAAAAGTGTGGCGTTAACAGTGAGGACATTGAAGTCTCTCCTGCGCCCCGAGAATCGGCATCTGATAAGCTAAGCCAAGCTGTAGTTACTGTGCCTGAAGACATCAGGTCCTTTCTCTATGAGTTGATAGACACTGTGAGTGGCATGACGGCTGTGAGCAAAGAAACCGCCTTTGCGAAAGAGAATCCAGCCTTAAACTGGATTAGTTCAGTCACTCTTGAGTGTGTGACCCCTCCTGAGAGTGATGAAGAGAGTTATGCCACTGACAAGCTTGCCCATTATGACCCCAAATGGGCGATGACCGGTGACTCTTTAGCGCAGCCTAGCAACAAGAGAGACTCTCACATGGCTGTACAAAGATACAGGTGGTATCATTCAGCACTGCAGGGAAGCATAAGTTCCGGTCAGGTGGATGTGGCTGAAAGGAAGTCTCATCAAGAGACAGGAGCTGCTACGGACACCCTTGGAAGTTCTTGCTGTCCAGAGTGGGAAGACACGGGCACAAGAACTCCAGAATGCCAGTTCCCCTTGATCCAAGCAGCTGCGTTGTGTGGGGTTGACCCAGGACAAGTTAGTTCGGAAGCATCCATGTTTGAGGGCGAAGACGAGCTCAGGAAGGCAGGCAGAGAAATGCTGCCCTTTGTGCCGTCCATGCGTCCTACGGAATGTTTATCTGAAGAATCTGGGTTACCTGAGCATGAAGACGCACATGATCTGTATGAAAACCCGGTGGAGAATCTGGAGGACCCTGAAGATGCTCCGGCCGGTGAAAGACCCGTGTCATTTGTCAGAGCTACAGGCGTGAATATAAATTGGGAAAATAAATGTGTTTCTGTGGACGGTGTCCCAGAGCTTTGCGGAGATGTGCATCACAGAGGTCAGCCCGAGATACCGTCTACAAGATCTGCTGCCTCGCCAGATGCCATGGAAATAAGTTGCACCAGTGATTTGAGCTGTGAGAACGAGCTTCACAAGGGTGAAGGCTGGATGTATCTGGAAAACAAGGTGACGGTGCCTGATGTTGAGGCTGAGACTATCCAGTATGACTGGCCGTCCTCATTCAGGGAAGGCGATGGGTCTGTGCTGCCTTCTCCCGAAGAGTCGGGAGCTCTAAAGGACTATTTAAACTTTACTATAACCAAGAAGCACCAAGAAAAAAACAGAAGCTTTCAGTCTTCCAAGAGGCGTAGCCCTTTTTTCGGAGAGCAGGAATGGAAAAACTTCTCCGATAGGGCTTGGAGGGTTCTGAACGACCCCATTCAGAGCACTTTAGATATGGAGTGTCTGCGTTTCCACGATAAGCTAAAACATACCCTAAAGAAACCACAACCTCCTACCTCTGGCGAAGGTACTCCGGAGCGCTTGCTTCAGGTAACGGCAGAGACGTTGCCATCGAGAAAGGTCCCTGAAGCTCCTGAGCTCAGCGTTCCACCCAGGAGCCGAAGCCCGCTTCTGATAACTATTTTGAATCGGGGCCCGAGGCACAGTGCCCCACACAGCACCCCCAGAAGCAGACACAGCGACCCTTTTGAACCTCCTCCCCCGTTTGCTTCTGCCCAGGAATCAGTGAGCAATGCTGCTAGAACGAAAGGTCAAGGACAGGGGCCGGCTGCTCCTTTCCACCTCAACAAGTTAACGTACAATAATAAGCTAAAGGATTCCCGAGGAGACATATCGGTCATCATGGACGAGTTTGCCGAATTGAGCAGGTTGATGACGCAGGGCGACGGGCAGGCGAGTTTCGCGGCCAGAGAGCCAAATCCTACCTCAGAAGATGCTCTGGAGAAAAGGGGTCCCTCCTTGCCTCGGAGGACGACATCCTACGAGCACCTCTTCACCGAACTCTGCAGCACACTACATTTCAAGCTGAAAACGGTTGCCCAGGAAGCTTGCAAAAAGCCTTATGCATTCTACCTGGTGGAAACGGGCGACAGTCCTTTCTTTGGGAGACTAAAGGTAAGATGTTTCACATTTTATTTTATTTTTCCCAAAAAAATTATTGGTTTTCCACAAATTTTTAAACACACCAACAAATAAACAAACAAACATAAATCCCAACCTTATTAAGACTAATCTTATTAACATTGTTAAGCGACTTCCTCGTGTCCCCTTGGTTGAATTTCAGTGTATATCATTTTAACGGTTTTCCAAAACCTATATTCTCATACAGTTAACTTAACATCTTTCTTACTTTCCTGATCTAAATTTCAACATATTAATTTATCACATTACATAATAATAATAATAATAATAATAATAATAATAATAATAATAATAAAATATTTTATTTATATCCTGCCCTCCCCAGCCGAAGCCGGGCTCAAGGCGGCTAACAACACTAAAACAGTGCAACATTATAAAAACATTATAAAAATTAATTAAAATCAAAATTGATGGCAACCATAAACTAAAGTTTTGTAAAGATTGCCAAAGGGGGGAGTCAGGCTGCGCCCTGACCAAAGGCCTGGTGGAACAGCTCTGTCTTGCAGGCCCTGCGGAAAGATGTCAAGTCCTGCAGGGCCCTTGTCTCTTGTGACAGAGTGTTCCACCAGGTTGGAGCCGCAGCTGAAAAAGCCCTGGCTCTAGTTGAGGCCAGCCTAACCTCTCTGTGGCCTGGGACCTTCAAGATGTTTTTATTTGAAGACTGTAAGTTCCTCTGTGGGGCATACCAGGAGAGGCGATCCCGTAGGTACGAGGGTCCTAGGCCGTATAGGGCTTTGAAGGTTAAAACCAGCACCTTAAACCTGATCCTGTACTCCACCGGGAGCCAGTGCAGCTGGTATAGCACCGGATGAATGTGATCTCGCAGCGAAGACCCCGTAAGGAGTCTCGCTGCGGCATTCTGCACCCGCTGAAGTTTCTGGGTCAGTCTCAAGGGCAGCCTCACGTAGAGTGAGTTACAATAATCCAGTCTGGAGGTGACCGTCGCGTGGATCACAGTGGCTAGGTCAGGGCGAGAGAGGCAAGGAGCCAACTGCTTAGCTTGGCGGAGATGAAAAGATGCCGCCTTTGTTATAGCTGCAATCTGCGCCTCCATGGAGAGGGAGGTATCGAAGATTACACCCAAACTCTTAACGGACGGTGCTGGCACTAATTGCACCCCCGCAAGAGATGGGAGTTGCCCCCTCAATCCCATATCGTCCCGTCCCAGCCAGAGGACTTCTGTCTTCGAAGGATTTAACTTCAACCGGCTCCCACGTAACCATCCAGCCACAGCTTCCAAGCATCTGATCAGTGTGTCTGGGGCCGAGTCAGGATGGGCATCCATCAACAGATAGAGTTGGGTGTCATCAGCATACTGATGGCAGCCCGAGCCCAAAACTCCGGACAAGCTGGGTGAGGGGGCGCATAAAGATGTTAAAAAGCATCGGGGAGAGTATCGCACCCTGGGGCACTCCACACACCAAGGAGTGGCGGATGACAATTCCCCCCCAAGCGCCACCCTCTGTCCCCAACCAGAGAGAAACGAGCGCAGCCATTGAAGGACTGTGCCCTGGATCCCCACGTCGGCAAGGCGGTGGTCCAGGAGTTCGTGATCGACCTTGTCAAAGGCTGCTGACAGGTCTAGAAGAATCAGCAGCCCCGACCCGCCTCGATCCAGCTGCCTGCGGAGATCATCTGTTAGGGCGACCAGAGCCGTCTCGGTACCATGACCAGCGCGGAAGCCGGACTGGCATGGATCCAGAGCCGATGTTTCATCCAGAAACCTACCAAGCTGTTCAGCAACCGCTCTCTCAATCACCTTACCCAGGAATGGAAGATTCGAAACCGGGCGGTAATTGGATAGATCTAAGGGATCTAATGATGTTTTCTTTAAAAGCGGGCGCACCACTGCCTCCTTCAGTTCCCCTGGGAATGTCCCGGTGCCAAGGGACAAATTGATGATATCCCTCACGGGGGCCCGCACCTCGTCTGGACATGCTCTAATCAGCCAGGACGGGCACGGGTCGAGAGGACAACTGGTGGGCTTTCCAGCTCGGAGGAGTCTGTCCACAGCGGCTGGGGATATCTGGTCAAAGTGGTCCAATACTGGACCCGAGGACAGTTGAGGGGCCTCCAGTTCCTTTATTGTATCCAAATTGGCAGGGAGGTCATGGCGGAGCAACAGGACCTTCTCCGCAAAAAAGCTCGCAAATGCCTCACAGCTGTGTGTCAAATTGTTATTTAAATTTGGCTGTCCTTCAAGGGACGTTAAAGACCGAATTATACTAAATAATTGCGCCGGGCGAGAGCTAGCGGATGCAATGCAGGCCGAGAAGTAGGACTTCTTAGCGGCCTTCACTGCCATCTCGTAGGTTTTCATAAAAACCCTATAAGATGTTCTTGAAGCTCCGTCACGGGCACCCCGCCATACTCGCTGTAGCCGTCTGAGGTCCCGCTTCATTTTCCGGAGCTCCTCGGTAAACCAGGGAGCCCGGTTTCTGCGGGTCGCAGAGAGCGCTTAGGTGCGATCTCATTGATGGCTGCCAGGAGCTAGGTATTCCAGCCCTTAACAAGCTCAGTCAATGAGTCGCCAGGGGGAGAAAGGTCCCGCAAGGCTTGACGGAATCTATCAGGGTCCATCAGCCTCTGCGGGCGAGCCCAAATCGGCTCGCCACCTAAGCAGGGTGGGGGTGGAACGTCAATCCTGGCTTTCAGAGCGTAGTGATCAGACCATGGCACCTTCATCGAAGGAAACATGATCACATCTATACCTACGCCAAAGATCAAATCCAGTGTGTGGCCTGCTTGATGTGTGGGGCCCGAAACAAACTGGGAGAGCCCTAGTGTCGCCATGGAAGACACCAGGTCCAGAGCCTGTGAGGAGGGAGTGGCATCAGCATGGATGTTGAAGTCCCCCAATACCAATAGGTTAGGGAACTCCAAGGCCCAGCCGGCCACCGCCTCCAGCAGGCCTGACAGGGTGGCTGCTGGTGCGCTAGGTGGCCGGTACACCAGCCAGACAGCCAAGCTCACCTCGGAGCCCCACACTAGGCCAACACATTTAATGCTGGGGATCAATGGCGATGGTAGAGCCCTGAAAGAACAATCTTCCTGGATTAATAATGCCACCCCTCCCCCCCGGCCCACAGTCCGCGACTGGTGGAGGACGGAGAAACCCGGGGGCGCCATCTCTCGTAAGGTAACAGTATCCCCTTCGTGCACCCAGGTCTCCGTCACACAAGCCAGGTCGACCCCCTGTGAGATGAAGAAATCTCGCCGGGTGGCGGTTTTGTTGCCTGTAGACCTGGCATTGCACAACACCAGTGACGGAGGTGAGTAATCCTTGCTCACCCTACCCTCGTCTCTTGGGATGGGGCACAGATTGGAAGGGGTACGAGCATATCCGTATCTCAATCCCCTTCGCCTATGACGTCTGCCCCCACTGCCATACCTCCCTCGCCCCACCACGGTAGCAATCCCAAGCCTCATACTCGCCTCCATTTACAAAATATAAAAACAAACAAACAAAAAGCAATTACACCAAAACAAAACCAATCCCCACCCCACTCAACAACCATCCCACCCCAACTCAAAATAAAACAAAACAAAGTAAAAATACATGGATAAAAACTACCGTTTATGGTGGTACAACAAAGTAAAAAGTAAAAACACTTTTAAAACACTTTAAAATATATAAAAACATTTTAAACATTTGCTGCAGCAGCACCAGTGTCCTTAAAGTTGTGGCGGTGGTGAGTGTGGGCCCCGCCCCCCGGGCCTGGTGGAGAATGGGCTTGCAGGGGGAAGAGCCCTCCCCACAAACTCACGGCAAAGTGGCAGCAGCAATGTCCCGAGGCCTCCTTGGAGCCTTATATGCTGAGGTGGAGTATGGGGCCCGCCCCCAGGCCCAAGATGGAGAATGGGCTTGCAGGGGGAAGAGCCTTCCCCACAAACGCACAGCAAAGCGGCAGCATATTAAAATCCTAAGCCTATCTGGTATTTGCAAGCTTTTCCAATCAATTTAACTTAACAAAGATGTTTCACATTTTAAATATTGCACCAGGTTTTAGGCGTTGGAGAAATAGGCAACGGGCGACAACTGCCCAGTGTGGATTGAACGCTTGCTCTCGGCTACACTGTAGTTTGCAAATCGGGAACCGGGCCCTTGTCTTGCACACCCTTCTCTCAGCCTGGGTTTCCAGCTCCCTTCCCTTAACATAGGGACAGTTGGTTCATTTAGCCCACTGTTATTGACTTGCAGTGGCTTTTCAGAGGTTCAGGACTACCCACAGACCCTGGGGATTGAACCCTGGGGCTTCTGTATGTAAAGCAAATACCCTGACCCTGGCCTTTCCATAATTGTTGGTGTGGAATGATTCTAACCTGGGTTCCCCTCTGAACCAGGGTATGCAAACCAGCTTCTAACCCTGCTCAGGAGGGGAACCTTGGTTAGTGTTTGCGCATGCCGAACAGTAATACATGATTACACTGGGTGGCAGGGTGTGTGTGTGTGTGTGTGTGTGTGTGTGTGTGTGTGTGTGTAAGAGGGAGGATTGCTGATTCCAGAGGCAGGCCCAGGTTTCCACACCACAATGTCCAGGGTGCCAGCACTGGAGTTTTATGTTGAAAATGAGGGTGCCCCAGTATCTCCTACTGAGGACCGGCCTCTAAAGGGCACCATGTTGACAAAGGCTGGTCTGCTTCATGGTGCATCTCCTCTTTGCTGATGGAGGTTTGGGCTAGGTGGCTTTTGAGGTCCCTTCTGGCTCTGATTCTCTGGGTGTTCAGTCATTCTGGGGCTCTAGCATTAAAAAAAACAAACCCAAACCTACTCTCAGCTGTCCATGTCCCCCTCCTCTCTTTGCTTTCGTTTAAAAAAGGAACATCATATTTAATGTGCAGGACTTGATTGTATGGAAAGTGCTTTTGGGTGGGATTCTGCTGCAGTTAACAGCCTTGGGCGAATCTCCCATTTCAAGTGAGGAGAACAGGACAATAGAAGTGTGATATTAGCAGAACAGTGTTGGACTGTGACCTGGGAGACCAGGATTCAAATCCTCACTTCAGCCATGAAGCTCGCTGGGTGACCTTGAGCTGCTCCCTGTCTCTCAGCCTATCCTACCTCACAGGGTTGTTGTGAGAATAAATGGGGGAGGGGAGAGAGAACCATGCAGACCACCTTGAGCTCCTTGGAGGAAAAGGTCGCATATACAGTGGTGCCCCGCAAGACGAATGCCTCGCAAGACGGAAAACCCGCTAGACGAAAGGGTTTTCCGTTTTGGAGGCGCTTCGCAAAACGAATTTCCCTATGGGCTTGCTTCGCAAGCCAAAAATGTCTTGCGAGTTCCTGCGGGGTTTTTTCCCTCCCCCCCCTTTTCCTAAGCCCTAAGCCGCTTATCAGCTGATCCGCTAAAAGCCGCTAAACCGCTAATAGCGCTAATCCGCTAAGCTGTCAATGGGCTTGCTTCGCAAGACGAAAAAACTGCTATACGAAGAGCCTCACGAAACGGATTTATTTTGTCTTGCGAGGCACCACTGTAAATGGAACAAGTAAATAGCAATGAACACAGTGGATTTGTTTGTACTGGATTAGAGAACTCGTCTCTGTCCCTTCTCTGCAGAATTATTCTGAATTTCTGTTGCTGCTTGAAGACGCAGAAAAACTCTGGTTTTGTTTTCATTTTTGCTTTTAACTGTGGAAGCAGCCATTCTGGTTTCGGTGATGGATTTTTAAAAATGTTTTGTTTCAGAACTTGCTGAAAAAAGGGAGTCATGTGGAAATGAAGCCTCTGCATTTTTGTAAGACAAGCCACCCCGAGGGAGACAGACTGATGGTCATCATTAGGAATGAGGACATATACCCACACATATATAAAGTAGGTTCAAAAGTGCCTTTCCCGTGTGGCACAGGAAAAACAGCTTCCGGATATTAAAACCTGGTTCTCTTCCCTCCCGCTGCCAAATGCTTCTAACGTTCCCCCTCCCTGGTGCTTCAGTGCTTTACGAAACATGGGAAGCTGCCTTTGTATAGGCAGACTTTCGGTTCATTGAGCACAGTTTGTCTACACTGACTGGCAGCACCTTTCCAGGGTTTTGCACAGAGGACCCTCTGGGCTGTATCTGGAGAGGCCAGGAATTGGACCTGGGTTCAGTTCTGCATGCAGAGCAGACTCTTCGCCACCAGTATGACGTTCGGTTCACGATACCGGTTCCCAGCCGTCGCCAGCACTGGGCGTATCATTCGGCTTCCTGCTAATCTTGAACCGCAGCCTTCACTGAGGCAAGTTTCCAGTCCCTGTGAGGTTGTGAAAGAGAAGCTTGCTTACAGTGCAGTAAGCATTCTGCAACTTTGCTTGATCATACAGGTGGCAGGATTCCCCTCTGCGTCACCCTAAATTTGGAAGGCTAAACAAGTTTTAGCAGGGAATACACAGGCCTGATTGCTATATGTTGTGGGTAGGAGTTCCTGTTTCTGTGTGTGCCTTCCTCCCAAAGTCTGAGAAGGGTCAGATCCAGTGGTGGAGAGCAAGCGGGGGAGTGGCTGGCGCACGTCCTGGGGGTGTGGCGTGGCGTGCCGCCTGCGGGGGTGGGGGGCAGCCGTGATGGCACCCACTGGGATCGTGCTGCCGGGGGCGGTGCGCTCCCCCCCCCGCACCCCTCTTCCTCTGCCCAACCAAGGGAAACCGATGGACCAATGCTGAACCTGAAAAAACATTTGTCTCTTGGGCAGATCCCGTCCTTGCTGAGGCTAAAGCGCTTTCCCAGCGTGACCTTTGTGGGAGTGGACAGCCCTGAGGACATCTTTGACAACACACATCAGGAGCTGTTCCACAGCGGGGGCTTCGTGGTGTCTGACGACAAAGTGCTTGAGGCGATGACAGTAGGTGAGATGTTGCGCCCAGTGTGCCAGTTCCGGAAAAGCACAGCTTTCTGGAGGTGATGTGTCTTTGGAAACAGTGCACAGGGATTATTTTAAGGTTACCAGGCGTCCCCGTTTCCCGGGGACAGTCCCCGGATTTACAAATCACTCCCCATACACAATCAATTGAAGTTGAAAAGTGTCCCCAGGTTCATTGAAAAAAATCTGGTAACCTTAGATTATTTCCCGTGACTGAATGTTGTGACAGTATAAATAGAAGCAAACCTCCCTGCAAGTAGAAAACAAGCATGTCAGGGAGAATATGTCTCTGCGTGTTAAATATTTGTCTTCCGCTGGAAGCCTCATCCAGTGCATCCCTTACCTTTCATCCTTCTGTTGAACAAAAGGATGTACATCTTCAGATCACTCATTTTCGTACAGAGCCTGATATGACCTATAAGCATCCTCATTTAAAAATTGAATCCCTTGGACTTAATAGTGTTTTTAATAACCCCATTTAGGTTAATGTAGGTAGCATAGAGGAGGGAGCCTGTGGTTGTTAATGGTGCAAGCTGTGAGCCAGGAACTCAAGTCCAGCTTTCAAGTCACTGGGTGACCTTAGACAAGCTGTACTCCGGAGGTGGTGGTTGGGATCTCTGGCTTGTTGGACTCCCAGTTATCATCATACCTGCCCGTGATGCCTGGGGAGTTGTGGTCCGAGAACATTATCCCTATCCCTGCTGCAAACTCCCAGCATCAGATGCAAACACTCCCGGTTAGAAATATATGTGGGCTTGCACACTCCCTCTCCTCTCGTGGAGATTCGCTTCATTTCCAACAAATCTTGGGCTTACGAGCCACTTTGCAAACCAGGAATCCTGGCTTCTAACATTCTAGTTTGGTAAACGAGCCATGGTTTAGTACTACATGTGAGCACATCCAATATACAAGAAGAATGGAAAGGGATAGGAAAACCAGCCAATCCAGGTACAGATTTTCTGTTCTTTTGCATATGGATAGGACAGAATGGCCTGGCAGGAAAGAAGGCAAATGGTCGCAGTCTAGCTGATGGAGAGGCCTTGCTTTCTCGCCTCCCCCTCTGATGCAACCAGCTGGATGGCTGCTGAAGGAGGCAGTTTGGGAAGGAGAGGAGCCAAATGACTACTGGTCCCAGCTGGGTCCACAGAGGGGAGCCCTGCTCTCTCATATCTCCCTTAGATGTGGCCTGGTGCACCTCCCATTAGTATGGTGTTCTGCAGTGCTACAAATGAAGTCCTAAAACAGTTTGGTACCCAAATACCTGAAAGAACATCTCACCCGATACCAGCCACCTTGGGCCCTACAATCAGGAAGGAGGCCCAGATGCTGGTCGTGCTGCTGGGCATTGCCCAGTCAGGGTTGACCCACAACAGGGCCTTCTCAGTGGTAGTTCCCTGCTTGTGGAACATCCTCCCTGGGGAGGTGTATCGCTCATTATTAACATTTTGGAGGAACTTTAAAATGTTCATCCAGACATTTAATGGCTGAAATACTGTTCCTTGGCACCTTTGAAATTATTAACCTTTAAGGATATGTGACTTATTCCCCACCCCCATTTATTAATTTCTTCAGGGGGGTTTTTTCCTTCAAGGGATGGGATGGCTTTGCTGTTTTGTGGGCTCCTTTGAGAGGAAGGGTGGGGTAAAAATCCAATCAATAATACGGAGGATGATTCAGTGAACGGCGACAGTGGCAATATTGACGGCTAAGGACCAGTAGCCTTAATAACAGGGGCTACCCAGCTGTTACCATGTGACAGAAGAGACGGAACTCTAGGCAGCCAAACTTCGTAGTTTTCACTGTTCTGTTGTGCTGATGCTCTTCCTGCAGGGGAGCTGAAGGACGCCGTCAAAACCTTGGAGAAGCTTAACTGCAGCCACGGGAGATGGAGCTGGCTCCTTCACTACAAAGAGACCAAGAGACTCCGAGAGGACGCCAGGTGAGGACGACTCTGGTGCTGACTAAATCCCTTCTCCCTGCTAAATCCCTGCAGAGTCCTCATTCCCCTGCCTGCCGGGATGCCTTTGCTAGCCCCCCCCCCCCCCCCCGGTCCATGCAAGCATGTATTTATTTCCTTACTCCCTATATTTACAGACTGCCCAGTTTCAAGCTCTCAGGTAACAACAAAGACCGTTTAAAACCGCAGTTTACTGAAATGATCGAATAAATTGATTGAGGCCTCGGATGCAGACACGGGGGATAGCCTTCCTCCCCTATGCACGCAGCCAGGCCCTGATCCGTCAGTGCTTCCATGTGCCTTCCCTCCTGCTGAGTAGCTTCCGTGGACAGTTCAGCAGCTGCCTTGAAGTTCCTGCCTGGCTCTCTGTCTCCTCTGCTGCTGTGGCTCCGTGCATCTGAGGTCCAGCCAGGAACCCAGGCAGCAGTGGCCATGGGGGGCCTCTAGTCTGGGGTCAGGGGTGTCTGGCTCTGCTGCATTGCAGATCCGCTTGAGGATCGTGCTTTCTTTTGTTGCTCCTTAGGAGGAGGTCTGAACCTGGACAGAACTGGTCTCTGGTTTGAGGACATTACAGTGGTGCCCCGCAAGACGAACGCCTCGCAAGACGGAAAACCCGCTAGACGAAAGGGTTTTCCGTTTTGGAGGCGCTTCGCAAAACGAATTTCCTATGGGCTTGCTTCGCAAGACGAAAATGTCTTGCGAGTTCCTGCGGGTTTTCCCCCCCCCTTTCCCCCCTTTTTCTAAGCCGCTTATCAGCTGATCCGCTAAGCCGCTAATAGCGCTAATCCGCTAAGCTGTCAATGGGCTTGCTTCGCAAGACGAAAAAACCGCTAGACGAAGAGAATCGCGGAACGGATTCTTTTCGTCTTGCGAGGCACCACTGTACCTAACCACGTTTCCCCTGAACGCTGCTTCCAATCACATGCCTGCAGTGGGCTTCTTGGCCTGAGAAAGAGATCCACTGGGTCCCAAAAGCCTGCAAGCCCAACTCTCTCTGCAACTCTCTCTGCAACTCCCTTGTATGTGCCCTGCTTCGCCCTGCTGCTGGCTAAATGAAAAGTATTCGGTTCCTCTGAATTTCAGCGCATGGAACTCCCATAGGATATGCCTGCATTCTTATTCATTTATACAATGTCGTTAGCTCAAGAAGCAACTCTCTGGGCAGCATCCTGCATTGCAGGGGCTTGGACTGGATGACCCTTGGTGTCCGTTCCCATTCTACAATTCTCCGATTCTTATTCTGTGAATAAGAGGTGTGCTTTTGGGGCACAGTCCCAAACTCAAAGCTGTTTGGGACCAAACCTTCTTGACGTTTTGTTCTCCTGCAGGAAGGACCCTGCAGCTCACGCCAAAGAGATGCTCCTGAAATCCTGTGAGGGTTCCAACATCACCGAAGTTCTCCACTACCATCAGTGCGATTCCAAGTCTTCCCCGAGATCCGAGCATCTGAATTGCTTGCTGAACTTGCAGGTTCAGCACATCAGCAGGAGATTTGCCGTGTTCCTCACAGGTAGAGAGATCTTGCTATATCCTGGCTGTGGGGGGCACTTCTCATGTAGATATCTTCTCTCCCCCACCCCCGCAAAAAAAACCCCCACATTTTCATGGCAGTGTGAAAAAGGATGTGCAGACAAGCAGCCTTTGTGGGCCCTGGCCCTGCTGAGAGGGGCTTTCCACTGCCTTGAGCTTTTCCAGAATTTCCAGAGGTTTAGAGTATTTCTGAATGGCAGAGCAGCCAATGAGACCATAATGGGATCGTTAGGAAAGGGGTTAAAAACAAAAGTGTCGGTATCATAATGGGATTGTGCAAATCTATGGTGCGACCACACATGGGATGCTGTTTTCAGTTCTGCTTACCAAACCTACAAAAGGATATTGTAGAGCTGGAAAAGGTTCAGAAAACGGCAGCCAGAATGGTTTGGAGCCACGTTGGGAGCTTTTTAGTTTAGAAAAAATGAGAGCAAACTAAACATTTGGGACTTTTTTCCCTTTTCTTTTTTTTAGGGAAAAATGCAGGTGTAGCGAACTTTAAAAGAGGATTAGACAAATTTGTGGAGTCGATGGCTGCTAGCTATGATGGGAATATTTTACCCACTGTCAGATGCAGTGTGGTTCTGAATTCCAGTTGCGAGTATTCCCAAGGGGAGTGCTCTTTCACTCAGGTCCTCCTTGCGGGCTCTCCCAATTGTCCCCTGTGAGAACAGGATGTTGGGCTAGATGGGACTTTGTCCTGAACCAGCCGACAGGCTCTGCTTACATTTGTGTGTGTTCTCCAGGTTTTGTGTACTAAAACTCCCATCACCTCCGACCATTGGCTGATGGGAGTTGTAGTCCAAAAGCAGCTGGAGAGCACTGTGTTTGCTTTCCTGATAGAGATCTGGTCTTAAGGCACACATGGGCATTTTGGGTTCCTGCTTCCCAGCTAGGACGCACCCCTTCTCTGTTACTGCCGATTGACCAGAGAAATTGCTTTAAGACAGGGGTGTCAAACTCAAATTCATCGGGGGCCGCATCAGCAGTTTGGTCACCCTCAAAGGGCCGGTTGTATCTGTAGGACTTTATCAAAGTTATTTTTCCTTAGGCACTGGTGTGTGTTGTCTTGAACCTATACACTATTTAATATACCTATTCCAGTACGATTTTAAATAAGAATAGAAGAAGAAAGAATAATGATTTTTAAAAAAGATGACGAGATGGACTTCCAGGCAGACTGGAGCTCCAACAGGGAGGAGACAGGAGTCTGTCCCAACAGAGCAGAGCAGAAGCAAATGTTGCCTCCCCCTGCCCTGCTGCCGCACTCAGGAGTCAGAGGATACAGAGCTGCAGTTTGGGCAGCAGCAGTTTCTTACTTGCAAGGGAGCCCCAGCGGCACTGCGGGCGCGGGGGGCCAGGATGTCCTGCTGGGGCCCCGAGCTGCTGCAGTTGCTCCCGGGGAGGGGGCTATCCGCCAAGTCCTCCGGCCCGGAGAAAGCCGATGTGTTGGCGTGGGGAGGGGAGCGGTGTTTCGTAGCCAGGCTCCCGCAGCCAAGTTGCTGGCAGGCTCCCACTTTGCTCCAGCAGCCCAGATGCCGGCGTGTTCCTCTTCGGGGTGGGAGGCGCCCCTGCTTTGCGGTGTGGCACACCGCCCGCCCGGCTCCCTCCACCCCACTCTGCGCAGCTGAACCGGCAGCAGCTTCGCCTCTCCCAGCCCAGCCAGGGCGCCAGGACCTGCGCCGGGTCCCCGCTCTCCACTCACCTCCGCCGTTCCCTTCCCCGCCTGCCGGCCCCGCTACTTACCCACCAGGGAGACCCCCAGCCAGCCCCTGGCCCCGCCGCCCACGCCCCCAGCCATCTCCTCGCCAGCTGCAGCGCCGCAGTGGCCTCTTCTTGCGGCCCGAGAGAGCAGCGTCCCAAGCGTGGCTCTTGCTCCCCGCCCTCGCTGCCAGCCTCCGCGGCTCTCTCGGGCTCCAAAAGTTGCCGCGCACGCGACCCGCCCCCTCGAGCAGCCGGGAGGCTCCGAGGGGCGGAGGCAGCCGGCTCCGAGCTCGGCTTCGCGGGACCAGTAGGCTCCGAGGGGCGGAGGCAGCCGGCTCCGAGCTCGGCTTCGCGGGACCACCTCCTCCGCAGTGAGCCCCGGACTGGACCGAGCGAGCAGAAAGCCTCTTTGCCCGGCCCGCGAGGCAGGCGAAAGATGTGGGACCGGCCAGTAGGCAGCGCCGACGGGGCGCGTCTGTTGGAGCCCTGTCTGCAAGCAGGCAGGGAAGGCTGTTCGCGTGGGTCACTTTTTAGAAAGGCAGAGAGCCTCCGCCGGAGTGCAGACCCTAAAATCTGGGTCGGGACCAGTAAAAAGGACAAGAAGCTCGCTTCCTCGCCCTTGATGCCATGGGCCACATGACGAGGTCTGGCGGGCCAGATTCGGCCCGCAGGCCTTGTGTTTGACACCCGTGCTTTAAGCGGAGTTTCACAAGGCCAAAACTGATCAAGCATTTCCCCCAACCAACTCCATCCCCACATACCCAGAGTTGACCGAGCTCCCTGGAATTATCTTCTTGGGAATCCATATTTTGCAGAGGTAGCAGCAGTAACATCTTTTTTCATTTGCTCCTTGTAGAGAAACCCAGCGCCAGCCGAGAGGCCATGGAGAATAAGGGGATCCTGGTGCTGGATGTAAATACTTTCGTTGCGACGGCTGAAAGTTTGGCAGCACCGTTTAGAAGTGGCTATTGGTAAGCGGGAAGCCACGGGGGTGGTTTTTTGTACCGGGGAGCAGCGCAAATGGAGAAAACTGGAAGGCTTGCTAGCACCAAGCCTTAGAAGGCGGGCGGATTTCATGAGTGGCAGGCGTTGTGAGCGCTCCCTATTCTGCCCCTCTCCCTGCTTTTTTTTTAGACCGGGGGGTTGGAACTGCTTTCAACCAAAGTCCACAGTCCCTTCTGGGCACTGAATGGGGTGGGCGGGGCCAAATGCAAAAGTGGGAGGAGCAAGAGGGATGATCACTTTAGGGACACTTTGCAGCCAGACCAAAATGCTTTGGGATGTGCAAAGCGTGGGCTGTGGGGATAAAGAGCCTGTATTGGGGATGAGTCATAGGATCACAGAGCTGGAAGGAGTTCTGAGGGCCAGATGAAGAAGTTTGAAGAGGCCGCATTTGACCCCTGGGTCTGAGCACAGGGTTTTAGAGCAATATTGCCTACATGAGTTGGTACAGTGCCCCAGAGTGATGAATCAGGAAGGCCCCAGTTCAAACCCCACCTCTGCCTTGAACTCCAAACGGGGCCCTGAAAGCACCCCCTCCTTCTGCTCCTCCCCATAGTTGCAATTTGAGGTTGATAAAATACTGAGTTCCCTTACACTGGAAGGATTATAGGGGAGGGGGCAACCTTAGGAGTCAGCAGATATCGTTGCTCTCACAGCATCCTTATTGAACATGAAGAAGAAGTTTGGATTTGATATCCCGCTTTATCACTACCCAAAGGAGTCTCAAAGCGGCTAACATTCTCCTTTCCCTTCCTCCCCCACAACAAACACTCTGCGAGGTGAGTGGGGCTGAGAGACTTCAAAGAAGTGGGACTAGCCCAAGGTCACCCAGCAGCTGCATGTGGAGGAGTGGAGACTTGAACCCGGTTCACCAGGTTACGAGTCTACCACTCTTAACCACACCACACTGGCTCTGGGAACTGGAATCTCAGCGTCTGGTTGCTCACCCCACCTCAAGAAAGTGCATGCATGTGAAATGCTTTGAGTACTAAAGCACCATAAAAATACTAAAAAATATCGTCCTTGTTTCTGATGCCGCACTGCGAACAGAACGGTTGAAGGGCTCCACCTGGTGGTCTGTGAAAGACCTGCACCCACATCCCAGTTTTTTTCTGCCTCTCTTGTGTCTCCAGCCCAGGTGCATCTTCATTACTTTTTCCATTCTGTGGGGCCTCCTCCAAAGAGCTCAGTGCAGCATACATGATTGGCCCCTGCTGTTTTATTCTTGCAGCAGCTATGGGAGAGAAGGGGGCTGGCCGAATGTCAGCCAGTGATCGCCTGGACTGACGGATATTTGAACCTGGATCTGACATCCACTTCATCTGCTTGTGGATGTTTTGATGATTAGAACACCTGCAGTATATGCATATGAATTACCGTATTTTTCGCTCTATAGGACACACCTTGTTTTAGAGGGGGAGAACAAGAAAAAAAACCTCCCCCTCTCTGCTCAGCGCCCCTTCAGCGTAGCGGCAGGAGAAACGGAGCCCCTTCTATTTCTCCTCCCGCTTCGCTGAAGGGGCGCTGTGCAGCTCTCCCTCTCTGCTGAAGCCAGGAGAGTCTTGCTTTCCTGGCTTCAGCAAAAGGAACCTGAAGTCTTCGGAGCGGAGCGTGAGTTCCTGCTGCGCTCCGCAGGCTTCAGATTCCTTTTGCTGAAGCCAGGAGAGTCTATCCCTGAAGCCTGGAGAGCGAGGGGTCGGTGCAAACTGACCCCTCTCGTTCTCCAGGCTTCAGCAAAAGCAACGCGAAGCCTCCGGAGCACGGAGGGAACGCTCCCTCTGCGCTTTGGAAGCTTCGCATTGCTATCGCTGAAGCCAAGGAGCCTGCATTTGCTCCATAAGACGCACACAAACATTTTCCCTTAATTTTTGGAGGGGGAAAAGTGCATCCTATAGAGCGAAAAATACAGTAGGTTTCAACCAAGGTTTCCCAAACTTGGGTCTCCAGCTGTTTTTGGACTATAGTTCCCTTCATCCCTGCTAGTTAGGGATGTTGGGAACTGTAGTCCAAAAACAGCTGGAAACACAAGTTTGGGAAACCCTGATTTAAAATAAGGCAGTGGGCTGGTTGTGATGGAAACTTTCGTCTGGAGGGCCAGTTTCCCCATCCCTGCTGGAGATGTTGAATTGAAAGGGGAAATGTCTGTGCAACCGGAGACACCTCAAGGATACCAGCAAGCAAGACTTTGACAACTGAGATGCTGCTGGAAACAAAAATACTGTTTGAACTCAGACCAAAAGTGTACTGTATTATTCTCCCCCTAATTCAAGAGGATGTTTAATTATGGTAGACGGTGCCTTTTGTGTAATAACATCTCCTCCCTGCTCTGTATCAGTTTGCCATTTTGAAATACACAGCAGCATCAAGAGTGGTCCTTACTGTGATGTGTGTCCCTTTATTTTAGGTAACCGAGACAGATGCCTTCCTGACCCTCCATGGTCCTGGCGCAGAACGCTGAACAAACCTGTTCAGTCCCAGGAGAGAAATTATTTTTTTTCTGCTTCCTGACTTGCACAATAAAAATTGTGCCTCATGCATAGGATGTTTTCTTTCCTTGTTCTTCCCCACTCCATCCTTGAATAGAACGGTAGCTGTTTTATTTAAGGGCTGCTGTTTTATTTAAGGGCTGTAGAGAAAAGTCGTCTTTATTTAACCACAATGTGGAAAAACCTTGTAAGAAAATTATTTGTGTTATTATTGATAGGAATTGTCTTGCATAGGAAGAAGCGTTATTAATGACTGGGTTGTGCAGCTAATTATAATTATCATTGTGGGGTGGGGCAGGGGAGGGGTGGGGGGAACCTGTGTTACTTGAAGGTTTAGGAATCAGTCTGTTGGAGACAGTTTTTCCAGACATACGGTACCTAACAGGCTCCATCCACCTGGAGCTTCACTGCTACGCTTTTGGACACTGGCTCAGATTCATTTAAGCAGTGCAGTGGCAAAGCGGAATTGAGTCGCAGGTGGATCGTGATTGGTGTACTTAAATCACAAGCAACTTGGGGTCTGGTTTCCCCTTTTTAAAAATCACATTAAAACAAGTTACTGTGCAATGAACGTTACCTTTCAAGGTTTTTTTTTATTCATCTTTTGCTGATGGGTATTAACCAGTAACAAGCAGAACTCCACCCCCACCCCTTGTAGATAGCAGAGTTTGAATTCTTGAATTAAAAACCTCCTTTCCTCTCTGAACTATTTATGGTGTTGCAATAAAGGGCCTCCCCGGATTACAGCACCGACGAGAGGCGGAAATGTTGTATCTCTTTGCAGATTTTTTTTTGTAACTAACATTTATAAATAAAGCTGGATAAAAAGTTGTTGGCCTGGCTCAATGCAACGTCAAATGGCTGGGAGGGTGACAACCGCCTCAGACTCCAAAGTTGTGGTTCATTGTTAAGTGTAAAGTGGTTTTTGCACTGGGGCAAAGAGCTGCAAACTTGCCATAGCAGAGTGTGGTTGGCAGCAGGTAGACAGACAGCAATTTTGAGCCAGAGGTTGTTGATGAATGAAGGGGTCAAGCCAGTATATGGCAGCTGTGAAAAAGGCGAGTTCCAAGGGATCAAAAAATGCTGGCGTCACAGTGTCCTCTGGGGCAGCTACGGTTGGAATTTAGATTTGACTACCATAAAATGTGATAACGGCATGGGCAGTCTTTTCTGCTATCAACATCGACCAGCTTCACAGGGGCATTCTGTTTGGTTTGAGCATTGCATTGCAGCAAGGCTGAAATTCTCACTTCAGATCTGTCCTTAAGACCCGGTTCTTCCAGAAGATTGATCGTCAGCTGGCCTCAAGTGCTAATCATTCCCCCAGATTCACCACTGTAAGCTTTCTGCAGAGCAGGGATGGGGAAACCAGTCTCACTCACATTGGGACTCCAGTTCCCATCAGCCCCAGGCAGCAGAACCAGTGGTCAAGGACAATGTCTAGCGACATCTCTGCTGTAATAGTCTTGTCAGAATTTATCAGTGTTGTGTCTACCTAGGGCAAATCCTTAGACTTGGAAACAGTAATATTGATTTGCACTGGGAAATGTTCATAAGCCTATGATTATGAACATGTTCATAAACTTCTGCAAGCATCATTGCATCCAGAGTCTTCTCCAAATTCCAAGAGGGACTAGCTAAAATTACTGAAGCACTAGGTGACATATATGCCACTGCAAACTGGTTTAGTGGTTACTGCTTCTTGGCAGGTGGCAAGGAGAGCATGAATGCGCTCTTCAAAATTCTCAACTGCATTGAGCACCATTTGGTGGAAAGGAAAGGGAGAAATCCAAACGATGAAAACTAAGCTCCGACTTTACGCTAGTGTTTGTGAGAGCGAGATGGACCTTGCAAAACGTTCAAGCGGAAAGTAAAGCCGATAGAAGCCCCCCCAAACATCGGAAAGAATGCCACCAGCTCTCGGTGCAGAGTATCTCCCTGGCAGTCTTAAGAACTAAGAGGTTTGTGTTAGGATATAGTTCCGTTCCACCATAAAAGGGTACAGGCATGACTGTTGTGTGTCACATGTCTGTTTACTTCCAGCGCTTGCTGGGAAGTTCCGTTTGTATATGGCTTTTGCTTTTAGCTGTTTTACTGGAGACGAAGGGAAGCCGACATGTTTTTTTCCTTTGTTCCTGCTGTTGAATAAAATGCTGTCTCCCTGGCAGTATCCCAACAGTTTGCAGGATCCACAGCTGAGCTCCCAACTCTGTATATGGCTAGTAGACCATTTTGTTTTTCAGTGCTTCATCCGGACACCAAAAACAAAGGTGATGCAGCTAGGAGGTGGTTCTTAGCAGGTTTGCCTACTCTGAGACTATCGGGAAATGATCTGCTATGGGCCAAGAGACAGCAGGACCCACCCTTTGGGAGAGCTCAAAGTCTCCTTACTGCCTCAACCCTAGACCACTTCCCCCAACCCATTTGAGAGCCAACTAGGAACCTTGCCCTCAAGTCTTACCAGGGCCCTGTGCATGCCATCTACAGAACCCCGTGGGGCAAAGGGAGAGGGCGACTGAGAGGTGAAATCAGACCACAGCACGGAACTCGTTTCCAGAAGTTGGCTTTACTTGGCAGTACAGAAGTCATCTAGAGCCTTCCCCACCAGACAGAAGCAGCCCCACAGGCTCCATCAAATCAATACTGCAGCGCAGTTTGGTCCACTTGAGAAGCCAGACATTGTACAGAAGAGGAGAGGGAGAGGGGGGAAAGAAAAATACTTGCACAAACACAGACACAACCTTGCCTGCTTTGGAGTTTCATTCTTGCACCAAGTTTTGTTTTTATTAGTTTTATCGCCTTGAAAACACAAAAAGCCTTGCGGCACAGTTGTGTCCCGACAGATGTAAACGTTTTGAGAAGCTTTTAAGGAGAGGGGTGGAGGTGGGAAGAGAGGGGCTCAAGGGGAGGGAGGAAGAGGACGACACCAGGTGAAAATCCTGCCACGTGGCTGCAGTTGCTGTGGGCTTTGGCCATAATGCAGCTTTGCGATGAAGTTTAAGACTGGATGGGATGAGTCTCCTGGGCAGAGAGGGAGCATGGCAGAAAAATGAGGAAATGGTCAGCAGGGCACCTCTTGCTTTCACTGGAGCACAGATCAAAAAGGAAAGGGTGGGGGGTGGAGAAGGCAGGGTGGGAGAGGACTACAAAGGGGTCAGGAGGAAGTGAGGCGGGTGTTAGGGGTTTGGGCTTGTGCACCCCACAATCTAGGTCAGCAAGGGAACTTTTAGCATCTGCTCATCCTTTAGTCAAGTTAGCAACAGTTAAAAAGTCAAGGGCATCAGTATCTGCCAATTTTGACACAGCAACCTCGTTTAAAGAATAATTAACACATGATTATATCCAAAGAGGGGAGGAGCGTTTTCACCAGTGCAGGACTCTCTTTTTCTTTTTTTTTCAATCTCAGGAGATATGATTACAAAAAGCAGGCTTTTACAATATTGAACTTCGTACGGTGCTCGCTTAAGTCCCTCTGTGTATACGTAACACCCCCCCCCCAACACCAGCCAATTTAGATCTCTAAGTTAAGACTTAAAAAAGCACCGTTACTGCTGGTCCTCCTCTCCGTAGATATCGTTCTTCTTCCGCTTCATCTCTTCGAAGTCAAACTCTGATCCCATCATCCTCTTGTAAATGTCTTTGATGTCATCACACGTCGTCTCAAAGTGGGTGGTGGCGTCGTAGGTGCGAGAAATAAAGATCTAGAAGAAGCAGCAAGAAAAGGGGTTTACTGCCAAAGCTTTCCCCTTCCGTCCCACCCACCAGGGCGTGTGGTCTTTTGCTTCCCAATTCATACAAACCTGGCTCTCTCTGCCCAGGTCAGTTGGTGCAAACAGGTCGCAGACACTAACAAACCTAAGGGAGATGAGAAAAGAAAAATCACTTTTAATGGCGATTCTGAAAAAAACTTAAGTATGTTTCTAAAGGGCTGGTCCCACAGAGGTTGGAGCAAACTTATTCTCTCCTCCTCTGGAAACTAGGACCCGAACCAATGGCTCCAAGTTACAAGAAAGGAGATTCTAACTAAAGACCAGAAAGAACTTTGATGGTAAGAGCTGTTCGACAGTGAAATGGACTCCCTTATACATACAGAACCCCTCCACAAGTGGCCTTAAAACAAGCAGTTCCTAGAATAAAAAGGTAAAGGGACCCCTGACCATTAGGTCCAGCCGTGACCGACTCTGGGGTTGCGGCGCTCATCTCGCTTTACTGGAAGAGGGAGTTGACGTACAGCTTCTGGGTCATGTGGCCAGCATGACTAAGCCGCTTCTGGCAAACCAGAGCAGGACACGGAAACGCCGTTTACCTTCCCGCCGGAGCGGTACCTATTTATCTACTTGCACTTTGACGTGCTTTCGAACTGCTAGGTTGGCAGGAGCAGGGACTGAGCAACGGGAGCTCACCCTGTCGTGGGGATTCGAACCGCCAACCTTCTGATCGGCAAGCTCTAGGCTCTGTGGTTTAACCCACAGCGCCACAGTTCCTAGAATACATATTCTCAAATAACCCATAATGCATGGCAGGTGTGGGGGTGGCTTTCCTCTGCTGAGGGACCCCTTTTCTGGAGCTCAACAGGCCCTGTGCCTCCAAGTGAAGATGGCGAGTTTGGAGCAGGGGAACTTACTTCTGCTCAATAGGCTCCAGGAGCTCCAAGGCCGGCTTGATTTCCTTCTCCGGGTCGTTCGTCTCCACGGTAGTGCTCACAATGGCGATGTACTTCCCTTGCGCTGCCACGTTGTGCGCGGACGAGATCATGCAGACATAGATGTCTAAGAGAGACAAAAGGGGCAGGAGTCAGGGGGCTTGAGCTGCTTCGCCATCCCTGTCACAACACACGGCTGAATTAAGACTTGCAGCAGAAACACAACAGGATGCTGCAGCCCAGGCTCTGTAGAGTGTGCCCAGCCCACCAGAACAGGAAATCATCCCAGAAGTATCTGTTAGGAGAGCTCTATAAGTTAGCAAGAGCACTGATGCAGCCGGAAGGATCCAGACTCAAGCATGTAAAGAGCTCTGCTTGGACCCTCAAATCTAGACCGAGGTGTTGAGTATTAGGGATTTTATCCAGTAATAAGTCAGTCTCATTCAGTAGCACCAAGAGATCTATTAAAACTCTTCCGTTCCAGCTGGTCATTACAAGAATTCCCTAACTAAGAAACAGTTTGCTTTTCCTCCAAATCTCTCTTTTTTTGGTCACAAACAGGAAGTCTAAACTGTCTTATTGCTGACATTTGCAAGCAGCCCTGGAAGCCTTTTTTCAACTGAAGATTGTGTCAAAAATGCTTCACATAAACACAAAATATAGATAATATAGATAACATGAGCATTCTCTGAAACAATACAGTAAAGAAAAAAGAACTTGGAAAAAGAGTCTGCCCAATGAAGAGACAGAATCCTGAGAAACATGTTAACAAGAAGCCGAACCACTGCTCCTACTCCCGCAATTTCTACAAAATCCAATTATCCCGAAAACAGCTTCAAAAGGATAAGAATACAAAGCTTTGCTCCTCTACAGAATTACCGTATTTTTTTGCTCCATGAGACACACCTGACCATAAGACACACCTAGTTTTTAGAGGGGGAATGCAAGAAAAAAAAAATATTATTTAAGGGGAGCGCAGAGCCGAGCCTGTATGCATCCCAGGCTCTGCTCAGCGCTCCCTTTCATGAGCTGCGTCACTGACGGGCTGCCCTTCTCCTTCCTCGGGGAAAAGCCCCCAAGAGCCACACACACGCTCCGCGCAGCTCTTTAAAGGGAGGACGGCTCTTGGGGGCTTTTCCGGGAGGCAGGGGAAGGGACTGAGGGGCTAAGCCTGAAGCTAGAACAGCAAGAGGGATCGCTGCGCAGTGATCCCTCTCGCTGTTCTGGCTTCTGGGATGGCTGCGCAGCCTGCATTCGCTCCATAAGACGCACACACATTTCCCCTTACTTTTCAGGAGGGAAAAGGTGCGTCTTATAGAGCGAAAAATACGGTAGGTATGTCTGGGCTACCTTGGCCGATGAAAATGGCTGCGGACTTCCAGGAAATGTCTAATCCCAGAAGGAATCTGCTGGTTTATGCCACCTGTCAATCTCACCTGACTTAGTAGTAGACTACTAAAAAAGAAGAGAACCATCAACACACCACTCATTTTTTAGCAGTTCCTACTGGGGTTTGTCTTGGATCACTCGTTCTTGACACGACACATCAACAAGAGAGGCTGCAGGAGCCGTATGCCTCAAGCGAACCGACCTCATCTTCCAAGCTTACCCGATTTCCTGTTAACCTGGTTCTGGGGAATGATTATCTGGCACGAGTTGGCATCGTTGGTGTTCTTGATTGGGTGGCTCAAGATGCAGATGACCCGGATGACTTTGCCGGCCTTTTTCACTCTCTCCGGGACATAGCTGGGGTCGCAGATGAGCTGCTTGCAGCGGGCAATCTGCAGGGGAGGAGGCACCGGTTTAGGGGGCCTTTTGTTTTCAAATGGACTGGATGTCAAGGATTATCAACAAGAATACTGCAAGAGTGGCTCAGCCAGCGCCTGTCCGATACAGCTGCCACACCCCATTTTTTTTTTTTTAAATAAATTTTTATTCAGATTTTTAAACACAAATGCAAATATAATAAACAATGTAACATATATCATAACATAATTTCTTAACTTCTTTGGACTCCCTCACGTCTTCCGCTCCCACTTGCATCATTGTCAATTCTTGCCCGCAAATTATCATCTTGTTTACATTCTTATGTCCCATTCCTTTAGAATATAATCTAATAGCTCTCCCAAAGGTTTATGATTTTTCCTTAATCTCACTTATCATCCTAATTGCATCTAATTTAGTGGTGGTCAATTATTTATGATCTAGCCTCCATCTTAACATTCAGCCAAATTACAATGCTTTTTAAAATAAATCTTAAATTTCTTCCAATCTTCTTCAACCTTCTCTCCTCCCAGGTCTCGGATTCTGCCGGTCATCTCAGCTAGTTCCATATAGTCCATCAGTTGCATCTGCCACTCTTCCAGTGTGGGTAGATCTTGAGTTTTCCAGTACTTAGCGATGAGTATCCTTGCTGCCGTTGTTGCATACATAAAAAATGTTCGATCCTTCTTTAACACCTTCTGGTCGACAATACCCAAAAGGAATGCCTCTGGTTTCTTTGTGAAGGTATACTTAAATACCCTTTTCAGCTCATTATATATCATTTCCCAGAAGGCCTTCACTCTAGGGCAAGTCCACCAGAGGTGAAAGAATGTTCCATCATTTTCTTTACATTTCCAACATTTGTTATCAGCCAAATGGTATATTTTGGCAAGTTTAACTGGGGTCATGTACCATCTATATATCATTTTCAAAGCTGCCACACCCCATTTGAACCAGGCAGAAGGCCTTCTCGGTAGTGGTACCCGGCCTGTGGAACGCCCTCCCATCAGAGGTCAAGGAAAGAAACAACTATCTGACTTTTAGAAGACATCTGAAGGCAGCCCTGTTTAGGGAAGTTTTTAATGTTTGAAGTTTTACTCTGTTTTTAGTCCTCTGCTGGGAGCCGCCCAGAGTGGCTGGGGAAACCCAGCCAGATGGGCAGGGTATAAATGATAAAATTATTATTATTCTTATTAGTCATCTTCCACTCCCCTGAAGGGGTCAAAGTTTGCTCCAATTCTGCTCTGCTGGGAAGGGCAATGAAGGGTCAGCAACACAACCAGCCTCCTCCTGGGCCCTGCTGTTTCTAAACCTGCGCGCAGGAACGCTACTTTTTAGTAAGCAGAGTAGGAAAAAATGAAGAAATGCTTTGGCAAGGACAAGGAGTGTCTTGGATAGTATTTCTCCCCATCCTTTGCCCACACCGAGACTCTAACCGGGGATAGGCAACCTAAGGCCCGGGGGCCAGATGCGGCCCAATTGCCTTCTCAATCTGGCCCACGGAATCAGCGTGTTTTTACATGAGTAGAATGTGTGCTTTTATTTAAAATGCATCTCTGGGTTATTTGTGGGGCCTGCCTGGTGTTTTTACATGAGTAGAATGTGTGCTTTTATTTAAAATGCATCTCTGGGTTATTTGTGGGGCCTGCCTGGTGTTTTCACATGAGTAGAACGTGTGCTTTTATTTAAAGAGCATCTCTGGGTTATCTGTGGGGCCTGCCTGGTGTTTTTACATGAGTAGAATGTGTGCTTTTATTTAAAGTGCATCTCTGGGTTATTTGTGGAGCCTGCCTGGTGTTTTTACACGAATAGAATGTGTGCTTTTATTTAAAGTGCATCTTATTTTATTTAAAGTGCATCTTATTTGTTATTTGTGGGGCATAGGAATTCGTTCTTTTTTCCCCTTCAAAATATAGTCCGGCCCCCCACAAGGTCTGAGGGACGGTGGACCGGCCCCCTGCTGAAAAAGGTTGCTGACCCCTGCAACACCCACCTGCCACAGCAGTTGATAGGCAGTGACATCCCATAGTTAACCCTCCCTCACCACCCAACTGAACATGTCCTAGGGCCTTTTCAATGCTCTCTCTCACTCTGTGTGTGTGCGTGCGTGCGCACGTATGCTTGTGCTTGTGCTTTCTATCAATAGTTATGCCCTCAGCAGTCTCAAACCAGAGCAGCCTTTTTCTCAGCTTGGGGTCCCTGGATGTTCTTGGAACTACAATTCCAGTCATCCCTGACCACAGGCCCTGCTGGCTAGGAAACAATGGAAGTTGGAGTCCAACCACATTTAGGGACCCAAGGTCAAGGAAGGCTGCCCTAAAGACTCAACTTAGCTGGGAATGCTGCAACAAGATTACTCAGAGGGAAGCACTAGCAGGGCAATACATCAACACCAGCATCTATAGATGCCAACAAGCACCTTCCCCAACTTGGTGTGGGGATAAAGGAGAAGAGGAACACAAAGGATGACCCCAAATTTCTATCAGTTATGCTTCATGATGTTCACAGATGAAGTTTCATAAAGTTTCTGGGAAGCAGCCATGTTAATCTCTTGCACAGATAGCCCAGGGTATCCTTCTGCAGAACAAAGAACCCTGTGGAAGCTTGAATTCCCATGACATAAGTTTCTGTGAGGCACAGCCCACTTGTCAAAGCTGCTATAAAGAAGGAGGAGGCAGGGGCATCCAGAGAAGTGAGACCCGAATGACTCCATTTGTGTTAATTCTGCCACCAGTTTGGCCAAGGGTTATACGGTGGTGCCTCACAAGACGAAATTAATCCGTTCCGTGAGGCTCTTCGTATAGCGGTTTTTTCGTCTTGCGAAGCAAGCCCATTGACAGCTTAGCGGATTAGCGCTATTAGCGGTTTAGCGGCTTTTAGCGGATCAGCTGATAAGCGGCTTATCAGCGGATCAGCTGATAAGCGGCTTAGGGCTTAGGAAAAGGGGGAAAAAAGGGAAAAAACCCTGCAGGAACTCGCAAGACATTTTCGTTTTGCGAAGCAAGCCCATAGGAAATTTGTTTTGCGAAGCGCCTCCAAAATGGAAAACCCTTTCATCTAGCGGGTTTTCCGTCTTGCGAGGCACCACTGTAACTGCATTCAAGCACAAAACCCAACTGGGACCTGCAGATCTATCACCTTGGAGCTTTTCAGCCCTGTTTTGACATCCCAGCAGAGGAGCCAGCGAATGGCAAGTAAGTTTTGAGCGGAAGAGAAAAACAAAGCCGCATTACTGTACCTCCCCTTCCGATTTCACTCCAACCACTTTGCCGTTTTCTATGACGATCTCTTCAATCGGTTTGTTCAGCATGTAGGTGCCTCCATAGATAGCACTTAACCTGCCAAGGAAGTAACACAGCTCAGCGTGTTGCCGGCGATGCCAGAGTTGCGGGTTCGAACCCTGTATGGAACAGCTGCCTATTCCTCAAGCTGCGGGTCCCCAGGTGTTGTTGAACTACAACTCCCATCACCCCTAGCTAGCAAGGCCAGAGCTCAGGGATGATGGGAGTTGTAGTCCAACAACATCTAGGGACCCACAGGTTGAGAAACACTGGATTAGATGATCCTCGGGGTCCCTTCCAAGCCTGCAATTCTATGATTCTATGCCCAGCTGGTCAAGTGAGCTGATCACAAGTTCAGGCAGCTGAGACCCACAGGCCCACAGCCCTGCCAACAGCTGGGGGGGGGCGGGCTATGGAAGGAGCATGCAGCCCCCCCAACACAAGGTCCCCCCCCCCCCATTAAAGCACGGGCAGTGTATCCAAAGTATGGAAAATTGAACTCAAAAGGCAATGGAGAAGCTCTTTCCTAGATTGGCTTATTGGAACTGGAAGGCTTTGACTCTGCGATAAGTTTGGAAGCCCCATGTTTGCCAGGAAAAGGAGTTTGAGCCAGGCAAGGGGAACAATGCCTTTACTCGCTGGCAGGGGTGTAGCTAGCTGCTCCAGCACCCAGAGTGGCGGGGGCCAGGTGAGCTGCGCAGGGGGGCACCACATGGGGGCGGTATGGTGATTGGCACACAGGACTGGCACGCCAAGTTGCCCAGAGAGTCTGCCTGGCAAGCCCCACGCTGCCGTTTTGATCAGTGCGGGGCCCCGAGCCACCACATCACTCCCAGGAGAGATGCGTGACTCAGGCGTGCTGCAGGTCAGGCCACGCACTAAGTGCTGACCCCCGCGGTGTGCCAAGGATGACAACCTCTCCCTCCTACGCCCCTGCTTGCAGGCAACTCTGCTGGGAGGGTATTATACCATGCCTTGGTCTTTAGAAAAAAGGGCTTGCGTTGCACAGAGTGGCTGTACTGAGGACTAACAGCAACTCATTCCCTTTCTCTCAGTTTTCACCGCGTGGGTGGCTGTGTGCTCCAGCCACACGACTCATTGAGACCCCCAAGCCTCTTATGGGTCAGGCAATTGGCTTTGCACATGGGTCCCACGCAGCCCAGCCTCTCGCTGAGGAGGCCCATGGTAAAGGCAGCAGCTGCCCATTGATTTCCCAAGGGAAAACCCCCCCAGTGGCAGACAATTCCTCTGCCAGCTGCATGTCGATTCCACAGAAAAATCAGAGGGGCCTGGAAGCAGAAAGGAAGGGAGCCCCAAAGCCTACGAGTGCAGAGAACGGATAGGCAATTCAGTGGAGCCACTTGCCAAAAAGGAAAAAGGAAAGAAAGGTTCTCTCACCTTGCAAATCCTTGGGGCAGCTCTCCCAGGCCATAAAGGGGATACAGGTAGGGGCTTTTGCCATATCTAGCCAGAGACTCGCTGTACAGCTTAATCCTGTTGATTGTTTCTTGGCAGGGTTGGTCTAGGTAGCTGAGGGGAAGAGGAGAGTTTATATAATGAGGATCAGCTTTTCAGACACCTGGCTTGATCACTGCCTTTGTGCATTTCTCTGCACTTCTATGTCTAAAGAGGTTTAGTGATGAGAGTCTTAATGTTTTTAGTCTACTGTTATTTTAACTTAAGTCTTAAGTTGTTTTTAAGTTTTCTTAATAACCACTTTGGTTTACGGTTTTTTGTAAACTGCTTGAGGATTTTTACAGTCAAATTTTATAAATTTTGTGACATAAAATGAACGAATCAGTTCCACTCTTCCTTTAGATGTTTCTCCACTAACTCAAACTTCAGTTATGCACTGCGCTAGAACACAATAGCCTCTCTTAAATCTTAGCACACAAGATGTTTCTCATGAGCACTTTTTAAAAATTACACATTTCTATACCACTAGATGGGGGGGGGGATAAACCTTGTAAAGTGCAGATCAGAAGAATATAGAATTGGGTCTCGTCACAGTGCGAACTTGTGTAAATAAAAATGTTTGAAGCTGGCACCCAAACACAGAAAAGAAACCTGCGTCGTTAATTCCACAATATAAGCCCTACCATGCTAAATGGTCCCTTTCTTGTGGCCAAACAGCTGTTCATGCTTCCCCAGATCTCAAAAAGAGGCAGGAATGTATGGAGAAAGACAGTCCTTCAGGTACGTTTTTTTGCTTTACATTACTACCACTATTACTAATTAAATTTGTATACTGTCCTTCATTAGAAGATTGCAGGGCGGTTCACATCATAGTAAAATATACATAATAAAACAAAAATAAACCAATGACTGCGTCGCCCCAAAACACATTTAAAAGACCGTAGAATGTTAACCAGTCAAAGGCCTGAAGCAAGACCTTAAATCTGGTCCAGTTAACAAAGTACAGTGAGATTAACTGGAAGTCAGTTTTAAATTTCTTTTCTATAAATTTTATAATTGTTTTCAATACCAGGAGTATATATGATGATAATTAAATTCTTATATCTTATAGTGTGGTGGTTTGTTTGATTTTTCTGTTATTTGTTTGTTTGTTTGATTGTATGTTTGTTTACTTGTATGTATGTCTGTTTTTCATAAATGTATTTATTTTAAATTAATAAAGATATATTAAAAAAAACCAATTTGGTCCAGTAGCGTACAGACACAAGGAGAAGGGGACGACAGAGGACAAGATGGTTGGACAGTGTTCTCGAAGCTACAAACATGAGTCTGACCAAACTGCGGGAGGGAGTGGAAGACAGGAGTGCCTGGCATGCTCTGGTCCATGGGGTCACGAAGAGTCGGACACGACTAAATGACTAAACAACAACAACAACAAAGCGTACAGACAAGCAGGGCAGATTTTTCAGTAGTAATGTCCCAGGTTGTCAACAACCAGCTCCTATCACCAGCCAGACTGCAATATCTTACACCAGCTGCAACATCAGGATGAGCCTTAGGGGCAGCCCCACATAAAGCACATTGCAACAGTCCTGTTGAGCCATTGTGGCTGAGCTGTCTCAATCCTGTAGCAGTCACAGCTGCTGAACTGGCCAAAGCTGGCAAAAGGGGCTTCCAGACACGGAGGCCACTTGAGCCGTAAGCCATGGAACAATAAGCACCCTCACACTACTGCACACCTGTCTCTTCAGAATGAAACCCCACCCAGAACAGGCATCTCTTTCTCTCTCTCTCTGTGCGACTTACTCATCAGTTCTGTACAGTGCAAGGGCGTGGCCTGTGAAATCTATGACATCCTGGCCCAGGTCAAACTTCTTGTACACATCACGCATCGTGTTCTTCTTGGGATCAACACCTTCAAAAGTGCGGGCATCGTTCTCATCAAAGTTGGCAACGTACACCAAGAATTTCCGGAAGCGCCTTTTTTCAAACAAGCCCATCAGACCTACAAAACAAGGAGACATGTCAGAAAACAGAACCTTGTCCGGAAATTAGGCTGCAAACTTCTTCTGGATCCACAAGAGGGGGGTTTCAGCACCAACCTGGGATAAGTTACTGGACTTGCATTTCAGCAGCAGCACTGCTACAGTTTAGGTAAGCATCGAAACTGAGGCACTGTCAGGCCTTCTCCAGTTTGGTTTCCCCAACTACCTCTCCTCAGAAGACACCCAGCTAAATTTGGCACATGGTTTTCTCCCTTGCCCACCAGCAAACATGCAGAAATTTAAGAGGAGCTATCTGCAAATATACTGAATCTGCACCCATTTTTTGGCCATTACAGTCTGTTCTCACAAAAACTGCCAGGCCTGATCTGGGAATATATGTCAGTGTGTTTTCAGACCAGGAGCGTTGCTCTGCTATTGGCAAGCTCCAGAGCAGCGATTCCTTCTACCAGGGCAAAAATAAACCTCATTTGAAGGCGGGCTGATTTACCTCACAAATCTGAGCATGTGGCCGTAAATCAAGTGAGACCATTAGCGTTCCTAGTTTAGTAGTCTATACCAATGAGGAAAAGCGGCCCAAGAGCTGAGGCAGTACTCCTTCCTAGCTCTGCTACTAGAGAGCCTTCAAGTTACTAATTGCCAGGGACTGGACTTGGGGCCTTATGCAAACAAAAGCAAGTGATTTACCACCAATTCTTAGGCCCCAAACCTCAGAATTATTTGAAGGTGTGAACAGGCATGTAATAGGAGTGACCCATGGTCACAGTACTGAGACAAGTGCTGTTAGACTGCAAAAAGCTTTTTGAAATTTATTATGGAACCATAAATATGCAAGAAAGTGATTGTTCTAGCATAGATATTTCATTATAAAAAGGTAAAGGTACCCCTGCCCGTACGGGCCAGTCTTGACAGACTCTGGGGTTGGTGCGCCCATCTCACTCAAGAGGCCGGGGGCCAGCGCTGTCCGGAGACACTTCCGGGTCACGTGGCCAGCGTGACAAGTTGCATCTGGCGAGCCAGCGCAGCACACGGAAACACCGTTTATCTTCCCGCCAGTAAGCAGTCCCTATTTATCTACTTGCACCCGGGGGTGCTTTCAAACTGCTAGGTTGGCAGGCGCTGGGACCGAGCAGCGGGAGCGCACCCCGCCGCGGGGATTCGAACCGCCGACCTTTCGATCGGCAAGCCCTAGGTGCTGAGGCTTTTACCCACAGCGCCACTTGCGTCCCTTGAATATTTCATTATAAGCCTCACTATAAGCCAAGTTTATGAATGGCATTAAGGAGTGCAGATTGGGCCCTCTGACTAATAACTGCTGGGAAAGTGAATGAGAACCAGACCTTTGAACTCATCCCTGTTTTCTATGTTGTAAGAAGTGAAAAAAGCATTATTCTTAAACATGGCACGCTAGGAATACTTCAGCTATAAAGTTCTCATATATTCAGTTGGTATATTCTTATGGTACAGAAGCATATAAATATTTTTTATAAATAAATAAGAATCTGTCACACAGATCCATCCATTTATGGTGAAGCTGTACCAGTGAATTCAAGCACTGCAAATTCAGTTTAGTGCTTATAAGTTAAAACCAGACGCAGTCTTTTGTACTAATTTGTTCTACACTTTTGAACAAAGCTCCGGTGCATATCCCTCAAAAATTTCTGAGGAGCGCAAGAAGTTTGAGCGCAATAATTTTGGACTCCGTATCTTAGAACTCTGGTGGGGAAAGCCAGAAGAGTACTGTCAAAGCTCCATCTCCTTACTGGATGCCAGGGCTTCTGCCTCAGTTGAAGGGACTTTGTAAATCTTTCCTCCCTTGTAGACAAAGCTTCCTTCAATCACTTTGAAGTCCAGGTAACGAGTGACTTCTGTGTACAGCAACATCTTGACCAGCTGGCCTGAAACCAAAGCAAGTTTAATGAATACGAGTCAGCTGGAGGCGACACAGGTGAAGAAGATACATTGAAAGACCCTGGATGACCAGTCAAACCATGTATTCAAACCATGTATACAGAAAAGGATCTAGGAGTCTTGGTTGACCACAAACTTGAGCCAACAGTGTGACGCGGCAGCTAAAAAAGCCAATGCAATTCTGGGCTGCATCAATAGGAGTATAGCATCTAGATCAAGGGAAGTAATAGTGCCACTGTATTCTGCTCTGGTCAGACCTCACCTGGAGTACCGTGTCCAGTTCTGGGCACCACAGTTCAAGAAGGACACTGACAAACTGGAACGTGTCCAGAGGAGGGCAACCAAAATGGTCAAAGGCCTGGAAACGATGCCTTATGAGGAACTGCTAAGGGAGCTGGGCATGTTTAGCCTGGAGAAGAGGAGGTTAAGGGGTGATATGATAGCCATATTCGAATATATAAAAGAATGTCACATAGAGGAGGGAGAAAGGTTGTTTTCTGCTGCTCCAGAGAAGCGGACACGGAGCAATGGCTCCAAACTACAAGAAAGAAGATTCCACCTAAACATTAGGAAGAACTTCCTGACAGTAAGAGCTGTTTGACAGTGGAATTTGCTGCCAAGGAGTGTGGTGGAGTCTCCTTCTTTGGAGGTCTTTAAGCAGAGGCTTGACAACCATATGTCAGGAGTGCTCTGATGGTGTTTCCTGCTTGGCAGGGGGTTGGACTCGATGGCCCTTGTGGTCTCTTCCAACTCTATGATTCTATGATTCTCCTTGCTCCTCCCGGCTCGCTGTAAATCAAGCTGAGCAAGAGCCACATAGAGCATGTCGGCGGCTCTAAACTCTGCTCGCTTTACAGCGAGGTGAGAGGAGGGAGGGACGGGAGCCACCCCTCCTCCTGGCTCGCTAAAACAAGAAAAGGGGAGAGCCTCTGACACGCTCTGCGTGGCTCTCGTCCGCCCCTCCTCCTGCCTCACTGTAAAGCAAGCAGAGCGAGAGCTGCTTGCACGGCTCCTGTTCCGGCGTCTCCTCTTCTTGCTCCGGTTCCTGTCTCACCTCATTTGATTCAGAATAATTTTTTTTCCTTCTTTTCCTCCTCTAAAAACTAGGTGTGTCTTATGGAGCAAAAAATATGGTATACGGTTGTTGGCACTGCTTACAAAACTACATGTGCTAGAGTTGCACAGGATTCTGGAACTTCAGCTACAGTACACTTGACAGTTATAGGACTTGACAGTTATAGGACTAAGAGAACCAAATGTCTCGGCATGCTCTTTTTTGTAAAAACAAAACAAAACCCAGCCCTGCAAATTAAGTGATTAAGCCCTGGACCTAGCTTAATTCAGAGATGGGGGACCAGTAGCCCCCCAAATCATTATTCCTGACCTTTAGCTTCCTGGCTCATTCTGATAGGAGCTGGAGTCCAAAAACAGCTGGAGAGCCACAGCTGTTTCCTGCTCCTGCTTTAAATGAATAGTCATGGCCAGCTAGAAAAATTTAAAGCCCTATGCGGGCAAAGACCCACGTACCTGCAGGACCGCCTCTCCTGGCATGCCCCACGGAGGACCTTAAGGTCCACTAATGACAACATTTTGGAGGTCCCAGGTCGCAAGGTGGTTAGATTGGTCTCAACTAGGGCCAGGGCCTTTTCAGTACTGGCCCCGACTTGGTGAACGCTCTGTCACCAGAGACTAGGGCCCTGCGGGACTTGACATCTTTCCACAGAGCCTGCAAGACAGAGCTGTTCTGCCTGGCCTTTGGTTTGGACTCCGTCTGACCCATATGTTTTCCTTCCCTTATGGTCTTGATCTACGGGCTACTTCTAAAATGAGGCTGCATTTTAAATTGCATTTTAACCTGTATTTTAAATTGGTCCCCCCATTATGATTTTGCTGTAATTTTACTGGTGTTAGCTGCCCTGAGCCCAGCTCTGGCCAGAGAGGGTGGGGTATAAATAATTTTTTTTATTATTATTTTTATTTGGGCTGCAGGCCACCTAGCAACCAAGGTGGTTGCAGTGCACTCAGGGCCAGGCTAGTCTCCACAGCAGCTAGGAGCCTAACTAGGCTTGTAATGGAGAAGTGACAGGCTTAGGTTCATTACTGGAGGGGAAGGCTATCTGTGTTTTCGGCCAGGACCAGACTTCTCCGAGGATGGGTGACACAGTGAGGCACTCTGCCTGCGGCAGCCCACACAAATAAGCATCTCTGTACCCCTTTGGAAAAGGCCATAAGGTGGTGGCTCTGATTATATAAGGATATATACTGCCCATTCTAACACAGACGCTATGCAAATATGCAAGCTATGGCAGTGGATCCCTAGAACAACCAACTTGGAAATAGGGGTGGGCAATAGCTGGTCTTCAATATCACAATATATTGCCAGCTAAACATCGCGATATATTGATATATCACAATGTCTGAAATAAGGGTGGAACGGTGTACAGTTGAACAGTACTGCTGAGCAATATATGGTTGCCAACATCATGTTATATCACCAGCTAAACATTGCAATATATCACGATATCTGAAATAAGGATGGAGCTATGTAGACACACTGGTTGGCTTCACGGTTACTCCTGCGTCATTTTTGCTGGTGCCTGCAAAAATGATTCACTGCCGGGGAGGGGAGAGCTGAGCTGGCTGAGTTAACAGGGGCTGCAGAAATCAAGAGAAACATTGGCTGGCTTCATGGTTTTTCCCACTTTGTGATTTTTGTAAAGCACACATACATGCACACTGATTTGCGATATATTGCCAAGTCAAAAATCATGAAACCAGTATCACGATATGACTTCAAACTGGTTTGGGACAATATGCTGATATATTACCCAGCCCTACTTGGAAGTAGTGCCTATAAGTTAACTGGGTCCCAGTACTGTCTGAAAAGGGATAAACCTAAAGGGAGGCACTAATATCTAACTCTGGGGAGGGGTGCTGGAAGACTGGCATGCAGAGGAGAGCAACCTACTCAGGTATTTGTGGCATTAAAATAAAGGGAAGAAACCTGACGTTTTAGAGAAGGCCACCAAGGAAGATGCCAGCCACTCACCATTTGCCATAAGGAACTTGGGGATCAGGTCCACATTCCAGTCTCTTCCTCGGCCCATGGACTCCGGTGGAGTTCCCGGCAGGCTAAACCTTTTGTATAGCTTTGAAGACAAGAAGTTGTGTGGTTAGGACTGTGGTTATGCCTGCAGGAAGGTCTGTCAACTGAGAAAGAGCATGCAGAGGGCAAAGACTTCTAGCTCAGCTGAGTCCACCCAATTGTCCTGCATATCAGATCTCCATCCCTAGTCCCAGATGTCATCCTGGGAATCTTATGGGCACTCCTGGATGCATTGCTGTAGGAGTACATACCTTTTACCAGCTTCATCTGCATACCAGCTACAATTGGATCGGGATCACTTGGCCCCTGCAGCGCATGCATAGGTAACCTCGAGACTGTGCTCTACATAACTTGGGACCAGAAGTTCCAGCTGGTGCTGAATGCATCAGCTTGGCTGCTGATGGGGCAGGCAGCTGACAGGATGGGGCACCTCTGTGAAAATCTGCACTGGCTACCCAGGCATCACCAGGCTAGCTTTGAGGTTCTTGTATTAATATACAAAGCCCTGAACAACCTGGGTCAGGACACCTTAAGGATTGCTCCATCACCAAGACCACCCAGAGGACCACTGGGAAGTCATCCATGTTTCAGAAGCACAACAGGCTTCACATTGGCTCCCAGTACGTTTCCGAGCACAATTCAAAGAGTTGGTGCTGACCTTTAAAGCCCTAAACAACCCTGGTCAAGTATACGTGAAGGAGCATCTCCACCTCCATCGTTCTGCCCGGACACTGAGGTCCAACTCTGAGGCCCTTCTGGCGGTTCCCTCACTGCAAGAAGCCAAGTTACAGGGAACCAGGCAGAGGGCCTTCTCAGTAGTGGCACCCGCCCTGTGGAACGCCCTCCCACCAGATGTCAAAGAGAAAAACAACTACCAGACTTTTAGAAGACATCTGAAGGCAGCCCTGTTTAGGGAAGCTTTTAATGTTTAATAGACTATTGTATTTTAATATTCTGTTGGAAGCCACCCAGAGTGACTGGGGAAACCCAGCCAGATGGGTGGGGTATAAATAATAAATTATTATTATTATTCACCACCTAGAAGTCAGGTATTATTATTCACCTAGGAGCCAACTACCCATCCCAAGCTGTGGGAGTCCCTTTCAGCAGAGCTTCAACAGATGTCCTCATTGCCTGAACACCTTTTTATGCTAAGGGGCCAATTCATTTATTGAAATATCCTTTGATGTGTCAGCTGTTTTGTTATTATTCTTTGTTGTTTCTATGACATTTCATATTCTGTTGTATGGCTTGGTATTTAATATGAGTGGGGTGGTTTATTGTCACAAATAAATCTAGGGAAGGACATGGCTTAGCCTTAGAGCCCTTCAATATGTTGAAAATAAACATTCTGCAAATGAAAGCTGCTGAAAAGACAAGATGAGAAACCTATGCAAGTTTCATATTTATGCAAGTTAGTGCCAGAATTTGGATTTGACAGTACCAAGTCAGGAGCGTCTGGTAAGACAGCCCTCCGGTTTAGAAGCTTTGTCCACCCCACCCCTGAGCCTTTCAAATTAGAGAAAAGCCTATCAGATGATCTGCAGACTAATGCAACCAGAAGCCATTTTATGCCAATTAAGCCAGATTTGCTCCGAGGAAAATCTGCCTATTTAGGATACTGAAGGCAGAAACGAACTTTTTCAGCAGCCTTGCTGCAGAATTACAGATTGAAAATAAATCCATTGTAGCAACTGGAGAATCTAGCATCAGCTGCAAATATAAGGGGCCCGACGTTCCAAGAGGGCTACACAAATCCTGTGTGTAAGCTAACTAAGTAATCAAGCTACCTACTACTTTGTGGTTCCGGAACACCTACTCAAATCCTGCCCCAGAGTGGTAGATGCAAAAGCCAGACTGTTACTGAGTGAGCGGGTCAGGGCTTGCAAAGTGCCGTGCACAGAGCACCACGAGGGCCCACCAATTAGTTGATTGTTGCCGTTTCCAAAGCACTGTGAGTCTAGGGCTTTGCAGGTGCTGCCAATCAACTGATCAGTGGTGCCTGCAAACTCATTGGTCCCCCAGCTGTACCATTACCTGCCCTGCCCCTGATGTCATCAGATGTAGAGCAGGTGGGCGTGGCCTGACCAGAACAGCCTCTCAGGGGAAGTGTGTTAAGTTCTGGTGGGCCCAATTAGTTCTGCAGGCTGCAGAACTGCCCAGTTCTAGGACACATTCCACACCGCCACCCCCCCTTCAATTCCCTCCTCAAGAACCTACCTTCTTCCATGAAGCCTCTGGAATCACCCCTTAGGCTTCATGTTCAAGCATGACAAGGTTCGATACATGAAGCTGAAATAACACATGCCTTTCTAATTTACGCCATCTCTCCCCCACAACTTCCTGTTGCCTCCTGCACTGATTTATAGCCTGCCAGCCCCCTAGGTCCTCTTGAACTCTGCAGAGCCCTGCGCAATGATGGAGGTCTATTACTTGTGAAGGATGCTCTCTCTTCACAAGGATGAAGCACCAGGCAAAAAGGTCTGCAAGTGGACCAAATTTATATGAATCCCCCCGACTCCCTAGCCATGCCTCAGTTGCATCCTGTGTTTTAAATCGGGGTGGATAGCCTGTTTCTCCTGACTCCCGCTTGCCTCAGCTTGCAGGGTCTGGGATGAAGAACTGTAGTCCCAACAATGTCTGGAGGAATCCAGGCTCCCTACCCGTTTTAACTGGTAAGCTTGGTGGGGCAGGGACAGAGTAAAGCTGCACCATGCACATGAATGCTGCTTTAGTTTTGTCTAATTTCGACAGAGAAATTAAGCAGAATCTGCGTATTCACAACATAAAGCTGTCTGGGGATACTCACATCTTCCAGGGGTGTAATAGATGCACTTTCACCTCCATAGTAAGCATTGCGATCCATGTGAAGAACCTTCTTCCCATTCACCGACATTATGCCAGACAGAATGCATTCCTGTGTAAGAGAGAAACAAGCGGCAACATTAAACCAAGGAAGCCCTCAGGTTTTGCTCTTTCATTCATGATCTACCAGAGCTTCCAATGGAGGTGGCGGCGATGGGAGAACCGCTATCCTGTGCTAAGTGAATCTAAGCAGGTGGCCGTTGGAAGAGGCAACTTGTCCAATTACTGCAAGAGAAAATGTGGACGTAGGAACAGAAGTCTAGCACTGGAAGCAACTGGGGAAAATTGCCAGCTGTTATTTATTAACTAATGTCTTGAAGCAAACCTGTATCAAGGTGGTATCCTGTCAGCAGGTACTCCTCTATAAACTGGCACACAAAGCCTGAAAGCTCTGCGCTCCCGGATATGCAAACAAAAAAACGACCGGTGCATTAAAGCCACAATGCTGGGGAAATTTGCAGAAGAGTGCAGAATATGTTTACTTGGGCAGGTTCTTTTCAAAGCTGACTTCCGTGCTGCAAGTGAAAGCTACTGCCAACCGGTTAAGGCGTGACAAGTATGCCACCCGTCTGCTAAGCTGGGAGGACAGCTTTTGCTTTACAATTGACACCCGAGTGGTAGACTGCACTGTTTTGGAGGAACATTTCCACCAAGTAAAGCACAGCCAAGCCAGACCTGCTCAAATATTCCAAAACATATTCCAATAGCTTGACAAATCAGCCTGCCAACGCTGCACAGCTACCCAGCCCAAAGCAAGGGAGGATTCCAGAGGCGTGGCTCTGTGGGCAGGCGAGGAGAAGTCGGCCACATGCCCAGTCACTTCCACTTCCTTTAGCAACCGACATCTTCAAGTTTAGCTTGTGCTTTTCCCTGCCTCCACACGGAACCTAAAGCAGGAAGCCTGGTGGTCATGCTTGGGGAGAAAAGCAGAGAAAGCGCAACGCCAGATTTGCATGTGCTGGTGCAAGGCAGTCCCCACATGACTTCTCTGCCTTAGAATACTCCAACAGCACCCAGATAATGAGTAAGAATGTGCTGCCAGGAGCCAAAAGAGAATGCAGAGAAATGGGAGGGCTATACGTCTCTATTGCCAGCCAAGTCTGCCTGGAACCACTCTTCCCTTTCTCTGGAGAAGGGACAGCCCCCCCATCTGAATTTACACCCTTAATTATAGTGTATGTTCTGGGTGTTCAATGTAAGCTGCTTTGGGAGGCAACTTGACTGAAAAGCTGTGTACCTGAAGCCCAGTGTCTTCTAGTTTCTTTGAAAGTATCTGCAACACGAGTAGGACAGGTCATCTCAATTAATTCTAAGCCTCTGCACAGAGTCCTGCCCTGAAGCTACTGCTTTTATTGCCACCCAAAGAATTTTAAGCCTTTGAGAAATTTGGATCCATTATCCCCACTTCACCACCAACAGATTTTCTAGAGGGCACAGCAAGGGTTAAACATGGCAGAGTGAGTCAGTCAGTGCTGTTAGTTAGCATTAGGCAAGCAAGATCCTGCCTACACGTTCTTGGTTGGTTCAGTGCCCAGTCTCAAACTTGAAAATCTAGATTTACTCCAGGATAATATGCCCCAAACGTAACTGCTGCCGTTTAACCTATTGCAGTGCCTCGATTTTTTCCACAAGAGTCCATTTCTCCTACTTGGTTAAGGGCAGCTATAATATGTAGAGATACTATTCCTGGTGGTACTAAAACAGGCATCCCCAACCTGCAACTCTCCAGATGTTTTGGCCTACAACTCCCATGATCCCTAGCTAACAGGACCAGTGGTCAGGGATGATGGGAATTGTAGTCCAAAACATCTGGAGGGCCGAAGGTTGAGGATGCCAGGAAGCAAAATGGCTTCAACAGCTCCATTGCTAGACTAAGTACTTTGAAGTAGCTTTTGCTGAGAGCCAAAAGCAACTTGCAAACAGGCTAACATGTTTTCAGTTAAAAAGTGGAGCTAGGCTTGTAATTAGGACTTATCCTAGTACAGTCTACATTCTAACTTTACAGCACATGCTACAGGTTAGATATTTTAATGGTTGCTTATATTCGTGAAGGTGTAAAGATATTCCAATGCCTTCCACAATTACAAGCAAACACCCACAGAGCTTCGTCCTAAGAACAGAGTAATATTCGAATAGCAACAAAATTCACAGGAAGAAGCTGCTGGAGGAAAATTCAACAAACAAACAAAATCACTGAGCAAGACATGATAGCAGCTCTCAGGCGGCTCTCTCTTGTGAAAGAAGTCATAGTTCCTGTTCTATTGTTTGCCAACAGAATCGTGGCTAGTGAGTTTTACAGGTAAAGATGGATGGATACACCAGTTTTAGATAGAGCTTCCTTTACATCAAGGACATGAGATAAAACGGTTGTTGAGGTTAGCCGCACAAGCAGGAAGTTTCCAGGCAAGTGGGCTGCTTGTATGACAAAGGTCTGCAGAAGAAACAATGGGACTGGTACATTCCTCAACCCAAAGCCACAGCACTGGATTAATGTTACTACTGTGAGAGGGATTAAGGCTGCAATCCTAATCCTATTTCCCTAGATGTAAACCCCACTGAGTTCAACAACACTTGCCTCCCACTAGACGTTGTTAGGATTGCACTATAGATCAGTTGACTTCCAACTGGTGGTCCACAGACCCCATCCAGGGGTCTGTGGCACCATTCACATAACAAAAACTACATAGAGGTATCAACATTTTCAATGTTGGATACATTGGAGCCAAGGAGTCCATGGCTTGGCTTTTGAAAAGGAGGGGGTTCACAATACTTAGCTACTTGGGATCCGCTGCTGTAGATTATAGCTAACCTAAGGGCCTCCTGGTATTGTTGAACTACAACTCCCATCAGCCATGCTGATAGAAGTTAGCCCCCCACCCCATTATATACAGTTGCATTGGGATCCCTTCCCACAAACAAGGAAAAGTAGTTGGTTTTCTGCGAATTCAGCTAAGGAGCAACAGTCAGGACAGGATCCTGCCATATGCTTCTATTCACTTATCTATAAGTACTAGCAAAATAGGAAATCACTTCAACAACCTACTATACAACCAAGTGCAGCGGAGGAGAACACATCTTGTATCTGACAAGCTATGGGATCGACAGCACGTACACTTCTAATCCCATTTTAAAATTATCTGCAAGTCCACATCACAGTTTAAGTTCCGACCGGATTTCTTCCTTTGTAGCCAACAGAGCCAGTTATATGAGGTTCTCAGATCTTTAGCAAATATTCCAAATGCTACAAGTTCCCCATAAAGGAGAAGCACAACATAGTTGGGAAGGGAAAAACATATAGATAATCCAGTGAACACTACACGCACGGTTGCATCATGTTGTAGCTACAATTACACTGTGCAATCTTTGACATATGCCAACGTCACAGGTAGGACTTTAGTGGAAATGTGGGCACCACAATACCAGCCATCATGGAGCTGCTGGCATTCAACAACAGCAACAAAAACTCCAAGACCATCTGCATGACATGGTCACATGATACTATACTGCCAGGTGAAATAATGGCCGCTTTTGGTGCAAAACTGTTGCAGCAGCAGTTGCAGTTTTTACTAGGAGGCCCCTCTCTACAACTCAGAAGGGTTCTATTTGGTCTACTGCTGAGTTGGAACCAGATACTCAGAATGCATTTACAATGTGCACGTACAACTTGGGTAGGTGTGCATAAGCACAGGGTTCCCCCACAGACCAGCCAGAATGGGAGCTTGAAAGGCAGGCATGTGGCTATATAGACATTTTGCCCAGAATGAAGATAAGCACTGTAGCTATTTGTTGTAGCTCTGTATTTTGTAGAGTGATTTCCAAGTTTGCATCAGGGACTTCTAGTCCAGAGTTTATATGCTTACATGGGCTTTCAGCTTTTTGATCGCCACAGTGTGTGTGACAATGCTGAGATCTCCAAAGTTGAGAAGAAGGCTGGGGGACTGTTTGACTGTTGTGGACCTGGGGTACCCCAGTCATGCAGGGCCAAAACCGCAACCTCACCAGGAACAGCGAGTAGAAAGGGAGGCACACATGGTCAAGCTAGAATGTTCTGCCTCCTTTGGCTACACAGTGGCCCATGCCTGCGGCAAAGAGACAGGAACCTGGCAAGCACAAATCGTGTGGATCTCTGTACTTCACACACAACTATTTATGTAAGCTGGCTATCTTCTTCCTGTTGGAGACAGATGTGCTGGCTACAAAACTCATTCCCTGGCCAACAATGTGTTTATAACGTTTATTATGTTTCACTGGGCTGCTGGTCTAGCTGCAGTGACGTCCTCCACCAAACCAATGAACCTGCCAGTCAGTAATCTGTACTACTGCATATCTTTTATGCAAGAATGCTACTGCTACCCATCAAATGTAGCAAGTGTTGTTTGAAGGACACTGTGGTCAGATTCTTGCTACGGAAGTGGCAATAAGCTTCCTGAGGCACACAAGCATTCCAGCCTAGATCTGCAGTCCATGATCAAACATCATGATTTCAGTCCTGAAGACCACAACAAAGCATGATGCCTACAGATGTAGCACTTAAGTAACCTTTGTCAAGAGTTGCCTTAGGGAGGTTTGAATACTCACGATGGCCTCCCTTGCCAGTGTGGCTGAAATCCCACTCTTATTTTCTTCAGTTGTTTTCAAGGTAAGCATCTACAAAAACTAGTGAGAACTCTGAGCAGCACTGTGAACGAGTAACACTACATAGAGACGTGCAGTTTTTAAAACTGGTAATCGTCACCCTAAGCAGCAGCACTACTCCTGGGGTGTAGCAAGAACATGAAGACACATCAAAAGTTTGAGGTTCAAATCAAATACAGAACTGGTGAGCGAATGAAGGTCAAATTGCCAAGGAGGAACTATGCACAGATTGCAGAACAGTATTGCACCATTCCCAAGGTTTGCAGTTGAGGCTTACAGCCCAGTTACACCCCCCATTTCCTCTTAAGGAAGCTGCACAGAGTTCAGGCTTGCTCCCAATTGTGGTGACAGTTTCACCCCTTTGAAATATTTCCTACTTCAGATATCTGAAATTTGACTGCTGCTGGACTTTAATCTAGAGTCAAGTTTCAGATCTGCAAGGAACTAACTGGGTAGGCCTGGCAAATTATCTACCCCCTCCCTCTCCATCCTGTTCAACCACTCTTAAGAACTAAAAGTCATATATAAATGTTTTAAACGCAATAAAGAACAGGCTCGGGGCAAGAAAGATTTAAGAGCTTTTTGCACTTTCATAAAAGGCTTTATAAAAGAAGTGCAAGGAATAGGGTTGTGTTACTGCACAATCTGGTTCCTTGGCCCATTTGAAATACTGTATGCTGTAGCAGAACTAAGCTTTGATAATGCAAAAACTTCTTAGTTAAGATTGACTGGTTCAGTTCTTTATAAAGATGCCCAATTTACAAACAAAGCCAACAAATATTTCAAAGCTTGAAGAGTGTTGGCTGAAAGCTCCAATGTGTACCTGTTTTCAGTTCCAAGATAAGGAGTTTCAGAGTTGATTGACAGCCCAGATTTAAGAAACGCAAGCTTAATTATGCAGAACAACTAATTATTTAAAGTGTATATATTCTGTTTAAACACAAGGCCTTTTTAATTATAATAACTGAAGTAAAGGGTCAGATACTTTACTTAGCTGCAATTTTTGGTCAAGGAAAGCTGTTTTGTCTAAAGTGTTCATACCCAGCAAAACCCTCAAGTCTTTCAAAGTCAAGCTCTGCTAGATAAGGGACAATGAGGTTACAGCAATTAAATCTTGTAAATAGATAAGTGAATGCAATGTTAGAATTATACTGAAACATTTTCGTTTGTCTCATTCAGCATTTCCTTAGAAAACAGAGGAAACCACAAGCGAGCTATGTCCCAAGAGGTCAAAATTCAGTCCAACATGCACCCAAGCATGAGAAAGGGCTTTCCTGCCACATATATAGTAGACAGAAGCTCATAGTGCAGCTTGAATAGCAGCCTCTGAGCTTTCTCCATGTGTTGTTCACTTGTTTCTGGACGGCAGGCCTGTACTAATGCACATGGCAAAACGAATGCCGCTGGGTAACTAACCTGAGCCCAAGCAGACTCCATTTATTACCCCCGCCCTTCTTTCGGCAGTCTGCAATCATGACACACAGCTGGTAACCACAGAGGCACTAAAACACTGGAAACACACACAGCTCTTAGCAGAATTACACCCAGGGGCCTTCAAAGTCAGGGAGGAATGCAAAGCATGTTTCACAGCCAAAACGCAAAAATCTCTTGTTCTATCCCTCCAAACGAGCAAAGCTTTGGAAAACAAAAGCAGGAAAAAGCTGGCTTCAACAATCACAGGAAGCAGGCGTTCATTCAGAGCCATATTTATTTCTCCCCTGAACAGAACAATGCCTTCTCTCATCTTATGTCTTGCCATCCATCATTTGTTCAGAACTGATATCTACTACAAGAGCTGAAATTGGTAAGCCATCAGTGGAAGAGGGCGAGAAAAGCCATTTTATTAGAAGAACACACACAGGGTTGTTGAAAGATCAGGTGACTGGTCTACACTGTGACTGCCACCATTTAGATACGAGGCTGCCACCATTTAGATACGATGCCCTATACAGCAACTTTCAGGCAGATCTCCTTGCAGGCAGCTCCCCATTTCAGATCATAAAAGGCTACAAAAAGTCATCTTCTCAAAACTCACCCACCTGCAAATTATGGTGAACAGTAGCAGGGTTGTTTTAAATGCCAGCTAAAACCCAGCTTCCCAGAACCCACGTTAACCCACCAGTGACAATTAGAAAATTGGTTTGCTACAAAACAATACGAGGCTAAGGCCTCCTATACCACGTCAAATTCATACTCCTGCTTCAAGCCACCTCATAAATGGAAGACATCATTATTGCGAAATTAAGGCAAACATGCTTTTTTGGGGAGGTGCTGACCATCAATTCCCTTTCACAGAAAGGGTGTCCAAGCGAGATGGTGTCAATTTGAGATTGTAATCCCCAAAGGCAATGACAATTTAAAAGGGTAGCAGTAATCAGCAAGGCAAGAATCAATATTTGAGAAGCAGGATTTATTCCTCCCTCAAATTTAAACAAGCTCCTCCTCTTGTCATATTAGCTGATGTAAATAGTTCAGTTTGCAGCAAGAGCTCAGTTTATGACAAGCACCAAGTGAATAAGGATTAAGATGTTACCTGGCTATTTGGAAGAAAGGCCCTTCTTTCAAAGAGACTAGCCACAGGAAAGAGTGAAGCCAAGGTGCTGGGCTGGGGAGATCAAGGACACCACTGACAGTGAAGTTTCAGGGGGATACTAGACAGCAGGAAAGGAGGACAGGGCTATAGCTCAATGGCAGAACCTCTGCTTTGAATGCAGAAGGTCCCAGATTCAATCCCAGGTATCCCCAGGTAGAGCTGTGAGAGACCTCTGCCTCAAACCCTGGAGAGCCATTGACAATATTATGCTAGATGAACCTGACAGGGCAAAGAGGAAAGCACCATAAAAGCAAACCAAAGAAGTAAGAGGATGAAGGAGCTAACAATCAGGTAAGGGTCAGGAGACAGATGTGATCTGGGAAGAAGAGAGAAGCTACAAACATTCCGAATGGGAAAAGGAATCAAGGCATGTAAGAAAGGCTAGGCTGAGGGAAACATAACAGAGCCAGGCCTAAAGGAAAAAGTCAAACAAAAACTAGAGGAGATGACATATGACTCAGGCAGGAAGGTAGGGCTGTAAAGCAAGAGCCAATGGCTAAATTCTTGAACATGTGAGATCAGGGCTTGAAATACATGTTCAAATCTCTACATAGTCATGAATCAAACCAGGTAGTCTTGGGTCATTCAAAAAAATATGTAACCCCCTTTTATCCTACATAAGTAGCGCAAAGTGGCCTATCAGTTCCTCTCAGGGTGGCTGAGTAGGCCCTCCAGATGTTTTTGGCCTACAACTCCCATGATCCCTAGCTAGCAGGACCAGTGGTCAGGGATGCAGGGAATTGTAGTCTCAAAACATCTGGAGGGCCGAGGTTGAGGAAGCCTGATTTAAGGTCACGTATGCTGCCCTGAAGGAAAAGCAGATGCCTATTATGAAAATGGAACAGAGATGTAAAGAAATGTTAAAAGAAAAGGACAAATCAACATGGTTAGAAGACGTGGTGAGTACTGTGAAACCACAGAGATGTGCGTCAAGTATGGAATTAAAACAGTGGTATCCAAGGGGATGACCTTGATCTTTCTGGAGCAGTAACAAAGAGGATTTGGTATGAAGAGAACAGAGGATGAGAACAGAGGCAAAGAGGGGGCCATGAGAGAGAAGGAGTAAAAAGGAGGATGAAAAGAGAATAGCAGTGCCATGACTGAGAGAATTAAGTAGTAAGACAGGGGTAAGAAAGAAAAGCATTTGTAATAAAGGGAAATAATTAACATGACACTTAGAGGCAGTCAATAATAATAATAAAACAAAGCCCAAAGGCTAAAAGAAAATGGTGGGGGGATGAAACAAAGGAAAGGAAAGGACATAAGGGAAGAGACAAGGGCAAGAAATTAAAAATGCCACTTGGAGGGCAAGAGGGCGCCAAGTAAGAATGTGACAAAATATAATCAGTGCCCTGAAGAAAGGGTCATGGGATAGGTGAGTGGGAAGGGAGACATGTGCAAGGCAAGTGGGAGGTGACAGGGGGCTGAAATGAGAGATTTCATTTCAGGGAAGCACTGCTAGCAAAAGAACTGGCAAGAGCAATACGGGGTGGCGAATCAGAGGAGTAGTGGAGTGATACTTGCAGAACATGGCGCTGCTGACAAATAAAGGGGATGTCACTACTACTAAGACTGATAGGGGAAGAATGCCAGGTACAATGGCTAGGCGCTCTTCGCTGAATAAAGATGCACGGCAGGTGTGCTCACATAGCGCATGGTTGACTTACGGTATTCACTGCCACAAAATGGGATAGTTTTTGAATGTCTGGTGTAGATTTATTTCAATTTCGTTGTTCAGTATGGGACAATGACAAAAAAAGATTATCGTATCGTATGTGGTTAATAGTCATCACCTTAAATGGCATTAGGCATTAAGGCCTATCAACAGCTACAGATCATGAAGACTATGTGGAGCTTCCGTGCTCAGAGGCAGTAGGTTTCTGCTATGGCAAAAACCCAGGGTGCCTGGTGCCCATGGGGGACTGGCAGAGCGAAAGGGAGGGAGGCCAACAGTAGGTGGAGCCAGAGATAATGAAGAGGCGGAGCCTAGTGATTCTGGTTTGGTCCCTTCTGTTCCCTGTTGAGTTCTACAAAGGCAACACTGAGACTAAAGAGGAGGAAGCTAACAGTCAGTGAGTGGGCTGGATGCCAGTAAGACAACGAGCAGGAAGGGGCTCGCTGTGGGCAGACTGAGGTCTGTGGGGCAGGCAGTGTCCCATTCATGCTAATGGGCCAGCCCTCAGGGGGCCAGAGCAAAGGTAAGTGCCCCCAGAAGGGGAGAAGAGGGACATGCGTGCAAAAATGGGCAATGGGAGGATGGAAGCAGCACTGAGACGTGTGAGCTGAGTTATGATAGGGCAAAAAAAAATCAATACACCCAGAGAAAAGGAGGCCAGTGTGGAATTGTCAGGAGAGGAAAAAACGCATTAGGTTAAGGCAAAGGCAGCAGCGACCCCTAAGGAGAAACACGGGGAGGGGGGGAAGAAGAAAAAGGAAGAAGGGCACAACAGTTAAGGTGGGGAGATTGAAGCTCTGAACAAAGATGGCACAGATTCAGCGAGAGGAGCAAATTAAGGCTTGTGGTTTTGCTTTTATAAAAAGAAAAATAAGGAGCAAAGCCTGAAATGGAGGGAGATGAACTGAGACGGGGCAACCGCTGGAGGCGACCCCCACCCCCCAAAAATAAACCGTCCCCAAAGATGGACAAGCGGCTCTTTCTCCCCCCACCGACCCAAAAAATGCAAATACCAAACGACCCAGAGAAGGCAGCCCTGTGCAGGGAAGCTTTTTTAAGTGTAACGTTTTATTCTGGTTTTTTTTTGTACGTGCTGTAAGCCGCCCAGAGTGGCTGGGGCAACCCAGTCGGATGGGTGGGGTAGAAATAATAAAAGTATCGCGAGGAGAAAGTTAAAAGGCGTGGAAGGAAATCGAGGGCGGGGGGGGGGGGACCTTTGGATCCAGTGACATTTGGCGGGCAGTATCAAAAAATAAAAATCCTCAGGCATATTTCGTATGTAAAACCATTACATTATTATTATTATTATTATTATTATGTTTTAGTATATTTTTTTACGTGCTGTAAGCCACCCAGAGCGGCTGGGGGAACCCAGCCAGAAATAATAAAAATTATTACAGTACGATAATCTTTATTGTCATTGTCCCATACAGAACAACGAGATTTTAAAAACCCACATCAGATATTCAAAAACCCTGCTATCCCAGCCTTGGTTAGCCCCCTAAAAACTCATGATACCCCATAACTGAATACAATATACTCCCATAAAGACCTTACACTGCGTTTAAAACCAAAAATCGCATTTGGATAGAAACTGTTTCTCGGGCGGCTGGTCCTATTGTCGTTATATTATTATTATTAATATTATTATTATTATTATTATTATTATTATTATTATTATTATTTTGTTGTTTTTTCCTGCTGGGGGGGGGAGAGAGAAGGAGACACGTCATAGGGCGCCTGTGTGGGGAAAATATAAAATAAAAATGAGGGAGAAACCCGGCGAAAAGCCTGAGGGGAGTAGTCGTGAGGAGGGAGGCGGCGAGGAAGGGCGGAAGGCGGCGGCGGCCTGTGGAGGAGGCCTCTCCCCGGCCCGGCTCACCGTCAGGCCGGTGCCCAGCACGATCACGTCGTACTCCTCGTTCATGGCGGCGGCGAAGAGGAGGAGGCGGCTGCGGCTGGAGGTGCTGAGGAGGCAGAAGGAGGGCGTCGTCGTCGGCGTCGCGCCCGCGGCGGCGGCGGCGGCGGCGGCCTCGGCTCCTCTCTCCCCGCGGCGGCGGCGGTGGCGGCGCTGCTGCAGCGGCTGCGGAGGGGCCTGAGGGCGGCAGCACTTTGCGGACGTCCAGGAGGAGGAGGAGCAGAAAATGGAGGCGCCGCCGCCGCCGCCGCCGGGAAGAGAGCGCGCCAGAGGGGCGGGGCCTGCGTCGTGGCGCGAGCCGGGTTGGCGGCGGCGCCGAGGGGAGGGCGGGGCCGGGGCGGGGCCTCCGCGGCCGCCCGAGGGGGAGGAGCCCCCCGGAGCCCCAATCTCCTCCATCGGAGAGGCGAGGGCGGGAAGGGAGGGGAGGGGGGGGAGCGCTGGCCGGAGAGGAAGCCCGGATTGGTCCGCCGCCGCGAGGGAGGCGTCAGTCATCCGGATAGGCCCGCCCCTCGAGCGTCCTCATTCGCTCTCGGGAGGGGGAAAGGGTGCGCCCCCTGCCGGGGGATCGGTGGTGGTCGCGCAGGCGCAGAGGCGCGGGAGAGGCCGCCTGCCCTTCGCCGGGCTTCCGCAGCAGAAAAGCGTGGCGGTTTTTTTTTTAAAACAAAATAAAAAAAATTCCTTCCAGTAGCACCTTAAAGACCAACTGAGTTAGTTCTAGGTATGAGCTTTCGTGTGCATGCACACTTCTTCAGATACACTGAAACAGAAGTCACCGGACCTTTCTATATAGTGAGAAGGTGGGGAGGGGTATTACTCAGAAGGGGGGTGGGAATGGGTGATTGGCAGATAGCTGCGATGAGCCTGTTGACGACTCTTAACGACTGCAATAGGTCTAACAGGAAAAAGCAAGGGGTGAGAAGGTGAAAAATGGCTTTGTCATGTATAATGAGATAAGAATCCAAGGTCTTTGTTCAGACCAGGTCTCTCCATGGTTTTAAGTTTGGTGATAAGTTGTAATTCAGCAGCTTCTCTTTCCAGTCTATTTCTGAAATTCCTTTGTAGTAAAACAGCTACTTTGAGATCTTGTATAGAATGTCCTGGGAGATTGAAGTGTTCTCCTACTGGTTTTTCTGTCTTGTAGGAGAACACTTCAATCTCCCAGGACATTCTATACAAGATCTCAAAGTAGCTGTTCTATTACAAAGGAATTTCAGAAATAGACTGGAAAGAGAAGCTGCTGAATTGCAACTTATCACCAAACTTAAAACTATGGAGAGACCTGGTTTGAATAAAGACATTGGATTCTTATCTCATTATACATGACAAAGCCATTTTTCACCTTCTCACCCCTTGCTTTTTCCTGTTAGACCTATTGCAGTCGTTAAGAGTCGTCAACAGGCTCATCGCAGCTATCTGCCAATCACCCATTCCCACCACCCTTCTGAGTAATACCCCTCCCCACCTTCTCACTATATAGAAAGGTCCGGTGACTTCTGTTTCAGTGTATCTGAAGAAGTGTGCATGCACACGAAAGCTCATACCTAGAACTAACTCAGTTGGTCTTTAAGGTGCTACTGGAAGGAATTTTTTTTATTTTGTTTTGACCATGGCAGACCAACACGGCTACCTATCTGTAACTGGTTTTTTTTTTGTTTTGCAGTATTATTATTAACATTGTTGTTGTGATCCTTGGGTGAAGGAAGGTTGTGGTTGCTATTATTATTATTATTATTATTATTATTATTATTATTTATTTTATTACATTACATTACATTACATTACATTACATTACATTGTTGTTGTTATTTATTATTATTATTATTATTATTATTATTAATTTTATTACATTACATTACATTACATTGTTGTTGTTATTTATTATTGTTATTGTTGTTGTTGTTATTATTATTATTATTATTATTTATAGTTATTATTTTATTATTAAAACATTAGTGATGTATGGAAGTGAGAGCTGGACCATAAAGAAGGCTGATCGCCGAAGAATTGATGCTTTTGAATTCTGGTGCTGGAGGAGACTCTTGAGAGTCCCATGGACTGCAAGAAGATCCAACCTCTCCATTCGGAAGGAAATCAGCCCTGAGTGCTCCCTGGAAGGACAGATCCTGAAGCTGAGACGCCAATAGTTTGGCACCTCATGAGAAGAGAAGACTCCCTGGAAAAGACCCTGATGTTGGGAAAGATGGAGGGCACAAGGAGAAGGGGACGACAGAGGACGAGATGGTGGGACAGTGTTCTCGTAGCTACAAACATGAGTCTGACCAAACTGCGGGAGGCAGTGGAAGACAGGAGTGCCCGGTGTGCTCTGGTCCAGGGGGTCACAAAGAGTCGGACACGACTAAACGACAACAAATGTGCATAGGATTCTACCCTAAGGCACGCTATGATTTTAACAGTCTTGGGCACATATGCATCTCCACAGGGTCCTGCAATAAAAGCCTTGCTCACAATCTTGACCAGGCTTCCTCAACCTCGGCCCTCCAGATGTTTTTGGCCTGCAACTCCCATGATCCCTAGCTAGCAGGACCAGTGGTCAGGGATGATGGGAATTGCAGTCTCAAAACATCTGGAGGGCCGAGGCTGAGGAAGCCTGACCTTGACTCATCAAAACTATGCATCTTTTTAATTTATATACTGTATTGTATTATTTTTCACTATAATGGTTTCTACTCTGTCCCTCCACGAATAGAGCCGAGATGCGGAAAAGGAAGGCGATAAATTATCATGGCAATCGATGAATGAAGTTTATGAGATACAGAAGTGTCCTTTTCTAAATAACGATGACGATGTTGCTGTGATAGCTAAAAGTGAACTTCCATGCGCAGGAGCAGTCTGTCTTTGAATCAGAGTTCGTGGCGACAAACAAGAGAGGCAGACCTTGCTTGCGGGGTTTGAGGGGGCCTTTCTCGGGGGGGGGGGGTTGTCACTGGAATTTGATGCAGAGCAGCAAACAGTTACCACTCGGGAAAAAGAAATCAAGGAGTGTAATTAATACCCAACATAGTTTTGGTAACTGAGCCAGGCATCTGGTTGGCCACTGCAAGAACAAGATGTTGGTTCAGGCGGGCCCTTGGCCTAATAATAATAATTTATTACTTGTACCCTGCCCATCTAGCTGAGTTCCCCCAGCCACTCTGCGCAGCTCCCAGTCGAGTGTTAAAAACAATACAGCATTAAATATTAAAAACGTCCCTAAACAGGGCTGCCTTCAGATGTCTTTTAAAGATAAGATAGCTGCTTATTTCCTTCACATCTGAAGGGAGGATGTTCCACAGGGCGGATGCCACCACCGAGAAGGCCCTCTTTCTGGTTCCCTGTAACCTCACTTTGTGCAATGAGGGAACTGCCAGAAGGCCCTCGGCGCTGGACCTCAGTGTCCTGGCTGAATAATGGGGGTGGAGACGCTCCTTCAGGTATACTGGACCGAGGCCGTTTAGGGCTTTAAAGGTCAGCAACAACACTTTGAATTGTGCTCAGAAACGTACTGGGAGCCGATGCAGATCTCTCAGGACCAGTGTTATGTGGTCCCGGCGGCCGCTCCCAGTCACCAGTCTAGCTGCCGCATTCTGGATAATTGCAGTTTCCGAGTCACCTTCAAAGGTAGCCCCACGTAGAGCGCATTGCAGTAGTCCAAGCGGGAGATAACTAAAGCATGCACCACTCTAGCCAGACAGTCTGCTTGATCCAGCAAGTGCAATGTTAACTGCCACCTCCCTGGCAGTAAAAACCTTAGTAATAATAATAATAATAAATAATGAAATAACTGAAAAGCTTGGTGCCTTTTCACGACGACGCCTCTAACCAGCTGCCGGCGGGTGGAGCTCCCCTGCCCCCTTTCTACAAGTGCCCCATGCTTTGGGGCCTCCTGCAAAACCGATCACTTCAGACTTCTTGCACAGAAACTAAGCAGCGGAAAAATATGAATAGCCAATTGAGGGATGAAACACACCAGCTGGCCTCAATGCAAAAAAAAAAAAGAGAGAGAGAGAAAAGAGAGGGGGAAAGAGGTTTGGGTGGAGCTCTCAAGGGAACTTTGCTGATTGATGCAAGATTCTCACCCAGAGCAACTCTTTCTTCCTTCTCAAGCTCCCCTCCTCCCCGCCCCATTCAGATTTCCTGTGTGCAGCTGGAAAGAAAAGAAAAAACACTTGAGCACTGCTAACCTAACTGCCAAACATTTCTGAGCATTGCCAGCAGGGAGTCTGGTTGTAATGCAGTTTGCAAAGACCCAGGCAAAGGGGCAATTTTTGGGTGGCTTTTTGCTCTTTTGCTGGGGCTGTGTGATTAAAAACCAAAAAGCTGTTGGGTTGTAAAAGCAGATCACTAAGGCCCCACCTGCAGTATACAGTGGTACCTCAGGTTGCATACGCTTCAGGTTACAGACTCCACTAACCCAGAAATAGTACCTCGGGTTAAGAACTTTGCTTCAGGATGAGAACAGAAATCGTGCTCCGGCGGCATGGCGGCAGCAGGAGGCCCCATTAGCTAAAGTGGTGCTTCAGGCTAAGAACAGTTTCAGGTTAAGAACGGACCTCCGGAACAAATTAAGTACTTAACCTGTGCCACTGTACACAAATATGATTATGCCATAGTTACGGCTTTCCCCAAAGAATCCTGGGGGTTGTAGTTTGTTCAGGGTTCTGGGAGTTATTAAAGAGATTCTCTATTCCAGGGGTCAGCAAACTTTTTCAGCAGGGGGCTGGACTATATATATATATATATTTAGGACGAATTCCTATGCCCCACAAATAACCATAGCTGTCAACTTTTCCCTTTTCTTGCGAGGAATCCTATTCGGAATAAGGGACTTTCCCTTAAAAAAAGGGAAACGTTGACATCTATGCAAATAACCCAAGAGATGCATTTTAAATAAAAACACAAATTCTACTCATGTAAAGACACGCTGATTCCCGGACCGTCCGCGGACTGGATTTAGAAGGCGATTGGGCAGGATACGGCCCCTGGGCCTTAGTCTGCCTACCCATGCTCTATTCCCTTCACAGAGCCTCTATTGCCAGAGCTTCCCAAGAAAAGGAATTGAGTTTTAAGCCACTCTGGCAGGGAGGAAAGCTAGCAGCTATTAAAAAATAAAATAAAATAAGAGAATGACAGTGAACTTTCTAGCAGCTTGTCGGTGGACTGACACCGAGCTACAGAGACCTGTGGTCTGACTCGGTGATTAAAGTAAAGGTAAAGGGACCCCTGACCATTAGGTCCAGTCGTGGCCAACTCTGGGGTTGCGGTGCTCATCTCGCTTTATTGGCCGAGGGAGCCGGCGTACAGCTTCCGGGTCATGTGGCCAGCAGGACTAGGCCGCTTCTGGCGAACCAGAGCAGCGCACGGAAACGCCGTTTATCTTCCCGCCAGAGTGGTACCTATTTATCTACTTGCACTTTGACGTGCTTTCGAACTGCTAGGTTGGCAGGAGCAGGGACCGAGCAACAGGAGCTCACCCCGTCGCGGGGATTCGAACTGCCAACCTTCTGATCAGCAAGTCCTAGGCTCTGTGGTTTAACCCGCAGCGCCATCCGCGTCCCAGCTTGGTGATTACAACGATGCTTATAATACAGCGGTACCTTGGTTCTCGAACTTAATCCGCTCTGGTAGCCCGTTCGATTCCCGCAACCGTTCGAAAAGCAAGGCGCGGCTTCCGATTGGCTGCAGAAACTTCCTGCACTCAATCAGAAGCAGCGTCAGGTTTTTCGGCTTCCGGAGAACGTTCGCAAACCGGAACACTTATTTCCGGGTTTGCGGCATTCGGTATCCGAAACGTACGAGTACCAAGGCGTTCGGGAACCGAAGTACGACTGTAATAATATTAAAATTCATACGCTGCCTTTCATCTAGGGATCTCAAGGTGGTTCACGATGTAAAAATGCAATCTATAGAACACAAAATACATACTAAAATAAGAACAAAAAGAAACCAGTAATTCCCCCCTCCCACAACACATTTAAAAGGGTATCGGATGTTGGAAGTTACAGGAATTACCAGTAATCGAGGATGGTAGATGAAGATGATGGACTATGCGGAGATGGCCAAGCTGACCAGTAGAATCCTGAACCGAAGCGACCAAAAATTTCAAAGAGACTGGAGTACCGTATTTTTCGCTCCATAAGACGCACTTTTCCCTCCTAAAAAGTAAGGGGAAATGTGTGTGCGTCTTATGGAGCAAATGCAGGGGGAGGCAGGCAGGAAAAGCCCCCAAAAGCCGCACACAGGCTCCGTGCGGCACTTGTGGGCTTTTCCTCAGGAGGGAGAAGGGACTGACGCGGCCAGTCAGTCCCTTCTCCCTCCTCGTAGAAAAGCCTGCAGGAGCCGTGCACTCCTTAAACGGTGCGCGGCTCCTGTGGGCTTTTGTGGGAGTATTGCCATAGCCGCGCGCAGCCTCTCCCTGCCGAAGAGGTTGCGCAGGGCTAAAGAAGCCATAGCTGCGCGCAGCCTCTCCCGGCTGGAAGCCAAGACAGCGAGCGGGAGGCATCCTGCTCGCTGTCTTGGCTTCTTTGCTCTATGGGGCTGGGGGGGGGCGAACCTGGGCTTCCCCGGCAGCCCCAAGAAGCTCGCAGAGCAGCGGGAAGGCTGCACGCCTTTCCGCTGCTCCCCGACCTGCTCTTTGGGGCTGGAGGTGGGCTTCCCCACGCCAGCCCCAAAGAGCAGGTTGAAAGGAACCTGAAGCCTCCGGAGCGCAGCGGAAACTCCCGCCGCACTCTTGAGGCTTCGGGTTGCCTTCACTGAAGCCTGGAGAGTGAGAGGGGCCGTGCACACCGACCCCTCTCGCTCTCCTACAGGCTTCCAAGGTAGCCGCCTGAAGGCGACTGAACGCACCTTGAACGGCACCTTGTTTTAGAGGGGGAGAACAAGAAAAATATATTCTCCCCCTCTCTGTGCAGCACCTCCTGCCACTTCGCTGAAGGGGCGCTGGGCAGAGAGGGGGATATTTTTTTTTTCTTGTTCTCCCCCTCTAAAACAAGGTGCGTCCTATGGTCGGGTGCGTCCTAAAGAGCGAAAAATACGGTAAATGCATTTGTTATATGAATAATTATTGCAAAAATGTGAAGACGTTAGCAGGACTGAAATAAATCCTGCAATGATCAGCTGAGGAACTTTTCATGATCAGAGAAAAAGAGACAATGCTACATTTATTAAGATCAGAAAACTATAAAGTGTGAGTGTAATTACTGTACAGTGGTACCTCGGGTTAAGTACTTAATTCGTTCCGGAGCTCTGTTCTTAACCTGAAACTGTTCTTAACCTGAAGCACCACTTTAGCTAATGGGGCCTCCCGCTGCTGCCATACTGCCGGAGCACGATTTCTGTTCTCATCCTGAAGCAAAGTTCTTAACCTGAAGCACTATTTCTGGGTTAGCGGAGTCTGTAACCTGAAGCGTATGTAACCTGAAGTGAATGTAACCCGAGGTACCACTGTATTTGATAATAGAAAACCAGATGGATCGTGGGACGTCCTACGCTCAGCAGAGAAAAGACTATATTGTTGGTTTGTCAATGTAATGTTTGAAATGTTTTATAAAAAACAACAACTATATTTAAAAATAAAAGGGTATTGGATGTTAACCAGCCGAAGGACTGGTTGAAGAGGAACGTTCTTGCCTGGCGTCTAAATGAAGGCGCTAGTTATAAAGCAATAATGTGTATTCCTACTTTTTAAAGCAGGAATACACAGTGTCTTTGTCTAGTAGATGTGGCACTGAGTGAATATGCCTGGATAGAGCAGAAGATCTGTACACTCAGAAGCCAAAGGGCAGCAGATGAACACCGCCTTAGAGTGACAAATCTTTGGAAATGGGCCGCCTTCGGGTGTGGTCCCTGCCCAAGGCATCCGGCAGCTGTGTCACTTGAAATAAGAGCTTTGCAAAGGAAGCCAGCACTGCTGTGATTATTTTGTTGCTTGCAGGCATCATCAGGCTTTAATAATAATAATAATAATAATAATAATAATAATAATAATAATAATAAATTTATACCCCACCCATCTGGCTGGTTTTTCCCAGCCACTCTGGGCGGCTTCCAACAGAATATATAAATACAATAATCTATTACAGCCCCTTCATGGATCACTGCCTTGCCGTGGCGAAGGGGCCTGAATAACTCAGAGAAGCTATGAGCTATGCCGTGCAGGGCCACCCAAGATTGACAGGTCATAGTGGAGAGTTTTGACCAAACGTGATCCACCTGGAGCAGGAACCGGCAAGCCACTCCAGTATCCCTGCCAAGAAAACCCCATGGACAAAGGCAACAGGCATATAAAAGTTATGATGCTGGAAGATGAGCCCCTCAGGTCGGAGAAGGGGACGACAGAGGACGAGATGGTGGGACAGTGTTCTCGAAGGTACAAACATGAGTCTGACCAAACTGCGGGAGGCAGTGGAAGACAGGAGTGCCTGGCGTGCTCTGGTCCAGGGGGTCACAAAGAGTTGGACACGACTAAACGACTAAACAACAACAATCTATTACAGTGGTACCTCGGGTTAAGAACTTAATTAGTTCCGGAGGTCCGTTCTTAACCTGAAACTGTTCTTAACCTGAAGCACCACTTTAGCTAATGGGGCCTTCTGCTGCTGCCGTGCCGCCGGAGCACGATTTCTGTTCTCATCCTGAAGCAAAGTTCTTAACCCGAGGTACTATTTCTGGGTTAGTGGAGTCTGTAACCTGAAGCATATGTAACCTGAAGCGTATGTAACCCAAGGTACCACTGTAAAAATTAAAAGCTTCCCTAAACAGGGCTGCCTTCAGATGTCTTCTAAAAGTCTGGTAGTTGTTTTTCTCTTTGACATCTGGTGGGAGGGCGTTCCACAGGGCGGGCGTCACCACCGAGAAGGCCCTCTGCCTGGTTCCCTGTAACTTGGCTTCTCGCAGGGAGGGAACCGCCAGAAGGCCCTCGGAGCTGGACCTCAGTGTCCGGGCTGAACAATGGGGATGGAGACACTCCTTCAGGTATACTGGACCAAAGCCATTTAAGTAAGCCAATTCCGGAGCCTGCAGCATGTGTGAGTTGGCCGTTCCACAGCTCTCCAGCATTAATATAATAATACTTTATTATTTATACCCCGCCCATCTATGGCTGCTTGCCTGTTTGAGAAAGAATCGTTTGCTCACCTGCTTGCACAAGTTAATTGTTCAGCACCCAAATGTACGGTTAGAGTTGATGGTTCATGCAGCAGGACGGAGTGGTCTCTCTTAGGACAGGGCTTTGGGGGGAGAATAAAATGAAATTGTCTCGCCGTACCATTATTATATAAAACAGGCATCCCCAACCTTCGGCCCGCCAGTTGTTTTGGCCTACAACTCCCATCATCCCTAGCTAACAGGACCAGTGGTCAGGGATGATGGGAATTGTAGTCCAAAACATCTGGAGGGCTGAATGTTGGGAATGCCTGATATAAAAGCTGGGCATTTTTAGAATAAAGGTGTATAGTTCTGGCCACCCTCTGATCTTGGGCTAGGGGCAGGGCCCAAAATAAATGAATACCAAAATGCGAAAGAGATTGGAGTACCTTCTGTATGCAGAATGTTTAACACTTCTTTAGGGACACGGGTGGCGCTGTGGGTTAGACCACAGAGCCTAGGACTTGCTGATCAGAAGGTCAGCAGTTCGAATCCCCACAACGGGGTGAGCTCCCATTGCTCGGCCCCTGCTCCTGCCAACCTAGCAGTTCGAAAGCACGTCAAAGTGCAAGTAGATAAAAAGGTACCGCTCTGGCGGGAAGGTAAATGGCGTTTCTGTGCACTGCTCTGGTTCACCAGAAGCGGCTTAGTCATGCTGGCCACATGACCCGGAGTACGCCGGCTCCCTCAGCCAATAAAGCGAGATGAGCACCGCAACCCCAGAGTTGGCCACGACTGGACCTAATGGTCAGGGGTCCCTTTAACTTTACCTTTAGTTTAGAGGATATGGGCAATTTCTGCGTTGGGGAAAACAATGACCAAAATAGCTGCAACGCCCGGGCATGAATGGTCTTATTTACTTGAAAAAACAGAACCGTAGAATTTGAAGGCAACTAGTCCACTCCCAGAAATGCAGGAATCACAGCTAAATAACCCTTTAACATATAGCTATCCAACCTGGGTTTGAAAATCTCCAGCGAAGGAAAGTCCACCACGTTTTGTCGAATTCTATTCTGCTGTCAAACAGCTTTTTAAAAGAGTGCGGATGATACTGAGATAGATGGGCCAATAGATACTTTTCCCGCCCTGACCTGGCCACAGTGATCCATGCGACGGTTACCTCCAGGCTTGACTACTGTAATTCGCTCTGCACGGGGCTGCCCTTGAAACTGTCCCATAAACTCCAGTGGGTGCAGAATGCTGCAGTGAGGCTCCTCACGGGGTCCCTGCCATGGGAGCATATTCACCCAGTGCTTTACCAGTTGCACTGGTTCCCGGTGGAGTATAGGGTCAGGTTCAAGGTGCTGGTCTTGACCTTTAAAGCGCTTTGTGGCTTAGGGCCCTCGTATCTACGGGACCACCTCTCTTGGTTTGCCCCGCAGAGGACCTTAAGGTCCATGAATAACCATAGTTTAGAGGTCCCAGGCCCTAAGGAAGTCAGACTATCCTCCACCAGGGCCAGGGCCTTCTCAGTGATGGCTCCGACCTGGTGGAATGCTCTGTTCCATGAGACTAGGGCCCATCAAGATTTAACCTCCTTTTGCCAGGCCTGTAAGACAGAGCTATTCCGTCTGGCCTTTAATTTGAATTCAGCCTGATCTTTTATTTCCCTTCTCTTCCCTCCCCCTCCCCCTCCACCCGCTCTGAGACCCCACAGCTAATTCTCCCCTGCCCTCCGCGCTGGCCCAAGTAGGACCAATTCAGCCAGCTAGCCCTGGGGATTATCTAATTGATTTTTGAATTTTATTGTTATTCATGTTTTTATACTGTATTTTATGCTGCTTTTATAATTAAGTGTTTTAAAGCGTTTTAAATTTGTTGTTAGCCGCCCCGAGCCCGTTTTTTGAACTGGGAAGAGCGGGGTATAAATAAAAAATTATTATTATTTATTATTATCAGACAGATTCCGATACACCTACACAAAGGAATGAAAATGTCTCAACCTGCAGCCCAAAGCAACCAAGAATGGGAGCGACGGATGGAAGGACTGATTTCTGTTCTGACCTACGTCCATCGCATGTGGTGTTGCTTCTCTTCCACTGCAGTTCAGCTTCCAACAAAAAAAGAGAGCATTATTTTGCTTGCTGTCCAGTGTGGCAGACATTCCACAGCAGTCATTCCAATGCAGAGGAAACACAATGCAAAATGCAGGATAAGTCGTCCATGATATATCGTTTGTGGATTAAAAACAACAAATAGCAGCAGGGCTGGTTTTCTTTCTGGACAAGCAAGCGACCACTGGCAATTTCCGTCTCTGCGTCGGAATCCTCCAGCATCTACTCCTGGGAGCTTCACTTATCTCGATTCCAAAGCCAAGGGGCCACTGCAGAGAAGGCCCTGCTTGCACTCCCGGTGAAGGCGACTTCCGTTACTGATGGACAGGGCAGGGCGGCACTGGGATTTCATCAAAAATTTGGAGGAGGGCTGGCTTCTTCGCAAGCTGCCGTGTGTGCGTTCCAGTACTGTCAGGGGAGTCCCGCAACCCCGCCTGCAGGAGAATTTGCACGCAGGCAGCATGCTGGCCTGAGCATGCCAGGTGCAGGGCTGTGGGAAGAGAAGAAACAGACTTAAGATCAAAAGGGAAGGGTTTGGTGGCCTGCCACTCATGGCACAGCTTCTTTCTCGCTTAGCTGCCTGCGTTTACAGTTGATTAAGCTGCATGAGTGTTCAATGGGAAGCCAGTTAGGTATTGTGGTTAAAGCATTGAAGAGACCAGGGTTCTCAGCTGTCAGGGAACTGCCATCGGAAAGACAGGTGGTGGAGGGGCTCTCAGAAGCTAGGAGAGAATTAGCAGCGGGGGAAGGTACCAGCAGGGGGAGTGCGGGAGATCAGAGAGAGAGTGAGGCGCAGGAATTGCTCAGGGAATCTTCCAGCGAAAACAGTGGAGAAGTCGCAGGACCTCCTATAGGTACACCCACTCCGCGCCGGAAACTGTCGCACCGAGAATCCAGACGACGCGTTTCCGTTAAGGAGCTTCTATGCTGGAGTTGTTTCCGTAAACGCCCACTGTCGGATTCTGCCAGCGATTAAGGGAGTCATGCTTAAGGGGCTCCGCTGTACACAGTCTTGAGAAACATGCCCAAGATCTGAGGGACTGAACTTTTACGCACAAGTAGCTCATAATCCCATCACATCAGCCATGAGAACCACGTTCCATTGAGCTCATTGGAAGAAAAGGATGCAGGGCGAGATATAAAATGCAATAAATAAATAAAATACAGTGGTACCTCGGGTTACGAACGCTTCAACTTTTTTTGGGTTACGAACGATTGTAACCCGGAAGCAAGTTGTCCAAGCTCTCGGAGGCAAACCTGGACATTGGCGGGGCCTACAGAGCTCTCTAAGGCCTCTGCGAATGCAGGGAACCAAGCCCCAGCATCCGCGGTGCCTACAGGGCTCCGCAAATGCTGAGAGCCAAGCCCCGACATTCACAGGGCCTGCAGAGGCTTTGCGACTGGGCTCCAGCCGCAGGAGCTCTCTGAGGCCTCCACGAATGTCGGGAGCCAAGCCGATTGTGACTGTGGAAGAGGACCCTGAGCCCTCTCCAAACAGTGAGTTTGGAAATAAATTTTAATTTTTTTTCATCTAAAATACTCTCTTATTTATTTTATAGTACAGTACATTGATTATTGCCTTCATTTTATGGATCAATGGTCTCATGAAACAGTAAAATTTGTGTTAAATTCCTGTTTTAGGGGGTGTTTTTTCATCGTCTGGAACGGATCAATCCACTTTCCATTACTTTCAATGGGAAAGTGCGCTTCAGGTTAAGAACGCTTCAGGTTAAGTATAGACTTCCGGAACCAATTAAGTACTTAACCTGAGGTACCACTGTAAGGCAGAAATCGCCTTCTTGACCACTGGACCCACTATTGGTCTTGCCCGCCCCATCCGCCAGAGCCTTTAAAGAGTCTTTAAAGGCAGGGGAAGCCCCTAACTCACGGAGGGTTTGAGACCCAGCAGCTACCTTCACTTGGTGTAGCCGGCCAGTGGAAGCCATTTCCCAGGATTGTGGCCGCTGTCGCATGCTGACAGCTTCATTCACACACACACACACACACACACACACAATTTTCTGTTTTGCAATTTAGAATACTCATTTAAACATCCTTAAAATATCAATGACTTCCCTTCTTCTCTCTCCCATGGTTCATTTTGCATATCATAAATCCCTGCATATTCTGCAGAAACTAAACCAATCAGTCTTCCATTACTACATCCATCAAAACTTATTTACACTGTTGAATTTATCTTAATGCTGCCAACATTTTCAAGTGTACACAATTCCCCCGACATATATTCAATAAACATTTTCCAATCTACTCTAAACGTATGTTCTTCTTGTTCTCTTATTCTATATGCTAAGTCTGCAAGCTGCGCATATTCTGTCAGCTTAAGTTGCCATTCTTTAGTTGAGACCTCACTTGTTTTCCATTTTGGGGCTAACAAAACACAGGCCGCAGTAGTGGCATAAATAACCTTTTTTGACACCTGGGAATTTCCATCTGAATTATCCCCAACAAAAATGACTCTGGGTTGTTTTTTTGGAAAAGTACTTTTAAACATTTTTTTCAATTCATTATGCATCATTTCCCAATATTCTTTTGCCCTTTTACAGGTCCACCACATATGAAAGAACGTTCCCGCTACCTCATTGCATCTCCTCATTGCATGTTGACAGCTTCCAGGAGGCACAGGTGAGAGCTAAGTGCAGGATGGGGACCAAAGGTGGACAAGCGACCCCAGAAGGAGCCTGTCATGTCCCCCACCAGAGGTATTACCCCTCCCCTAATACCCCATCCACCCCACTGGAAGCCTGTTTGTGCAAATGCCAGACGTAACTGGTCCCATCACCTCCTGGCAAATAGAAGGGGAAGAAATGGAGGCAGTGAGAGATTTTACTTTCTTGGGCTCCATGATCACTGCAGATGGTGACAGCAGCCACGAAATTAAAAGACGCTGCTTCTTGGGAGAAAAGCAATGACAAACCTAGACAGCATCTTATAAAACAGAGACATCACCTTGCCAGCAAAGGTCTGTACAGTTAAAGCTATGGTTTCCCCAGTAGTGATGTATGGAAGTGAGAGCTAGACCATAAAGAAGGCTGATCGTCGAAGAATGGACACTTTTGAATTCTGATGCTGGAGGAGACTCTTGAGAGTCCCATGGATTGCAAGAAGATCAAACCTCTCCATTCTAAAGGAAATCAGCCCTGAGTGCTCACTGGAAGGACAGATCCTGAAGCTGAGGCTCCAAGACTTTGGCCACCTCATGAGAAGAGAAGACTCCCTGGAAAAGACCCTGATGTTGGGAAAGATGGAGGGCACAAGCAGAAGGGGACGACAGAGGACGAGATGGTTGGACAGTGTTTTCGAAGCTACCAGCCTGACTTTGACCAAACTGCGGGAGGCAGTGGAAGACAGGAGTGCCTGGCGTGCTCTGGTCCAGGGGGTCATGAAGAGTCAGACACGACTAAACGACTAAACAACAACAACAACAATCCCAATAAGAAGCGTGAAAGGGTCTTACCGGTACGATTTTTCCCATCCTTCGCATTCAGATCAGCGCCAAGCGACAGAAGCGTCTTGATTGTGCCTGCGTGTCCTTCCTGCGTTGTTAGAGAAGAGACACAACTTTCACGCTCAGCAAAAAATAAACAAAACCAGAACCTTTTTCTATCTAGGCCAGGGATCTGGGAACCTGTGGCTGTCCTGATATTTATTGGACTCCAGCTTCCATCATCCTTGACCATTGGCCATAAAGGCTGGGGCTGATGGGAGTTGGAGTCCCACAACATCCGGATCATCACAAGTCCCCCTCCCTCCCATTTCATTCCCATTCCCCTTCTGGTTTCAAGGTGGACAATCCGACACAGTGCAGATTAGCAGTGGGCTAGACACACTGCTTGTACAAAGGTCCAAATTTCAGCCCTAGACTCAGCTATAGTAGTAAAGAAAACAATGATTTGAATGTACTATAAACATGCAGCACCAGATGGCGCCAGAGAACAGGAAATTTTTATGTGTTTTTTCATAGGGTTTTTTAATTATTATTTTGTTGAAATGATCTAATTTCTGGTTTATTTAGAGCATTTCCTCCTCCTGTTGGTAGATTCACCCCCTGACACCTAGAGTTGCTACCTTTGTTCTGGCAAAATACAGGACAGGGCGTGGCGGTCCTTTACATTTATAAAAATATTTTTTATATATATAAAAATATGCTGATATATAGATAGATAGATAGACACACACACACACACACATATATCACATACATAAATATACATACATATACACTCACACAAACACACACACACATATATATGAGAGTGTGTGTGTCTACATATATATATATATATGTGTGTGTGTATGTATATATGTATATATATGGGACACAGGTGGCGCTGTGATCTAAACCACAGAGCCTAGGGCTTGCCGATCGCGACCGGGTGAGGTCCTGTTGCTCTGTCCCTGCTCCTGCCAACCTAGCAGTTTGAAAGCACGTCAAAGTGCAAGTAGATAAGTAGGTACCGCTCTAGTGGGAAGGTAAACGGCGTTTCCGTGCGCTGCTCTGGTTCGCCAGAAGTGGCTTAGTCATGCTGGCCACATGACCCGGAAGCTGTACGCCGGCTCCCTCTGCCAATAAAGTGAGATGAGCGCCACAACCCCAGAGTCAGCCACGACTAGACCTAATGGTCAGGGGTCCCTTTACTATATATATATATATATGTGTGTGTGTGTGTGTGTGTGTGTGTGTTTTATATATATATATATCTCAGAGTGGTTTACAACAGTCCCACCTAAAACCATACAATAAAAACAATTTTTTAAACATCAGAAATTAATTATTATGGGCCATAAGACTGCAGGAAAGGGCCTGTCTTGTATTAATTGATGGGATATAAGCTACTCTGGGAGCTTTTTTGGATGAAAAGCCCCTCCAAACGCCCTCAATAAATGAACAAAAGGACTGGGAACTCCTCTCTCTCTCCCCCCCCCCTTCTTTGCCACAGACCCTAGAAAGCCACTGCCAGTCAGAGTAGAGAAAATTGTATTTTTATGTTGTGAACCGCCCTGAGATATATGGATGAAGGGTGATATACCAATTTAAATAATAATAATAACAACTATTATTATTATTATTATTATTATTTATACCCCGCCCATCTGGCTGGGTTTTCCCAGTCACTCTGGGCAGCCTCCAACAGAACATTAAAATACAATAACCTATTAAACATTAAAAGCTTCCCTAAACAGGGAATAATAAAATAAAAAAATTCCTTCCAGTAGCACCTTAAAGACCAACTGAGTTAGTTCTAGGTATGAGCTTTCGTGTGCATGCACACTTCTTCAGATACACTGAAACAGTGTATTCGGCTACCTATCTGTAACAGGGAATAATAATACAGTGGTACCTCGGGTTAAGTACTTAATTTGTTCCGGAGGTCCGTACTTAACCTGAAACTGTTCTTAACCTGAAGCACCACTTTAGCTAATGGGGCCTCCTGCTGCTGCCGCGCCACCGGAGCACGATTGCTGTTCGCATCCTGAAGCAAAGTTCTTAACCTGAAGCACTATTTCTGGGTTAGCGGAGTCTGTAACCTGAAGCGTCTGTAACCTGAAGCGTCTGTAACCTGAAGCGTATGTAACCTGAGGTAGCATTGTAATAATAATAATAATAATAATAACAACAACAACAATAATAATATCAGACTAGATGGGACCAAGGCTCTGGCTCAGGGATAAGGCAAGCCCACATGTTCGTACGATGAATTGCACATGTCGGCAATTCAGTTTTAATAGCCCGATTTATCTTCTGCAGGCCATGCGCTGGCAGCTGAAAAGCTGCTGAGAGAATTAAGTCTCGTGAAGATAAAAGGCTGGATTCCTAACTGTAAATCTAATTCGCTTCTGCTTAGCAGGCCAGCGTCGCTCTTTCTAATGGCAGGCTCATTGGCTGAGCGCTGGGCAGCCAAAAATGGAGCCAGTGATGTACAAGATGCGGGGGATCAGAATGAGCAGAGAATTTCCTAGTTTTAAAGGAGTGAAACAATAGAGTGTCTTTGTGCAGGGAGAAAAGGGCAGCATGGAATAAAGCTGGTGTGGAGGAACTTCTTATTATTCTTATGTATTACCGTATTTTTCGCTCTACAAGACGCACCAGACCATAAGATGCACCTAGTTTTTGGAGGAGGAAAACAAGAAAAAAAAAATTCTGAATCTCAGAAGCCAGAACAACAAGAGGGATTGCTGCGCAGCGAAAGCAGCGATCCCTCTTGCTGTTCTGGCTTCTGTGATAGCTGCACAGCCTGCATTCGCTCCATAAGACGCACACACATTTCCCCTAACTTTTTAGGAGGGAAAAGGTGAGTCTTATAGAGCAAAAAATACGGTATGTTTGTAGGCCACCCTTCATATGCAGTTCTCAGGGTGGTTCGCAGCCTAAAAATGCATTATTAAAAACACAAGGTAAAGGTAAAGGGACTCCTGACCATTAGGTCCAGTCGCGGACGACTCTGGGGTTGCGCCACTCATCTCGCTCTATAGGCCGAGGGAACCGGCGTTTGTCTGCAGACAGCTTCCGGGTCATGTGGCCAGCATGACTAAGCCGCTTTTGGCGAACCAGAGCAGCGCACGGAAACGCCATTTACCTTCCCGCTGGAGTGGTACCTATTATCTACTTGCACTTTGACGTGCCTTTGAACTGCTAGGTTGGCAGGAGCAGGGACCGAGCAACGGGAGCTCACCCCATCGCGGGGATTCGAACCACCGAGCTTCTGATCAGCAAGTCCTAGGCTCTGTGGTTTAACCCGCAGCGCCACCCAACGTCCCTATTAAAAACACAAAGTACATGATTAAAAACAAGGACAAAAAAAACTTAGCCCCCTGCAACCCATTGGCTCTACAGATGTTGCTAACTACAACTCCCATCATTCCCACCTGTCAGGGAACTGCCATCGGAGAGAGAGGTGGTGGATAAGTTCCATGAGAATAGGAGAGAATCTGCAGCAGAAGGAACCAGCAGGGGGAGTGCAGGAGTCACAGCGGAGGGGAGGCTCTGGGATACTTCCAGTGACGACAGTGAAGAGGTAACAAGACCCCCGTTAGGAACTCCCACCCTGCGCCGGAAACTGTCACGCAGAGAGTCACGAAAGCGCATGTCTGTCAAACAGCTTTTATGTTGGCGTAGGTTCCGTAGACGCCCACTGTCAGATTCTACCAGCGACTAACGGAGTCATGCTTTGGGGAGCTCCGTTAGTGCCTAGGTTGGGATGACCAGCCAAACCCCAGAGGGATCAAGCTTTACGCACAAGCAGCTCATTATCCCATCACAGCAATCTGACAGTCTCTGAAAGCAGCTTGTGCAAGCAGAGGGCATCATGAGCGAACCAGCTGGAACCGGAGGTGCAGGAGCTGGGGCTGGAGGAGGTCCAAGCCTGGAAGACAGGTACAGGGCGTTGGAGGTCCAGCTCGCGCTGCAAACGGCGAGGCTCGAGGAGAGGAGGGCTCAAGATGCGGATAAAGGGAAACCCACCCCACTTGCCAGAAAGGTGCCTGGATTGGTGCAGAAATTTGGGGGGGATCCCAGGAACTATCAAGCCTTTAGGACAGAGATGCAATATGCTCTTAACCTACTGTTTGATGACTTCCCTGATGAGAACTCTAGAGTGGCGTACGTGATCGGCCATCTAGAGGGAGGGGCGAGGGACTGGGTGCGGCCCCTGATGGCAGCCAATAATGAAATCTTAAAGGACACTATGAAGTTTTTTCGCGCCATGGACTTGATGTTTTCCAGTGAGATTGAGCAAGGGGTGGTGCGGAGGCAGTTAATGGCGTGTAAACAGGGGAGCCGATCTGTACGTGAGTACTGGACTGAGTTCAGCATGCTGATTCATAGACTGGGGTGGGACCTTGCGAGTGAACCTATTCAAATGCTGTTTGAAGAAGGGCTCTCTCCGGCAGTGAAAGATGAACTTTCCCGGGCGCCCAGGGCGGAGTCTATGGATCATCTGACTAAATCAGCGCTGTCCATAGGAGCGCGCCAGGAGGCAAGGGCTTTGGAAAAGCGGGAAGGAAAAGGGGAACGTTGGAAGGATTTCCGCATTCCAGAGATTCCGGAGCAGCCTTTCCCGCCAGCAGAGCCGATGGAAATTGGAACAGCGCGCGCGCGCGCAGTTTCAAACACCAGTGAAGGGCGGAAGAAGGAGGGGAAGGGCGCCAAGAGATGTTATCTCTGCCAACAGCCAGGTCACTTTGCCAGAGTCTGTCCGCAAAGGAAGGAATGGCAAGGAATGGCGGGAACTGTTGGGGGGAAGGAGGAAGGAGAAACAAGCAGCGAGCAAGTAAAAGCCAACGCCTGGCTGCCAGCATCAGGGCACCGCAGTCAGGCAGAGGAGAAGTGAATGTGCCCACGCCGGAACCTCCAAGACCAGCGCTTGTGATAGAGGTGTTGCTGGAACTGTCCAATGGACACCCACTAAAGATAAAAGCGCTATTGGATTCAGGCAGCTCCTGTAATTTCATGAGTAAGGAGTTTGCAGCTGAACACCAGATACAGACTATCCCATTAAGTAAGCCTTTGCAGGTTACCACGATTGATGGGAGGGAACTGTTGGGAGGAGAAGTGAGCCAGCAGACTGTTCCAATGGTAATGAGGGTGGCAAGACACACAGAACTGATAGCGTTTAACGTAGCCACTTTGGGAGGAGCTCCCATTATTTTGGGAATGAGCTGGCTAGCACTACACGATCCTCTAGTAGGCTGGCATCAGAGAGTGGTTTCCTTTGGATCAGCACATTGCCTAGAACACTGCAAAGAGGGAGAGGTTCAGGCAGGGGCCAGGGCCACTCTAGCAGGGGTGGAAGTGATGGGCAAGGGCAAGGTGCCACCACAATATGCTGACTTGATTGACGTCTTTAGCGAAAAGGAAGCAGATAGACTGCCCCCGCACAGACCCTTTGACTGTCAAATTAACTTACTCCCAGGGGCACAATTGCCAGTGGGCAAGCTGTATGCAATGTCAGACAGTGAAATGCAGGAGTTAAGGGAGTTCATTGACAAGAATCTCAAGCGAGGTTTCATCAGAGAGTCACGAGCGGTGGGGGGCAGCCCAGTGTTCTTTGTGGACAAAAAACACACGGGCAAACCGAGGCTTGTATGTGACTTCAGAAGCCTAAATGCAGTGTCAGAACCAGTGACTTTCCCTATGCCTAGAATTGATGACATTCTGACACAGGTGAGAAAAGGGAAAATTTTTACCAAGCTGGACCTTAGGGGGGCATATAACTTGATACGTGTGAGAAAGGGGGATGAGTGGAAGACCACTATGTTCACCCCCTTGGGGGCTTTTGAGTATTTAGTTATGCCTTTCGGATTACAAGCGGGCTCCGCCTGCTTTCAATCATTCATGAATCACGTCCTGGGGCCACTGCTCTACAAGAACTGCGTAGCGTTCTTAGATGACGTCCTGGTGTACTCAGCGAATGAGGAGCAGCATGTGCGAGATGTAAGAGAGGTACTGAGCAAGTTGCGAGAAAATCGGCTGTGGGTGAAACTGGAGAAGTGTCAGTTTCATACCAGGGAGGTGGAATTCCTGGGGTACCGGTTGTCTGACAAGGGGTTGGCCATGGATCCCAGCAAGGTTCAAGCGGTACTGGAATGGAAAACACCAAAGACCAAGAAGGACGTGCAAAGGTTCCTGGGCTTCGGAAACTTCTATAGGAAGTTCATCAAGAACTTTGCCCATTTGACAGCGCCTATCACGGATTGTCTTAGTAGCAAAAAGAAATTTGTTTGGACGGAAGAAGCGCAGCGGGCGTTCGAACGCTTAAAGCAGGCGTTTGCGTCGGAAGAGCAACTGTTGCATGTGGATCTACAACAACCAATGAGAGTGGAGACTGACGCGTCAGACCGAGCGGTGGGGGCCGTTCTTCTCCAGCCGGGAAAAGATACGTCTGAATGGAGACCGTGTGCATTCTTCTCGCGGAAGTTGAACAAATCCGAGAGGAACTACACAGTATACGACCGAGAACTGCTCGCCATTCATGAAGCCTTCCAGAAATGGCGGCACTTGCTGATTGGGGCGCAGCACAAGGTTCAAGTCCGAACTGACCACAAAAATCTGGAATATTGGAGAACAGCCCGAGTGCTGAACCAGAGACAAGTACGATGGGCCCAGGAGTTCTCCAAATTCCACTTTGAGATTCGTTACGTGCCCGGATCCGAGAACGTGAGGGCGGACGCTCTTTCCAGGAAACCTGAGTACTTAGAGGGGGAGGGAGCGCCCGAGGCAAGGCATGTAATCCCTGAAGACCGCTGGGTGTGTGGGGCGGCATTGGTGGGGCAGAGGGAACTGATAGAGGGTACTGAGAACGATGAATACGCCCAAGGGAAACTCAGAGAGCTCCGGAGGGCAGAGGAGAACACAGGGGGGTTTGAAGAAAAGAACGGGGCGTTGTATTACAAAGGGGCACTGTACATACCCGACGGGGAACTGAGGGGCAGAGTACTCAAGCAGTTGCATGACAGCCCCACCGCGGGACATTTTGGACAGCACAAAACCATGTGGTTGGTTACCAGGGAGTTTTGGTGGCCCAAGGTGAGGGAGGACGTACGGGAATATGTCAGGGGTTGCGTCAGGTGCCAGCGAGCAAAAGGAGAGAGGGTGGCGCCAGCGGGGCTATTACAACCCTTACCCACGCCCGAAAGGCCATGGGAGGCAGTATCCATAGATTTTATGACGGACCTGCCAAAATCCAAAGGCAAAACAGCTGTCATGGTGGTGGTAGATCTATTAACCAAGATGTGTCATTTTATAGCTTGTTCACATGCAGTCACAGCGGAGGAAACCGCCAAGTTGTTTGTAGAACATATTTTTAGGTTGCATGGCGCCCCCTTGAGGGTTTTGAGCGACAGAGGGAAACAATTTACTTCCAGGTTCTGGAGGAAACTGATGAGCTTATTACACGTAGAACTCAATTTCTCAACTGCTCGGCACCCAGAAACCAATGGGCAAGCGGAAAGGGCAAATGGGATTTTACAACAATACCTGAGGTGTTATGTAAAAGACAGAGAAAATGATTGGGTGGATAAGTTACCTCTAGCAGAATTTGCCTACAACAACGCGGAGAACGTGTCCACAGGGATGAGTCCCTTTCTGGCAAATTATGGGTGTCACCCCCGGGCATTCCCAGGAGAGGGAGGGGAGAGGTGGAGCGTGCCGGCGGCGGAATATTTTTTTGAAGAGATGGAAGCGATCCACCGTCAGCTTCAACTTAACTTAGAGAAAGCCAAGGAAGAATATAAGAAGCAAGCAGACAAAAATAGGAGGGAAGGTGAAACCATAAGGGTGGGGGACCGGGTGTGGTTATCCACCCAAGGACTACCGTTCAAAGGAGGGTGTAAGAAATTGAGACCCAAAAGATTGGGACCCTTTGAGGTCATACAGCAGGTCAACCCAGTAGCATTCAAACTCAGGCTGCCCAGTCACATGAAGTTACACCCAGTATTTCACAGGTCATTACTGTCGCCGTACCGAGAGGGACGTGAGTGGGGGGAGCATGAGAGAGAGGCCACCCAAACGCCCGTGATAGAAGAGAGAGAGCGCGACATGAACGTGGCAGGAATCATTGATTCCAGGTGGAAGGGGAATCAGGTGGAATATCTGGTAGAATGGGAGGGGGAAGTAGAGTCGGAAAACACTTGGGTACCAGCAGAGGTAGTCAATGACGAGGTTTTAATAGAAACATTTCATCAGCGTTTCCCAAGAAAACCGCAACCCGTGGCACGATTTAGAAGGGAACACTTTGGTACCACCGATGAGGAAGGAGAGTTTGAAGGGTTCCCTGAGTCAGGGGTGGGTGAGGAAGCCGACTCAGACGAAGAAGAGGAAGACGGGGAGAGAGACGGTACGCCGTGGCTAGAAGTGTTTGAATCCTCGGACGACGAGGAGAGTTCCTTCAGGGGCTTTCCGTCCTCACCGCCAGTGGGAGAGGAGGCGGGAGGGGGTGAAGGGGGCCCTGGGGGGGAGGTGGATGTCAGGGAACTGCCATCGGAGAGAGAGGTGGTGGATAAGTTCCATGAGAATAGGAGAGAATCTGCAGCAGAAGGAACCAGCAGGGGGAGTGCAGGAGTCACAGCGGAGGGGAGGCTCTGGGATACTTCCAGTGACGACAGTGAAGAGGTAACAAGACCCCCGTTAGGAACTCCCACCCTGCGCCGGAAACTGTCACGCAGAGAGTCACGAAAGCGCATGTCTGTCAAACAGCTTTTATGTTGGCGTAGGTTCCGTAGACGCCCACTGTCAGATTCTACCAGCGACTAACGGAGTCATGCTTTGGGGAGCTCCGTTAGTGCCTAGGTTGGGATGACCAGCCAAACCCCAGAGGGATCAAGCTTTACGCACAAGCAGCTCATTATCCCATCACACCACCCATTAACATCTGGAGGGCTCCATCAGTAAAGCATGAGACTGTTGAATCTTAGGGTTGCGGGTTCGAAATCACGTGGGGCAATAGAGTCCTGTATCGCAGAGAGGGTTGGAGTAGATGATGCTTGGCAAGTCTACGATTCTACGCCAGTTCCATGCAACAGCATTGCACAGATGCGGGACAATGTTGTTTTTTTTTTCTCCATATAAATTTTTATTGGTTTTCCATACAGTCTAGATTGCATAAGTTGCATATAACATAGCTGTTACAAGAATCATATATATAGTACACAGTTATTTTGGGCTCCGCCAAGCCTCGGACTTCCCTTCACTTCATTGGTAAGTATCAGATAATTTCTAAAGTTACGTGTTTTATCTCCTTTACATATTTGCCAAACACTGTTAGAGTTGTTCCAACCCTGCCAGAGTCATCGAAGTTCTATACTTATCTCTTATATACGTCAGATATTTGTTCCAGTTTTCATGAAACTTCTGGTCATCCTGGTCTCTTAGTCTTCCTGTTATTCTAGCTAGTTCAGCATAATTTATCATCTTGATCTGCCAGTCATTTATAGTAGGTATTAATTCCATTTTCCAGCTTTGGGCTAATATAGTTCTAGCGGCCGTTGTGGCATACAGAAACAGATTTTTGTCCTCTTTTTTGATTTCCTTGCCAACTATGCCTAGCAGGAAAGCTTCAGGCTTTTGGGGAAAAGTATACTTAATTTTTTTTTTAAGCTCGTTGTAAATCAGTTCCCCAAAGCCTTTTACTTTACTGCATGTCCACCACATACGATTCTACGCCAGTTCCGTGCAACAGCATTGCACAGATGCGGGACAATGTTTAAAAGGAGAAACAAGGACAAGTGGGATATAAAATGGAAGAATGGTATAAAGAGGTGTGGGATATAGCTATGGTGACTGGGGACGGCCGCCGAGACCACATAACACTGGTTTTGAAAGACCTACATTGGCTCCCAGTATGTTTCTGAGCACAAAGTGTTGGTGCTGACCTTGAAAGCCCTAAATGGCCTCAGCCCAGTATCCCTGAAGGAGCGTCTCCATCCCCATAGCTAAGCCCAGACACTGAGGTCCAGCTATGAGGGCCTTCTGGCGGTTCCCTCACTCCGAGAAGCCAAGTAACAGGGAACCAGGCAGAGGGCCTTCTCGGTAGTGGCGCCCTCCCACCAGATGTCAAAGAGAACAACAACTACCTGACATTTAGAAGACGTCTGAAGGCAGCCCTCTTTAGGGAAGCTTTTAATGTGTGACATTTTGATGTATTTTTAATCCTTGTTGGAAGCCGCCCAGAGAGGCTGGGGAAACCCAGCCAGATGGGCGGGGTACAAATAATAAATTATTATTATTACAGTGGTACCTCGGGTTAAGTACTTAATTAATTCCGGAGGTCCGTTCTTAACCTGAAACTGTTCTTAACCTGAAGTACCACTTTAGCTAATGGGGCCTCCAGCTGCCACCATGCGATTTCTGTTCTCACCCTGAAGCAAAGTTCTTAACCCAAGGTACTATTTCTGGGTTAGTGGAGTCTGTAACCTGAAGTGTATGTAACCTGAAGCGTATGTAACCCGAGGTACCACTGTATCAATGATAAATTAACATATGCCATTAAGGTAAGATGGGGAATATGCAGGAAAAATGATTTTGAGGAGATATGGAAGGTGTAGAATTTGTACTGTTTTTTTAAAAAAATATTTTTAAAAAAGATTTCTTAGTTCACAAAAATCCGTGCATTGTCACTTTTAGAATTTGTACTGTTAAAAGGGGTCAAACCATCGCAAGAGGTGTTGAATTTTTGGGAGGTTGGATAGTTACAATGGAATGGTCTCAGTGGTGGGGTGCATGTTTTTATTCTTATTTATTTATGGTTATTACTTTGTCAAAATAATTATAAAAAAATAAAACTTAAAAGAAAAATAGAAAGGGGAAGCACAAGAAGTCTTGATTTGTTTTTTTAAAAAACGCTTTGTGCATCCGTATCTAATTTTGCCCCTTTCTAAAAATTTATTTATTGGTATGTGATTCTCTTTCTGTACATCTACCAAAGAATAAAATAAAATAAAATAAAGAAGAAGATTGGCAAAATAAATTACTGAACTATGCAGGGCAAATTATTACCAAAATCAGGCAACCATTCAATGCATTTGTTTAAAACTTTGTGTATAGATTCTTACATTAGTACAACTTTTAAAAGTCACTTGGAATAAGGTGAAGAAGGTTTTAAAATTGGATTGTTAAGTATATAAGGTTTTATAGACGTGCAGGAACAAGTACATTATAATGGAACCTGGAGGGAAATGCACCCACAAAAATTTATGGTTTAATATGGTAATGATTATTTTCTCTGTGTTTTTTCTTTTTGTTTTGTAATTTTTGGAAAATCAGTAAAATGTTATGAAAAAAAAGATTAAAATAAAATAGGGGGGAAAGGAGAAACCTCTTTTGGGAGAGCAGCCTTTGAAGGGATAGTAGCCGCCCCCCCCCCCCCAGTGAAAACTCCCAAGGAGAAAAGGAAAGGACCTTGGCAGCGTAATGCAAGGCCGTCAGCTGCAGCGAAGTGGCTCCGGCGTTGACGTCAACGCTGAGCTCTGAAACAAGGAACCGGAGGGCAGGATCCTGCGCTGTGACCGCGGCTTGGTGCAAAGGCTGAGCGCCGAGCGCGTCCCGGGCGGTGTAGCAAGCCTAAGGGTGTGAAAAGGCAAAGTCCTGTGTGAGAATCCAGCCCATGGGTAGGCAAACTAAGGCCTGGAGGCCGGATCTGGCCCATTCGCCTTCTCAATCCGGCCCACGGAAGGTCCGGGGATCAGCATGTTTTTTCATGAGTATAATGTGTCCTTTTGTTTAAAATGCATCTCTGGGTTATTTGTGGGGCCTGCCTGGTGTTTTCACATGAGTAGAATGTGTGCTTTTATTTAAAATGCATCTCGGGGTTATCTGTGGGGCATAGAAATTTGTTCACTTCCCCCTCCCCAAAAATATAGTCCGGCCCCCCACAAGGTCCGAGGGATAGTGTACTGACCTGACCCCCTGCTGAAAGTTTGCTGACCCCTGATCCACCCTAACCATCTGGAGTCACAACCTGCCAGAATCACAGGTCATCTCCGCACCAGATATTTAAAGCAGACACCAGCAATTTTTTTCAGCAGGGGGCCGGTCCACTGTCCCTCAGACCTTGTGGGGGGCCGGACTATATTTTGGAAAAAATAACAATGAACGAATTCCTATGCCCCACAAATAACCCAGAGGTGCATTTTAAATAAAAGGACACATTCTACTCATGTAAAAACACGCTGATTCCCGGACCGTCCATGGGCCGGATTGAGAAGGCAATTGGGCCGGATCCAGCCCCTGGGCCTTAGTTTGCCTACCCAGGGATTAAAGCATTGCTCTCCCACTTTAAACAGACACAACATCGTTTGCACGTACCTTATGTTTCTCTAGAAGCAGCTGCGCAATGCCAAGGTGGCCGTGTTGTATCGCGTCCATAAAAGGCGTGACGCCACATTTGTCCCTGCTGTCAGGTTGGTAGCAGCACCTTAGGATTAAGCACAAAAAGGACAAGTTAGAGCAGTGATTTCCGAAGGCATTGCCCCCCGGTGGGGGCCGTGGGATTACCTGGGGGTGGCATCACACACAAAGGAGTGTGCAAATGACTATCTGTGAAAAGCTGGACCCGTCTACTGCAATTAATTTGCAGATGACACCACCATAATGGGTTTAATAATAGGTGGAGACAAATCAGCATATAGAGGGGGGGTCCAAAAAATATCTGCATGGTGCCTAGAGAACAATTTGCACCTTAATATCAGCAAGACAAAGGAGATTGTTATGTAGTGAAGTTCTCACCCTGGGCCAGCAGGGGGATACTGTAGATAGTTATGCAAATAAGGGATCGAAAGTGACGTTCAGTGATTGGATAGTTTTAGAAAATTGTGACAGTTACATTGTACTGGAGCTCTATATAAGCAGGCTGACTGAACCCTTCAGTTCAGTTCTGTTCTGGCCTGTGAATAAACAAGAGCTGTTTGAAGAATCGCTGTGTCGTCTGATATGTTCACCCACAACTTAACAGAGATGGTGTTGGACTTTCGGAGGAAGAGAAGAGAACTAGCCCCACTGTACATCGGGGAGGGCTGTGTGGAGAGAGTCTCTTCCTTTAAATTCCTAGGAGTTTATCTCAGTGGAGACCTTACCTGGAAAATAAATACAACCCAGGTGGTTAAGAAAGCCCAACAGAGACTCCATCTCCTCAGAGTATTGCTAAAGAACGATGTCAATCAACATTTGATGATCTCCTTCTACCGGTCCACAATAGAAAGTGTCTTTTCCTACTGCATCACGGTGTGGTACGCTGGTTTGACATCAACTGATAGGAAGTGCCCACAGAGGGTGGTGAATACAGTGCAAGATATTATGGGCTGTCCCGTGAATCCGCTGGATGTAATAGCAGAAGAAGGTTGCCTCAGAAGAGTGAGGAAAATTCTCAGAGATGATTCACACCCTGGCCGGCACTTTCTTGATCTCCTGCCCTCAGGCAGAAGATAATAGAAGCCTGATTAGTCGCGCCAACAGGGTAAAGAACAGCTTCTATCCGTGGGCTGTTAGGCTGCTGAATGAAAAGATAACAACTGACTTTCGGGTTTGATGGGTGTGCATCAGTAAACGAGGGGAATTAAGACTAAGAGAGCTGAGTGGGGGGTGCTCGTGTAATCTCACTGTATACAAATTGTACAAGTGACAATAAAGTATTTCAGTTTCAATTTCAATCCCTGGACCAGGTTGGTCAAGTTTGTTGAATAAATTCAACTAAATCGTTTCCATTGGGTTTTGAGTAAACATGCAATTAAGTGTCACTGTTTTGAATTGTATCGTGCTATTATCTGTATTTTTAAATAGGGTTTTATAGGTTGTTGTTTTTTTAATAGGGGAAGCACTGGGAATGAGTTTGTGGAACTAAGGGGACAATGGCCTGAATTTTTTTTGGGAACTTTGGGGCTAGAGCAAAGTAAAGGGGTACCCCAGAGAATTGGAGGGGCTTTTTGTGGTGGGTGTGATTTATTCTTTAATTTGCTGCACAACCATATGGAAATTCAGTGTAAAACAATTTTAAAAAATCATAGCCAAGCAGTTAAAAAATAATCAAAGGCAAAACCTAGCTCAAAATTCAGTTTAAAACTGAGAAGTGCTGGCTCTAAAAAATTTTTTGGGGGTAGTGGGGACTCACATTTTTGGGACCTGAGAACCACATACCTCCTTGGCCAGCCCCAGCATGCAATATTCAGTTGTCCTTGTATTTTTTTCCTAACTTTTAAGCAGCCACCGAAATCCTTCCTGCTAAAAATCGGGTGGCAACCCCATGCTCCCTTCTCATTTGTTTGTTTGTCACAAGGACCCGAGAAGAGCCAGCTGGATCAGGCCAAAGAGGTCCCATCTTAGTCCAGGATCCTGTTCTCAAAGTGGCCAACCAGATGCCAAGTTCGAATCCCCACTTGGCCGTGAAGTTCATTGGGTGACCTTGTGCCAATTGCCATCTCTTAGCCTTTTCTTCTTATTATTATTATTTTATTAACATATAAAACACATACATACACATTTACACAATACACGTATACAACACACTACCTAATTTTCATAACATAAAACAAGCCTACATTACTCTATATAATACCTATACATGTGGGACGCGGGTGGCGCTGCGGGTTAAACCACAGAGCCTAGGTCTTGCCGATCAGAAGGTTGGCGGTTCGAATCCCCACCACGGGGTGAGCTCCCATTGCTCGGTCCCTGCTCCTGCCAACCTAGCAGTTTGAAAGCACATCAAAGTGCAAGTAGATAAATAGGTACCGCTCCGGCGGGAAGGTAAACGGTGTTTTCCGTTCGCCAGAAGTAGCTTAGTCATGCTAGCCACATGACTCGGAAGCTGACCCTTGGCCAGTAAAGCGAGATGAGCACCGCAACCCCAGAGTTGTCCACAACTGGACCTAACGGTCAGGGGTCCTTTATACTATACATATCAACATACCTACACACCTACCCCACACGGACACCCACCAAGTGACTTGACTTCCAGCCGTTTTTGTTACACTACTTTATTTTTCCAACTAGCTTAAACACATTTCATTATTTCTTTAATCTCTTCTTTTATCTTAACTTTACTCTCCTTTCACTCTAATCATTTTCTGGATTCACTCAGTATCTGGCAGAAACTCTACTTTTTCCACATAAATTTGGATGTGTTCCTTAAAGATAGCCCACTCCTTATTCACTTATTGTACCAGATCTCCTCTTATCCTCCCTGTTAGTTCGGCAGTATGGAAGTATTCCATCATATTAGATAGCCAGTCTGTTTTAGTTGGGACGCTGCTGCTTTTCCTGTTTTTGGCAATCAATAACCTTGCCGTCGTAGTTGCAGACATAAATATTGGTTTGACCGTTTCTCTTGGATATCATGTCAGAGGAAATAAAAAGAGCAGTTGCCATCTCTTAGCTTAGCCTACCTCGCAGGCTTGCTGAGAGGATGAAATGCGGAGAGCCGTCCACACCACCTTCAGCTCCTTGGAAGAAAATGGCCGTTATAGCAATGTAATAAATAAACAAATATTCCTCTTATGGGAAGCCCGAAAGACGGGAGGCCTGCTTACCTCTCAAGGAGCATTTTCACTACCTGCAGATGTCCATGCATTGCTGTGTGACAAAGAGGAGATTTATCAAAGTTGGGTTTGATGACAGACACCGGACTTCCCCAACCTGGTGACTTCCAGATGTTCTTAGACTATGATTTCCATCATCCTTGGCCAGTAAATATTCCCTTACTATTTTTGGTCACAAATTAAAATCCCCATAGTTGATATCTGGGCTTTTTTCCCCAGCCGGAACTTGTCAGAATTCAGTTCCGGCACGTCTCAGCTGGGCACCTTTGCATAGCTGTCAACTTTTCACTTTTCTTGTGAGGAAACCTACTCAGAATAAGGGAATTTCCCTTAAAAAATGGAAAACGTTGACAGCTATGTGCCTTTGCCATCATAAGAGAACAAGGGAGATGTTCGTGGCACCTCCTTTTATAGAAAAACAGCACTGGTTGATATTAGTATCTACAGGGGAGGCTTGGTTCTCAAACATAATCCCTTCGACTCCCGAAGCCGTTCAAAAACCAAGGCGCGGCTTCTGATTGGCTGCAGGAGTTTCCTGCGCTCAAACAGAAGCCAAATTGACGTTTGGCTTCCCAAAAACGTTTGAAAACTGAAACACTTCCTTCCGGGTTTTTGGCGTTCGGGAACAGATTTGTTTGTCAACTGAGCTGTTCAAGAACCAAGGTTCCACTGTATTTGTCAAGGACCTCTGTACACAGTCAGTTATCTGGAGACAACCTCTTTTTCCTCCCCCCAATAAATGTTTATTGCTTTCTTTATACATTTCTTTAAACAATACATTAATCAACATATACAGTGGTACCTTGGGTTACGTACGCTTCAGGTTACAGACTCCGCTAACCCAGAAATAGTACCTCGGGTAAAGAACTTTGCTTCAGGATGAGAACAGAAATCGTGCTCTGGCAGCGGGAGGCCCCATTAGCTAAAGTGGTGCTTCAGGTTAAGAACAGTTTCAGGTTAAGAACGGACCTCCGGAACGAATTAAGTCACTGTAAACCTTTTTGCTCTGCTGAGCTTGCAACTTCCCTCCTTCTCTTCAGCTGGTATCCCTTATCAAATCCAGTCGCGTATTCTAACTCTTTACATCTCAACATCCTCTCGACATTGTAGGAATTACTTCAATCCTGCTAGTGTCTTTAAACTATCATTTAAGTATATACTCCAGTTTTTCTGGAATTTCTGATCGTCCTGGTCTTGGATCCTGCAAGTCAGTTTGGCCAACTCAGCAAAATCCATCATCTTCACCTAGCCATTCCACAATAGTGGGTATTTATTGTCATTTCCATTTTGGGGTCAACAAAGTCCTCGCGGCAGCTGTGGTCTACAGAAATAGTGTTTGATCTATCTTCATGTAATGGTTCTAGGGGTTGCTCATGCGTAAGTCGTCGCCACACCTGGCTGAGTTACCTGGGTGAGCCCTATTCTGTCCGGACAGCCACTCACCCGTGGCTGTCTCAGTCGTTGGCAGAATCCGTCAGTGGGCGTTTCTTGAACTTCTTCCAGCAAAGAAGCTCTTTGACGCCTAGTCTCCTCCTACTCTCCCTGCGCGGAAGCCTTCTGCGCAGGGAGGGTGTGGGCAGCGGAGGACCCGTGCTCTCCCCGCTGGTCTCTGGCGAGGAGTCATGGAGCCATCTCGCCGATTCCCCCATCTGCCCCCCTTCTCCACTGGTGCTACGCTGATTTCCCTCCCCAATAGATGGGCTGCTTCTCTCCCTCCTGGGACGCTCTCCGTAATCCTTCTGGAGCCCTCCCTCTCCCTCTGGCTCCGATGGCAGTTCCCTGACACTTCATAATCTCACTTCCCATCAAGCCTAGCAAAAAGGCTTCTGGCTTTTTAGGGAAAGTATAACTGAAAATTTTCTTTAGTTCATTATAGATTGACTCCCAGAATGTCTTTACTGTATCACAAGTCCACCATATATGATAGAATTCTATCTGGAGATAACGTCTGAACTCACCTCCAGCCTCTGATTTTGCCACACACTAAAAGGAAAAGCGAGCGCCAGATGTCGAAATGAGCAGAGTCCACAATATAGTCGTACCTCGGAAGTCGAACGCCTTGCCAGTCAAACGTTTTGGCTCCAGAACATCGCAAACCCAGAAGTGAGTGTTCTTTGGAAACTAAACGTCTGTCGCAGCTTCCAATTGGCTGCAGGAGCTTCCTGCAGCCAATCAGAAGCCCTGCCTTGGTTCCCGAACGTTTTGGAAGTCGAACGGACTTCCGGAATGGATTCCATTCGACTTCCACGGTACGACTGTACAGTGATACCTTGGTTCTCAAACACCTTGGTACTCAAACATTTTGGAACCCAGACACTGCAGACCCGGAAGTAAGTGTTCCGGTTTGCGGACATTTTTCGGAAGCCGAACGTGCTCCGTTTTGAGTGTTACGCTTCCATTTTGAGTGTTATGCTGAGGTCTGTCTGTTTTTGTGGCTTTTTTGTTTGGTTTTTGTGACTGGGTGGAACCCAGTTCAGCTATGATGGATTGATTGTGTGACTGCAGTACATTGTTTATTGCTTTCATTTTGTGGATCAACGGTCTCGTTAGATAGTAAAATCCATGTTAAACTGCTGCTTTAGGGGTTGTTTTTAAAAGTCTGGAACAGATTAATCCATTTTGCATTACGTTCTATGGGAAGCTGCGCCTTGGTTCCCAAACGTTTTGGAAGTCGAATGGACTTCTGGAACAGATTCTGTTCAACTTCTGAGGTACGACTCTATCTTGCAAATTTTGGACTTTCTGTGGACTCCAGAGCATCCTCTGCCAGAACCTCTTTGGAAGAGGAGTCATCCAGTTGGAGCACAACAGACTCAGAGGTCAGCAGTTCCCGATCACAACCTTCTGAAAATGCAACTAGGGAAGACCAAGGGATTTTGCTATCTTTTGACTTCAAAGGGTGAGACTACTGCCCAGTATACCTGAAGGACCGTCTCCACCTCCATCGTTCTGCCGGGACACTGAGGTCCAGCTCCGAGGGCCTTCTGGCAGTTCCCTCACTGCGAGAAGCAAAGTTATGGGGAACCAGGCAGAGGGCCTTCTCAGTAGTGGCGCCCGCCCTGTGGAACGCCCTCCCACCAGATGTCAAAGAGATAAACAACTACCTGACATTTAGAAAACATCTGAAGACAGCCCTGTTCGGGGAGGTTTTTAATGTGTGACATTTTAATGTATTTTTAATCTTTGTTGGAGGCTGCCCAGAGTGGCTGGGGAGACCCAGCCAGATGGGCAGGGTACAATTATTATTATTATTATTATTATTATTATTATTATTATTACTACTACAGTCCCATGGAAAAAGACACCCTCCACTTAGGACCGAGGTGACGCATCATCTGTATGCCTGCAGTCACACACCTTAACTCACCTGCTGTGTGTAGGGGGGTCCTCTTGATTTTGCTTTCCGTGTCCCAAATGGTTGGAGAGACATCCAGGAGGTAACGGATGACCTCAGGATCCCCCTCTCGGCTGGCAATATGGAAACAGCTCCAGCCATCTTTGTTCTTCAGTAATGGGTTTGCTCCGTGGTCAATGAGATCCTGAATGACTTCTAGATTCCTTCTGGTACAAGCCATCATAAGGGGAGTCCTAAAAGTCCAGGTCAGGGGGAGACACAATTTATTATCAGAGACAGAAACATTTCATAGGAGACAGCATCCACTATTCTAGAGCCAGCCTTGAGGCCAGTCAGAAGATTTCAAATCCTGGAGGCGGTTGGAGGATGGATGGCGGCTTACAGATTGAGGTTGAATCCTGACAAGACAGAAGTACTGTTTTGGGGGGACAGGAGGCGGGCAGGTGTGGAGGATTCCCTGGTCCTGAATATGGTAACTGTGCCCCTGAAGGACCAGGTGCGCAGCCTGGGAGTCATTTTGGACTCACAGCTGTCCATGGAGGCGCAGGTCAATTCTGTGTCCAGGGCAGCTGTTTACCAGCTCCATCTGGTACGCAGGCTGAGACTACACCTGCCAGCAGACTGCCTCGCCAGAGTGGTGCATGCTCTGGTTATCTCCCGCTTGGACTACTGCAATGCGCTCTATGGACTACTGCAATGCGCACCTTTGAAGGTGACCCGGAAACGACAAATAATCCAGACTTTGGCAGCTAGACTAGTGACTGGGAGCAGCCGCCGAAACGATACAACACCAGACCTGAAAGACCTACATTGGCTCCCAGTACGTTTCTGAGCCCAATTCAAAGTGTTGGTGTTGACCTTTAAAGCCCTAAATGGCCTCGGCCCAGTATACCCAAAGGAGCATCTCCACCCCCATCGCTCAGCCCGGACACTGAGGTCCGGTTCCAAAGGCTTTCTGGTGGTTCCCTCACTGAGAGAAGTGAGGTTACAGGGAACCAGGCAGAGGGCCTTCTCGGTGGTGGTGCCCACCCTGTGGAACAATGTCTGATTTGTTATAAGGCTGCTTCCTAAGTTCCTCCAGTGTTCCCTGCAACTCTGAGAGCCAGTGTGGTGTAGTGGTTAAGAGTGGTAGACTCGCAATCTGGTGAACCGGGTTCACGTCTCTGCTCCTCCACATGCAGCTGCTGGGTGACCTTGGACTAGTCACACTTCTTTGAAGTCTCTAAGCCTCACTCACCTCACAGAGTGTTTGTTGTGGGGGAGGAAGGGAAAGGAGATTGTTAGCCGCTTTGAGACTCCTTCGGGTAGTGATAAAGCAGGATATCAAATCCAAACTCTTCTTCTTCTACGATTTTGTTGCAAATGCTAAATATGACCCAAGTTACAACCAAAGACCCCACCCTCCGCAACATACCAGTCTGCTTTCTTCAAGCAATCGACAGTAGCTCCTCTGTCCAGCAGGTACAAGACGCAGTCCCTGTGACCCATGGAGGCTGCCTCGTGGAGGGGTCGCTTGTAATCGCTATTAAACACTTCAATGTCCATTTCTAAGGTCTCAACTAAGTAAGTGAGGATCCTCAGCTGACCGTGCCGGGCCGCGTAGTGGAGAAGCGTGTCCCTGGACCTCCCAAAATGCCTCTTCTTCACATCCCAAACATTTGCAACCTCTTCTTTCAGAAGGATGAGATTTCCTTCCTTCACCAACCTAGGAAGGTTGCCTTCAGCCATTGCTGAAGGCGGATGCAAAAATTACAGCTTGAAGTAAGAATTCGAAGTCAGGAGAGCTTACTCCCTCTAGGTCTCCATGGTGTTTTGGCCCCGTGGCCTAAAAACAGGAAACAAAAAGTGGGGGGAATCATAAGAGGGGCTCCACCTGTTGAGTCAAGTGTTGATGGCATTTTACTATAGTACTGTGGAGAGTGTATTAACTTATGGTCTGTGTGTGTGGTTTGGGAGCTGTATGGTCAGGGGAAAAACAATGTAAAGACTGCGGAGAGAATAATTGGGTGCACTCTTCCCACCTTGGATCAAATCTATGCTCCCAGGTGCCATAAGAAAGCTGCAGAGATAGCGCAGGATAGTGCGCACCCCAGAAATGATCTCATTCAGCTCCTGCCTTCTGGAAGAAGGTCCAGGGTTATCAAGACTAGGACTAGCCGCCTGAGAAACAGTTTCTATCCAAATGCGATTTTGGTTTTAAACGCAGTGTAAGGTAGTCTCTATGGGAGTATATTGTATTGAAAAATGGGGTATCAGAGTTTTTAGGGGGCTAACCAGGTTGGGATAGCTGGGATAGCAGGCTTGTTGGGTTTTGAATGTCTAGTGTATATTTCTTCAATTTCGTTGTTCTGTATGGGACAATGACAATAAAGATTATCGTATCATATTGTACCTGTTAATTCAGTTGTTGAAAAAGGGAAATAAGTATTTTACCAATTACTCCCTCCAACCTCAGCCTAGATTCCTCCAAGGTGACAAGGGGTACTGTTTGGATCCTAGGATTTTGGAAGGGCGCTGCAGCTCAGCAGCAGAGCACGTGCTTTGCAGGATAAAACGTAAAGGGACCCCTAACCATTAGGTCCAGTCGTGGCCGACTCTGGGGTTGTGGCGCTCATCTCGCTTTACTGGCCGAGGGAGCTGGTGTACAGCTTCCGGGTCATGTGGCCAGCAGGACTAAGCCGCTTCTGGCGAACCAGAGCAGTGCACGGAAATGCCATTTACCTTCCCGCCGGAGCGGTACGTATTTATCTACTTGCACTTTGGTGTCCCCTTTCAACTCTCCAATTCTATGAGTCTATGAATACCAAAGCTACGGATGGAGCCAGCCAGAGCCACCCTCTGAGCAGGTTGTATGTGAGGCATGTGGGGCAGTGGGCTGTGTGCCCTAGTATGACAGCATAGGCTGCAGCAGGATGAAGGAGATGACAGGGCTCCTGTACCTTTAATAGCTTGCTACCCTCTTTTTTATAGCTATTAAAGGTGCAAAAGCCCTCTCTTCTCTTCTGCATCTGGCTACCCTCTGAGTTGCACTTCATATTTCTGTACTGCCATCCATAACACCTACCTGGCTTTTTAAAAACACTCCTCCATCCCAGAATTCTCCTCAACAGTTGATAGATTTGATTCAGTATTATTTCTATGCCGCCTTTCAGTCAAATCACAAAGGGATTTACAAACGCTAAATTATCAAATATATCATTTATTAGGCACAGCAAACCCACATTATCAAACAGACACCCTATACAAATTGTGCAAAATACAAGCTCAAGATAATAAGGTTTGTCCCAGTCAGATCTTTAACTGCAGAGAAAATCAATTTGCATAAATAATACAATACAACCACTACCGTATTTTTTGCACCATAACACTCACTTTTTTCCTCCTAAAAAGTAAGGGGAAATGTCTGTGCGTGTTATGGAGGGAATACCTACAGATGGCGGGGGGATCTGCTGCAGTCGTGAGCAGAGGATCCATGGGTCCCCTTCCTTCCCTCCTCCGTGGCTCGCTTTGAAACAGCAAAGTGGGAGAAGAGCCGCTGGGTGGGGAGGAGAGAGGGACAGAGAGCCTGCTTCTTTAAAGGAGCAAAGCGGGAGAGGAGAGGAGCCTTCTCCTCTTATACCCCTCTCCTGCATTATTAGCAGCATCCTTCTCCACCCACCCCACGCATGCTCCTTGTCCCTTGAGTGCTTTTCCTTCCCTCCCCACTTAAAACGTGGTTACAAAGCACAGATCTCCATGGATCCTCAGGATTTTTGCACTGGGTCACCCCAAATTCACCATCAGATCACATAGCATGCCCATGGCTACATCTTGCACCAAAAAAATCGCGCACCCACTGTTGCCTGGGGCCGCAGTGGTGCAAAAACGTGGTTACAAAGCATGGATCCACATGGATCCTCAGGATTTTTGCATTGGGCTACTCCAAACTCACTGTCAGATCACATGTCTGTGGCCACAGCATGAACCACAAAAATCATACATCCACTGTTTCGTTTAGAATATTTTTTTTCTTGTTTTCCTCCTCTAAAAACTACGTGCGTGTTATGGTCGGGTGCGTGTTATAGAGCGAAAAATACGGTAATTCTCTTTATAATGGCCCAGTCTTTCTACATGGGCAGCACTCAAAAATTCAGCCACTATTAAAGTCATTTGATCGTTACTATCCGAAAGCAGGTCCTGAACCGCTGGTAGCGTAGAAAGCAGCCTACTGAGTTGTAAGGCCTCTAATGCTAAATTATAATAACACAATGGCAGAAACAGGCTTATCCGGGGACCGTAAAAAATCCATGACGATCCTGGCGAACGTTACCTGAGTCGCAGATTCAAAACAGCACCACCTGCACATGCAACCTGCCCCATGCTTTTTAACATCTACATGCAGCCACTGGGAGAGATCATCAGGGGGTTTGGGCTGGGTGTTCATCAGTATGCAGATGACACCAAGCTCTACCTCTCTTTTAAATCAGAACCAGTGAAGGCAGTGAAGGTCCTGTGTGAGTGTCTGGAGGCGGTTGGAGGATGGATGGTGGCTAACAGATTGAGGTTGAATCCTGACAAGACAGAAGTACTGTTTTGGGGGGACAGGAGGTGGGCAGGTGTGGAAGACTCCCTGGTCCTGAATAGGGTAACTGTGCCTCTGAAGGACCAGGTGCGCAGCCTGGGAGTCATTTTGGACTCACAGCTGTCCATGGAGGCGCAGGCCAATTCTGTGTCCAGGGCAACTGTCTACCAGCTCCATCTGGTACGCAGGATGAGACCCTCCCTGCCTGCAGACTGACTCGCCAGAGTGGTGCATGCTCTAGTTATCTCCCGCTTGGACTACTGCAATGCACTCTACGTGGGGCTACCTTGAAGGTGACCCGGAAACTACAACTAATCCAGAATGTGGCAGCTAGACTGGGGACTGGGAGCGGCCGCCAAGACCATATAACACTGGTCCTGAAAGACCTACATTGGCTCCCAGTACGTTTCCGAGCACAATTCAAAGTGTTGGTGCTGACCTTGAAAGGTCAGTATATCTGAAGGAGCGTCTCCACCCCATCGTTCTGCCCGGACACTGAGGTCCAGCTCCGAGGGCCTTCTGGCGGTTCCCTCCCTGCGAGAAGCCAAGTTACAGGGAACCAGGCAGGGGGCCTTCTTGGTGGTGGCACCCGCCCTGTGGAACGCCCTCCCACCAGATGTCAAAGAGAACAACAACTACCAGACTTTTAGAAGACATCTGAAGGCAGCCCTGTTCAGGGAAGTATTTAATGTGTGACATTTTAATGTATTTTTAATCTTTGTTGAAAGCCGCCTAGAGTGGCTGGGGAAACCCAGCCAGATGGGCGGGGTACAAATAATAAATTAATATTACTATTACTATTACGTTTGTGTTGTCTTCCTGGCAACAGTATTGGTGTGTGTGTGTGTGTGTGTGTGTGTGATTTATAGAAGGAAAAGGAGGAGGAGGCAGCGGAGAAGAAGTTCAAAGCACAAATATGCATGTTAATCAATAAATTCAGACGATATTCAGAATACAGAAGTGCCAGAAGCGATCCACCATTGGGAAAAGAAAACACGACATAATATTTAAAAGCGACAAGGTATTGGAAGCCTGCTTGAATACCTGGGGGAAACTCGGCATACCTGCTTCATTTAATTCCAATAAAGCCGATTAATGCGCAAGGGATCCCTATCCGCTTCCACCACTCTTGCCCCGCACATGGAGGACTGCCCACGGGAACCGGAAGTGAAAGCTACGCCGACCTGTTGGCTGATGCTATTTATCTCTTTGATTGGGAGGAAGGCCGGAAGCAAAGAGGAAGTACGTCAGCAAACTCCGGGCAACGTGTCCGCCCGCGCCCTCCGAGCCCTGGCAATGGCTCGGCCCAACCCGGAAGAGCCCGCGGGACGGCGAGCTCTATGGCTCGCCAGGAGCGTCAATCAGGGGAGGGCGGGGTCTAGGCGCCTAGCAAGGTAGGCTGCGCGAACCCTGGAGGCGGGTTAGGTGGGCGTGCAAAGGCGACGCCTCTTTCTTGCTTTCAAGTTTCCTCCAAGATGAGAGTGAGAGTCTGGGAAGGGGAAAAGGGAAATTGTTAATCCACACCCTTAATTAATTGCAAATGAGGGCTAAAACCCTGGTGGCATGGGGTGGGGTGTGAGATATATTGGGGCTGTTACGAAATTAGGGTTGAATTGCATCTTTATTTTGGGAGGAAATTTGCTGGAACTTTAAAAATGGCAGGAAATCACTTTTTCTGTGCATTTTAATCCATAGGTTTTCTGTTAGTTTGTGTGCATTTCATAGCCTGTGTGTAATTTTATAATCTGCTTTTTGCTTTTAAGTTTCTTTTTATTTGGATGAGTGTGTGTGTCTGGTTTTAACTATTAAGTCCATTTTTCTCAGGGTCTATTCCTTTCCCTTCTCACCCCCCTAATATTCTTAAGAGGGTCTCTTTTCCAGTCTTCAGAGGCAGAAAAAGGTCCCCCTTTCCTTCCACTCTGCAGTTTTAATCCGAAATCTTAGGCACAGAACTGCACCCAGAGCTCAGAAACTGCTCGCACTAATGAAATTTGCTGTTGCAAAATGCAACTCGAAAAAAGGGAGTTTCAAACACTGTTTTCACATAGCTTTGAACTGCTGTGTGCTTTTTGTGATGTGGCAGAATATAGATTATTTAATAAACCGTTAATTGGTTTAAATTTTTTTTTTAGCACATTATCCTTAATATTAACTCACCTTTCTTTCCCTGATAGAGCCTTGAGGTGGCTTACTGATAAAGACAGGAGCAGCTAACAACATTGATGACGAATAATTTAAAATATAATAATAAAGGAATTAAAACTGTATTTAAATAGAAAAGTTGCGTTGGAAGCAAATGGATAATTACGGTAAAAACAGCAGGGCACCAGCCCTTCCAGTAAAATCAATAGCTATAATAGCAATAATAATTTTCATTGTAACAAAAAAAAGGGCACGTAGACTGTTGTGGCGACTGTAACCTACATTTTTTTTGGGGGGGGGGAATTATCTGTGGGATTGAGTGTAGGTATGTTGTAGGTATGTTGTATGTATGTAGGTATGTTGTATGAAATGTATGTTTGTATGTGTATTAATGTTGAATTATTTTAACAATAAAAAATTATAATAAAAAAAAAACATAAAAAACCCTACATTTAAGGCATTTAGCTTATGCACCTGAGTTTTTAACACTGCGTCACCCGCCCCAATACTGAATTAACACTCAAAAAAGGGTGATTTCTTACTATTTTGTTGAGGACAGTGAGACGACGTAAGCAGCTTCGCCTAACAGCCTTCGAGTGTGAAGCTCTGAACCAGAGCCCAGAAGGGGCCTCATCCTTGACGCAGCCTTTGGGCCGGATACAAGGGAGCCAAGACGTCCACAGAGGTCTTTACCCAACTTACCGGACGAAAAAGCACCCCCGAGGTATAGCTGCATGTGGTGGGGGGCTGGAATTGTGTGGACGATCTTTGCTAAATATCAGGTGGTGGGGTTTCAACTTGGGCTTGGGGGAGGCCATAGGCAAAACTCTTGCTTCCATAAATTGGCGGTGGCTAAGCTTGGAGCAAATTGCTGTGTCTCAGCTTTTAACCCGCCTCACAAGGTTGTTGGGGTGAGGAAATGAGGGCAGGAGATGATTGTGGCTGAGGGGCAGCCCTGCGAACAGCCTCCAGGATGGGTTAAAACTACAGTGGCACCTTGGTTCTCAAACGCCTTGGTACTCAAACAACTTGGAACCCAAACGCTGCAAGCCCGGAAGGAAGCGTTCCAGTTTGCGAACTTTTTTCGGAAGCCGAATATGCTCCGATTTGAGTGCCACACTTCCATTTTGAGGGTTACGCTGTGGTCTGTCTTTCTTTGCTATTTATTTTGTGCTTTTGTTTTTGTGGCTTTTTTGTTTGGTTTTTGTGACTGCGGAACTGCAGTGCATCATTTATTGCTTTCATTCTAGATCATGAGTAGGCAAACTAAGGCCCAGGGGCTGGATTCAGCCCAATCGCCTTCTCAGCATAGCTGTCAACTTTTCCCTTTTCTTGCGAGGAATCCTATTCGGAAAAAGGGAATTTCCCTTAAAAAAGGGAAATGTTGACAGCTATGCTTCTCAGTCTGGCCCACGAATGGTCCAGGAATCAGCGTGTTTTTACATGATTAGAATGTGTCCTTTTATTTAAAATGCATCTCTGGGTTATTTTGTGAGGCCTGTCTGGTGTTTTTACATGAGTAAAGGGACCCCTGACCATTAGGTCCAGTCGTGGCCGACTTTGGGGTTGCGGCGCTCATCTTTCTTTATTGGCCAAGGGAGCCGGCATACAGCTTCCGGATCATGTGGCCAGCATGACTAAGCCGCTTCTGGCAAACCAGAGCAGCGCATGGAAACGCCGTTTACCTTCCCGCCGGAGTGGTACCTATTTATCTACTTGCACTTTGACGTGCTTTCGAGCTGCTAGGTTTGCAGGAGCAGGGACCGAGCAACGGGAGCTCACCCCATTGCGGGGATTCGAACCGCCGACCTTCTGATCGGCAAGCTCTAGGCTCTGTGGTTTAAACCACAGCGCCACCCGCTTCCCCTATACATGAGTAGAATGCGCTTTTATTTAAAATGCATTTCTGGGTTATTTGTGGGGCATAGGAATGCGTTCATTATTTTTTCCAAAATATAGTCCGGCCTCCCACAAGGTCAGTGAACCGGCCCCCTGCTGAAAAAGTTTGCTGACCCCTGTGTTAGATAGTAAAATTCATGTTAAACTGCTGTTTTAGGGGTTCTTTTTAAAAGATTGGAACGGATCAATCCATTTTGCATTACTTTCTATGGGAAAGCACGCCTTGGTTTTGGAACGCTTTGGTTTTGGAACGGACTTCCAGAACGGATTAAGTTTGAGAACCAAGGTACCACTGTACACCTTAAATGGGCATTGTCGTTCAAAATGGCCCTACTGGCCAGGACCAATGTGGTCCAGAACATCTGGAGGGTACCAGATGTTGTGGGGAAGGGTGCTGGAAGACTGGAAACAGATCCTGCGATTTCGTTCCTTTCCAGTCTCTGTCAGAGGAGTAGGCCACCAAAGCACCATCACCGACTACTTCAGAAGAAAACCCCAACCGCCTAGATGCTCAGCTGTCGTGGCGAAAGACATTGAGAGCAAAGGGGAATCCTTTTTCGCTCACGATGACTTCTTAGACCCGGAGGACTCCTGCTCTGTAGTCGGGGACAGCGGGGACCCAGCCCTGATGGCTTCCAGGAAACGGCCACATTTCCCTGAGAGCCCCAACAACCTCGGGGCGGGCAGTGACCAGTGGGACCAGGATGAAAAACCACCACTGGGGCAGCAATCTGAGCAGCTCTGGGTTGACGGAAGCCTCAAGCCGGATGCCAACGACTTGGAGATCGATCCTCTGCCAGATGCGTGTTTTGGGCTCCTGGGGACCCCGTGTTGGGATGTTCCCCGGGGAAACATAGAGCAGCTGCCTGACGAGGTTCTCCGAGAGATCTTTGCCCTTGTGCCCGCGGCCCATCTCTTCCAGAGCCTCACCTTGGTGTCTCATCGCTGGCACCGGATCATCTCTGACCCGCAGGTGAGCGATGCTTCCTGATAGGTTTTGTTAGAAATTAGCCAAGCGTGTTTTGCGACTGGCACGGGCTCAGTTGTGGCCACGTGGAGATCTCTGGGTTCAAGGTTGGCAATTGATATCTCCCTCCGACTGGCCCCTCCAGCTTTCTTAAGCAGGTAAGCAGAAAAGCATATTTATTGCTTTAATGTACAGTGGTGCCTCGCAAGATGAAAATAATCCGTTCCGCGAGTCTCTTCGTCTAGCGGTTTTTTCGTCTTGCGAAGCATCCCTATTAGCGGCTTAGCGGCTTAGAAAAAGGGGGGAAAATGGGGAAAACTCGCAAGACGTTTTCGTCTTGCGAAGCGCCTCGAAAAACGGAAAACCCTTTTGTCTAGCGGGTTTTTCGTCTTGCAAGGCATTCGTCTTGCGGGGCACCACTGTACCGTATTTTTCGCTCTATAGGATGCACTTTTTCCCCTCCAAAAATTAAGGGGAAATGTTTGTGCGTCCTATGGAGCAAACGCAGGCTCCTTGGCTTCAGCGAAAGCAACGTGAAGCCTCCAAAGCGCAGAGGGAGCTCTCCCTCCGCGTTCTGGAGGCTATGCGTTGCTTTCGCTGAAGCCTGGAGAGCGAGAGGGGTCGGTGCACACCGACCCCTCTCGCTCTCCAGGCTTCAGGGATAGCCACCTGAAGTCTTTGGAGCGCAGTGGCAAGACACTCCTGGCTTCAGCAAAAGGAACACGAATCCTTTGGAGCGCAGTGCGTGGTTCTGCTGCGCTCCAAAGGCTTCCGGTGGCTATCCCTGAAGCCTTTGGAGCGCAGCGGGACCTCGCACTGCGCTCCGAAGGCTTCGGGGTTAGTGGCGCAAAGCCTCCGCAGGGCAGCGGGGTGCCTTCACCCCGCTGCCCTGCGGAGGCTTCACAGGCTGTCCCCGAAGCCAGAACAGCGAGACGGAGCGCTGCGCAGCGCTCCATCTCCATCTCGCTATTCTAGCTTCAGGGTTAGCGGCGATGAAGGCTCCCTCTGCCCTGCGTAGGCTTTGCACAAAGCTAGAACAGCTAGAGGGAGCGCTGCATAGCGCTCCCTCTGCCTATTCTGGCTTTTGGATAGCCCCACAAAGCCTCCGCAGGCTCCCCGTGCCCTGTGGAGGCTTCACGCAAAGCTATCCCAGAAGCCAGAACAGCAATAGGCTATCCCAGAAGCCTCTTGCTGTTCTGGCTTCTGGGATTCAGAATCCCCCCCCCCCGTTTCCTCCTCTCCCCCCCCCCAAACTAGGTGCGTCCTATCATCTGGCGCGACCTATAGAGCCAAAAATACGGTATATCCCACCGTTTTCCTCCCAAGGAGTACATGGGGAGAAGTTCGCATGGCGCCTTCATTATACACCTTTAGGCGCCAGGTGAAAATGTTCCTTTTTAACCAGGCCTTTGGTTGATTTCACATCCTATGCCCCTTTAAAATGTGGGTGTTTTTTGGTGGGGGGCAGGGAGAGTTACTGGGTGGTTGTTTTTATTTTGATTATATATTTTGTGGTTTTATATTTTGATTTTTGTTCCGTGAGACCTCTGGGTGTAGGGCAGTACAGTCATACCTCGGGTTAAAGACACTTCAGGTTGCGTTTTTTCAGGTTACGGACGCGCCGAAACCCGGAAGTACCGGAACGGGTTACTTCCGGGTTTCGGCAGTCCCACATGCGCAGAAGTGCTAAATTGCGCTTTGCGCCTGCACAGAAGTGCCGAATCGCAATCTGCGCGTGCGCAGACACACCGCTGCAGGTTGTGAACGCTGCGGGTTGCAAACATGCATCCCTCACGGATCACGTTCACAACCCGAGCGTCCACTGTATATAAATTCGATAAATAATAAGAATAATATATGCTTCACCCCCCCCTCCTCAGTTAATCCCCACAACGACTTTGTGAGGTAAGTTAAGACAGGGGTCAGCAAACTTTTTCAGCAGGGGGCTGGTCCACTGTCCCTCAGACCTTGTGGGGGGCCGGACTATATTTTGGGGGAAAAAATACGAACGAATTCCTATGCCCCACAAATAACCCAGAGATGCGTTTTAAATAAAAGCACACATTCTACTCATGTAAAAACACGCTGATTCTCAGACCATCTGCGGGTCGGATTGAGAAGGCGATTGGGCCGGATCCGGCCCCTGGGCCTTAGTTTGCTTAGCCACGGGTTAAGAGATACCGTATTTTTTGCACCATAACACTCACTTTTTTCCTCCTAGAAAGTAAGGGGAAATGACTGTGTGTGTTATGGAGGAAATGCCTATGGGTGGCATGCCTACGGATTTTCCTCCTCTAAAAACTACGTGCGTGTTATGGTCAGGTGCGTGTTATAGAGCGAAAAATACGAAAATACGGTATTCCTAGCTGAGCGGTGATTTGAACCCTGATCTCCCAGGTCCTAGTAGGACGCTCTTAACTACGACTCCCCACTGGCTTCCTACAGAACTTCTGCTATGGGGCAGCTGTATCAATTAAGTAGGAAAGCAAAATGTCATTTAGAATAGGATGTGAAATATTTCTCCTGCGTTTGTTTTATTCTGGATTGTTTTACAGTTTGTTTTAATGTGTTGTAAACCGCTTTGAGATCCTTTTCCCCCTTTGAAATCTAAAGCTGTCCAGAAATGAAATGAAGAAGAAATTTCGCTGAGGAGAAAAGGGCACCTATACCGTCCGTTGTGGCAACCGCAACCTAGGTTTAAGGTGCCATTTGACGATTAGCTTATATAAAGAACAATAAAGAATAATAAATCTTATTATTTATACCCTGCCCATCTGGCTGGGTTTCCCCAGCCACTCTGGGTGTTTCCAAACTGAATATTAAAAACACAATACAGTGGTGCCTCGCAAGACAAAATTAATCTGTTCCGCGAGTCTCTTCGTCTTGCGGTTTTTTCGTCTTGCGAAGCACGGCTATTAGCGGCTATTAGCGGCTTAGCGGCTATTAGCGGCTTTAAGAAAAAGGAAACAAACTCGCAAGAACTCGCAAGACATTTTCGTATTGCGAAGCAAGCCCATAGGGAAATTCGTCTTGCAAAGCACCTCAAAAAACGGAAAACTCTTTCGTCTAGCGAGTTTTTCGTCTTGCGAGGCGTTCGTCTTGCGGGGCACCACTGTACAGCATTAAACATTAAAAAGTGCCCTAGACAGGGCTGCCTTCAGATGTCTTTTAAAAGTCAGATAGTTGCTTATTGCCTTGATATCTGATGGGAGGTCACTATATCTGAGTTCCTAACACTGCTTGTTTTACTCCTCTGGGAGGGAAGAATGCATAAATTAAATTTTGTTCGGTTTCCAGAAAGGAGCTGATGCATTGCTTTGGTTTTTTGCAGTTTGTTCCTTGGAAAAAACTGTACCACAAGTATCTGAAATCCGAGGCCCAGGCCCAGCTGATTGTGAAGGCAATCCTGCAACGATACGACCTGACCCCAAAGCAGACCCACTTTCCGCTGGGGTTTTTACGGTGAGTGATGCTTCCAGGGTGGATTTGATATAAATCAAATCGATTTAAATCAATAGTCAGTAATACTCGATTTAAATCACCCTTATTATTATTTTACGGAAAGACTCATTCCTGCTGGTATACTCTTAACATTTACAACCAGATGAAGGTTCCATTTTTGGAATAATAAATTTTCAGAGCTGTTTTTACAGTTATATCAAAGAAAATTACTGATTTGGTTATACTATCAGAAATACATAGACACATAATTACGGAATTATGGTGAGGTTTAATAAGTTAACTGTTTATATTTGGACAACTTTTCTGCGGTAATTTATTGGAAGGAGAAAAATAGCTGTTTCCTTAATAACAATTTATTTAACTAAAGCAGTAACATTATAGCATATGTATCCAGGTTTGTTAACTGATGTGGTTAAACTTTTTTTTTTTAATTAAAAAAACACCCTTAGACTGAGTTTTGGCAAACATGAGAAACTTAAAACAAATCCTTATTTCCTAATGAATAGCCTATGGACTATAATGTAACCTAAATAGAAAACTATCTTTAGAAAGATTTTTCCTCCCAAAGAATTTTATTTTTAAAATCTGATTTAAATTTTAAAAATCTGATTTTTTTTTAAACGGATCCCGTTCGCATCCCGAGGTACCACTTTAGATGATAAAAAATAAATTAAAAAATAAAATTCTTACCTGCACTGATGATAGTCATTGTTTGGATGGGGGGCTTTTATCCATTTCTGCAGAAACATAATCAGTCAATCTGTAGTTGAACTGGGTTCCACACAGTCACAAAAACAAATTACCTGAAAAAGCCTCAAAAACAAAAACGCAAAATAAATAGTAAAAACAAAAGTGCCAAACTTAATCCCTTCTGGAAGTCTGTTTGACTTCCGAAATGTTTGAAAACCAAGGCGCAGCTTCTGATTGGTGCAGGCACCCCGGAAACGATAGCCGACAGCCTCATTGGACATTCATCTCCCAAAAAACAGTTCGAAAACCGGAACACTTTCTTCCGGGTTTTCGGCATTTATGAACTAAGGCGTTTGAGAACCAAGGTACCATGGTCTGTCATTTCCTGCGAAGACAGTCCTGATCTGGTGTATGAGGGGTCCACTAACACCATAATTATTTCTTTTTTTGCTTTGGTTCCACACAGATGTGTTGCTTCTGCGAAGAGCCGTCGCTGCTGGGACCCCAGAGCGATCCGCCAGTGCTTGACAAACCACGCTCTATTTCCCAAGGCCGAAGCCTGCCTTGCCAGCTGGCTGCCTGAGCTGTCGAGCCCCAACGCGGGAGTAAGCGTGGCATGCTTATTCTCTCTGCACTCTGCATATTCTGCTGCAATAAGGCTGCGATCCCACTGGACCTGGCAGTATGTGGCCGTTGAGCCCGGTGGTGCTTACGTCCGAGTAAACGTGCATTGCATTGTACCGTAGGAGAGTTGACCGTTCCCTGGCTCTCAGTCCCCTTCCCCATTTGTGTGTGTGTGTGTGTGTGTATTTACCGTATTTTTTGCTCCATAAGACTCACTTTTTCCCTCCTAAAAAGTAAGGGGAAATGTGTGTGAGTCTTATGGAGCGAATGCAGGCTGCGCAGCCATCCCAGAAGCCAGAACAGCAAGAGGGATCACTGTGCAGTGATCCCTCTTGCTGTTCTGGCTTCTGAGATTCAGAATATTTTTTTCTTGTTTTCCTTGTCCAAAAACTAGGTGCTTCTTGTGGTCTGGTGTGTCTTGTAGAGCGAAAAATATGGTAATTTGTGGCTGTCACTAAGGGGGCTTTGAGGTTATTGGAACCTCAATTAAAAGAGTGGCTTGTGGCGCACTGAGCATGCAAGGTGACTGTTGTTTAGTTGTTTAGTTGTGCCTGACTCTTCATGACCCCATGGACCAGAGCACGCCAGGCCCTCCTGTCTTCCACTGCCTCCCGCAGTTTGGTCAAACTCATGCTGGTCTCTTTGAGAACACTGTCCCACCATCTCGTCCTCTGTCGTCCCCTTCTCCTTGTGCCCTCCATCTTTCCCAACATCAGGGTCTTTTCCAGGGAGTCATCTCTTCTCATGAGGTGGCCATGTCTTGGAGCCTCAACTTCCGGATCTGTCCTTCCAGTGAGCACTCAGGGCTGATTTCCTTCAGAATGGAGAGGTTTGATCTTCTTGCAGTCCATGGGACTCTCAAGAGTCTCCTCCAGCACCATAGTTCAGAAGCATCCATTCTTCGGCGATCAGCCTTCTTTATGGTCCAGCTCTCACTTCCATACATCACTACTGGGAAAAGGTGACAGGAAGGTCTAAATCAGTGGTTCATGAATCAGGGGGTTCCCTAGAGGACACGAAGGGGGGAGAGCCATTGGTGTAAACAATTATCGTGTTGGAAAGCGGGTGTTGCTGTACTAGGTTCATCAGCCTTTCTGAATTATCATATTTTTCCATGTATAAGAAGACCCCTATTTTTTAAAACCCAAAATTAAGAAATTAAGTTGTTTAAAGCCCTAAACGGCCTCGGTCCAGTATACCTGAAGGAGCATCTCCACCCCCATCGTTCTGCCCGGATGCTGAGGTCCAGCTCCAAGGGCCTTCTGGCGGTTCCCTCACTGTGAGAACAAAGCTACAGGGAACCAGGTAGAGGGCCTTCTCGGTGGTGGCGCCTGCCCTGTGGAACACCCTCTCATCAGATGTCAAAGAGACAAACAACTAACTGACATATAGAAGACATCTGAAGGCAGCCCTGTTCATGGAAGTTTTTAATGTGTGACATTTTAATGTATTTTTAATCTTTGTTGGAAACTGCCCTCTTCTAAGCGCAAGATCAGTGTTTCTGTAACACAACCTTCTCCAATCTGCTGCCCACCAGACATTTCGGACTACGAATCCCATCATCCACGCTGACTGGGACTGATGGGAATTGTGATCTAAAACATCTGGTGGGTGCCTGGTTTTTTCATGCTGTTCAAGTGCTCAAAACGCATTACGTTAATGAACTACCATATTTTCCCTGTAGAACATGCCCCATGTATAAGATGCCCCCTGTTTTTGTGGACTCCAAAATGAGAAAATGGGGAGAAATTGTATCCGTGTATAAGACAACCCACAATTTTGAACCTAATTTTTAAATTAAAAAAACCTAGTCTTGTACACTGAAAAGCACAGTAAGTTCTGTTATCCTTTGACAGATGGTTCTCTGGTTCCATGTTGGAACTAGGCCTGGTAAATTGCATTTCTAAAGTCTAATAATAATAATAAATTATTTGTACCCTGCCCATCTAACCGGGTTGCCCCAGCCACTCTGGGCAGCTTGCAACATATCTAAAAACATAATAAAACATAAAACTTTGTGATGAACCTAATTATTATTGTTTTTTAAAATATCCTTTCCAGCCTCCGTACATTTGGGCCATATTTGCTACCATCGTGCTGATCTCTGGAGGTGTCTCTGACATCCAGGAGCTGGTGGCTTCCGTTAGGAGACCCAGCTCAAGCCTCTCGCTAGTGGACATCATGGAAGTTCTGTACTGCATGGCCACTGTGCTGTTTGCCATGCGGGATAAAAAGATTCACATCAGCAACAGGTATGTCTGCCAAGGGAGGGGCTTAAATGGGGGGCAGGACAGTCAAGGGTCCCAGCGGTGGCGAAACCCAAGTTGCATCCTTGAATGCAGATGCACGTTTTACTTGACTCCTTCTGTACCAACTATTAAACGCCAGCTGAAAACTTTTCCGTTCCACCAGGCCTTTGCAGAGGCAGTTAAGGATATAACCTTCCGCAGTAGTTAATTTGATACCTGTCTTTAACTCTTTAAAATGGTTTTATTGTATGGTTTTGAGTGTTCTGTGCAGTGAACCCCTTTGATTTTTTAAAAATGAAGCAGTGGTATGCAATATATACCGTATTTTTCGCTCTATAAGATGCACTTTTCCCCTCCTAAAAAGTAAGGGGAAATGTGTGTGCGTCTTATGGAGCGAATGCAGGCTGTGCAGCTTTCGCTGAAGCTAGGAGTCACTCTCTGTGCAGCGCCCCTTTAGCGAAGCGGGAGGAGAAACGGAGCCCCTTCCATTTCTCCTCCCGCTTTGCTGGAGATGTGCAGAGCTAAGAGGGAGAGAACATTTTTTTTTCTTGTTCTCCTCTAAAACTAGATGCATCTTATGGTCAGGTGCGTCTTATAGAACGAAAAATACGGTGTAAGTTATTTTTTAAAAAATTCAATTCATTCTCCCGCTTAGACTACTGCAATGCGCTCTACGTGGGGCTACCTTTGAAGGTGACCCGGAAGCTGCAATTAATCCAGAATGTGGCAGCCAGACTGGGGACTGGGAGCGGCCGCCGGGACCACATAACACCGGTCCTGAGAGATCTGCATTGGCTCCCAGTATGTTTCTGAGCACAATTCAAAGTGTTGGTGCTGACCTTTAAAGCCCTAAACGGCCTTGGTCCAGTATCCCTGAAGGAGCGTCTCCACTCCCATCGTCCAGCCCAGACACTGAGATCCAGCGCCGAGGGCCTTCTGGCAGTTCCCTCGCTGCAAGAATTAAGGTTACAGGTAACCAGACAGAGGGCCTTCTTGGTAGTGGTGCCCGCCCTGTGGAACACACTCCCTTCAGATGTGAAGGAAATAAGCAGCTATCCTATCTTTAAAAGACATCTGAAGGCAGCCCTGTTCAGGGAAGTTTTTAATATTTAATGCTGTACTCTTTTTAGCACTTGACTGGGAGCCACCCAGAGTGGCTGGGGAAACCCAGCCAGATGGGCGCGGAATAAATAATAAATTATTATTATTATTATTATTATTATTATTATTATTATTAATCATTTCCCAGAATTCTTTTATTACTTTACAGTTCCACCACAGGTGGCAAAAGGTGCCTTATTTTTCTTTACATTTCCAGCAGATATTTGAACTTGTCCTATACATTTTTGCTAATTTACTCGGGGTTAAATACCAGTGAGACATCATTTTCGCAACATTTTCTTTTAATGTATGACATGCTGTGAATCTCAAATCCCCCTTCCATGATTTCCCCCATGCTGACATCTGTATATTGTTACCTAGGTTTGTTTTTTCCATCCTCGCTTAATGCTGTTAGGGACCTCTTTCGATTCATACACTCCTTCTCTCTGCGTCCTTGTAGGTTTCACTACAGCATTTTCTACTGCCTCTATCTCCTGGAGAATTCTAACAACGGCACCACATTCGTTGAGCCGGAATGGGGCAGCTCCGGATACGAAAGAGGCCCTCAGTGCAGGTACTTGCTGTCTTTACGTCGAAAGGTGAAACGAACAGCGGCCGTTGCCAGCTTGCCTTGCAAGCCCTCCTGAATCTTCCAATGTTTCAGGTTCATTGGATGAGTTCTGGTGTGATGAGAGAGGGAGGAAAATTTCCTGCATCAGCTTTCTCCCTCATGGGACAGGTTGGGGCTGCCACAGATTCGGAGAACGGGGTTCATTTGATTGCCATGTTCTGTTGTTGTCATTTAGTTGTGTCTGACTCTTCGTGGCCCCCTGGACCAGAGCACGCCAGGCACTCCTGTCTTCCACTGCCTCCCGCAGTTTGGTCAAACTCATGTTCGTAGCTTTGAGAACACTGTCTGACCATCTCGTCCTCTGTCGTCCCCTTCTCCTTGTGCCCTCCATCTTTCCCAACATCAGGGTCTTTTCCAGGGAGTCTTCTCTTCTCATGAGGTGCCAAAGTCTTGGAGCCTCAGCTTCAGGATCTGTCCTTCCAGTGAGCACTCAGGGCTGATTTCCTTCAGAATGGATAGGTTTGATCTTCTTGCAGTCCATGGGACTCTCAAGAGTCTCCTCCAGCACCAGAATTGAAAAGCATAAATTCTTCAGCGATCAGCCTTCTTTATGGTCCAGCTCTCACTTCCATACATCACTACTGGGAAAACCATAGCTTGAACTATATGGACCTTTGTTGGCAAGGTGATGTGTCTGCTTTTTAAGATGCTGTCTAGGTTTGTGTTCCATGCCGTTTCATTAATCCATGTTGGTTTTGGTCCTTTTCTTCAGCAACCCTGATACACGACTCACTTGTGAACAGCAGAATATCTTAAATCACGCAGTTGCACCAGGGGAGGTTATGAAAATCATTGCTTTTGCAGGTAAGGTGGCTTAAGTCGACACAGAATCATCTTCTTCTTCTTTGGCGATCCCTCGTAGCCGAGTAAGATTGTCTTCCATGGGTACGGTCTTAACAGTGAGTCCGTAAGTGACTGTGGAGGCCAATTCTGGATCCACACGTCCTTCCACAGTGGGGACGTAGGATTCTGGGCGGGAGTTGATCACGGTGAGGGTTTGCCAAACGTAACTTCCTCTTAGCACGTTTCTCCCTTGCGTCCTGAGTTCGAGTGTCTTCAAAGCCCATGACACCTTTGGCAAAGGCTGTTCTCCAACTGGAGCGCTCGCAGGCGAGTGTTTCCCAGTTGCCGGTGTTTATACTACTTTGTGGCCTTAAGCGTACAGGCCTTAAAATGGCCGCTTGATGGCGCATGGCGCCTTTTGAACTCTCCCTACCCTCTGGTGATGGTTGTGGCATTTTCTGGTGACAATTCCTTGGTTTATTCAGGCCACGAATAAACTTACTTAGTATGTGTAGACCAGATTCATATATCATCATCATCATCATCATCATCATTATTTTATTATTATTATGCTGCCCTTCATAACATGATCTCAGGGCAGTTCACAGAATAAAAATACAAGATAAATAATTCAGACGAAAACCGCAAACCAACAGCCCCGCTTCCCACAGACACATTTAAAAGGCTGTAGAATATTAATAAGCCAAAGGCCTGGCAGAAGAGTAATGTTTATATATATTATAGAATATATATACATATATATCCTGCATTTTATAATGTATAGAACACTTTGAGTCCCTGTCAGGGAAAAAGTCAGGGTATAAATAAATACGTAATGAAAAGGATGATAATAATACATCTAAATTGACAGAGTACAGCCAGTTATTGCTTCAATTTCCGTCACTGTAACTAACCAGAACATAGCTCTTTATCTAAATAAGTCTTGTTGGACTTCCCGCTCCCATCAACCCCAGTCCACGTGGTCAGCCGTCCAGCAGCTTTCGGAGGGTTGTAGCTGCTCCAGCCACGATCTACACTACAGTTTTGGAACTGTGGAAAGAGTTTCCGTTTCCTCCTCAGGGACAGGGAAGACTTCCACCCTAATCAGGTACGCTGAGAAATGGTCCAAGCTCAGATTCCTGTACCTGGCGTTCAACAGGACCATTGCGGATCAGGCGGAGCAGAGGTTCCCCCCAAACGTGACGTGCAAGACGGTCCACTCCTTGGCCTTCAAGGAAGTCGGGAAAAAGTAAGTGGCAGCCTTCTCGTGGATGTGCTCTGGTTAAATGCAGGAACACAAGAAGCACCCTCAATGGCCCATCAGTGTCCAGCATCCTGGCCTTGCAGTCACCGACCAGATGCATGTGGGGAGGCAGCAAGGAGAGGGCCTTCTCGGTGGTGGCGCCCGCCCTGTGGAATGCCCTCCCCCCAGATGTCAAAGAGAACAACAACTACCAGACTTTTAGAAGACATCTGAAGGCAGCCCTGTTTAGGGAATCTTTTAACGTTCAGTAAGTTATTGTATTTTAGTGTTCTGTTGGAAGCTGCCCAGAGTGGCTGGGAAAACCCAGCCAGATGGGCGGAGTATAAATAATAATTATTATTATTATTATTATTAATAATAATAATAATAATAATAATAATAATAATAATCTGAGCACAGGAGCAACCCTCTCTCCTCCTCCGGTTCCTAGCAACTGGTCTTCAGAAGCGTTGCTGCCTCTGACAGTAGAGGGCAGAGCTGCTTCTTCTTTGACGATTACTCATAGCCGAGTAAGATTCTCTTCCATAAACACGATTTTAATAATAAGTCCGTAAATGACTGTGGAGGCCAATTCTGGATCCGCACACAGCAATACTGGCTAGTAAGCTTTACAGCTGTCAGATGGCAGTGGAAGCTGCTTGTGGGTAACCTTTCAGGGCTCTGGTTACTCCAGCCACTCTGGGCAGCTTCCAAAAAAATATTAAAATACCATAATACATCAAACATTAAAAGCTTCCCTAAACAGGGCTGCCTTCAGATGTCTTCTAAAAGTAGTTGTTCTTCTCTTTGACATCTGGTGGGAGGGCGTTCCACAGGGCGGGCGCCACCACCGAGAAGGCCCTCTGCCTGGTTCCCTGTAACTTGGCTTCTCGCAGGGAGGGAACCACTAGAAGGCCCTCGGAGCTGGACCTCAGTGTCCGGGCTGAACGATGGGGGCAGAAACGCTCCTTCAGATAAGAACTCTTCGCAGCAAAAGTGGCGGACAGAGGCTGTGTAAAGCGTATTTACAAGCATTTTATTCATCATCAGGACAAAGGAAAAACATGTCGGCTTCCCTTCGTGTCCGTGCAAACAGCATAAGCAAAAGCTATACACAACAGAAGTTCCCAGCAGGCTGTGCTGGAAGTAAACAGACATGTGACACATCTGTTTTAAGATGGAACGGAACATCCTAATCCTAAATGGAGGGCGTCTCCTTCGGACTTCACGGTTGTAAAGTCTCTTCCTTCTCTCTCTCTCCCTCCCTCCCGTTGCCCCGCTTCCAACCTGGTGCAGCTACAAGAAGAAGCTCAACGCTGGCTCGCTGAGCTCCTATTGTGTCAGCTTTGTCCTCCGCAACCGCGAGGGCCAGTCGTTGTACACCAGAGCCAAGACAGTGATCGAGACCCTCTCGGCGTTCTTTGCCTCCGCCGACGAATCCATCTCTACGGAACACACGCCCCTCTGGTGCAAGAACAACCAGGGGCAGATCGTTCTTGTCCAGGAAGCGGAAAAGCGAGTGAGTATTCGTGATCAGGAGAAGCTTGGCTCCTTTATCGCTCCGGGTTTGGGCAGGAAGGCATTGCAGGCCGGCAGGGGGCTTGCCGGTGTTGAAAGCACCGGAAAGCCCTAGGGGCTGCTATTGCCTCCGCCTCACACGCGAAACTCGCTGCCGCAAACGCCTTTCTCCTATTTTGGCATTTTTTGGGCCCCTCGTTAGCAAGGCTCCTCCAGGCGGTTCTCACAAAATTGAAAATGAGGAGATGTGCAACAGTCGAAGCTGAAACTCGAAAATTGCTCCATGCCCAGGCGGTCTCATGGTTTGACTGCTGTAATACGCAATGCGTGGGACCACCATCGCATCTGGTTTAGAAGCTGCAGCAAAATGCAGCTGCAAAGGGGCTTTGCTACCGAGCAAATTTCTAGGATCTGTGGCTGATATTTAAAACTAAACAACTTGGGGCCAGGATTCCTTGCAGACTGCCTCTCCTGGTACTGACCAAGCCAATGGCCCGTTCCCCCCCCCCCCATTTTTCTTAATGACTGGTTGGGTTTTGTAAGTTTACAAAGCTAAATATGAAAAAAAAGTAAGGCATAATAACAAATAGAGAAGGCAGGGACAGCCACCAGTTTTGATGGCTTTAAAAAAGAATTGGACAAATTCACGAAGGAAGATTGGATAAATTTGGGGGGGGGGCGGGAAGGGGGGTAATACAATATAATAATAATAATAATAATAATAATAATAATAATAATAATAAATTAATAATGGTAAAGGTAAAGGGTAAAGGGACCCCTGACCATTAGGTCCAGTCACGGACGACTCTGGGGTTGCGACGCTCATCTCGCTTTATTGGCCGAGGGAGCCGGCGTACAGCTTCCGGGTCATGTGGCCAGCATGACTAAGCCACTTCTGGCGAACCAGAGCAGCGCACGGAAATGCCATTTACCTTCCCGCCGGAGCGGTACCTAATTATCTACTTGCACTTTGACATGCTTTCAAACTGCTAGGTTGGCAGGAGCTGGGACCGAGCAACGGGAGCTCACCCTGTCGCAGGGATTAGAACCGCCGACCTTCTGATCGGCAAGCCCTAGGCTCTGTGGTTTAACCCACCATGCCACCCGCGTCCCTAATAATGATAATAATAATAATAATTTATTATTTATACCCCACCCATCTGGCTGGGTTTCCCCAGCCACTCTGGGCGGCTACCAACAGAACACTAAAATACAATAACCTATTAAACTACAATAAAATACAGTGGTGCCCCGCAAGACGAACGCCTCGCAAGACGGAAAACCCGCTAGACGAAAGGGTTTTCCGTTTTGGATGCGCTTCGCTAAACGAATTTCTCTATGGAGTTGCTTCGCAAGACGAAAAAATCTTGCGAGTTCCCGCGCGTTTTTTTTGCTTCCCCCCCTTTCCTAAGCCGCTAAGCCGCTTATCAGCTGTTCCGCTGATAAGTCGCTTAACAGCTGATCGCTAAAAGCCGCTAGACCGCTAATAGCACTAATCCGCTAAGCTGTCAATGGGCTTGCTTCGCCAGACGAAAAAACCGCTAGACGAAGAGAATCGCTGAACGGATTCTTTTCGTCTTGCGAGGCACCACTGTACAGTATTATATGTAACATAACATTTATGAAAAAAAAAGAAAAGAATACAGTGGTACCTTGGTTGTCAAACTTAACCCATTCCGGGAGTCTGTTTGACTCTCGTAAGCGTTTGAAAACCAAGGCACGGCTTTGGCCACAGGAGCTTCCTGCACTCAATTGGAAGCTGCAAAAGCCACGTCAGACATTCGGCTTCCAAAAAACGTTCGCAAACCGGAACACTCACTTCCAGGTTTGCGGCGTTCGGGGGCCCATTTGTTTGGGAGCCAAGCCGTTCGACAGCCAAGGTACCACTGTATTCCAGCCATGTAAATAATAACAAACAACATTACTCAAATACTCAATACTCAAATAATAAAGCAATTCATTCTGACCCACTAATAAGCAAAACCTAAACACCCCTCCTTAGTCTACAGATCATTCACATCAAACCAACAATCCCCCCCCCTTTAACCTTCCCACCACACCCAGAAGTCTAGTGTCAGGACCAGCTGTTACCATATATAATTTATATATAATTTATTACTTCTACCCCGCCCATCTGGCTGGGTTTCCCCAGAACTGCAACTAGATAATGTGTCCGAAGTTCTTTGAGCTCTTGGGGCGGCCCTTGTGCCACACTCTCACTTTGCAGCATGCTGGGAAATCTTCAGGATAATAATAATAATAATTTTATTATTTGTAGCCCGCCCATCTGGCGGGGCCTCCCCAGCCACTCTGGGCTGCTCCCAATAGAACACTAAAAACAGAATAAAACTTCAAAGATTAAAAACCTCCGTAAACAGGGCTGCTTTCAGATATCTTGTAAAAGTCAGATACAATGGTACCTCGGGTTACATACGCTACAGGTTACAGACTCCGCTAACCCAGAAATAGTACCTCGGGTTAAGAAGTTTGCTTCAGGATGAGAACAGAAATCGTGCAGCGGTGGCATGGTGGCAGCGGGAGGCCCCATTAGCTAAAGTTGTGCTTCAGGTTAAGAACAGTTTCAGGTTAAGTACGGACCTCCAGAACGAATTAAGTACATAACCAGAGGTACCACTGTAGTTGTTTCTTTCCTTGACATCTGATGGGAGGGGTGTTCCACAGGGCGGGTGCCACTACCGAGAAGGCCCTCTGCCTGGTTCCCTGTAACCTCACTTCTCGCAGGGAGGGAACCGTCAGAAGGCCCTCGGAGCTGGACCTCAAGTGGACGATGGGGTTGGAGACGCTCCTTCAGGTATACTGGACCAAGGCCATTTACAAGTCTGGGGTGGGTAGGTCAAGTGTCCTCTAGGGATGGTCCAGCCTCTCTCCTCTCCCTTTGCAGGGGTGAGGGGTGGGGAGCAAGTTCAACCTCCAGCATCTTCAAGTAGGACTGAGAAAGAAGCCTACCTCAAACCCTGGAGATCTGCTGCCAGCCAGAGCACGCAGTACTGAGCTGCATGGAGCAGTGGGTCTTACTCAGTTGCGTCTTCTTAGCCTGATCAACCCAGGCAATTCCCCCCCACCCTTGTGCCTTGTAGATCATCGTCAACGAAGCAAAGCAAATATGGGAAAATATGAAAAAGCTGGGGCCCGTCAGGGAGATGGCTTATAAGATGACTCATGATGGTAAGTGGGTGATCAGAGGTTGGGGAGAAAGGTCATGCTCCCTGCCTTGATTTCTGCCTAATAATAATAATAATAAATTTATTATTTATACCCCACCCATCTGGCTGGGTTTCCCCAGCCACTCTGGGCGGCTCCCAACAGAATATTAAAAACACGATAAAACATCAAATATTAAAAACTTCCCTGAACAGGGCTGCCTTCAGATGTCTTCAGAAAGTCAGTTGTTTTTCTCTTTGACTTCTGACAGGAGGGCGTTCCACAGGGAGGGTGCCACTACCGAAAAGGCCCTCTGTCTGGTTTCCTGTAACTTCGCTTCTCACAGGGAGGGAACCGCCAGAAGGCCCTCAGAGCTGGATCTCAGCTTTTGGGTGCTTGTAGAAATCCCAAATTGGTGTTGATGAGCCATGGTTTTGCTGATATAGCTGTAGACACCTATAGGCTTAAAAAAAACCCAAGGATGATGTTATACAGTGGTGCCTCGCAAGACGAAAAGAATCCGTTCCGCGATTCTCTTCGCCTAGCGGTTTTTTCGTCTTGCGAAACAAGCCCATTGACGGCTTAGCGGCTTAGCGCTATTAGCAGTTTAGCGGCTTTTAGCGGCTTATCAGCTTAGCGGATAAGTGGCTTAGCGGCTTAGAAAAAGGGGGGGAAGGGAAAAAAAGTCGGAAAAACTCGCAAGACATTTCGTCTTGCGAAGCAAGCCCATAGGGAAATTCGTTTTGCGAAGCGCCTCCAAAACGGAAAACCCTTTCGTCTAGCGGGTTTTTCGTCTTGCGAGGCATTCGTTTTGCGGGGCACCACTGTATTGCACTCCGAATTAATATTTTTTGACGAATGTTGTGTCCTCCTTTCTAGGCTACTTGAAACTCTGGCAGCTCCAAAAGCCTTCTCTTTCTCACTACGATGCAATCTTCGTTGATGAGGCCCAAGACTGCACCCCTGGTGAGTAATATTTTGGGTTGCACTGAAAAGAGTTTGACCTTTTCCAAGCCCCGCTCTCATAAACAGGGTGAAGGTGTTCTCTTCCTTTAAAATCGGCGTAGGCAGATTTGTCACGGCGAACACTTGGCTAAAAGGGCAGGAGGGATCTGTCGTTTTGCAGCAAAAGACTTTGCTTCCAGACTATTTATTATTATTTTCATTTCTATACCGCTTTATATATTTTTTTAAAAAATCTCAGAGCAGTTTACAGAATATTAAAATGTCAAAAAAAATCAATAAAACCATCTGAAGAAAGTCCAATATAGACTATACAGTGAAAGCAACATAATTAACAGAAAACTAAAATATTATCGCAAAGATTTCAAAACAAAACATTACAAAGGAGGTCAGCTACTGAATACATATTTAACACAAAAAAACAAATCTTAAACACTAAACAATAAGCATCGGAGACCCAGGGTGCATATTTTGATTTAATCATGCGATACGATAATCTTCATTGTCATTGTCCCATATAGAACAACGAAATTGAAAATCTACCGGTACATCAGACATTCAGAAACTAACAAGCCTGCTATCCCAGATATCCCAGCCTTGTTAGCCCCCTAAAAACTCTGATACCCCATTTTTAAATACAATATACTCCCATAGAGACTCCTTACACTGTGTTTAAAACCAAAATCACATTTGGATAGAAACTGTTTCTCAGACGGCTAGTCCTAGTCTTTAGAACCCTGGACCTTCTTCCAGAAGGCAGAAGCTGAATGAGATCCTTTTTGGGGTGCGAACTATCCTGTGCTATCTCTGCAGCTTTCTTATGGCACCTGGAAGCACAGATTTGATCCAAGGTGGGAAGAGTGCACCCAATTATTCTCTCCGCAGTCTTTCCAACCCTGGACAGCATTGTTTTTCCCCTGGCCGTGCAGTTCCCAAACCACACACACAGACCATAAGTTAATACACTCTCAACAGTAGAATGGTGAAAATGCCATCAACAGGTCCTTTGAGAGATTGTTTTTCTGGAGGACTCTCAGAAAATACAACCTCTGCTATGTTTCAGATATTAATGGTGGTTGACGTTTAGAAAGATAGAATGCGGAAGCGATGAGTTTTTAGGTGTGGCATTGAGGATGTTGCTGGGCGGCTTCCAACAAAAGAGTAAAAATACATTAAAACATTGCATTAAAAACTTCCCTAAACAGGGCTGCCTTCAGTTCATTGAAGGCGCCTCTGCCCGTCTGAAAAATTCACCACGACCTGCATAAACTTATGTTTTTCAGTGTACGGTTGAGAAGTTTTGCTTTTCTTTCTAAATACCCCATTCCTCTTCCTGCAGCTATCATGGACATTGTGCTCTCCCAGTCGTGTGGGGCCATCTTGGTAGGAGACCCTCACCAGCAGATCTACTCCTTCCGCGGTGCAGTCAATGCGCTGGCCGAAGTGTCTCACACCCACATGTTCTACCTCACAAAGGTGAGCCTCTGCAAACCTTCGCTTGGGCCCGGGTCCTTCATTCCGCATTCCCATTGGGGCAACCCACATTCCAGTGGCGGGCAGTTCCAGAGGCAAAACTCGGCAGGGCGACAAATGCAAATTAGGGGGCGTCTTATACGCGGGGACAGGGACGTGGATGGCGCTGTGGGTTAAAACCACAGAGCCTAGGACTTGCCAATCCGAAGGTCGGCGGTTCAAATCCCTGCGACGGGGTGAGCTCCCGTTGCTCGGTCTCTGCTCCTGCCAACCTAGCAGTTCAAAGCGCAAGTAGATAAATAGGTACCGCTCCGGCGGGAAGGTAAACGGCGTTTCTGTGCGCTGCTCTGGTTCACCAGAAGCGGCTTAAGTCATGCTGGCCACATGACCCAGAAGCTGTACGCCGGCTCCCTCGGCCAGTAAAGCGAGATGAGCGCCGCAACCCCAGAGCCGGTCATGACTGGACCTAATGGTCAGGGGTCCCTTTACCTATACGTGGGGACATTTCCCCCCATTTTCTTAAATCTGAGTCCCCCAAAGTAGCAGGGGGCGTCTTATTTTTTTTTATAATAATTTTTTATTAATTTTCCAATTTTAAGACAAAAAAACAACAACATACAAACATCAACAAATACAAACAAACACACAAATATAATTTCTTAACCTCATTTTCATAAACCTCCTTTCTCAGACTTCCCCATACCTCACCCTTTTTTGCATCCTTATTTTACAGTTTTTCAGCAACCCTTTTTGCCAATTAAATTTAAACTTATTATCTTTCTCAATTTCACCTTAAATCATCAAACAGTTTCAGCTGTAATTCTGCATCTTCCTTCCCCTTGACATTTTAGCACTCCTCAATTTTATAACAGTTCTTAAGATATACTTTAAACTTCTTCCAGTCTTCCTCCACCGTCTCTTTCTCTTGGTCACGGATTCTGCCAGTCATTTCTGCTAATCCCATAAAGTCAATCACTTTCGTCTGCCATTCTTCCAGTGTGGGTAGTTCTTGTGTCTTCCAATACTTTGCTAGAAGAATCCTTGCTGCTGTAGTGGCGTACATAAAAAAGGTCTTGTCCTTCCTTGACACCAATTGACCGACCATGCCCAAGAGAAATGCCTCTGGTTTCTTGTGAAAGGTACATTTAAGTACCTTCTTAATTTCATTATAGATCATTTCCCAAAAGGCTTTAATCTTTGGGCAGGTCCACCAAAGGTGAAAGAAGGTACCTTCAGTCTCATTACATTTCCAACATTTATTATTGGGCAGATGATAAATCTTCGCAAGCTTGACTGGGGTCATGTACCACCTGTAAATCATTTTCATAATATTTTCTCTTAGGGCATTACATGCCGTAAACTTAATACCGGTGGTCCATAACTGTTCCCAGTCAGCAAACATAATGTCATGACCTATGTCCTGTGCCCATTTAATCATAGCTGACTTGACTGTCTCATCTATTGTATTCCACCTCAGCAACAGATTATACATTCTTGATAAATTCTTAGTATTGGGTTCTAACAATTCTGTTTCTAATTTCGATTTCTCCACCTGGAAGCCAATTTTCCTGTCTTGTTTGAAAGTCTCCATTATTTGGTAATAATGGAGCCAGTCTCGTACCTTGGACTTTATTTTCTCAAAACTCTGTAATTTGAATTTGCCACTTTCTTGTTCTAAAATTTCAAAGTATTTTGGCCATTTAGATTCCATATTAAGTTTCTTCACCTCCTTAGCCTCCATTGGTGATAACCACCTAGGAGTTTTATTTTCCAACAAATCCTTATATCGAATCCAAACATTGTATAATGCTTTCCTAACAATATGGTTTTTGAAACCCTTGTGGACTTTAACCTTGTCATACCATATATATGCATGCCAACCAAACCTATTGTCAAATCCTTCCAAGTCCAGAATGTCTGCATTCTCAAGAAGTAGCCAATCTTTCAACCAGCAGAAAGCTGCCGATTCATAGTACAGTCTTAAGTCCGGCAGGGCAAACCCCCCTCTTTCTTTTGCATCAGTGAGTATCTTAAATTTTATTCTGGGCTTTTTGCCCTGCCAGACAAATTTAGATATATCTTTCTGCCACTTCTTGAAACAGTCTAGTTTATCCACAATTTGTAATGTCTGAAACAAAAATAACATTCTAGGCAATACATTCATTTTGATCACTACGATTCGGCCTAACAAGGAAAGCTTCAAGTTCGACCATATTTCTAGATCTTTCTTTACCTCTGTCCAGCATTTGTCATAATTGTCTTTAAATAAATTCACATTTTTAGATGTCATGTTAATCCCCAAATATTTTACTTTCTTTGCCACCATTAACCCAGTTTCATTTTGAAATCTCTCTCTTTCAACATTTGTTAAACTTTTTTCCAAAACTTTAGTTTTTTGTTTGTTCAACTTAAATCCTGCCACCTGACCAAAGACTTGAATTAACTCTAAAACTCTTTTTGTACTAGTGTCTGGCTCTTGTAAAGTCAATACTAAGTCATCTGCAAATGCCTTCAATTTATAATGTTTGGCTCTGACCTGAACTCCTTTTACCAGCTGGTCCCCCCTGATCATATTCAACAAAACCTCCAGGACTGATATGAAGAGTAGTGGGGATATTGGGCACCCCTGCAGTGTCCCTTTTTCTATAGAAAGTTCATCAGTAACCACATTATTTACAATTAACTTTGCCTTTTGTTCAGAGTATATTGCACCTATACCATTTTCAAACCTTTGGCCTACCCCCATCCCATGGAGATTCTTCTTCATGAAGTTCCAAGAAATATTATCAAAGGCTTTCTCCGCGTCCACAAAAATTAAAACTGCCTTTGTATTGATATTTACTGTCAACAGTTCCATAATGTCAATTATATTCCTTACATTGTCTGATAAATGTCTTCCTGGGAGAAAGCCTGCCTGGTCCTTATGAATCTCCTCCACCAACACCCTCTTCAGTCTTTTTGCTAAAATGTCAGCAAATATTTTGTAATCCACATTAAGTAATGATATAGGGCGGTAGTTCTTGATCTGATTTTTTTCAGTTTCAGTCTTTGGTATAAGTGTAATAAAAGCTTCTTTCCACGATTCAGGTGCCTTTTTCCCCTCTAATATTTCATTGCAAACCTCCTTAAGCGGCTGTATTAACCATTCCTTCAATGCTTTGTAGTATCTGGAGGTTAGTCCATCTGGTCCTGGAGATTTCCCTAGTTGCATGTTTTGAATGGCACCCTCTATTTCTTGATCTGTTATTTTCTCATTTAAAACCAACATACTTTGTTGCGAAATTTTTTGTAATCCATATTTCTTAAGAAAATCTTCTATTTCTCCTTCGTTTTCCGGCCCTTGTGCATATAATCTTCTAAATAGCTCTGAAAACAGTTGCTGATCTCATTTGGTTTAAAAATGTTCTTTCCGTCCACCTCCAAACTAGTGACTGTGTTCAATTTCTGTCTCTTCTTCAATTGCCATGCTAGAAGTAAAGTGAGATGAGCGCCGCAACCCCAGAGCCGGTCATGACTGGACCTAATGGTCAGGGGTCCCTTTACCTATACGTGGGGACATTTCCCCCCATTTTCTAAAATCTGAGTCCCCCAAAGTAGCAGGGGGCGTCTTATAGACGGAAAAATACGCTACGACTACCTCTAGTAGTTAGGAGCTTGGAAGTCCAAAACCAGATAGGAGAACGGCGGCCCAGTTTCCTGAGCATCTTTTCCAGTCCCCCCTCTGCTTGCTTGCTTCTGCAGAGTTTTCGGTTTGGTTCCGAAATAGCTTACGTCGCCGCTACTCTCCTGGACGTTCTCAAGAAAGTTCGAAAGCAGACGTTGGTCGGCAGCAGCCAGGAAGGTGAGACATTCAGCTCAGCCGTATTCCTTTTTTAATTTTTTTAAGGAAGCACCAGGGTGGATTTGATTTAAATCAAATCGATTTAAATCATTAGTCAGTAAGACTTGATTTAAATCATTTTTTTTTACAGATAGACATTCCTGCTGGTATAATCTTAATATTTACAACCAAGTGAAGAAGGTTTCGTTTTTGGAATAATAAATTTCCAGAGTAGTTTTTACACTTATATCAGAAATTAGTGATTTGGTTATACTATTAGAAATACATAGACAGATAATTGTGAAATTATTGTGAGGTTTAATGAGTTAACCGTTCATATTTGGACAACTTTTCCACTGTACTTGATTGGAAGGAGAAAAATAATCATTTCCTTAATAATAATTTAAACAATTTATTAAACTAAAACAATAACATTGGGGCATATGTATCCATGATTGTTAACAGATGTGGTTAATTTTTTTTATTAAAAAAAACATACTGAATTTCAACACACATGAAAAACTTAAAACAAATCCTTGCTTCCTGATAAATAGCCTTTGGACTATAATGTAACTTAAATATCCACCCTGGGAAGCACTGATCCTCTCAGCTCGGTCTACGACAGATACTTTGCTTCGCTTTTTGGCAGGTAATATCACCGGGACTGATGTGACGGGGAAAGTAACTCGCTTGTCTCGGTGCAACCAAACCGTCTTTGAGGATGCTGTGAAACTTACGAATGGAGAACCACCGGATAAAATACACATCCTTGGGGTATGGAACTAGCTATACACAGTGTTGGGTGGTGGGGAGGAGGAGGTAAAAGTTATGGGATTTAGCTTGGAGCCCTGGATTTCAGGGGTGAGTGCAGACATCACATTTTTAATGGGCCAGGGCTGTTCTTGAACCGCCCACTCAACATTCAGTGCAAATGGGGTCTAGAGGTCTTGTTGTTGTTTAGTTGTTTAGTCGCGTCCGCCTCTTCATGACCCCCTGGACCAGAGCACACCAGGCACTCCTGTCTTCCACTGCCTCCCGCAGTTTGGTCAAACTCATGCTGGTAGCTTCGAGAACACTGTCCCACCATCTCATCCTCTGTTGTCCCCTTCTCCTTGTGCCCTCCATCTTTCCCAGCATCAGGGTCTTTTCCAGGGAGTGTTCTCTTCTCATGAGGTGGCCAAAGTCTTGGAGCCTCAGCTTCAGGATCTGTCCTTCCAGTGAGCACTCAGGGCTGATTTCCTTCAGAATGGATCGGTTTGATCTTCTTGCAGTCCATGGGACTCTCAAGAGTCTCCTCCAGCACCAGAATTCAAAAGCATCCATTCTTCGGCGATCAGCCTTCTTTATGGTCCAGCTCTCACTTCCATACATCACTACTGGGAAAACCATAGCTTGAACTATACGGACCTTTGTTGGCAGGGTCCCTCCCAGTCCAACGTCCTGTCCGCTCCCAGAGTCTGTGCAATTCACCCTCCTTTTATTTTTTGTTAGGGGCTTAAAGCCTTTGGCCTCGAGAAGATCCATGACATATGGAAGCTCCTCCATCCCGAATGTAAGTACTTTGGCTAGTGTAAACACTCCTGGGGCTTCGTTTCTGGCTAGTGTAAACACTCCTGGGGCTTTGTCTCTGCCTCAACTGGGGAAAGCTGGGCCGTTAGAGCATTTTCTGCTCATAATGGTGGACTCGGCTGGTGAGTGCCAACAGGACTGTGGCCAAAATGGGGCCATTGGGAAATGAGAGGGAAGTACAGCCGTACCTTGGTTGTCGAACGTCCTGGAACTTGTACGTTTTGGCTCCCGAAAGCCACGAACCCGGAAGTGATTGTTCCGGTTTGCGAACGTTTTTTTGGAACCTGAATGTCCGATGGGGCTTCCGATTGGCTGCAGGAACTTCATGCAGCCAATCAGAAGACGAGATTTGGTTTTCAAACGTTTTGGAAGTCAAACGGATTTCCAGAATGGATTCCGTTCGACTTCCAAGGTCCGACTGTATTGTGTTTGTGGGAGAGCCCCAGGGTCTGCAGAAGCCCCGGAATCCAATCAAATAAAAAACTACAATAACCCCAATGAAGACTGTTTGGCGATTGCAGAAAGCTGTTGAGGAGAGAGAATGGAAAAGTAAAGGGGTTTGGGAATGGAGTGGAAGGAAGTAGACACAGCATGCTGACTGTCGAACACTGAACGGAAGCGTCTCAAACCGTAGCATTTTGTTACAAGCCCCGCTTGCGCCACCTAATTCAAATCACACATAACGCAAAGCCATGGTTTATTAAACAATAGCTTAGTGTTATGTGTGAACCCTGCTTGACTGTGGTTTGTTTCCTCTCAACAAACCGTTATACGAAGCTGCGGCTTGCGGGCTCGCAAACTTCGGCTTGCTTTAACAATGGCTTGGTGTTACGTGTGAACTCGACACCCTTAGCCAGGGCTCGCTTGATGACTCTACCCAGACGCTCACCCGCTGCTGGAAAACAAACCAAACTTTGAAGGAGCAAGCCGCTTGTTGGATCACCTGTGGGACAACTTACGATTAATGCATGGTTGTTAAACAAACCATGGCTTGCCATCATGCGCGAACCAGGCCACTGGGTCAGGAAACTCCTGATAAGGAGGTCCAGAATCTAATGATAATCCAGACAAGATGGGGAATTTTACTGTGATGGGCCTAGGTTCAGAGGCGAGACGGGAGCAGATCCAGGACTGAGCGATGTGTGGACTGGGATCCGTGCAGATGGGCCGAGCGAAAGGTGCAAGGCATGATGAATGGATTTGCTAGTTCAGGCAGAAGAACTCGCTAGCAGAGTTGATCGGTTGATTTACGTGTGAACTGCCCACCAATAGCCTCTTCCTACATCAAGGCAACTGGGAGGGAACTCCCTGTTTTCCTTGGCAGCCTTGCCTTCTCTCCATCATTTTGTGCCTGCTTGTGTGTTCCCAGTGAAACTGGAGGTGATGGACCCCTTTATCAAAAAGTGGGTCGATAAGGGCTTTGCAGGCCTCAAGGACTACGCAGCAAAGTCCGAAGATAAGCAACTGGAGATGAAGATTGCCATTGTGGAGAAATACAAAGACCGGATCCCGGAGCTGGTGGAAAGAATAGAACAGTGTCATGTGCCCATTCCGGAGATTGCAGGTAATAATAATAATAATAATTTTTTATTTATACCCCGCCCTCCCCAGCCAAGGCCGGGCTCAGAGCGGCTTACAAGCAATAATAAAAAGAAGATGAATGATTACAAACTTAAAAACAAAAATAAAATGCAACATTAAAATAATGGAACATTAAAATATTAAAATGTAGCCTCATCGCAGGAGGAGAAGGAAAAGAAGGGGAAAAAAAGAGAGAGAGAGAGAGAGAGAGAGAGGGAGGGAGGGAATCAAATTGGCTCCAAGCCAAAGGCCAGGCGGAACAACTCTGTCTTACAGGCCCTGCGGAAAGAAATCAGATCCTGCAGGGCCCTGGTCTCATGAGGCAGAGCCTTCCACCAGGCTGGAGCCAGAGTTGAAAAGGCCCTGGCTCTGGTCGAAGCCAATCTAACTTCCTTAGGGCCCGGGACCACTAGGGTGTTGTTATTTAAGTGGAGTGCAAGGCAACATTTTTGCTTTCGAGGCCAGAAGAGGAAATAAAACTTGACATGTTTTCTCTTTTTTTTAAAAAAATAATATTTATTAAGAGTTTAAAGATTACAAAAAGAAAAAGAATTAAACATGACAATATAATAAAATACAAAAACAAAAACAAAAACACTACATGAAACATTGAATTAACAAAACAAAACAAAAACAATTAAAAACACTTCCAATATTTTCAATCTTAACTTTCATTCACTTGTTTCATTGACTTCCTCACGCCTCCCTTTTTGTATTCCACTTCAATTAACTGTTTCAGCAATTCCTTTCCATCTTCATCTGTTTTCTGTCCTGTAATTAATCTTAACATATTCTAACCTTATTTTTTCCCTTTAATACATTAACAATCTATCTGTACCTAGTTCCTTATAACATTTCTGCCAAAGCCATATAACTTCATTCCACCATTTTTCTATAGCTCATTAATTTTACAATATTTCTGTAAATAATCTTTAAATTTTTTTCAATCTACTTCCACCAACTCTTCTCCCTGGTCTCGGATTCTGCCAGTCATTTCCGCCAATTCCATTGACATGTTTTCTCAAGGACTGATTACTATTACAGTGGTACCTCAGGTTAAGTACTTAATTCGTTCCAGAGGTCCGTACTTAACCTGAAACTGTTCTTAACTTGAAGCACCACTTTAGCTAATGGGGCCTCCCGCTGCCGCCGCCATGTGATTTCTGTTCTTATCCTGAAGCAAAGTTCTTAACTTGAAGCACTATTTCTGGGTTAGCGGAGTGTATAACCTGAAGCGTATGTAACCTGAAGCGTATGTAATCCGAGGTACCACTGTAGCTTAAATAATGATAATAATAATAATTTATTATTTATCCCCTGCCCATTTGGCTGAGTTTCCCTAGCCACTCTGGGCGGCTTCCAACAAAACGCTAAAATACAATAACCTATTAAACATTAAAAGCTTCCCTAAACAGGGCTGCCTTCAGGTGTCTACTAAAAGTCAGATAGTTGTTGTTCTCTTTGACATCTGGTGGGAGGGCATTCCACAAGGCGGGTGCCACCACCAAGAAGGCCCTCTGCCTGGTTCCCTGTAACTTGGCTTCTCACAGGGAGGGACCCGCCAGAAGGCCCTCAGAGCTGGACCTCCGTGTCCAGGCTGGACGATGGGGGTGGAGATGCTCCTTCAGATATACTGGACCGAGGCCATTTAGGGCTTTCAAGGTCAGCACCAACACTTTGAATTGTGCTCAGAAACATACTGGGAGCCAATGCAGATCTCTCAGGACCGGTGTTATGTGGTCCCGGCGGCCGCTCCCAGTCACCAGTCTAGCTGCCGCATTCTGGATTAATTGCAGTTTCCGGGTTACTTTTATGAACTATTGTGGAGGGTTTGGGGGGTGGCACAAGGCCACAACCCCCCTCCCAGTAGCTCAGAAGTTGATAGATAGCATTTGTATTCCACTTTCCCTCCAAGGATCTCTAAAGTGGCATTCATAGTTCTCCTCCTCCCCAGTTTATAACCTCTATGATTAATTCTTAATTATTTACACGGCACCCATCTGGCTGAGTTATTATTTAATAATAATAAAAATAATAAATAGTGATAAAGTGATAAAACATCAAACATTAAGAACTTGCCGAAACAGGGCTGCCTTCAGATCTCTTCTAAAAGTCAGATAGTTGTTTATTTCCTTGACATCTGATGGGAAGGCGCCACCACCGAGAAGGCCCTCTGCCTGGTTCCCTGTAGCTTCACTTCTCACAGTGAGGGAACTGCCAGAAGGCCCTCGGCGCTGGACCTCAGTGTCTGGGCTGAACAATCAGGGTGGAGATTCCCCTTCAGGTATACTAGGCTGAGGCCGTTTTATCTGTACAACAACCTTGTGAGGTAGGTTAGGCTGAGAGATGGCGACTGGCCCAGCAGATTCTCTGCGACTGAGCTGCGGCCAAAGACTGGCACCAGTCTCCAGTCCTTCATCCTCTGCTTTTCTGCCTTCAGATGCCCAGGGCTGTGCCAGAACAGTTATCAAAGGAGCAGCTGGACAACTATTAAATCCCCTCTGATTAATTTACACATTTAGGGTAGTGATGGACTGAGCACATGATTTCATCCCATGGCAATTGTAATCTGGGCCCGTCTCCCTTGCCTGTTTCCAAAATGGCAAAGAAATAAAGTATTTGAAAGACGGTACAATCGCATCTCACATTTAACTTATGCAATTTCGAACCATACGTGGTTGATGGCAAGCCAGTTGAAACTGCAGGAGTCGAATCTGTTTTGGTTTTTGGTTTTGGTTAAGGGGAAAAGATGCAGTCTCTTAAAAAGAGAATTTCTTCGATGCTAAGATTTGGGGCAAGTACTCTTTGGCAAGAGAACCCCAGCAGAGATTTAAAACCACAGCAGATATTTAAAATCACTTTTGCAGCAAAGCAAAGCATGGAAATATAGGCTTTTCGACCTTTAAAATACAGTGGTGCCCCGCAAGACGAATGCCTCACAAGACGAAAAACTCGCTAGACGAAAGAGTTTTCCGTTTTTTGAGGTGCTTCGCAAGACGAATTTCCCTATGGGCTTGCTTCGCAAGACGAAATGTCTTGCGAGTTCTTGCGAGTTTGTTTCCTTTTTCTTAGAGCCGCTAAGCCGTTAATAGCCGCTAAGCCGCTAATAGCCGTGCTTCGCAAGATGAAAAAACCGCAAGACGAAGAGACTCGCGGAACAGATTAATTTCGTCTTGCGAGGCACCACTGTATCCCCTTCAAAGTTCCTACTTCCTGTAGCGTAAAAAGAGACCACGTGTTTGGCAAGTTAATAACGGTTTACTTACAAACTCTTCAAAGGTCAGATTCGTGTGCTTTTCCATACGGCAGTCAGAAAACACAGGCAGTAAAACATAGGTTCCAAAGTGTGGTGAAGGTTTCTAAATTATTTGTATGGAAGCACAATGATGGCTTGCTTAAACCACGTGATCGAAGCTCTGAGCATCCAGCTTGCCCCTCCTTACTGGTAGAGTTCATATGGAGAAATGCGAAGAACAAAGGTTGCATAACCCTTCCTCCTAAAGTGTGGGGGAGTAGGCCCAGCAGGACAGCATACAGTGGTGCCTCACAAGACGAACGCCTCGCAAGACGGAAAACCCGCTAGACGAAAGGGTTTTCCGTTTTGGAGGCACTTCGCAAAACGAATTTCCCTATGGGCTTGCTTCGCAAGACGAAAATGTCTTGCGAGTTCCCGCGGGTTTCCCCCCGCTTTTTTCGCCCTTTCCCTAAGCCGCTAAGCCACTTAACAGCTGATCCGCTGATAAGCCACTTCTCAGCTGATCGCTAAAAGCCGCTAGACCGCTAATAGCGCTAATCCGCTAAGCTGTCAATGGGCTTGCTTCGCAAGACGAAAAAACCGCTAGACGAAGAGAATCGCGGAACGGATTCTTTTCGTCTTGCGAGGCACCACTGTACTCTGTGGTCTTAACCCCTTTGTGCATTAATTAGACTTAAGCCTGTTGGTTATATAATAGGGTTACCGGACGTCCCTGGTTCCCGGGGACAGTCCCCAGATTTGCAAATCTGTCCCCGGACAAATTCCGTCCCCGGAATGTCCCCAGATTTGCACATCTGTCCCCGGCAAACATAGCAGCGGCAGCCTCAGCAGCCCGGAGCCAGTCTGGTAGCGCAGTTGGCTCTGGCTGGCTCCGGGCTGATGACTGCTGCTGCCACTGCCACTGCCAAAGGGGAACCGGGGACGTCCGGCGGTACAGATCTCCTGCCCCCTTCCCCCTTTTGACTGATGGGGGAGGCTTGGGAGTCACAGGTGGGCGGGCGTTGCCCAGGAGGGGCGCAAGGCGTGTGGTTTCTCTGCCAGGAAGGGTGCAAAGCCCTTCTTTCACACCCTGTGAAACATAAATGCGCAGTTTTTTAAAAAAAACCTGGGCAACGGCGCGCCCCCTGCCCATGACTCCCAAGCCTACCCTGCCCCTTTGTTTTGACAGATTGGGGGAGGCTCGGGAGCCGTGGGCAGGCACCATTGTCCAGTTTTTTTAAAAAAACTCTGCGCATTTATGTTTCGCAGGGTGCGAAAGAAGGGCTTTGCACCTTTATACAATATGCATGTGTGCTTGGGCCCAGGGTCTTTTGCCTCACCGTCCCCACTACTGACTCCCTGTTGCTACTCAGCTTTAAAAAAAAAAAAGTTTCCCGGATTCATTGAAAAGAATCTGGTAACCATATTACCGTATTTTTTGCTCTATAGGACTCACTTTTTCCCTCCTAAAAAGTAAGGGGAAATGTGTGTGCGTCTTATGGAGCGAATGCAGGCTGCGCAGCTATCCCAGAAGCCAGAACAGCAAGAGGGACTGCTGCTTTCACTGCGCAGCGATCCCTCTTGCTGTTCTGGCTTCTGAGATGCAGAATTTTTTTTTTCTTGTTTTCCTCCTCCAAAAACCAGGTGCGTCTTGTGGTCTGGTGCGTCTTATAGAGTGAAAAATACAGTATATGAGGCTGGTTATCCCACAAAATCCAAGCAAGGTGGAGAGCTTAAAAGCTCTTTTTGTGCCAGGTCTACTTTTATGCTCTCTCCCTTGCCTCGGGGGCAAGTCCCTCTTGGTTCGCAGGTTCTGGGAGTACTTTGAATTCTTTCTCTCTCCCCTCCCTCACCCTCTAGCTACGGGGCGGCTCCAAGGGTTTGGGTATACCCAATTTTCACCCTTGGAACCGACCCCCCCCCCCAAATAAGATGCCAACTTAATGGGCTTAGGATTTTATTTATGTTAAGTGATGAATTACTATGTTAAATTCTATAAGGTGAAGATTTAAGGGTGTTAATGTTTAAGTTAAATTTCATAAAAATTGGGATGTGGAAAACCGTTAAAAGGACATGCAATGAAAGTCAACCAAGGGGAAGCGAGGAAGTCACTTAACAAAGTTAGTAACTGTAATTTTTAATAAGGCTATGATTTATGTTTGTTTTGTTTGTTTGCCTTGTGTGTGTGTTTGTTTTTTTGTTTATTTATAATATTGTGAAAACCAATAAAATGTTTGGGGGAAAACCAACAACAAATAAGATGCAATTTCACTGTACTCAAACTGCCCTCTCACGTTTTGGATCATCCATTATCTCATGGTTACAGGATTGTGTCTGTCGAAAGGCTTGTTTGCCTCTTTGACACCGATGGACTATATTGTCTAACTTTGTTCATGCAACAGTGATGGACTTTCATTTTCTGTGATTCTATTACATACTCTCTGTTTAAGAATTGCTACGCTTGGAGCTTCTGTTACCGCACGATTACAAGATTGGCACTGTTGAAAGGCTTGCTTGTCAGTGATATTGACTGACTACCTTCTCTCATTTTGTTCGTACAATATTGATTTATTTTATCATTTGTATCTCCATCATATATTTTCTGTTCAAGAATTGTGAAATAATACATGTTACATATATTCTGTTAGAACGTTATTAGCCCCGTGTTGCCTGTTATTGTTCAAAGTTTTTAATAATAATAATAATATTTATTTATACCCCGCCCTCCCCAGCCAAGGCCGGGCTCAGGGCGGCTAACAAGCAATAATAAAAACAAGTTGAATGAATGCAACTTAACAACAAATATTAAAATACAACATTAAACTATTGAAACATTAAATATTAAAATGTAGCCTCATCGCAGGAGGAGAAAGGAAAAGAAAAAAGAAAGAGAGGGAGGGAATCAAATTGGCTCCAAGCCAAAGGCCAGGCAGAACAACTCTGTCTTACAGGCCCTGCGGAAAGAAATCAGATCCCGCCGGGCCCTGGTCTCATGAGACAGAGCGTTCCACCAGACCGGAGCCAGTGTTGAAAAGGCCCTGGCTCTGGTCGAGGCTAATCTAACTTCCTTAGGGCTCAGGACCACTAGGGTGTTGCTATTTATGGACCTTGAGGCTCTCCGTGGGGCATACCGGGAGAGGCGGTCCCATAGGTACGAGGGTCCTAGGCCGTATAGGGCTTTAAAGGTCAAAACCAGCACCTTGAACCTGATCCTGGACTCCACCGGGAGCCAGTGCAGCTGGAAAAGCACTGGGTGCATATGCTCTCATGGCAAAGACCCCGTGAGGAGCCTTGCTGCAGCATTCTGCACCCGCTGGAGTTTCTGGGACAGCTTCAAGGGCAGCCCCGCGCAGAGCGAATTACAGTAGTCAAGCCTGGAGGTGACCGTCGCATGGATCACTGTGGCCAGGTCAGGTTTTTGCAACATAGGGGATTTCCTTTGTTACTCTCACAAGCCCAACATGTTGATTTTTCACTTTGCCTCCTTCAGATCATGTCTTGGGGACCGTCCATAAGGCCAAAGGCTTGGAATTCGACACTGTCCAAGTGGCCGACGACTTCACAACCAGCATCAGCCTAACTGTCATGCAGCAAGCCTTCGAGAGGATACCCATTTTACGCACCAGTAAGGAAGACTCTCTCCCTTGGCCACCTCGCCTCCATTTTATTTCAACGCTGCTGCTTAAAATGTAGCGTTCCCAAAGCAGAGGAAGGGTTGGACCCTGATTAATAGAATACACACGAGGCTTGACCAGCAAGAGTCTGGGAGGAGGTGCCAATAATAATAATCCTCTCCTCCCTTCGGTCCAGGTTGTTTAATAATAATAATAATAATAATAATAATAATATATTATTTATACCCCGCCATCTGGCTGGGCTTCCCAGCCACTCTGGGCGGTTTCCAAAAAAATATTAAAATACTGTAATACATCAAACATTAAAAGCTTCCCTAAACAGGGCTGCCTTCAGATGTCTTCTAAAAGTCTGGTAGTTGTTGTTCTCTTTGACATCTGGTGGGAGGGCGTTCCACAGGGTGGGAGCCACTACCGAGAAGGCCCTCTGCCTGGTTCCCTGTAACTTGGCTTCTCGCAATGAGGGAACCGCCAGAAGGCCCTCGGAGCTGGACCTCAGTGTTCGGGTAGAATGATGGGGGTGGAGACGCTCCCTCAGATATACTGGACCGAGGCCGTTTAGGCTGTTTATTCACAAAAGAACTTTTTACACAGTGTTCGTAAGAACTAATCAGATTTTCTTTCAGCATTTCAAAAAACCCCACGTGGGGACAAAGTCAGATCAGAAGAAATTCTTTTAACTACAAAGACTACTTTGAACATGCATACGTATCTGAGAGTAAATAAAACAGGAGTAGAGGAATGCAATCAGCACACCTAGAGATCATAAATCTCTTCCTGAACTCTCTTCCTGGCCCTAAGATTAAGAAAACTAACAATAGCTACACCAGAAAAGCTACCTACTATCTTTATGACCCAGGATGCTGGTGAACAACTGGCCTGTGTTTAGAATGCTTATACGTGCCTGTCAGGCGTAGAGAAAGCAAATGGCAGAGGTGCAGAGGCTTGTGGGATTTGATCAGGAATTATTGTCAATGGATCAAACCCAGTCAGCGCCATGCTTTCATGGCGGACACAGTGGCTTGATGCATATTTTATAATTCCTCATTGCAATCCCATCTGATCGCTACAAAAATATTTCAACATTCAGCTTCAATGGATAATGCTGGGTTAGCACCCCCCCCCCACATGCCTCCCCTTACTTTTCCCCCCTTGTTTTTTTATTCAAAGTTATAACAATACATATTATCCAAAAACATATCCTTATCCCCCCCCCATTTTCCCTCCCTCCCCCTGCCCCCACCGAACCCATCACCCCACCCCACCCCCCGACTTCCCTCAGTTCCAGTCTTTGGTTTCTCCAATAATGCTATTTTCTGCATGTTACAAAGTTGTATAGATCCTCAAACTGTTTAGCTGATTATTATCAGTAAAAAAAATTGTGGATGTTTATTCAAAACCTGCCAAGGAGTCCAGTTCGCTTTTTTGCGTCTTCAAATACTTTGTGAAAGGTTCTCATTCATCCTTAAAGTCACAGTTATCCTTGTCCCGTAGCTGATGTGTCAGTTTTGCCAGTTCTTCATAGTCCATCAATTTTTCTTGCCATGATTCTTTAGTTGGGGTTTCTTCAGTCTTCCATCCTTGTGCTACCAGAACTCTCGTGGCTGTTGTCGCATACATGAAGATGTTTTTCAACTTTTTGGGCAGGTCTTTCCCTACGATCCCCAACAAAAATGCCTCAGGTTTTTTAACAAATGTTAAATGGAACATTTTCTTCGATTCATTGTATATCATTTCCCCAAATTTTTTAATTACCTTACAATCCCACCACATATGATAAAATGTTCCCTCCTTTCCCTTACACTTCCAACATATATTTGAACTAGTTTTGTCCCCTTACTTTTCTTCCAGCGATAAAGCCCCCAGTGCTGTTACCTTTCCTCATAGGTGTCAAGGGTGCACCCCAGCTCAAGGAATGCACCCAGCAGATAGGGGGCGCTTTCTCATCTTGCTGAATGCCCAGTTGTGCTGGTCCGGGCATGCACCACTCTGGCCAGACAGTCCGCGGGCAGGGAGGGTCTCATCCTGCGTACCAGATGGAGCTGGTAGACAGCTGCCCTGGACACAGAATTGACCTGCGCCTCCATGGACAGCTGTGAGTCCAAAATGTCTCCCAGGCTGCGCACCTGGTCCTTCAGGGGCACAGTTACCCCATTCAGGACCAGGGAGTCCTCCACACCCGCCTGCCTCCTGTCCCCCCAAAACAGTACTTCTGTCTTCGAACCCATCCTGTTCTCCACCCTCCAGCTTTGAAGCCCCCCACAAGTCACCGACTCCCCCCTCCAGCGTCGGACTCCTGCCCCGCTTCCCAGCTTCCTGCCAATAGGGTAGTCGCTCCATCCCCTTGATAATTTTGGTTGCCTTCTCTTGTTTTGAGGTGGGGCGATCAGAACTGCGCACAGTATTCCAGGCATAGTGGTATAGCTCAGTTTTCCTCCCCCTATTTTAACGATCCTTAGGGCGATGGTGGAAAGAACACCCAATTGAGAGATATTTGCTGAGCTTTGCACCCATTCCATGTCTCGCCCTGACCTGGCCACAGTGATCCACGCGACGGTCACCTCCAGGCTTGATTATTGTAACTCGCTGCAATTTTTACTGTTGTTAGCTGCCCTGAGCCCTGCTCTGGCCGGGGAGGGCGGGATATAAACAAAATTTATTATTATTATTATTATTATTATTATTATTATTATTATTTCCCGTCTGCCTCTTGCCTTTGTTCCATTCCAGATGCAACCTCTGAGGATGAATGGAACTTGCTGTACGTGGCTGTCACCCGCGCCAAGAGGCGCCTCATCGTTCCGAAGTTACTGACCCAGATTTTGACATTGGCTGGGGTGAGTTGGCAGGGAAGAGTTTGAGGAAGGGTTGTTGCTCAGCCGTAGAACATCTGCTTTGCACACAGAGAGTCCTAGGTTTGATTCCAGGCGTCTCCAGATAAGGCCAGGTGGGTTAGGAGGAGGGGAAGACACTCTCTCCCTCCCTCTCTCTCTCTCTGTATATATAAATACCGTATTTTTTGCTCCATAAGACGCACCCGACCATAAGACGCAGCTCCATAAGACGCACCTGACCATAAGACGCACCTAGTTTTTAGAGGAGGAAAACAAGAAAAAAAATATTCTGAATGAAACAGTGGATGTATGATTTTTGTGGTTCATGCTGTGGCCACAGACATGATATGTGATTTGACAGTGAGTTTGGGGTAGTCCAATGCAAAAATCCCGAGGATCCATGTGCTTTTACCTCCCCCCTCCAAGGCAGCCTCCTTTATCGCTAGAGTCCCTTATCTCCCTCCAATCACTTGCTGCTCAGCTGCTTCCTTTCAACACCCCCTTCCCTCTTGTTTGCCTTAGCGTCTTTTCCCTAGCTGGAGCGGTTTTTTGCTCCTCCTTTTCTTCTAATTTCTCTCCTCATTGCTTGTTTTAGTATTCCTGTCTCCTCTCCTTGCTAGTTCGCTGTCTTTACCTCCCCCCTCCCAGGCAGCCTCCTTTATTGCTAGAGTCCCTTATCTCCCTCCTGATCGCTTGCCGATCAGCTGCTCAGCGGCTTTGTTTCAAACCCCCCTTCTCTCTCTCTCTCTCTAAAAAAAAAGCACAATCTGCTTTTCGCCCCTGGGCAATTCAGCTCCAGGGACCACGCATTCGCTCCATAAGACGCACAGAAATGTCCTCTTACTTTTTAGGAGGAAAAAAGTGCGTCTTATGGAGCGAAAAATACGTTAATATATTTTAAGTTTTTCTTTATATATTTCAGGTTTATACTTTTCATTAGTTTTACCTTAATTAAAAAAAAAATCTTCTGCGTATCCAAATTCATTTAATTTGCTCATTTAATTATCTACTTTAAATATATACTCTTAGGAAACTGCAGGTTGTTGCAATAATCCTGCCAATGTTTTTATCTGTTTGCAATTTCTCTGTAAATATTCAATGAGCCATTTCCACTCTTTTATAAATGTTTGTTATCTTGATTTCTTACTCTTCTGGTAAGTTTCACCATTTCTGCATATTCCGTAAGTTTTTGTATCCATTCTTCCTTTGCTGGGACTTCTGCTTCTTTCCATTTTGGGGCAAGTAGCATTCTTGCTGCTGTAGTCGCATATCTGAATAAATTTCTATACAGTTTAGGTAGTTCTGTCCCTATAATTCCCAAAAGAAAAGCTTCTTCTTTTTTAAAAAAGTTATTTTGAACATCTTTTTAAATTCATTGTATATCATTTCCCAGTGCATCACAAAAACAAGGACCAAAGAAAAGTGCCGCTGGATCAGGGCGATGCCCATCCAGTCCAGTGTTCTGCTCTCACAGTGGCCAACAGGAACCAGCTGATGTTGAATGGAGGTGCTCCTTGCACATTTGTTGTTGTTTAGTCATTTAGTTGTCTCCGACTCTTCGTGACCCCCTGGACCAGAGCACGCCAGGCCCTCCTGTCTTCCACTGCCTCCCGCAGTTTAGTCAAACTCATGTTGGTCTCTTCGAGAACACTGTCCCACCATCTCGTCCTCTGTCGTCCCCTTCTCCTTGTGCCCTCCATCTTTCCCAACATCAGGGTCTTCTCCAGGGAGTCTTCTCTTCTCATAAGGTGGCCAAAGTCTTGGAGCCTCAGCTTCAGGATCTGTCCTTCCAGTGAGCACTCAGGGCTGATTTCCTTCAGAATGGATCGGTTTGATCTTGCAGTCCATGGGACTCTCAAGAGTCTCCTCCAGCACCAGAATTCAAAAGCATCCATTCTTCCGCAATCAGCCTTCTTTATGGTCCAGCTCTCACTTCCATACATCACTACTGGGAAAACCATAGTTTCAACTATACGGACCTTTGTTGGCAAGGTGATGTCTCTGCTTTTTAAGATGCTGTCTAGGTTTGTCATTGCTTTTCTCCCAAGAAACAGGTGTCTTTTAATTTCATGATTGCTGTCACCATCTGCAATGATCATGGAGCCTAAGAAAGTATAATCTCTCACTGCCTCCATTTCTTCCCCTTCTATTTGCCAGGAGGTGATGGGCCCACTGGCCATGATCTACGTTTTTTTTGATGTTGAGCTTCAAACCATATTTTGCGCTCTCTTCTTTCACCCTCATTAAAAGGTTCTTTAATTCCTCCTCACTTTCTGCCATCAATGTTGTGTCATCTGCATATCTGAGGTTGTTGATATTTCTTCCAGCAATCTTAATTCTGACTAGGGATTCATCCAGCCCAACCTTTCGCATGATGAATTCTGCATATAAGTTAAATAAGCAGGGAGACAATATACAGCCTTGCCGTACTCCTTTCCCAATTTTGAACCAATCAGTTGTTCCATATCCAGTTCTAACTGTAGCTTCTTGTCCCACATAGAGATTTCTCAGGAGACAGATGAGGTGATCAGGCACTCCCATTTCTTTAAGAACCTGCCATAGTTTGCTGTGGTCGACACAGTCAAAGGCTTTTGCATAGTCAATGAATCAGAAGTAGATGTCTTTCTGGAACTCTCTAGATTTCTCCATAATCCAGCACATGTTTGCAATTTGGTCTCTGGTTCCTCTGCCCCTTCAAAATCCAGCTTGCACTTCTGGGAGTTCTCGGTCCACATACTGTTTAAGCCTGCCTTGTAGAATTTTAAGCATCACCTTGCTAGCGTGTGAAATGAGTGCAATTGTGTGGTAGTTGGAGCATTCTTTGGCACTGCCCTTCTTTGGGATTGGGATATAGACTGATCTTCTCCAATCCTCTGGCCACTACTGAGTTTTCCAAACTTGCTGGCATACTGAGTGTAGCACCTTAACAGCATCATCTTTTAACATTTTAAATAGTTCAGCTGGAATACCGTCACTTCCACTGGCCTTGTTATTTGCAGTGCTTTCTAAGGCCCATTTGACTTCACTCTCCAGGATGTCTGGCTCAAGGTCAGCAACCACACTACCTGGGGTATACGAGACATCCATTTCTTTCTGGTATAATTCCTCTGTGTATTCTTGCCACCTCTTCTTGATGTCTTCTGCTTCTGTTAGGTCCTTTCCACTTTTGTCCTTTATTATGGAAATCTTTGTACGAAATGTTCCTTTCATATCTCCAATTTTCTTGAACAGATCTCTGGTTCTTCCCATTCTGTTGTTTTCCTCTATTTCTTTGCATAGCTTGTTTAAGAAGGCCTTCTTGTCTCTCCTTGCTATTTTTTGGAAATCTGCATTCAAAGACACATTTTAGCCTGGCAGATAAATACTTGAAGGCACAGATACTTAAAAGCTGGTGCAGGGTTGTGGCTGAGGCAGAGGAATGTTGTGGGCACCAGATGGAGAGACCTGGAGGGCCACATTTGGCCCCCTACTCCTGGCTTAAAATTGTCTCACCTGTCTGCACTAAAATTTTGCTTTTTCTTCTTTTCCAGGAGCACTATTTTCAGCCCGAATTAACTAGTGAAGTGTGCAAGGAGGCAGAAATTCGGTGTTCTGGGCAGGGCTGCCACAATGTCATTTCCAAAGACACTGTCCTAACCATGAAGAAAATGCCTTTTGTTTACGTACGTGTCTCTTCTTACAGAACTGGGCACTTGGGGCAGACAAATATAATTTCTCTCCATCCTATTTTGATCTCTGTGTTGCTAGTGTAAAATGTTTTACTGCTTCTACACTTTGTTCCACCCATTTACCTGTTCTGGAGTTTTGCTTTGCTCTGTTAAGTCCCTCTGTCCCGTTATGGCTGTTGCTTGGGTAGCCTCTCACTTGATGTCACCATTCGCTTAGAAACAGGAATTGGCTCGATATTAATAATAATTTTAATATTTATACCCCATCCATCTGGCTGGGTTCCCTGAGCCATTCTGGGCGGCTCCCAACAGAATTATAAAAACACAATAAAACATCAGAAATAAAAAAATTCCCGATACAGTGTTGCCTCTAACGGGAGGGCATTCCATAGGGTGGGTGCCACCACCGAGAAGGCCCTCTGCCTGGTTCCCTGTAACCTCACTTCTTGTAGTGAGGGAACCGTCAGAAGGCCCTCAGAGCTGGACCTCAGTGTCTGGGCTGAGTGATGGGGGTGGAGACGCTCCTTCAGGTATACTGGGCCGAGGCCGTTGAAGGGTTTTAAAGGTCAGCACCAACACTTTGAATTGTGCCCGGAAACATACTGGGAGCCAATGGAGGTCTTTTAGGACCGGTGTTATGTGGTCTTGGCGTCCGCTCCCAGTCACCAGTCTAGCTGCTGCATTCTGGATTAGTTGCAGTTTCCGGGTCACCTTCAAAGGTAGCCCCACGTAGAGCGCATTGCAGTAGTCCAAGTGAGAGATAGCTAGAGCATGCACCACTCTGGCGAGACAGTCTGCGGGCAGGTAGGGTTTCATCCTGTGTACCAGATGGAGCTGATGAACAGCTGCCCTGGACACAGAACTGACCTGCGCCTCCATGGACAGCTGTGAGTTCAAAATGACTCCCAGGCTGCGCACCTGGTCCTTCAGGGGCACAGTTACCCTGTTCAGGACCAGGGAGTCCTCCACATCTGCCCACCCCCTGTCCCCCCAAAACAGTACTTCTTTCTTGTCAGGATTCAACCTCAATCTGTTAGGGACGGAGCCAGCAGGCACCACCTTCCACCCCCCTCTTCCTTGCACGCATGCTGCAGACGCAGAAGCAGGTTAATAATAATAATAATAGTAATAATAATTTATTTATGCCCCGCCAATCTGGCTGGGCTTCCCCAGCCACTCTGGACGGCTTCCAACAAAATATTAAAATACCGTAGTGCATCAAACATTAAAAGCTTCCCTAAACAGGGCTGCCTTCAGATGTCTTCTAAAAATCTGATAGTTGTTTATTTCCTTCACATCTGAAGGGAGGGCATTCCACAGGGCAGGGGCCACTACCGAGAAGGCCCTCTGCCTGGTTCCCTATAACTTGGCTTCTCGCAGTGAGGGAACTGCCAGAAGGCCCTCGGCACTGGGCCTCAGTGTCCGGGCAGAACGATGGGGGTGGAGACACTCCTTCAGATATACACTTCATTCTGCAGTTCCCTGCAAAACTCACACAAGTCCCTTTGACTTTTCCCGGCAGAGCGACGGAACCAAAGAGCCCGACGGCTACCTCTGTGACACTTGTGTGCAGCAGCGACTGGCCCTGACATGGCCGACCATGGGCTTTCGTGCGGTCCAAGCCGCGGACCGTGACGACGAAATTTCCGAGGTCCCGGAGACCATCAACATCCTCTTCGAACGTTTCTGAACAGGAGGGAGGCCTCGCCGGGGATCGCGCTCCGTCGGGAGACGGCGGATAAGAAAGCAGTTTTTTATTAGGACAGGTTGAGCTGTCCTGCTCCTAGGAAAACTGGGTTGGCGTGAACCGAGGAGGGGCAACCTGGGGGGGGGGGGAAGACACAGTCTGCTGAGACACAATTCAGAGGGCAGTCACACATCTCTGCCGTGTTTTGGGGGGCGAGAGGAAAGCTTGCCTTGCCTTCTGTGTGCCCCCAAAGTTTTTGGACCTAAAATACCACTGGGCCTGTGGTCTGGATGGCATGGCTTGATGGGGCAAGTGGGTAGAATTTTAGCACAATGCTCAATATATTGCTCCTCTTGCACTAGTAGGGACTGGGGTGTCACAGGGTGTAGAGGTTCATGGGCCAAAAAGTCTGCGCGCCCCTGTGGCAGAAGGTCTTTCTGAGTGTGCCAGTAGCATATTCTGGTGCCCTGCAGATGTCGATTCGCCACCTGCTTTCCACTTGCTAAGCTTTTGCTATAAACTGCATTAAAACTCTTGTCTATTTCAAGTGACGAGGCGTATGCGTGTCGTTTACATTTTTATTCCTTTCGCAAAGCCACCTTGGGAATGAATACTTTCTGAAAGTGCCAATACATGTAACGGCGTGTGAATAAATAACATGGAAGGTTGCAATCCTGACCTACAAACTTTTTTTTAATGCATTTTATAACACAGCTAAACACAGACAGAAAAACAAACAATACAAACAAATTCTTGTCTTATCCTTGTTTTTTCTAAACATTGTTAGGTGGGCTTCCCCAAGTCCCCCTATCTGATTTTCATTTTACCTCATCTTTAGCAGTTTACATATATTTTTAACCTTTTTTTATCACATTTGACCATTAAAAATCTTCACATTTTATCACTTACAAATAATACTATTTTAAAATACACTATCTTCTACTTCTAACCCTACAGTCTATATCCACTTCCAGAGCTATTCTAAGATTTAAATATTAACATATTTTTTCAAATATTCCTTAAACTTCTTCCAATCTTCTTTCACCGTCTCTTCTCTCTGCTCTTGGAGTCTCCCGGTCAGTTCGGCAAGTTCCATTTAGTCCATCATCTGCCATTCTTTGATAGTTGGTAAATCTTGTTTCCTTCAATTCTTCGCTTGTAATATTCTCGCAAGTGTTGTGGCATAGAGACCCACAAACTTAACTGGGCAGCAAGCCTCATTTGAACTCCATGGGGCATACCTACGAGTAAACGGGCTCATTGGATCATTCCTCACACTTAATAGTAGGGCTTGAAGACTCCGGAGGAGCAGTGATATAAATTGGGTGTGTGCGTTTTTGATTTTGGTTGCTATCCTTTTTTGGTCTGAAGGACTATCTGTGCGGCTGCTGTTCTGCTTTGTCTCTGCAACCGCCATATCTGTAGCAGCAGCAGGAGGAGATTTGAGGAGGTGGACCATTTTGCAGAGAGCTTGTTCTTACTGGGGTGGTCAACCTGTGTCTGTGCTACACTGGGCTTTAAAATGTGGGCGGAGGCTCACGCTGATCACATGACATCCCAAACCAAACAGAGGTTTTCCACATGCAAAATTAGGCACCTTGAGAGAGGCTCGCACTTTCCCCGGGCATCGAAACAAAATAAAAAAATTCCTTCCAGTAGCACCTTAGGTAAAGGTAAAGGGACCCCTGACCATTAGGTCCAGTCGTGGCCAACTCTGGGGTTGTGGTGCTCATCTCGCTTTATTGGCCGGGGGAGCCGGCGTACAGCTTCCGGGTCATGTGGCCAGCATGACTAAGCCGCTTCTGGCGAACCAGAGCAGCACACGGAAACATTGTTTACCTTCCCGCCAGAGTGGTACCTATTTATCTACTTGCACTTTGACGTGCTCTCAGACTGCTAGGTTGGCAGGAGCTGGGACCGAGCAATGGGAGCTCACCCCGTTGCGGGGATTCGAACCGCCGACCTTCTGATCGGGAAGCCCAAGAGGCTCTGTGGTTTAACCCACAGCACCACCCGCATCCCTAGTAGCACCTTTTGAGACCAACTATGTTTGTTATTGGTATGAGCTTTCATGTGCATGCACACTTCTTCAGATACCTTCAGATTTCCCCTGGCTTGCTAGCTTTCTATCTGCAAGGGAATATTCAGCCAGGTTGAGCCCTCCCACCCCCCTTGAAATCTGAACTCATCCAGTCCAGACTGCCGTTTTGCACATATTGGTAAGAATATCTGATACATGCCTATAGCCTTAGCTCTTTTGCTCTCCATCTTCTGTGTTTTTCCTGTGTGCAGGTATTTCTTCCTCTTGAGATACGATTAAAGCATTGTTAAATAAATAAATATAAATAAAGTTTGTAATCAAAAACGGTTGTTCTATGGCCAAATTTTGCAATACCTGTATTTTGCAATAAACAAGTTTGGTTTATAATGCTGCCAACGAATCTTTTGTATGAACAAAGCCCTTTGGCATATTGAATTAACAAACAATATTAATAAGGAATCAGCAGACTGGAGTATATCCTAGAGAGACGAGATTTGTTTCCATAATGCCATCCATTATGCAGTTGGGTGTGTGAATGTCAGACTTCTAAGCGAGACGCTTCCCTGCTCCCTTGTGGAAAGGAAAGTTTATATAAAATGGAAGAGAGACGATTCTTTTTAATCCCTCTGGATTGTCAAGAGTATCCCAAGTGGCTCATCGTTTATTTTGTATTGTGGTTTACCAATATTGTGGGATTTCTATGCTGCAGAGTTGCAGGGCTTTATTTGGGTAACCTCCTAGCATTTAAATATTTAGGCTTAGATGGGGAGTCTGAGCACAAGGGAATGTCATAAATTTTTTTTGTAAGCCACTCTTTGGATAAAGGGCAGGATATAAATAAAGGGGAGAGAGGTTCTTGCTTTGAGGAAATTATATTCCTAACGTAGCTGGTAGTAACACCCATTGGACTTTGTGGGGTTTACTTACAAGTCTCTTCTTTGGCAATTCCTTGTGGCTGAGTAAGATTGTCTTCCATAAACACAGTTTTAACAGTGAGTCCGTAAGTGACCTTGGAGGCCAATTCTGGATCCACACGTCCTTCCACAGTGGGGACATAGGTTTCCAGGCAGGAGTTGATCACGGTGAGGGTTTGCCAAGCGTGCCTTCCTCTTAGCACGTTTCCCCCTTGCATCCTGAGTTCGAGTGTCTTCAAAGCCCATTCCTTCCAGTAGCACCTTAAAGACCAACTAAGTCAGTTCTTGGTATGAGCTTTCGTGTGCATGCACACTTCTTCAGATACTATCTGACTTAGTTGGTCTGACTTAGTTGGTCTTTAAGGTGCTACTGGAAGGAATTTGTTTTGTTTTGACTATGGCAGACCAACACGGCTACCTATCTGTAATTCAAAGCCCATGGCACCTTTGGTAAAGGCTGTTCTCCAACTGGAGCGCTCGCAGGCCAGTGTTTCCCAGTTGTCAGTGTTTAAACTACTTTTTTAAAGATTTGCCTTGAGAGAGTCTTTGAACCTCTTTTGTTGACCACCAGCATTACGCTTTCCATTTTTAAGTTTGGAATAGAGTAGTTGCTTTGGAAGACGATCATCAGGCATCTGCACAACATGACCAGTCCAGTGAAGATGATGTTGAAGAATCATTGCTTCAACACTGGTGATCTTTGCTTCTTCCAGTACACTGGCATTAGTTCACCTGTGTTCCCAAGTTATGAGTAGACATGCAGAGGATCGCGCTGCTGGTTTGCAGAAGTTCCTTTCTATACTATTGTATAATTGTTTCGACCTGCTATTGAATTTTTCCCCTTTGTGATGGGAATTTTGAGGTCTTACATATATGTTCATAAGTGTACCAACCAAGCACGTACATAGATCAGCACAGGAATGCCGACCTGAAACCATTTTGATTCCCAAACTGTCCCAAACTGACCAAATGTTTGCAAGGTCAAAGGAAAATGGAAAAGCCTTCCTATTGTCTTTTCCTTCACAAATCCTGTTTTAAGGGTATGTCTGTGTATGAATAGGGTGTGAGCCTGTGACCTGGCCCAGGAACTAAGTACTGTATTTATCATTACAAAAGACTGGCCAGGCTCCCCAGGCAATCCATTCTAGTAAGCAGGGTATCCAATCGGGTACCCTGCCAGACAGGAGATAAACAACAACAGGAGAAAAACAACATTCAAATTTCTGTTTTAGACCGCCTTTTCTGTGATGTAGGTATGATGTATCTGGGGGGGTGTTCTTATGTTACACCCTTTCTGTGATGTATGTATGTATGTATGTTTCTGGGGGTGGTCTTGATCTACAGGGTGGCAATCTCAAAAGTCCATATAAGGCCTTACACGCCATTGTTCTGGGTTCCTCTCCCTTTCTTGCGGTTGAGGGGAGCACCCTGTTGCAACAGATAATAAAGATCAAGCTTACTAGCTGCTTTGCTTCTCAATATTCTCTCGTTGGCCTCTTATTTTCTCCTACCAATAGAGAACCTAAGTGAGGACTCTATACGGGCTCTTGGATACGCCATAAGGGGGGAAAGGGCAATTTTTGTTTACAACACCTTGCATCATGCTCAGCAAGCCCTATCCTGCAGCTCTGATCGCCCCATGCTGGGTGCTGGGATTTGGAGACCAACAACATCTGGGGGGGGGGGGGCCTACAGAATTTCTCCATCTCTGTTCCAAAATTACCATCCTTGTGCATTTTATTTAAACGGCTGCGTGTGTGGAACGAGTCTTCTGTCGCCACGAGGTGGCAGCACAGCTGATAGCTGATGTGGGAAAAAGCCAAGAAGCTGAGCAATGTTTCTATAGGCAACAGCAGCCGCGAGAATATTGGTAGCCAGCTATTGGAATGGAAATAATATTTCAACAAAAAGAGAATGGTTGAGTAAACTATGTGAGTATCTGGAGTTAGCTAAACTGACGGATTTAATAAGGCACGAACCCAAAACTATGGTACAGAAACAATGGGATTGTTTAAATGAATATTTACACAAACAGGGCTCAAATACGAAAATTTGGTTGTGCTTAGGCTAACCTTGTGAAGAATATAAAGAATATAAAGATTTGATGGATTGTGAAAGAACTTAAGGAAAGGAAGTGACTGAAGAACAGATGTAAAGGTGAACTAGAAATTAAGAGACGTGCGGTGAATGCGGTGGAAGTCTTTTATAATATTTTAACTAGGATTTTTATATGGTAATGTTTAAAGTATAAATTTGATATTATTGTTTACGAAAAGTATTTCTTTTTCCTTTTTGACTTTCCCCCCTTCTTTTCTTTTCTTTTCTTTTCTTTTTTTCTTCTGTAGCCTTCAATTGGTAAATATGCAGATAATCATGTTTATATTGATATGTATGAATTCTGTTTTGATTTTTCTTTTTTTATTTATCTTGTAATATTTAAGAAAATTAATAATAAAATAAAAAGAAGCTCAGCAATGATCTCCCGAGTCCCATTGTGGTCGCACATTTTATTCTGGCACAACGCCTGCGCCAGTCACTCTCAGTTAGCATCCCTCACAGGGTTGTTGAGGATAATACTGGCTCTCTGGCAGAATATCTGAGCCACAATATTTTCAGCAGGAGTAATTTCCCAGGAAATGTGCAGCCTTCAACAGCAGCTGCAAAATCTATGCAGAAAAGCTGGTTCAGTTTACTGGTACTTATTTGGGGGTGTGCAAGTTCCTCCTTCTCCTTGCATTATTCCACCTCTTAAATTCTAGACCATGGGTAGGTAAACTAAGGCCCAGGGGCCGGATCCGGCCCATTCGCCTTCTCAATCCGGCCCCCAGACAGTCCGGGAATCCATGTGTTTTTACATGAGTAGAATATGTCCTTTTATTTAAAATGCATCTCTGGGTTATTTATGGGGCGTAGGAATTTGTTCATTTTCTCTCTCCCAAAATATAGTCCGGCCCCCCACAAGGTCTGAGGGATAGTGGACCGGCCCCCTGCTGAAAAAGTTTGCTGACTCCTGAGCTAGACTATCCATCCTCATTCTCATCACGGGTGGCAAGGATTTTTACTTGCAAATCCCCTCTGTTCTTCCCATGCACCTCCTAAATCTGTTGCAAGAGTTGCTCCAACCTGCCAAGGAATGAGGAAAAAAACGGCCTGGAAATAAATATTAATCCAAAGTCAAAGCTGAGCTGAAAGCAGCCAGCTCCCAGCAATAATTTTTGACTTCCTGTGTGAATAACTGCAAGTGTTTTGCCTGTCCTTGATTTCCCTACCAATTCTGCTCGGCTGGGGAGGGTAGGATATAAATAAAATTTATTATTATTTATTATTATTATTAAAAGAAAGAAAAAAAAAAAACGTTTCATGGTGATGGGTAGATTTTTGTCTGGTAAAGAAAAGGAACGTACAAAACCATGAATTTAAATGTCATATTGGCCCTATTAAACGTAATGCCTTGTTTGTCCATGAAACCTAAGTAGCTTTATTTGCCCTGTTTTTTGCAAATCCTAATAATTACAATGGGATATAGAGGTAAATTGGACACCCCTCGTGCTGATTGCAGCTTCAGAGGGGGTGGTTTTCATAGAATCATCAAATCCATGTGGATCCGCGTTCTGTAACCACGTTTTTGCGCCATTGTGGCCCCATGCAACAGTGGGTGCGTTATTTTTTTGGTGCAGGCTGTAGCCATGGACATGCTATGTGATCTGATGGTGAATTTGGGGTGACCCAATGTAAAAATCCTGAGGATCCATGGGCTTTTACCTCCCCCCTCCCAGGCAGCCTCCTTTATTGCTAGCGTCCCTTATCTCCCTCCTGATCGCTTGCCAATCAGCTGCTTCCTTTCAATACCCCCTTCCCTCTTTCAAAAAAAAAAAAAGCATGATCTGCTTTTCTCCCCTGGGCAATTCGGCTCCAGGGACCACGCATTCGCTCCATAAGACGCACAGACATTTCTGTTATGTACTGAAGTTCTCACCCTGGGCCAGCAGGGGGATACTGTAGATAGTTTTCACTCAGGTCCGCATATGCAAATAAGGGATTGAAAGTGACGTTCAGTGATTGGATAGTTACAGAAAGTGGTTACTGTTGCGTTGTAGTGGAGCTCTATATAAGCAGGCTGGCTGAACCCTTCAGTTCAGTTCTGTTCCGGCTTGTGAATAAACAAGAGCTGTTTGAAGAATCGCTATGTCGTCTGATATGTTCACCCACAACTTAACAATTTCCCCGTAATTTTTAGGAAGAAAAAAGTGTGTCTTAATGGAGTGAAAAATACGGTAATTATTTGCTGCTGCTCAGCACAGTACCTGCTATGCATGCTCCAGGGATGAGAAAGGATTTGCTGCAGGGCCCAAGGTTTACCTGCAACCACTCTCTGCTCTTAGGCTGCAGATCAGACCTTGCTTCCACAGCACAGGAGACAAAGTTTATTTTAAAAAAATATCTTTCTTGACAGCTGTGCATACCTTACGTCCTCTGGGAAAACAGTTTGTGTTAAGGCTACGCTCCTTTTTTTTTTTTGCTATTCCCTGCCCACCCACCCCCAAATTCTGTTGCAACGAGAAACACGCATGGACCTGTTGCAGGGATTTATGTATAGGTTGCAGGGGGGGGGGTGCCCCTCCAGCAGATATCATGCACATGCAGCCCACTACCAAAATCAGCACCATCGCTTTTGTGACTTTTGTGATTTGTCCACACAAAACACTTCATCACGGTTTCTTCCGATCTATTCAAAGGGCCTTTGCTGCACGATACGAAATGTAAGAATTCACTGATAAATGTATCTATGTACTGGCTCACTGGAAATTCATATAGACATGTGAGCTCAGCTACTCAGCAGCCCCTCTGCCTGAGTGATAATCCCTGGCATCCTGATACCTGAGTGCCAGACAGGTAGCCATGCCAGAAATAACCAACCCAGATGAAGACAAAGGGTGTGATTAACTTGGCTGGGAAATAAAAAGTAAAGGTAAAGGTACCCCTGCCCGTACGGGCCAGTCTTGCCAGACTCTAGGGTTGTGCGCCCATCTCACTTAAGAGACCGGGAGCCAGCGCTGTCCGCAGATACTTCTGGGTCACGTGGCCAGCGTGACAAGCTGCATCTGGCGAGCCAGCGCAGCACACGGAACGCCGTTTACCTTCCCGCTATAAAGCGGTCCCTATTTATCTACTTGCACCCGGGGGTGCTTTCGAACTGCTAGGTTGGCAGGTGCTGGGACCGAACGACGGGAGCGCACCCTGCCGCAGGGATTCGAACCGCCGACCATACAATCAGCAAGTCCTAGGCGCTGAGGCTTTTACCCACAGCGCCACCCGCGTCCCTGGCTGGGAAATAGGGAAATGTAAATGTCTCTTTTGTTACACTTGATGGGTGTTTGGTGGAGGGCAAGGAGAACCATGGGGCAGGGTCCAGGATGCTCAGATTCCTGCCACCAGACCTCCCCTTTCATGATGTAACCGTGATGTAACCGTGATGTAGTTTGGGGGTATGTAACATGGGGATTAGCAGCTAATAAAAGTTTGGGTTCTCTTTTGTTCGGGGCTTGTTCCACCCTGTGGCAGGTGGGAGTCCTGTCGCGACAGTCTTCGATAAAGACCAAGCCTACTGGCTGCTGTTTTTGCTCTGGTATTCCTTGCTGGTGTCCTTGTTCTTTGTCCAAGGGAGCCCTCGGATTTCTCCGTTAACAGACCTACAAACTGAAACTCCTTGCAGCTGTGCCACTTTAAAATGTATCTTGTGTCCCCCCCCCCCATCTTGCATTTTTATGTTGTAAACCGCCCTGATTCCATTTTTCCAATTAGCTTCTCTCCCAAAAGAACAGGTGGCTTCTCTTTTGCTATCTCTGTCCTTCTGGCTGTTTTAAGAACTGCCAGCAAGGAAAAGGGGCATGAACAACAACAACAACAACAACAACAACAACTACAATAAATCTGTATACTGCCCTATTCCCGCAGGTCTCAGGGCAGTTACAACATAAAATCACGATACGAAAACACAAAACACATAATTAAAATAAAAATGACAACAACCCAATAACACACACCACAACACATTTTAAAAGGGCCCTGGACACTGCTTGATTCAAGTCAACTTTTAAAGTAATATACAGATGGGTCTTGAACTTGTTTTGTAAAGTCGTTTTTGTGCTGGAGAAGCAGCCCCCACACCCCGAAATCTCAAATACAATTTGATGAAAGCAAAGTTATTAAAAGGTGGCTCTGGAAGAGAGGTAGATTTTGGGTACACTTTACAGAAACTGAACGCCATGTTCAGAAAGGGTCTATGAGAGACACACTTAAATGAGTAATTTAAATGCTAGACAGTCCATTGGTTTTAGAAGTCTTTAATTGGTTAGCAGTTCTTGGGGGTGGGGGAAAACCCGCAAGATTTTCACAGAGGCATTGAGACCCCACCATGTCATCTCCCCCTCAGAGAAACAGTTTGGTTTCTCCTCCTAATGGCTGGCTTTGTATATCCATCTACTTCTCTTAACCATGAAATATGCTTTAATGCAACTCGTTCGGCGATTTTAAATACCAACTTGTTTTATCGAGAGTATGCGGTTTCTTGGCTAAGAGCTGGATGCATGGGACGGGGGGCAGTTTTAGAACTGTATTTTATTTTATTTTTTAAATAATTTTTATTAATTTTCACAAACAAAAACACACACAACAACAACAACAACAAAAAAATACACAAACAACACATGACTTCCCCATACCTCCCCTTCACTGCACCCTTGTTTCCAATTTTTTAGCAATCCTTCATTCCATTTTTATATTTAACTTCCCTCAGGTTTTCTTAACTTAAACATTTACAGCTGTAATTCTCTGTTTCTTATCCCTTGACATTTTATCAGTCTGAAATTTTACAACAGTTCTTAAGATATATTTTGAATTTTTCCCAGTCCTCTTCCACTGTCTCTCTCCTCTGATCACGGATTCTGCCGGTCATCTCTGCCAGTCCCATAAATTCAGTCACCTTCGTCTGCCATTCTTCCAGAGTAGGTAATTCTTGCATCTTCCAATACTTTGCCAAAAGAATTCTTGCTGCTGTAGTTGCATACATAAAAAATGTTCTATCTTTCTTTGGTACCAATTGGCCGACCATGCCCAAGAGAAAAGCCTCCGGTTTCTTTGCAAATGTCCACTTAAGGATTTTCTTAATTTCATTATAGATCATTTCCCAGTAGGCCTTAATCTTTGGGCAGGTCCACCAAAGGTGGTAGAAGGTTCCTTCACATTCATTACATTTCCAGTATTTATTATTGGGCAAATGGTATATCTTTGCAAGCTTGACTGGGGTCATGTACCACCTATAGATCATTTTCATTATGTTTTCTTTCAAGGCACTACATGCCGTAAATTTAAGGCCTGTGGTCCATAACTGTTCCCAGTCAGCGAACATAATATCATGACCTAAGTCTTGTGCCCATTTGATCATAACTGATTTAACCGTTTCATCCTGTGTATTCCATTTCAGCAACAAGTTATACATTTTAGACAGATTCTTAGTATTGGTCTCTAACAATTCTGTTTCCAATTTTGACCTCTCCTTCTGAAATCCTAGTTTCCTGTCCTGCTTAAAAGTCTCATTTATCTGATAATAATGTAACCAGTCTCGAACCTTGGATTTTAGTTTCTCAAAGCTCTGTAATTTAACCTTTTCACCATCATATTCTATAATTTCACAATATTTTGGCCAATTAGAGTCCATGTTAAGTTTTTTCACCGCTCTAGCTTCCATTGGTGACAACCATCTGGGTGTTTTACTTTCCAACAAATCCTTATATCGATTCCAAACATTATACAAAGCTTTCCTGACAATATGATTTTTAAAGCCTTTATAAACCTTTGCCTTGTCATACCATAAATATGCATGCCAGCCAAAATTATTATCATACCCTTCCAGGTCTAGAATGTCTGTATCCTCAAGAAGTAGCCATTGCTACTGTAACACTGGAAGGGGGACGCCCCAAGAATCATCCAATACCACCCCCTGCAAGGTCTCACGACACCCTTTCTTGTATGCCCCCGCCCAAAGCATAGCTGTCAACCGTCCCTTATTTGGCGGGAAACTCCCTTATCCTAGCACCGTGTCCCACTGCTGTCCCTTATTGATGATGTCCCTTAAATTTCCCGGGTTTCAAAGGAAGCAGCTCCTCTCCCTCCCTCCCTGCCAGCCAGGGAGGAGGGAGGCTCCAACTGGGTTGCTTGGCTGCCCGTCCTGTCCCCCTCTGGCCTCTCACCAGCCTCGGCCCCCGGGAGTCCCTCCCCGCCGTGACTGAGGAGCCTTGAGAGGAGAGCAAGGGCAACCATAGAGAAAGCAGTTCAGAGAGAGGAGGCGGAGGCGGAGGCGCGGGCAGGTGTTCCAAGGGCTAACCATAGAGGGGGAAAGCGGAGGAAGGACCGCAAGCGCTTCTCCCATAGATTTGTAGTGGTAGACTAGCATAGATGGTCTGATTTGCGGGTTTATTTGGGCACTATTTCCCCCCCCCTTCCTCCCGCCCCACCTGATGGAACTGAGAGCTGCAGATTTAGCACGAGAGAACAGATACAGAACTGCAGCAGCATCTTCGTAGCTTGGACTTCGTTTTGCGCGAAAAGTGGTTGTGCTTGTAGTTATTTAATTGCAGTGTTTCATTTATTTAATTGCAGTGTTTCATCGGCTGGTGTCTTGAGCAGCAACCTCTGGAAATGAAGGGCTAAAAACCGGCGCTTTTAACTTTGTATTTCAGCTGGTTGACTAAAACCCCTTATTTTGGCTGCTGATCCCTTATTTTTGAGGCTGCTGGTCCCTTATTTTCAAATCTGTAAGTTGACAGCTATGCCCCGAAGCAAAGGGCTCATTTGGGTATGTGCCCATTGGGTCATTAGGCTTTCTTGACCCTTATGAAGAGCATGAGAAGAACCCCACTGGACCAGAAGAATGACCTACCTTAATTAGCACCCTATTAAACAACTAGACACCTATTGGGAGCCCATAAACAACAGGACGTGAGCACAACAGTGCTCTCTCCATATCTGAACCCCAAATGCTTTGGTATTCGGAGGCAATCTGCCCCTGATCCTGGGGGTAAGCGTACAACCAGCCATGACTAGTAGTCACTGATAGCATCATCCTCTATGGACCTGTCTATTCCCTTGAAAAATCTGCCCCCTTAGAATGAATGGGGCATCAATGTCAATTGCACCCTTAGCCGGAATGACCCAAGACGTCGCAGCCGCCTCGACTTCTTCCGTTGTCTCTCCAGCTTCAAATCTGAGCCCAGCCACGTCTTCCCAGGGCCGCCGAATGTTTTCTTCCAGCTGAGGAATCTTCCTTTTTTATATATATAAATAATATTTATTCCTTTCCCAAAAATTTAAACACTACAAAAAAGAAGAACAATACAATACAATACAATACAATACAATACAATACAATACAATACAATACAATACAATACAATACAAAAACACAACACGAACACATTAAACTAACAAAACAAAAACAGTTTAAAACACATCAAATAATTTCAATATCTTATCTTTCATTCACTTATTTCCGCGACCTCTTCACACCTCCCTTTTTGTATTCCACTTCTGTTAATTGTTTCAGCAATTCCTTTCCATCTTCCTCTGTTTTCTATCCTATAATTATCTTAGCACATTCTAACCTTATTTTTCCTTTAATGCTCTATTAATCTGTTTATACTTAATTCCTTATAACATTTCTACTAAAGCCATATAACTTCATTCCAACATTTTTCTAACATTCATTAATTTTACAGTATTTCCATAAATAATCTTTAAACTTTTTCCAGTCTTCTTCCACCGACTCTTCTCCCTGGTCTCAGATTCTGCCAGTCATTTCCGCCAGTTCCAACCAGCTGAGGAATCTTCCTTTCTCCCTCGACCTCTGTGGCGCGCTCATCCCACCTGAAAGAGGGAACGGAAGTCGTCAAAGCAAGGCGCGAGGAAATCCGCCGCCGTTTCTCCTGCCTTTCCGTTTCCTTTAAAATGATTCATTAACCGGAAAAAGGTGCAACCGTAACAAAAACAAAGAAAAAGAACAATAAAATCTAAACCGTAAAAGGGTCATGGTTGGGAAGGGCAAAAATACAAAGCGACAACGCTGCCCAAGAAGGAACGGTGAAGTATTAACTCATACGAAGATTCCCTCAAACTTTTAGATTATCCTCCACTGTATTCACAATTGCAGACCAACCTGTTTCTCCAAATCCTGATTTAGCCCTAACTCTGGACATACTGTAAGGACGTGGGTGGCGCTGTGGGTTAAACCACAGAGCCTAGGACTTGCCGATCAGAAGGTTGGCAGTTCAAATCCCCGCAACGAGGTGAGCTCCCGTTGCTTGGTCCCTGCTCCTGCCAACCTAGCAGTTCGAAAGCACACCAGTGCAAGTAGATCAATATGTACCGCTCCGGCGGGAAGGTAAATGGCGTTTCCGTGCGCTGCTCTGGTTCGCCAGAAGCGGCTTAGTCATGCTGGCCACATGACCCGGAAGCTGTACGCTTGCTCCCTCGGCCAGTAAAGCGAGATGAGCGCCGCAACCCCAGAGTCGGCCACGACTGGACCTAGTGGTCAGGGGTCCCTTTACCTGGGCTTTACCCTACACCACAGTAGGTTCTCCTTGTGTCTAAATCCATTCCTACAAATACTACAGCTCTCCTCTAAGGAGGCCTCACCCTGAGCCTAGACAGATGCCTGTCTACATCTTAAAACTTTCCATTTTGCCCAAGCCGAAGAGCTGACAGTGACTGCTGAACAATCTCATGGGTGAACATCTGGAACCTCCAGATTAATTACTTGTTAAGTGGGGAAAACTTAAGCAACACCCCGGAGGCATCTCTCCAAAAGCCCTTGATATATATAAATATTAGAAAAATTACGCAACATGATGGATGGCGGAACGTTGAGCAGATGTGCAGGAGCAGATGTGTGTGCCAGGCGTGTCCCAAGGGCCTTGGCTGAGGGTATGTGTGTGTCTTCTCAAAACACACAAAGTCCAGGCCTCCTATTATTTGGGACACTGGCACGATGGCAGCAGGAGTGCCTGGCCACCAGCTTAGAAGGCTTTAAAGGAATAATTATTGTTGTTATTGTTGTTGTTGTTATTATTATTCCACGAGGGTGGTGTACAGCGTTAAGAACACTAATTAATTGTTGTTGTTGTTGTTGTTTTTATTTATTTATACCCCACTCATCTGGCTGGGCTTCCCCAGCCACTCTGGGTGGCTCCCAACAGAATAAATCTTCATCACCATCAAGCGATAAAACATCAAACATTGAAAGCTTCCCTAAGCAGGGCTGCCTTCAGAAGTCTTCTAAAAGTCAGATAGTTGTTTATTTCCTTGACATCTGATGCGAGGGCATTCCACAGTGCGGGCGCCGCTACTGAGAAGGCCCTCTGCCTGGTTTTCTGTAACCCCACTTCTTGCAGTGAGAGAACCGCCAGAAGGCGCTCAGCGCTGGACCTCTGTGTCTGGGCTGAATGATGGTGGTGGCCAAGGCTGTTTAGGGCTTTATTTTTATTTTTTATTTTTTATTTAAACGTTTTTATTGCATTTTCAGTTTACAGAAGAAAAAAGAAGAAAAATAAATAATACTCCAACTTTCAAAATACATTTTTAAATTGTTAGCTGGACTTCCCCACACCTCCCTCACCCTGCATTCTTTACAATAAAACATATCAGCAAATTATTACCTTGTTTCGTATCTTATTTATATCTTTCAAAATATTTTACTTCTAATTTTAAGGTGCCTTCTATCTAATATTTATGCCTTAAAATAAAAAATATAATAACCTTAAATTTCAACTTTTTCTTAAGTGTAACTTATCTTCCCATTTTCTCGATCTAGTTGCAGGAGCTAAATTCCAAAACATGCAGATTCTTAACATTCATATAGCTTGTATTGTTTTTGCAAATAGTCCTTAAATTTTTTCCAATCTTCTTCCGTTGTCTCTTCATCCAAATCCCGGATTCTGCCAGTCATTTCGGCCAATTCCATATAGTCCATCAACTGCGTCTGCCACTCTTCCAGCGTGGGAAGATCTTGTGTCTTCCAATATTTTGCTATAAGTATTCTTGCTGCTGTAGATGCATACATAAAAAATGTCTTATCCTTCTTTATCACCCTTTGGTCCACAATGCCCAGGAGGAAGGCCTCTGGTTTCTTGGGAAAGGTGTACCTAAACACCTTTTTTAATTCATTATAGATCATTTCCCAGAAGGCCTTCACTTTTGGACAAGTCCACCAAAGGTGAAAAAATGTCCCTTCAGCCTCCTTACATTTCCAACATTTATTATCAGATCGATGGTAAATTTTTGCAAGTTTGACTGGGGTCATGTACCACCTATATATCATTTTCATAATATTCTCTTTCAAGGCATTGCATGCCGTAAATCTCATTCCAGTGGTCCATAACCTTTCCCAGTCTTCAAACATAATGTTGTACCCAATATCCTGAACCCATTTTATCATGGCTGATTTGACTATCTCATCCTGAGTATTCCATTTAAGCAGCAAGTTATACATTCTCGAAAGTACCTTGGTCTTAGGTTCTAGCAGTTCTGTCTCTAGTTTCGATTTTTCCACCTGGAATCCTATTTTTTTGTCCGACTTAAAAACTTCTTGAATTTGAGCATAGTGAAACCAATCTTGCACCCTATTCTTTAATTTTTCAAAGCTCAGCAGTCTCCAATTGTCTCCTGTTTTTTCTATCATTTCCCAATATTTTGGCCATCCGACCTCCATATTGAGTCTTTTTTTGGCCTTGGCCTCCACTGGTGATAACCACCTCGGGGTCTTACCTTCTAATAAATCTTTGTATTTTGTCCAGACCATGAATATAGCTTTCCTGACAATATGGTTTTTGAACATTTTATGAACCTTTACCTTGTCATACCACAAATAAGCATGCCATCCAAAAGCATTGTCGTACCCTTCCAGATCTAGAACATCAGTGTTCTCAAGAAGTAACCAATCTTTCATCCAGCAGAAAGCCGCAGCTTCATAATATAACCTTAAGTCTGGCAGGGCAAACCCCCCTCTCTCTTTAGCATCAGTTAGTATTTTAAATTTTATTCGGGGCTTTTTGCCCTGCCAGACAAACCTAGAAATATCTTTCTGCCACTTCCCAAAACACTCCACTCTGTCCACGATCTGTAGGGTCTGAAACAAAAATAACATCTTCGGCAATACATTCATCTTTATAGCTGCAATTCGACCCATCAAGGAAAGTTTCAATCTTGACCAAATCTCTAAATCTTTCTTAATTTCTGACCAACATTTTCCATAATTATCTTTAAACAAATTCAAATTTTTGGCAGACAAATTTACCCCTACGTATTTTACCTTTTTAACAACATTTAATTCTGTCTCTTTCTGAAACCCATCTATTTCCAAAGGTGTCAAGTTTTTCTCCAAAACCTTAGTTTTTTGTTTGTTCAATTTAAACCCTGCTACCCGACCAAATTCATGAATTAATTCTAACACTCTCTTCGTACTAGATTCTGGCTCCTGTAATGTTAAAACCAAATCATCTGCAAAAGCTTTCAGTTTAAATTGTTTCACTCCGACCTGTATTCCTTGTACCAACCGGTCTTCCCTAATCATGTTCAAGAGCACCTCCAGAACAGAAATAAATAACAGAGGGGATAGGGGGCACCCTTGTCGTGTTCCTTTTTCAATTTTAAATTCTTCTGTCACCACATTGTTTACAATCAGTTTCACTTTCTGCTCTGAATAAATTGCTTCTATTCCATTTTCAAACCCCCGTCCCACTCCCATCCCTTCCAAATTTTTCTTCAAAAATCTCCAAGAAATGTTGTCAAAGGCCTTCTCCGCATCGACAAAAATTAACACTGATTTTGTATTAATATTGGTTTGCAAAAGTTCCAAAATGTCAACAATATTCCTAGTATTCTCAGACAAATGTCTTCCTGGGAGAAAGGCTGTTTAGGGCTTTAAAGGTCAGCACCAAGACTTTGAATTGTGCTTGGAAACATACTGGGAGCCAATGTAGGTCTCTCGGGACTGCTGTTATATGGTCTCGCCAGTCACTAGTCTAGCTCCATGGGACAGAGGAATAAGTCTCTGTGGAAAAGAATGAATGAATACAAAACAGGTGGCAATGACCAGCAATCCATAGGAAAATATTTTAGTCTCGCAGGATCTGAAAGGTCAAACCCAGACACCTGTTAGCTGGGCTCTTATTACTGTTGGTTTGCACAAAGTTTGCAGAGAGGTTAGACGATGCCCGGGATTTATAGTGTATTCATTCTGAATTGTTTGTAGCCAGGGGCGATATGTAACATTGAGCCTGGTATATTTCCCCTATTAAACCCTTCACTGGGTGGGGGGGAAAGCGTGATTGTTTTCTGCAGTGGGTTTATTGTATAATGACAGCAAACCCACTCCGCTTGCGCCACCAGAATTTGCCGTTAATGGATGGAACTACACCTGCGAATTACCAAAGTCCCTCTTTCTCCAACGGAAAACCTTTCAAAACCAAAACTTTTGAACTTTAATTTGATTCCATTTGTAAGGGGCTCAATCAAAACCACAGGGCGGGTTTGAGAGATTCGCTTTGAATTCATATGAACGGAATCAAATTTCTCCGCCACCTCAAATAAAACATGGGAAAGTGTTATATTTCAGCTCACCTTTCTTTCTCAGAGCCCCCAGTGGGATCCAGGTGTAGCGTCCATCCATCTTCAGTTCCTCCTCCTCAGCCTCCTTTGAATCTTCTGATCATCGGGGGACGTTGTTCTCCAGTTTTTCCAACTTCTTAGTTTTCCTTTTCTCTCTCTCTCCGCCTCTGGCAAGCTCTGGGAGACAGGTTGCAGTCCTTGTATGGACACATCCACTTTGTTTGCAACCTGGGTACATAAAATGTCGGCACCTAGCCGCAGCAGAATTCCTAGGGATGAATTCCTAGGAAACGCTTCGCAACGAGGGAGTGGCTCCATCCCTAGTCCATGCTACATGCACCAGGGATTTCGAAACTTGCTTCTCCCTGAGTCTGCCAGTCTCCCAAGACTGCTTCCCCCTCTCCAAGTTCTTAGGGCGGCTTGGTTTTGGGCTCAGCCGCTGGAGGGAGAACAGTGAGGCGGCAACATCCGAACCCCTTCGTTGGTGGGTCTCAGGTCATCGGGGCTGCCGGCAGCCGGAGGCGCCTGGTCTCCTGGTTCCGACCTATCGGCAGCCATGGGGATTTGCTCTTCCAGTGGAATATCCGCCTGTCCTTGAACAGAACTGCAGAATGGGGGGGGGGGGAACAAAACAGGTATGAGGACAGATGCAAAACTTGGGGGCTATTAGGGATCCAGGCTGAGGGCCTTCTCGGTGGTGGCGCCCACCCTGTGGAACGCTCTCCCATCAGGTGTCAAGGAAAGAAACAACTATCTGACTTTTAGAAGACATCTGAAGGCAGCCTTGTTTAGGGAAGTTTTCAATGCTTGATGTTTTACTGTGTTTTTAATATTCTGTTGGGAGCCACCCAGAGTGGCTGGGGAAACCCAGCCAGATGCGTGGGGTATAAATAATAATAATAATAATAATAATAATAATAATAATAATAATAATAATAAATCAACCCTCTGAGGAAATCCGCCATAGGCCTCAAAGGGGTAGAGACTGCTTTAAAAAAAACCATGTATTTCTAAGGCAAAAACCAAAGGCCTATTTATTTATTTCTAATCTCCTGTATTTATTTATTTTTAATCTCCAGAGCCTGGCGTGCTCTGGTCCATGGGGTCACGAAGAGTCGGACATGACTAAACGACTAAACAACAAATCTCCTGTTGGAAGCCGCCCAGAGTGGCTGGAGAAACTGAGTCAGATGGGCGGGGTATAAGTAGTAAATTATTATTATTTGTTATTATTTGTTATTATTATTCATTGCATTTACATTCATCCTTTTTTCTCCTAGGAGTTCAACGTGCTACACAAGGTTCGAACCTTCCTCAACCAAACCGCACAACAACACTGTGAGGCCTAAAGAAGGTGCTCGATAACCACTGTACTCCTGAGTTTCTAATTCGCTCGCTTTCCTTGATGCGTATTTCCACACTCTTCTTGTCCCACTATATATTTCACCTATGAAATCACTCGTCTTAGATGCCAATACAAGCTACAAGAAAGGAGATTTCGAGTCAACATCAGGAAGAACTTTCTGGCAGGAAGAGATGTGAGACATTGGAACAGATTCCCTCGGGAGGTTGTGGAGTCTGCTTCCTTGGAGTTTTTAAGAAGAGGTTGGATGGCATATATTATAATGGTAATAGTAATAATAATAGTAATAGTAGTAGTAATAATAGTAATAATAATAATTTATTTATACCCCGCCCATCATTCCACAGGGTGGGTGCCACCACCAAGAAGGCCCTCTGCCTGGTTCCCTGTAACCTCACTTCTCGCAGGCAGGGAACTGCCAGAAGGCCCTTAGCACTGGATCTCAGTGTCTGGGCAGAACAATGGGGCTGGAGACACTCCTTCAGGAATAGTGGACCAAGGCTGTTTAGGGCTTTCAAGGTCAGCACCAGCACTTTGAATTGTGCCCAGAAACAATACTGGGAGCCAATGAAGATCTTTTCAGGACCGGTGTTATGTGGTCTCGGCGGCCGCTCCCAGTCACCAGTCTAGCTGCCGCATTCTGGATTAATTGCAGTTTCCGAGTCACCTTCAAAGGTGGCGCCACGTAGTAGAGCACATTGCAATAGTCCAAGCAGGAGATAATCTGCCATGGATGCTTTAGCTGAGATTCCTGCATTGCAGGGGGTTAGAGTAGATGACCCACGGGTTCCCTTCCAACTCTACGATTTTAGGATTCTATACTTTGTGCTCAGCACTGTTGTTAGAAAAGCGGAATGCAACTATCAAGTCAAAATCAAATCAGATTTCCCTGGAGGGAGTGAAGGAGGAGTTTAAGAGGCGCTACTCAGTGAAAGCTGGACCATAAAGAAGGCTGATCGCCAAAGAATTGATGCTTTTGAATTCTGGTGCTGAAGGAGACTCTTGAGAGTACCATGGACTGCAAGAAGATCAAACCGATCCATTCTGAAGGAAATCAGCCCTGAGTGCTCACTGGAAGGACAGATCCTGAAGCTGAGGCTCCAAGACTTTGGCCACCTCATGAGAAGAGAAGACTCCCTGGAAAAGACCCTGATGTTGGGAAAAGATGGAGGGCACAAGGAGAAGGGGATGACAGAGGACGAGATGGTGGGACAGTGTTCTCGAAGCTACCAGCATGAGTTTGACGAAACTGCGGGAGGCAGTGGAAGACAGGAGTGCCTGGTGTGCTCTGGTCCAGGGGGTCATGAAGAGGCGGACACGACTAAATGACTAAACAACAACAACAACAACACAGTGGCAGGATCCTGACTTGCATGCAGAAGGTTTAGGTCCCAGCATCTCCCCTTAGCAAATGTTGCCTAAAGCCCCGGAGAGCTGCTGCCAGCTAATGTCTGACTCTGCAGAAGGCTGCTTCCTAAGTTCCTATGAATTGCTTTGCACTTCATCGGGCAGCTTGCAATTCCTGCATCGGAATGGGTTTCTGTGCAGTCAGTTTAAAATTGACTCAAAACCCCCCTTTTCTTCTTTCTCCAAGAGAGCATTTCTAAAATGCATCAACTTGAGCTTTTGAGCAAATGCATAACAAGAACACAGCTGTATAAACAAACTCTCTCCTTTATCAGTCACGGCAAGGGATGACCTTGGCTGTTCCAGTGGAGTAGGGATGACATGTCTAGGTCTTATCTGACATCCTGAGGCACAGACCTAGTCCAGGAACAGCTCCAGAGTGTGTTCTTGGAGTTGGTGACCTCTTGCTCCAAGATGAGAGTAGGAACAGGAATACCCTTTTATGGTCAGAAGTACAGGAAGGAATATCTTTTTATGGTTAAGAATACCGGAACAGGAACATATGTGATGTCAACCTGCGTGTATAGGCTGACGTGGTTGGATTCCTGGGGAAGGAGAGAGAGGGTGCCTGGAGTGCATGAAATTTCTCATTTCTTTGGACTTGCTGTGGACTCACCACGCATGTGCCTTCTGCTATCCGGAGAGCAGAATAAACTCTTTCTTTTAATCAACCTTGGTGTCATTTGACTTCCTCCCTCCCTCCCGGGAGCAACGCAGACCCAATCGGTGAACCCCAAAAAGGCTGCAGGACTGCCCAAGGGTTCCAGGCCCAGGGATTGCTCAGTCGGTGGAGCATGTGTCTCTTAATATCAGGGTCATGAGTTCGAATCCCACACTGGGCAAAAGATTCCTGTATTGCGGGGAGAGGGGGGGGGGTTAGATTGAATGACTCCTGCGGTTCTTTCCAACTCCACAATTCCATTATTCCATGAAATATCCATGTCTCCACTTGACCTTGCCAAATATTTTCCCCTGCTTGCAACCACTATGGGGAGGAGCCACGCAACGAACTTACCGCCATCTTCTACAGTACCAGAATGCAAGACATCCTGCCACGAGCACCACTAAAACTAAAGAAGAAAGACAAAGTTAATAGTTAGCAATATGATATCCTAAAGGCCTTGGCGTTCTTCCCAGCTTGCTTGTCTTAGAGCCGGCCCTAGGTAAAGGTAAAGGGACCCCTGACCATTAGGCCCAGTCGTGGCCGACTCTGGGGTTGTGGCGCTCATCTCGCTTTATTGGCTGAGAGAGCCGGCGTACAGCCATGACATGGCCATGACTGGACCTAAAGGTCAGGGGTCCCTTTACCTTAGTTTACAAACTTAATCTGTTCCGGAAGTCCATTCTTAAACCAAAGCATTCTTAAACCCAGGCGTGCTTTCCCATAGCAGAGTGGGGGACTCAATTTACAAATGGAACACACTCAACAGGAAGCAGAACATGTTCTGCTTCCAAAGTAAAGTTCACAAACCAAAACACCTACTGCCGGGTTTGCAGCATTCTTAATCCAAGTTGTTCATAAACTAAGCTGTTCTTAAACCAAGGTACCACTGTAATAATAATAATAATCATCATTGATTTTTTAAAAAAAAAATATGTTTAGGGGTACTCTCATTTTGACTCAAGAACACCACCATTTTATAGGCCACCATCAGGGGCATCCACAGAACCGACGATTCACTGTGCTAGAGGAGAAACTAATATTTTTTAGTTTCTTCTCCCGTTAGATTCACAAAATGTTTAGGGGTATTCATAACCCTGCGTACCCCCAGAAAAAGTACTACTACTAATAATAATTTCTTTTATTTATACTCTGCCCATCTGGGTGGGACAGAATAGTATTTACTGGTATAAAGTTAGTAATCAATGTTAGAAATGCCAAGAGAAAGAAGGAACATTTTATCATACGTGGTGGGATTGTAAAAAAATGAAATGTTTCTGGGAAATGATTTATAATGAATTGAAAAAAATGTTGAAATATACTTTTGTTAAGAAGCCAGAAACTTTTTTGTTAGGAATATTAATAAATGATATTAAGAAGAAAGATGAGAAGTTATTTTTATATGCAGTAACAGCAGCTAGAATTTTGGTGTCCCAAAAATGGAAACAGGAAGAAATGACGACGAAAGAAGAATGGAGAATGAAGTTGATGGAATACGCAAAAATGGACAAATTAATGGGGAGAATTCGGAACCGACGAGACCAGAGATTCACCGAGGACTGGAATAAATTTACAGAGTATATTAAAAGTATATGTGAAGAGCAATTAACGTTTGTAGGTTTTCAAGAAGTTCTGTGATAATAATTGATAGAAATATTGTTTTAAAAGATTCGATAAGACTAAGATTGTTAAAATGCAATATAGATTGAAGAAATATGAATAATAGTGATAATATGAAAAATTCTCCGACAGGCGGAGGGAAGTCCAAAAAAGTACAAAGATTGGAATTGGATGTAAAACTTAAATGGAATGTTTTTTTCTGTTGTTTTTGAAAATTTGATAAATAAAAATATATATAAAAAAGAATAGTATTTATTGATCTATTCATTTAATCTGCATACCGCCCTATACCCATAGGTCTCAGGGCGGTTCACTACACAAAACTACAATATATATAAAAACCACAAAATACATAATAAAAATAAGAAAAGAGACCACCCTATAGCCCCTGGAGCAAGGGGAGGCGTCTGCGTCACCTCTATAGGTTTGAACTAGGAAGACAAAACTAGAATTCTAATTTAAGAATTTTAATCCGTCTTGTATGGTCAGATGACTGCTAACAATCCATAAACCCCAAACTATTCCTCACCTAGGCAAGGTACTCCGATCCTCAAGGGGAGGGAACCTGCAAAAAGGAAGAATAAAGAACATTACATGCAAAAATGGCTGGCTCTTTCCTTGCAGTCCCACTTAAATGTATTTTGTAATTCTGAGCAAGTGCAAAGATTTGTGACATAACACAGAAGTAGGTATCCTGGTGTAACAGTTTGATTTTTTTTTTTAAAAGTTTCTAGTCTTTAAGGTTGGGAAACAGGTCTGAGTTTAGGTGGTGTTATGTACTGAGTTGAATAGGATCCAAAATACAGCAGTCTGATTGGTCCTAGAACAATAGGATTCAGAATGCAGCAGTCTGATTGGTCCTAGAACAATAGGATTCAGAATGCAGCAGTCTGGTTGGTCCTAGAACAATAGGATTCAGAATGCAGCAGTCTGATTGGTCCTAGAACAATAGGATCCAGAATGCAGCAGTCTGGTCCACAGGAGCCACCCAATCCAGCTCCAGGTGGAAGTGAATCCGCAACCTGATTGGCCTACAGGAGAATCCTGGAATTAGCCAATCACGTGGGGCCCATTGCGTAAATAATGTATATAAGGCAGACATTCTGGGGGAACTTCCGTTCTTCCTCACCATTATGAGCTGAATAGAGAGCATGCAATCCACTCTCGACTCCGAGTATATTTCAGGTGGGATATAAAATCCCCAAAACCACAGTGAGTCCACAGTGTGATGCAGCACAAAAAAAGTGAATGCTATTCTAGGTTGCATCAACAGAAGTCTAGTGTCCAAGGGAAGTCATAGTCCCACTCTATTCTGCCTTGGTAAGATCCCACCTGGAATACTGTGTCCAATTCTGGGCACCACAATTTAAGAAGGATGTTGACCAGCTGAAAGGTGTGCAGAGGAGGGTGGCCAAGATGATGAAGGGTCTGGAAACTAAGCCCGATGAGGAACGGTTGAAGGATCTGGGTATGTTTAGCCTGGATAAGAGGAGATAGGAGAGTCATCTTCAGATATTTCAAGGGCTGTTCCATGGAAGATGGAGCAAGCTTGTGTTCCGCTGCTCCAGAGGGTGAACCCAAACGAATGGATTCAAATTATAAGGAAGGAGATTCAGGAAGAACTTCCTAGTGGTAAGAGCTGTCCAACAGGGGAATGGATTTCCTCTCCTGCCTTGGGGGCTTTTAAAGCAGAAGTTTGGGTGGCCATGAGTCATGGATGCTTGAGCTGAGATTCCTGCCTTGCATGGTGTTCGACTACCGTATTTTTCACTCTACAAGACGCACCAGACCATAAGATGCACCTAGTTTTTGGAAGAGGAAAACAAGGGAAAAAAATATTCTGAATCCCAGAAGCCCTAAAGTCCTGCTGCCCTGAAGAGGCTTTGCGTTGCTTTCGCTGAAGCCAGAACAGCAAGAGGGATCGCTGCGCAGCCTGCATTCGCTCCATAACACGCACACACATTTGCCCTTACTTTTTAGGAGGGAAAAGCTGCGTCTTATAAAGCAAAAAATACGGTAGATGACTCTTGGAATTCCTTCCAGTTCTATAATTAAATAATAATAATAATAATAATAATAATAATAATAATAATAATAATAATAATAATAATAATTTATTTATACCCTGCCCATCTAGCTGGGCTTCCCCAGCCACTCTGGGCGGCTTCCAACAAAGTATTAAAATACAGTAGTCCATCAAACATTAAAAGCTTCCCTAAAGAGGGCTGCCTTCAGATGTCTTCTAAAAGTCTGGTAGTTGTTTATTTCTTTGACATCTGGTGGGAGGGCGTTCCACAGGGCCGGTGCCACTACTGAGAAGGCCCTCTGCCTGGTTCCTTGTAACCTCACTTCTCACAGTGAGGGAACTGCCTGAAGGCCCTCGGCGCTGGGCCTCAGTGTCCGGGCTGAACGATGGGGGTGGAGACGCTCCTTCAGATATGCGCATGTTCCATATGCAAAGGCTTTTGTGTGGGGTTGGGGTTGTTTTACCAGAGAATCCCACCTGCTGTATGCAGTGGTTCAGCCCAGACCCAGGCTAACACCCCAAACTCCCCTCTCAAAGAAATCCGCCTTACTGGGAATTAAATCCCACTGGAATGAACAGGAGTGACATCTGAAGGAACCCTTTTACGATCAAGCTGCAGATATTGCAGACTTCTGCTGGGTTTCCTCACCCCCCCCCCTCCGGGCCTGAAGATGGAACGGGTTCAAAAGGGAGGGGCAAAAATGCTAAATGAGTTTGAAATAATTGTGCGCTCCCTTCCCGCCCCACAAAAATGCTTTGCTTACAGGAATCTTAGCAGGGTTGCATGGCAACTGCTGGAGACAGCTGTGCCATAGCTGTCAACTGTCCCTTATTTGGCGGGCAAGTCCCTTATCCCAGCGCCGTGTCCTGCTGCTGCCCCTTATTGATGATGTCCCTTAAATTTCCCGGGTTTCAAAGGAAGCAGCTCCTCTCCCTCCCTCCCTGCCGGCCAGCCAGGGAGGAGGGAGGCTCCAGCTGTGTTGCTTGGCTGCGTTGCTCACCCAATAAGGAGTCTAAGAACGACTGGGGGGGGTGGAGCTTGCATGCCTTGTGCCCATCAAATTGGCCGCGTTGCCTGGGGACTCGCCTTTGCTCTGCGCTTCCCAGCGGAGAGGGGACGGTGGTTTTCCTTGCTGCATCCCCTTTGCTGGGAACTACTGCTTGAGGCTTTGTTTGGCTGCTGGCTGGGCTTTCTGCCTTTGGCTCGGAGGGGCTCAGAAGTTGAACATACCTGTGCTTGGGAAATCCCTTATTTTGGCTGCTGATCCCTTATTTTCAAGGCTGCTGATCCCTTATTTTCAAATCTGTAAGTTGACAGCTATGAGCTGTTGCATCTCTGTGGGGCTGATGTCGCCATTTTTTATTTTAAGTGCATGATAGAGCTTATGGATCAGGCCAAAAGCTCATCGAATGCAGCAACCTGTTCTCAAAGTGATCATCAGATGCCGGAAAGGGAAGCTAGCAAGCAGACCTTGAATCATGACATGCTATTGAGAAGGAGATAGAATGCAAATATCCTATACGCTCTCTGGAAAGGACAGAGGAAGCAGCGGCCTTATACTCTCAAACCATCGGTCCTTGCAGTTCACGATTGTCAGCACTGAGGGGTATAAACCCTTCACGGTTCCAAGGACGGTTCTCTCCCAGCCCCCACCTAACAAACTACCCAAATGACCGAAATAATTATAATTATAATTATTTATTATTTATACTCCGCCCGTCTGGCTGGGTTTCCTCAGCCACTCTGGGCGGCTTCCAACAGAACACTAAAATACAATAACCTATTAAACATTAAAAGCTTCCCTAAACAGGGCTGCCTTCAGATGTCTTCTAAAAGTTTGGTAGTGGTTTTTCTCTTTGACATCTGGTGGGAGGGCATTCCACAGGGCAGGCGCCACTACCGAGAAGGCCCTCTGCCTGGTTCCCTGTAACTTGGCTTCTCTCAGTAAGGGAACCGCCAGAAGACCCTTGGCACTGGACCTCAGTGTCCAGGCAGAATGATGGGGGTGGAGACGCTCCTTCAGGTACACTGGACTGAGGGACGAATGTCAGGTTCTGTACTGGGGCAGGAATAACCAGATGCACAAATACAGTGGTGTCTCGCAAGACAAAAAGAATCCGTTCCGCGAGTCTCTTCATCTAGCGGTTTTTTCGTCTTGCGAAGCAAGCCCATTGACGGCTTAGCGGATTAGCGCTATTAGCGGTTTAGCGGCTTTTAGCGGCTTAGCGGATAAGCGGCTTAGAAAAAGGGGGGGAAGGGGGAAAAACCCGCAGGAACTCGCAAGACATTTTCGTCTTGCGAAGCAAGCCCATAGGAAATTCGTTTTGCGAAGCACCTCCGAAACGGAAAACTCTTTCGTCTAGCGAGTTTTCCGTCTTGCGAGGCATTCGTCTTGCGGGGCACCACTGTATAGGATATTGGGAGGGATGACACACCTGGCTTGCCAGAAGTGTGTGTGAAAAGAATCAAGAGGTCTTAGCGGACCACAAGCTGAACATGAGTCAACAGTGTGATGCAGCAGCAAAAAACGCTATTCTAGGCCGTTTCAACTGAAGTATAGTGTCTCGATCAAGGGAAGTACCACTGTCGTCTTCTTTTCCTTTGGCAATCACTCGTAGCCGAGCAAGATTGTCTTCCATAAACACGGTTGTCAGGGGCTCAGGAGCAGAAGCACAGGGAGGAGAGGAAATGGAGAGCGAAGGGGAAGAATCTGAGGGCAGCGTAGGAGAAGAGGACAGTGGCCCGAGAGATTCCATGAGCCTCTCCAGCAAATCGGAAGATTCACAGAAGGGGGCGCCGGTGGCCAGGGCAAGGGGAGTCCCAAGGGGGACACTCCAGAAGCAAGGGGCCAGCGGGGACTCCCAGAGCAGCAGTTGGAGATCAGGACCAGCTTCCCCACCAGGGCATAGTGGGGGGGAAGAGTCCCAGGTATCAGGGCCAACGTCTCACCCAGCAGGGAGAGAAGATGAGTCAGGGCTGACCACGCCTCCATCGGAGAGTCAGGCAACGGAGGGGAGGTCAGGTCCAGCTAGCATCCCAGAAGAGGGAAGCAGTGACAGGAGCAGTGTAACGGTCAGGAGGAAGGTCACTGGTTTGGCGCGAGAGCCAAGTTCAAATGTACAGGCGCGCGGGACAGCAGGGGACCCGGATGGGGAGCCAGGTCCTAAAGCCCGCCGGAGGCAGGGGGAGGAGTCAGGGGACTCAGCGTCAGAAGAGTCCAGAAAGGGGAATGCCCCAGCGGACAAGAGGACCCAGAGGAGGAGAGAGCAGAGGAAGAGGTGGAGCAGGGCTAGAGTCTTAAACTGGTGTCAAGGGGGAGAAGATTCAGACGGAACTTTGGCAGTCTAGGGTTTAAGACGTAGAGCTGCGCGCTACGGTTTTGAAATGGAAACTGAACTTCATTAAAGACTTTTGTATATAACGACGACCTGGCGTTGGTCCTCTGTGAGCTGGGACCTGGGGCAGCTCTGACAACGGTTTTAACAATGAGTCTGTAAGTGGCTGTGGAGACCAATTCTGGATCCACACGTCCTTCCACAGTGGGGACATAGGTTTCTGGGCAGGAGTTGATCACGGTGTGGATTTGCCAAATGTGCCTTCATCTTAGCACGTTTCTCCCTTGTGTCCTGAGTTCGAGTGTCTTCACAGCCCATGACACCTTTGGTAAAGGCTGTTCTCCAACTGGAGCGCTCGCAGGCCAGTGTTTCCCAGTTGTCGGTGTGTACACTACATTTTTAAAGATTTGCCCTGAGAGAGTCTTTAAACCTCTTTTGTTGACCACCAGCATTACGCTTTCCATTTTTAAGTTCGGAAGAGAGCAGTTGCTTTGGAAGACGATCATCAGGCATCCGCACAACATGACCAGTCCATCGAAGTTGATGTTGAGGAATCATTGCTTCAACACTGGTGATCTTTGCTTCTTCCAGTACACTGGTATTAGTTCGCCTGTCTTCCCAAGTGATGTGTAAAATTTTTTGGAGACACCACTGATGGAATCTTTCAAGGAGTTGGCCTTGGACAGACCACATGTGGAATACAGTTGGGCAAGGGAGTAATAATAATAATAATAATAATAATAATAATAATAATAAATATATTACTGTGTCCAGTTCTGGGTGCCACAATTTAAGAAGTGTATTAACAAGTTGGAGGGTGATCAGGATGATCAAGGGTCTGGAAACTAAGCCTTATGAGGAATGGTTGAGGGAGTTTGGGTGCTGGTCTGGAAAAGAGGAGCTATGATAGCCATTTTCAAATATCTGAAGGGATGTCACTTGGAAGAAGGAGCTGGCTTGTTTTCTGCTGCACCAGAGGGTAGGACCCGAACCAATGGGTTCAAATTGCAATAAAGGAGATCTGAACATCTGGAATCACTTTCTGACAGTAAGGGCCGTTTGACAGAGGAACGAATAGCTCTCCTTCTGTGGAGGTTTTTCAGCAGGCTGTGGCAATGAGGGGAGCAGAGGTCTGCAGGGAATACAGTATGCGTGTACTTCTTTCTCCCTTGCCCCACACTTAATTATGGTTTTAAACCGCAATTAAAATAATAATAATGATAATAATGATAATAATAATTATTATTATTTATTATTTATACCCCGCCCACCTGGCTGGGCTTCCCCAGCCACTCTGGGCGGCTTCCAACAGAATATTAAAATACAATAACCTATTAAACATTAAAAGCTTCCCTGAACAGGGCTGCCTTCAGATGTCTTCTAAAAGTCTGGTAGTTGTTGTTCTCTTTGACATCTGGTGGGAGGGCATTCCACAGGGCGGGCACCACCACCGAGAAGGCCCTCTTTCTGGTTCCCTGTAACCTCACTTCGTGCGATGAGGGAACTGCCAGAAGGCCCTCGGCGTTGGACCTCAGTGTCTGGGCTGAACGATGGGGGTGGAGACGCTCTTTCAGGTGTACTGGACTGAGGCCGTTTAAGGTTTTAAAGGTCAACACCAACACTTTGAATTGTGCTCGGAAACGTACTGGGAGCCAATGTAGGTCTCCCTCTGCAAAGCACCCAAAATAGTTCAGGGCCCGGATCCAGGTCAGGTTGACCCTGGAACATTCAGGGACAAATCCCAACTCTCAAGCAGAGAGCCTCATCTGTAATTCCTGCTCTATGGGTATTTATTCAGTTCCTAACTAAGTCCTAATTATTTGATATGAAATATTGCATGTTTATTACATGAATGCATGAAAGTCCTATAAACCAATTTTCTCATCTGCTAGCAGAAGCTTAATAACTTCACCCAGTCACCACTGCTCCCTCTTCAGGTTTCCTCCTCCTCCTCTGATTCTGCTTCTTCTTTAATAATAATAATAATAATAATAATAATTTATTTATACCCCGCCCACCTGGCTGAGTTTCCCCAGCCACTCTGGGCGGCTCCCAATCGAGTGTTAAAAACAATACAGCATTAAACATTAAAAGCTTCCCTAAACAGGGCTTCCTTCAGATATCTTTTAAAAATAGGATAGTGGCTTATTTCCTTCACATCTGAAGGGAGGGTGTTCCACAGGGTGGGTGCCACCACCGAGAAGGCCCTCTGCATGGTTCCCTGTAACCTCACTTCTTGCAGGGAGGGAACCACCAGAAGGTCCTCAGAGCTGGACCTCAGTGTCCGGGCTGAACGATGGGGGTGGAGACGCTCCTTCAGATATACTGGACCGAGGCCGTTTAGGGCTTTAAAGGTCAGCACCAACACCTTGAATTGTGCTCAGAAACGAACTGGGAATTTTGAAATTCAGAGGTGGCTACAAAAACCTGGATGCAAAGGAGCTACTGTTCAGGTCCTGCAACAAAATGTTGCAGTGCACCATCAGTCCCCAACAGAAGTGCTCTTGTTCAGGGTTCCGGCCAGCCAGTCGCCTCTTCCTTGAGGATATAGCAAGTGGTGAGGGGCTCAAGCAAGTCATCTCACCCCGTTTTTCTTTTCCAACTTGCACTGTGACTCTTGGGTTCCAATCCTGTCGCTGTGCAGGAAGTGAGTCCATCCCACACACATTTAAAGCATGTGATTTCACCCAAAGAATTCTGGGAACTGTAGTCTTATAAGTATGCTGGGGATTGCAGAAATGGAGGTATGGTGTAGTTCTGCCTTGGGGTCTCCTTTCAGAGAAATCGGATTCATTTCTCATTTAAAGGCCAAATCCACACTTTCCGAAGCGATATGTGAACTGAATGACAGCTGCCCATCAAAATTTGCACTTTCCTGAATTTTGCAATGCAGTTCTGCATTTTACCAAAGTGAACGTATTATGGGGAAATGTGCGTAAAATTAATATATTATTGAGAAGTGAATTATATTAGAGAAAACTGCTTACAAGAATATGTTTACTGGGAGAAATTCACACCCAAAACGCTGGTGAATTTTCATGAGGATTTTTTTTTGAAAAATTGCGAATTGCTGTAGAAATGCGGAGAACTGAATCTAAGATTGGGAAAATGAGAAGCTGAGTAAATGGAAAAATCCTTCCATTCCCAGCAGCGAGTTCAGCATTAAAGGGAGCTGGTGGATGGGGGAGCAAGATCTCCGAACTCTATGGATGCTTCCAGACCACCCACTACTGAGCATTCACCCTGATTTCAGCGAGGTTAGATGAGATTGCATCAATGCAAGCTCAATCACTTTCCTTATCCCAGGGCAGGGAGAGTCCAATTTGGGGGGGGGGGATGCGTTTGTTGCCCAAGGCCTCCCAATCGACCAGAATTATGCCACCCAAATTTGCCAACTAGCAATACAGTGGTACCTTGGTTCTCAAACGCCCTGGTTCCCAAACGCTGAAAACCGTAAGTGTTCCAGTTTTTGAACATTTTTCGGAAGCCGAACGTCCGATGCGGCTGTTGGCTATTGTTTCCGGGGCACATGCACCAATCAGAAGCTGCACCTTGGTATCCGAACATTCTGGAAGTCAAACGGACTTCCAGAACAATTAAGTTTGGAGCTTTTGTTTTTGCTATTTATTTTGTGTTTTTGTTTTTGAGGCTTTCTCGGTTCATTTGTTTTTGTGACTGTGTGGAACCCCGTTCAGCTACTGATTGATTGATTGATTGATTGACTGCAAAAATGTTAAATTGCTGTTTCAGGGGTTGTTTTTAAAAGTCTGGAACAGATTAATCCATTCTGCATTACAGTCATACCTCGGGTTGAATTAGCTTCGGGTTGAGCATTTTCAGGTCACCCTCCGCGGTGAACCGGAAGTAACGGAACATGTTGCTTCCGGGTTTCACAGCTCGCGCACGTGCAGACACTCAAAATCACGTCACGTGCATGCGTGGAAGTGGTGAATCACGACCCGCGCATGCACAGACGCAGGTTGTGTTTGCTTCAGGATGCGAATAGGGCTCCAGAACGGATCCCGTTCGCATCCAGAGATACCACTGTACTTTCTATGGGAAAGTGTGCCTTGGTTTTGGAACGCTTTGGTTTTGGAACAGAATTCTGGAACGGGTTAAGTTTGAGAACCAAGGTACCACTGTAGTCTGGAAGTACCCGAAGAGTCCAGGAGATGGAAAGCAGACATAGATATGGGATAAACGCAAGAATATTAGGATATTAACTTGGGAAGAACATGAAACGGACGTGGAAAGGATGGTTAATGTAGTCTGCAGCAATGAGGTCAACTACTTCAGCTGCTGGTGACAAACCTGCTTGTCTCTCGATCGGAGGCACCGGGACGCTTGGCTCTGGGATGACCCCGGAGACTCTCCCAGGCAGCACAGCTGTCGGTCTGTCTCCTGCTGTGAGGTGCTTGCTAGTTGTGGGCTGCGAGGCTTTCGCGGTGGTGCTTTCGCATTTCGCTGAGCTTTCGCTGACCGTGCCAGGAGTGTGTATGCCAACCTCTGGGGCGCTGGTGGTTGCCGTCGCCCTGCCAGGCCTAGTCGGTTTAGCAGTCCTGAGCAGTGTGGCGATCGAGGCTGATGGCGAGGGGGTCTCGCTGTCATATGGGGCTGCGGCGGAGGCCACCGAAGTGTTAACACCAGCAGCCTGCGGAGTCGCTGGGGTGGAAGTCTCTGCCTCTACAACATGGGGTAAGTAAAGTTTCATATGTATCTTTCTGGGACAGGCCACAAAGCTGTGTTAACATGAGGGCTTCTCCACAATTCCTCTCGCCCCACTGCTTCCCCCTGGGGAGAACCACTTTTTAGCGCTCACTCGGAGCAAACGGCTGGTCTGTGGGTCACCGTTTATTCCTAAATACCTACTTTCCCATTTCCGCTACTTGTGAATTAAGTCAGCATTTTTATTTTCTTAAATTTTATTTTCGTGGGGAGAGGGCACTTGCCTAATTTGTGTCCCAGGCCTGAAATCTGTTTTAAGAAGAAGAAGAAGAAGAGTTTGGATTTGATATCCCACTTTATCACTACCCAAAGGAGTCTCAAAGCAGCTAACATTCTCCTTTCCCTTCCTCCCCCACAACAAATACTCTGTGAGGTGAGTGGGACTGAGAGACTTCAGAGAAGTGTGACTGGCCCAAGGTCACCCAGCAGCTGCATGTGGAGGAGCGGAGACGCGAACCCAGTTCACCAGATTACGAGTCTATCGCTCTTAACCACTACACCACACTGGTGTTACTCCAAAAACACGTTTGTCACCCAGTGGTGATGAGCAGAGACAACAAAGCATTTGGTCCTACCTCTTCTGGGAGCTTCTGTTGTGGTGGCAGGCAGGGAAGGGTCTCCTTGTCGAGAAAGAGAAGAGGAATTGAGAAGAGGGGAAGCCAAAATTAGTTTGTCATCAGGAGTGCATTTACAGAAGTGCAAAACCTATTCTCCTTGAAGTTCCAGTGAGAAATTCCACCAGCTCAACTATAAACCCAAATAATGACCCATAAGATCATCTGTATGAACGTCCTGAATTTCTGCTTTATAACCATTGTCAGGAGTTCAGCCTACACTCAAGTAGGACCCTAGCAGAGACACAGCCCGACTGGCATGTTCTCTCCCTCCTGGTCGATCGTTCGGGAGCTTCAAAAGCTTTCTTCAGCCCGAACATCACAGCGACCGATGCCAACCGACACCGGCACGCTTAGGGATCCACAGAGTTTGCGCAGCTTGCGTGACAGACCTCTACAACTCAGCATTTTGGCTAATCTACTTTATTTACATATAAACCCACACGGAGCACTGCAACATGGCTCCCTCTCTCTCTAGCATCAGACAGCAAAGAGAGAGAGAACAAAGGACAATAGTCCCGCTTCATGGAACACAGTAACACAAACATCCTGTCTCCATCACTTCTCACTCAAAAGTGGAGTCAAAACATATACCGTCATGTGATAGACAAAAATCTCATGACTGCAATCATGGAGCAGGAATTCTAACAGTTTTTACATGCTTTTATATTGCTGTTTTGCTGGTCTTATTTTATTTAACCATGAAATTTATATACCACTCGATTGTAAAATAAAAAACAAAAATACCCAAACAACTTCTAAGGTGTCTTCACACTGGCATACAAATTCCTATGTGGGAATTCCAATTTAGGCCTCTCTCTTTTTGGCTTAGCAAAAGGTGTTGCGTAAGCAGGGACTTGATGGAGGGGTATAAAATCATACGTGGGAAGTGTGTGTGGGCCAGATTCTTGATGAGATATCATGCGGTGTGACCTCCATGCAAAGAAATCAGGATGTGAAAAGGCATCATTTTCTGGCCTGCTCTATATCTGCCACACGCAACGCCGCTTCTACTCCGCTGCAGTTCGGGTTCCGCAAAAAAAGTTGGTGTTTCCTGTGGTCACATTTAATAATATAATTAACTATCATTACGTTTATTTCCAAGAGGAGGGAAACAATAACATATTGTTTCGCGTGCCGAAAAATCAAGAGCAGCGAGTTTGGGTTAGGGGAGGGACAGGAAATGAGGTCAGCAAATGTTGATCACTTCCTTGATTTTTGTTCCTGCTTGCAGATGGACACATGGACCAGGGTGGAGAAAAATCAATGATTTAAAAAGAAAAGGAAAAAGGATACTTTTTATTTAAATCAGATTTTTAAAATTTAAATTGGATTTTTTAAAATTTAAATCAGATTTTTAAAATAAAGTGCTCTTTGAGGAAAAATACTTATAAAAATAGTTTTCTATTCAAGTTATATTATAGTCCAAAGGCTATTCATCAGGAAATAAGGATTTGAGTTTTTCATGTGTGCTAAAACTCAGCCTAAGCTTTGCTCTTTGTTTTTTAAACCGTTTAACTACATCAGTTAACAAACATGGATACATATGCTATAATGCTGTTGCTTTAGTTAAATATTTTTTTTAAATTGTTATTAAGGAAGTGATTATTTTTCTCCTTCCAATAAAGTACAGCAGAAATGTTGCCCAAATATAAACAACAATTTCATAATTACCTGTCTTTGTATTTCTAACCAAATCATAATTTTTCCTAAAGATAGTTTTCTATTTAGGTTACATTATAGTCCAAAGGCTATTCATCAGGAAATAAGGATTTGTTTTAAGTTTTTCTTGTGTGCCAAAACTCAGTTTAAGGGTTTAAAAAAAAAAAAAAAGTTCATCCAAGTCTTGCTGACTAGTGATTTAAATCAAGTCTTACTGACTAGTGATTTAAATTGATTTGATTTAAATCAAATCCACCAAGACGCGGACTGCTGCCATTTCCAGAATTGCTACCCATTCTGACGGAATTCTGGGACATCTCTACCTGGACGCGGCTAAAGTCAGCCATGACTTTGAGAGACTGATCGGGGGGCGGCAGCTTTGTGGATCTTAATACAGTAACAGGTTCACAGGTGAGAAGGTGAACCTAGGTGAACCCTGAGCTCACCATGAAGGCACAGGTCAATTCTGCATCCAGGGCAGCTGTCTACCAGCTCCATCTGGTACACAGGATGAGACCCTACCTGCCTGCAGACCGACTCGCCAGAGTGGTGCATGCTCTAGTTATCTCCCGCTTGGACTACTGCAATGCGCTCTACGTGGGGCTACCTTGAAGGTGACCCGGAAACTACAACTAATCCAGAATGCGGCAGCTAGAGTGGTGACTGGGAGCGGCCGTCGAGACCACATAACACCGGTCTTGAAAGACCTACACTGGCTCTCAGTACGTTTCCAAGCACAATTCAAAGTGTTGGTGCTGAAAGTGTTGGTGTCTTGAAAGCCCTAAACGGCCTTGGTCATGTATACCTGAAGGAGCGTCTTCACCTCCATCATTCTGCCCGGACACTGAGGTCTAGCTCCGAGGGCCTTCTGGCAGTTCCCTCATTGCAAGAAGCCAAGGGAACCAGGCAGAGGGCCTTCTCGGTGGTGGCGCCCGCCTTGTGGAACACTCTCCCACCAGATGTCAAAGAGAAAAATAACTACCAGACTTTTAGAAGACATCTGAAGGCAGCCCTGTTTAGGGAAGCTTTTAACGTTTAATAGGTTATTGTATTTTAGTGTTATGTTGGAAGCCGCCCAGAGTGGCTGAGGAAACCCGGCCAGATGGGCAGGGTATAAAAAATAAATTATTATTATTATTATTATTATTATGAGCCCCATCACAGAGAATGCAGGTATTACTTACGGATGCAGCTCAGGCGCACCTCCCACTCAAACTTTTTCGTTGTGTCGTTCTCCCTGCACAAGGCCAGGCTGGATGTTCCTGCTTTCCTCTTGTAATTCTTGACGCACGAGTACCGCAGTTTGTTGCCGTCGCCGCTCCCTTTAGGAACCTCTGCATTTTGTACCTGAGGGGGCTCACCGCAGTTACCTGGGGCTAAAGGCAAGGGCACAAGAAGAGCGGGTTGATAATAGATTTAGGTGGGGGGACGGGACACCCCTAACCCCTAGAAATTAATAAACGGCAGGATGTTGATTATCTGGGATGTGGAGGGAGAAATACAAGCTGCAGAAATTCCTTTTCTGTAAACTCAGGGGAGTGTTTCAGCCCTGTTCTTGAGTTTGTTTAAAATCTAAAGCAGCTTATTCCTTTTTTAAATTTGTGCCATTTAGGTTTTTTAAACCTTTTTGTAAAGGCAATACAAAAAATTTCACAGCTGAGTCCTCAACTCTTTGTTACTGTGCTTGGCTTTCTTCAAGTTGGGCTGTGTCTAAAACTTGCCGTTTAGGTTTTCAAACCTTTTTTGTAAACTCAGTTTTAGAAACTGTACCTTTGAGTCCTTAATCCTTTATTACAGGTTACATACGCTTCAGGTTACAGACTCCGCTAACCCAGAAATAGTGCTTCAGGTTAAGAACTTTGCTTCAGGATGAGAACAGAAATCGTGCGGCAGCAGGAGGCCCCATTAGCTAAAGTGGTGCTTCAGGTTAAGAACAGTTTCAGGTTAAGAACGAATTAAGTACTTAACCCGAGGTACCACTGTACTGCGCTTTGCTTCACCTAGGCCGAGCTAGGATTATAATATTTCAGAATTTTTGGGAGTTTTACCCCCTTTCTTTGAATTTGGTCATTTAAGGTTTAAGATTTCTCTATTTCCTTCTGAGGAAACGGAATAGTTCAGTGAAACGAGGTTTGTAGCCGGCATCCCATTAAGGCTTTGTTCAATTCTAGGTTTTTCTAAGCTTTCTCTTAAACTTTTTGTTTTTTATTTAGTTTATTTCCGTAAGATAATATTTCTAGTCGATTACTTCTCGTTTCAGGGATTTTCGCAGTACAGTGGTACCTCGGGATACGAACAGGATCCGTTCTGGAGCCCTGTTCACTTCCTGAACGCAACATAAGCCGCGACGGCACGCGTGCGCGGGGCGCATTTTGCCGCTTCCGTGCATGACGTCCTTTTGAGTGTCTGCGCATGCGTGAGCGGCGAAACCCGGAAGTAACACGATCCATTACTTCTGGGTTGCTGCGGAGCGCAGCTTGAACGCGCTCAACCCGAAGCACATTCAACCCAAGGTATGACTGTATTTCATTTGTTTTGTGTATTTTCTCGGTTCCATAACTTGTTTTTTTTCTACTGGCAGAGGAATTCCTGGGCTTGGCCAAGCTAGGGCCATTAAGGAACAATTCAGGGCCATTGAGGGCCCTTGGCAATGAAAGAAAACGGTCCTTCCCCCCTTGGCCGTGAGATGTGAACAGACATTGGGGGGGTTGGAAGGTTGCCGGGATAACCGGGTGTGAGGTGACAGGAAAAGAGAGTCTTTAGCAAGGTGTGCTGGGAAGAAGAAAGGGAGAGAAGAAAAACAGGGATCCATCTTGGGCAGGCTGGCTGAAGGCTGGCTGGGAGAGATGCCTTGGACTGCTGTGGGGGACCAGCCCCTCTTGAAATGACCATGTTGTAAGATCTGGACTCCCTGCACGCAGGCTGAAGGTGTAAATAGGTGAATAAACTGTATTTCTTAAAGCTACGACAGTCTCCGCCATGTTTAGAGGGCCATAGGTACTAGCCACCCCAGATATATGCCATTTTCATCCTCAACTCATGGCTAAAAAGAACCCACAGGTAAGGAGGCAAAAGCCTTTGCGTTCGCACATAAAAACCATTTTTAAAGGCAGCTAGCACACAGAGACAGGGACGCGGGTGGCGCTGTGGTCCAAACCACTGAGCCTAGGGCTTGCCAATCGGACGGTCGGCGGTTCGAATCCCTGCGATGGGGTGAGCTCCTGTTGCTCAGTCCCAGCTCCTGCCAACCTAGAAGTTCGAAAGCACACCAGAGCAAGTAGATAAATAGGTACCACTCTGGTGGGAAGGTAAACGCCATTTCCGCTGGGAGAAATGCCTTGGACTCCAGGGCTACACTGCTGTGGGGGGACAAGCCTCTATTGAAAGGACCGTGCCGTAAGATCTGAACTCGCTCCATGCAAACTGGAGGTGTAAATAGGTGAATAAAGTGTATTTCTGAAAGTTGTAACAGCCTCCGCTGCGTCTCAGTTCTCCAAAGAAGGATCCCTGCCTCATATTGGAAGGATAACAATGCTGGGCACCCTGGGGAGGGCATTCCTGAGGCTTGGAGCCATAACTGAGGAGGCCCCGTCTTCTCTCGTTACCCACTTTGCGGGGGCACCTCTGAAAATGACTAAGATATACAAACCGGTTGGTACCAGGATTTTTGGGGGGGGCAGGGGTGGAATAGCAGAGAGACCAGAGGGCAGGAAACTCCCTTCTTCTGCAAAACAGAAGGAAAGACTTCCTTACAAAGTAATACAGCGGACGCTCGCGTTGCGAACGTGATCCATGTGGGATGCATATTTGCAACCCGCAGTGTTTGCAACCCACTTCTGCGCACGCGCGGGTTGCAATTCTGCGCATGCGCAACCGCCAAAACCCAGAAGTACCGTATTTTTTGCTCCATAGGACGCACCTAGTTTTTAGGGGGGGAAATAAAGAAAAAAGCCCGAGCTTCCCCCAACCCCAGCCCCCAGAACAGGCTGCTATCCGCAAGCCTTCGGAGCCCAAAGGCTTGCGGATAGCTGTCTGAAGCCCAGGGAGCGCAGCGGGAGTTGGCGCTGTGCTCCCCGGGCTGCAGGCTGCTATCCGCAAGCCTTTGGAGCCCGGCGGGAACTCCCACCGCACTCAGAAGGCTTGCGGATAGCTGCCTGAAGCCTGGAGAGCGAGAGGGGTCGGTGCGCACCGACCCATTTTGCTCTCCAGGCTTCAGTGAAAGTCTGCATTCGCTCCATAGGACACACACACATTTCCCCTTCATTTTTGGAGGGGGAAAAGTGCGTCCTATAGAGCGAAAAATACGGTAACCCGTTCCGGTACTTCCGGGTTTTGGCGGTCCGTAACTTGAAAAAACGCAACCTGAAGTGGCTGTAACCCGAGGTATGACTGTATAGCGTACTACAGAACACATTGTACAGTGTAGCACATTTTTTGTAAGAAGGCAAGCGAGCGCTGCGACAAAATGTCGCAGTGCGGAGTCTATTTCACGCTATTCCTCCTCCCACCCAGTTTTCTGTTATCACACACACACACACACACACACACACACACACACACACACACAAACTGAGCACACTCAGTTCCCACAGGACTGTTTTTGGCATTCCTGTAGAGTTGTACTTCTCCAAACACTGGGCTTCCCCCAAGCCTGACGATAACTTCCCTCGAGAGCACGTGGGGTGCCAAGCTGGATTACATAAGCATCGGCACTCGCGCCCTGAACTTTAGAAGTAGAACAAATGGCGTAATGTCAATGGAACGGGGCCAAAATACCTCTGGGATGCAACTCTCCAAGTTTATGAAAGAAGAGTTGTGGGTGGTTGTTTTTTTAAAAAGGAAAAAGGCATCTTGCAAAGGAAAGGCAGGGATGCATCGGCAGTGAAAGGCTTGCCAGCACAGCTGGGGTACCTCCCTTTTCGGGTGAGTGCGCATCTTTTTCCGCAGGTCCTTCCTCCCAACCCTTTGGAAAAAAACTGATTTATTATGACCTTGCTGACCTTTTACATCCCCGCTCAGCTATCTGCGCTGGGAGCCAGTGTGTTTGTTACCTGCCAAATTCAAGGTGTTACTGGGAATGGAGGAATGTTTGCAGAATGTTTTCCTCCCTCTCTCTTAATGCCAAAATTCATGGACCTCTAACAGAGCTCAGTGTCGGAAGATTCAGGACAGAAGAAGAAGAGGAGTTTGGATTTGATATCCCGCCTTTCACTCCCATTAAGGAGTCTCAAAGTGGCTAACATTCTCCTCTCCCTTCCTCTCCCACAACAAACACTCTGTGAGGTGAGTGAGTCCGAAAGACTTCAGAGAAGTGTGACTGGCCCAAGATCACCCAGCAGCTGCATCTGGAGGAGCGGAGACGCGAACCCGGTTCCCCAGATTAGGAGACTACCGCTCTTAACCACTACACCACACTGGCTCTCAGGTGGATGAAAGTTGTTGAGTCTTGAGGAATTGTGGCAGTTTGCTATCGGGGGAACTCTGGCCTTTAGGGGAAAGGCACACAGGAAATGTTTTATGTAGATGGCTTAGAGCAGCTTTTGCCAATATCTGATGCCCTCCAGATACGGTTGGGCTACAACTCATACTGGCAGGCTTAGAGGTTTTGATGATTCAATGGTATAGAAATCCTCTTAAAGAATAATGATAATTATTCTTTGGCCAGGGCACAACCTGACTCCCTCCTTTGGCAATCTTCACAGAACTCTAGCCCAATGGTTGCCATTAATTTGATTTGAATTAATTTTAGAATGAAATGATTTTAGAACGTTGTATTATTTTATTGTTGTTAGCCACCCTGAGCCTAGCTTCGGCTGGGGAGGGCGGGATATAAATAAAAATTTATTTATTTATATCTTTATTTATAATAAAACGACACAGGACCAAAACACAGCAAGCATATCTTTGCGCAATGCGTAAATGAACGAAAGGTAATCATTTCAGATTACCTTCACTGTTCTGGATCTAAAACTAAAACGAGCACGTATTTATCAAATATAAAAGGTGAAGGTAAAGTTTAAGGGCCCCTGAATGGTTATGTCCAGTCGAATTTGACTATGGGGTGCAGCGCTCATCTCACTTTCAGGCCGAGGGAGCCAGAGTTTGTCCACAGACAGCTTTCCAGGTCATGTGGCCAGAATGTCTAAATCGCTTCTGGCGCAACAGGACACCGTGATGGATACCAGAGCGCACGGAAATGCCGTTTATCTTCCCACCGCAGTGGTACCTATTTATCTACTTGCACTGGTGTGTTTTTGAACTGCTAGGTTGGCAGGAGGTGGGACAAAGCAACAGGAGCTCATCCCTTCGTGCAGATTCGAACCACCGATCAAATATACCAGCCAGGATATTAATGGTCCTTCTCTTGCTAGGATTGATTTGATCCAGCACAGATTGTGTGTTACTCATGCGTAAAACAAGTGCTGGAAGTTTATGTCCCTTTGCTCTTCCTGCAGCTGCATTAGGAATGCGGGTGGCGCTGTGGTCTAAACCACTAAGCCTCTTGGGCTTGCCGATCGGAAGGTCAGCGGTTCGAGTCCCCATGACGGGGTGAGCTCCCTTGCTCTGTCCCTGCTCCTGCCAACCTAGCAGTTCCAAAACACGTCAAAGTGCAAGTAGATAAATAGGTACCGCTCCGGCGGGAAGGTAAACGGTGTTTCCATGCGCTGCTCTGGTTCGCCAGAAGCGGCTTAGTCATGCTGGCCACATGACCCGGAAAAACTGTCTGCGGACAAACGTCGGCTCCCTCGGCCTGTAAAGTGAGATGAGCGCTGCAACCCCAGAGTCGTTCGTAACTGGACTTAACTGTCAGGGGTCCTTTACCTTTATTCTGCAGTAAACTGGGCAATTTATTTATTTTTATTTACTATTTCAATTTATTAGGCTGCTGACATATGTGGCGCTCCCAAACTTTTAAAAGCATAAAATAGCACAAAATCAGCAGGGGGGAAAAGGAGGAAGCCCAATGATATCTTATAAAACAAACCCAACTAAACAGCAGCAAAACCAACATCAACAAAAAGCAAAATAATCCATTAAGTGCCTGGAAGAAGCCACTAAGTTTCCACCCGGCGCTGAGAGAATGTTTATGGTGGCTCAAGGTGGGGAGAGGACTGTACCATATCTGATCAGGGGCATTGGGTTAGAAGAGAGACAAAGGGCTTGCTATACAGTGGTACCTCAGGTTAAGAACTTAATTCGTTCTGGAGGTCTGTTCTTAACCTGAAACTGTTCTTAACCTGAGGTACCACTTTAGCTAATGGGGCCTCCCGCTGCTGCCGGGGGAAACAATTTCTGTTCTCATCCAGAAGCAAAGTTCTTAACCCGAGTTACTATTTCTGGGTTAGCGGAATCTATAACCTGAAGCGTCTGTCACCCAAGGTACCACTGTATTGCAAATGGAAGCCATCTGGTTCAGGAACTCCAGCTGCTTGCATCTGGGTGATAACCTCAATGGTTTTCCTTTACTACTTTCAGGAAAAGGTCAGGCAGCTGTTTCAGGAAAGGTTAAAGGAAAGCATTGGGGGGAAATAAATCTGGGATCTCTCAAAGGCAGAAACATCTTAGAATGAAACAGAGTGAAATTGTGACACCCCCCTTTTGATTAGAGCTCGTGCACAATTTTGAGGCTGCCCCTGAAAATAAATAGAAGAAGAAGAAGAAGAAGAAGAAGAAGAAGAAGAAGAAGAAGAAGAAGAAGAAGAAGAAATTATAACAACCAAAGGAGGAAAGGAAACCAAAGAGGGAGGAAAATCAGCACTGGCCGTCTGGCTTTCGCCTACCTCAGAGCCATCGTCACAACTTTGTGAGGTTTGGCATTGGGGAAGTCTAGGTTTTGGCCGGAGGGGAGATTGTAGCATCTGCCTGCCCCTCCTGGATAAAGGGTATTCCGTTAAAAAGATCTGGGAGGAGAGCTCCAATGTCCAGGCAGGGGTTAGGGCCACAGCACTCCTCCAATGGGGACCTCTCGGGGTTTCCCCTATTTGATATAGCTCATAGTGCACCCCTTCCATAGATGGTTTGATGCACTTCCAGCTGATGGAATAGCGCTGGCTTCCCCCAGTGTGTATAGCCAAACAGTTCACATCTTCAGCCGATAAAGTTGTGGCCTGTTTGAACCCAAAAACCAATACAGTGGTACCTTGGTTCTCAAATTTAATCGATTCCGGAAGTCTGTTCCAAAACCAAGGCATGCTTTCCCATAGAAAGCAATGCAAAACGGATCAATCCCTTCCAGACCTTTAGAAACAACCCCTAAAACTGCAGTTTAGGGACACGGGTGGCACTGTGGTCTAAACCACAGAGCCTAGGGCTTGCCTATCAGAAGGTTGGTGGTTAAAATCCCCGTGACGGGGTGAGCTCCCGTTGCTCGGTCCCAGCTCCTGCCAACCTAGCAGTTCAAAAGCACGTCAAAGTGCAAGTAGATAAATAGGTACCACTCTGGCGGGAAGGTAAATGGCGTTTCTGTGCGCTGCTCTGGTTTGCCAGAAGTGGCTTAGTCATGCTGGCCACATGACCCAGAAGCTGTATGCCGGCTCCCTCGGCCAATAAAGCAAGATGAGCGCGGCAACCCCAGAGTCAGTCACGACTGGACCTAACGGTCAGGGGTACCTTTGCCTTTAAAACATCAATTTAACATGGATTTTACTATCTAACAAGACCACTGATCCATAAAATGAAAGCAATAATGTACTGCAATCATACAATCAATCAATCAGTAGCTGAACTGGGTTCCACACAGTCACAAAAATAAAACAAAGAGAGCCGTAAAAGCAAAACCACAAAATAAATAGCAAAAACAGGCAGACCTCAGTGTAACACTCATAACGGAGCACGTTCAACTTCTGGAAAAAGTTCGCAAACTGGAACACTTCCTTCCGGGTTTGCAGTGTTTGGGTTCCAAATTGTTTGAGTACCAAGGCGTTTGAGAACCAAGGTACCACTGTATGCTGTTGTCGTGTCTGGTTATTCACTCCCTAGGGAACTGCGGGGTCGCAGGGTCTCGGCACGTGATTATTTTAAACGTTCTCGCTCCTTACATAGCTGCCTTATTCTGTTGCAAACTGCTCTGTAAGCGTTTTGGATGAAGCGAGAAATATCTTAATGAACCAATATGCAATGGCTAAACTACGAAATTGACTCCTGCTAGATGTAGCGACGGTAACTCATCTGGCTTTTAAGAAAGACAAATTCATTGAGGATAGGACTATCGGTGAGTACTATTCGTGAAGACCACAGCTATGCAATGCACTATTCATCCAGATATCAGTTTCTGCTGCGATGCAAATTACATTTTCAAACTCCGTCCCAGAAATTCCTACGGCACAGTACGCCTTTTCCGCAGCTGCTACTCCCAGTGAAACATGCCTCCCTCTGACAATGATTTCTTGTTGTACTTTAACTCATTTCCTAACATCAAGCCACTGGTTTTTACTTTTGCTTCTGTTTTATTCTTACATCCCCCCCCCATTGTTAGAGTGTGTTCTTTCTTCCTTTTTTATTTCGGTGAATGGAAAAGCTCATTGCACAATTTCCTTCAACAAAAATAGGTCAGAATAAGAGCCGCTTCATTCTGGCTGGTCAGCTCAATACTACTACTAACAACAACTGTAATAATTTTTTTTTAAAGGAACATGGTATAAGAAACTGCCTCAAACCGAGTCGCTATAGCTCAGTACTGAGTACTGTTTGCACTGTGGACTTAAAGCAGTTTCATGCCATTTTAAACAGCCACAGCTTCCCTCCGCCCTCACACAAAGAATCCTAGGTATTATGGTTTGTTAAGGTTGCTGAGGACCCCTGGTCCCCTTCCCAGAGCTACAAACCACGCTGAAAAATCAACCCCTTTTCCCAGGGAATTCTGGGAACTGTAGTTCTGTGCCTCACATCCACACTGGAATTCAGTGAGGATTTGAAGCTGCTTGTGTCTCTGTTCGTGTGTGTGCAGACGTGTGCATCTCTGGCATCCACACGACAACCTTCTCATCCAATTGGCGGCCTGCGTCACCCCCTACTTTTTTGTGCAAATCTGGTATATCAGAAAAACACATATTTTCTTGGAAGGAAATACTTCTGCACGTGCCCAGAAGAGACCTCAGGTTTCTTGGCTGAGCGCGACACGCCCTTTTAAAAAACTGCTGTTTAGTGCAAATTGGAATTGTTACACGGTCCCCCCCCCCACTTTAAAATGTTATTAAGCAGTCAATTTATTTTACGAAACAAAAGCAAGCGTCAGGTGGCGACTTTCTAGTCTAGATCCACATGGTTGGATATGACATTCGAAAACACAGAAAGCTTTACTCTGAAGTCAGACTAGAAAATAAGATTCTTGTTCTTGCTAATAGTGGACTGCGGTATATAACCAGTACTGTACCAATAAATTTAAATCTGGTGGGAACGAGTTTGGTTGTTAATATACTCCACAAACACCAGCCACAAGGTCAGATAAGTCAACTTTTCTGAAGATATGAAGGCGAAAGTCTGAAATCCTATTCCGTCCTTCAGCAACAGTCAATCTAAACGCAGCCAACAAATATAATGTAAGAGTTTTGAAAATTAAGTTCAGCCTTGTCACTTTCAAGTAGAAATGGCACGTGTACAAGTTAAACAAATTCCTGCTGGTTTGAGAAGTATTTTTGTTAAGGATTGTAGGACAAAACCTGCCAAGAAAAACAAAGAATTTATTTATGTATGCTACAACAGCGGCACAAAAGAACAATGGCATGAGAAATTGATGAATTATGCAGAACTGGCCAAACTGACTTACAAATTGCGAGACAAGAACAATTGTGACTTCAGGGAGGAATGGGAACTTTTTACAAACTATTTAAAAAGAAAACAAAATGAACCAGACTCCTTGGCAGGTTTTGAATAAACATACACAAATTCATTGGTTGATAACATGATGGATAGATATGTAAGGATATGTTGTTGTTGTTTAGTCGTTTAGTCGTGTCCGACTCTTCGTGACCCCCTGGACCAGAGCATGCCAGGCCCTCCTGTCTTCCGCTGCCTCCCACAGTTTGGTCAAACTCATGTTGGTCTCATCGAGAACACTGTCCCACCATCTCGTCCTCTGTCCTCCCCTTCTCCTTGCGCCCTCCATCTTTCCCAACATCAGGGTCTTTTCCAGGGAGTCTTCTCTTCTCATGAAGTGGCCAAAGTATTGAAGCCTCAGCTTCAGGATCTGTCCTTCCAGTGAGCACTCAGGGCTGATTTCCTTCAGAATTCAAAAGCATCCATTATTTGGCGATCAGCCTTCTTTATGGTCCAGCTCTCACTTCCATACATCGCTACTGGGAAAACCATAGCTTGAACTATATGGGCCTTTGTTGGCAAGGTGATGCCTCTGCTTTTTAAGATGCTGTCTAGGTTTGTCATTGCTATGACATTGTAAGGATATGTACAATTTTATAATATGCAGAGAAAATATGTGAAGAGAAATCAGGGGGAGGAAAGGGGGGCAATAATGTATGTGATTATAAGGTTTGATAATTTGTTATGTGGAAACTGATCAATAAAAAATATTTAAAAAACAAACAAATTCCTGCTGGTTTGCAGAAGTTATGGTGGTCGGGGAAGTCCTAATTGAGAGGAAGGGACAAAAAGGGGAAACAGCGACCCATGTACAAAATGTGTGGACACAACTTTGGAGGGGGGAACCCATAGGCAGTTGGGGGTAAACAGGGGTGATGATGGGAAAGGGGGGGAAGAGTCTAAATAATTTGGGAAGAGGAAGGAAGTTTCACTTTCTGAAGAACAGAGGCATGCATTTGTTCGAGGAAATGAACAAGCTTTGGGGGAAACGAGAAAACAGCACTGTGCAACTTTTTTCTGAGCAGCCCTTCCAACCCAGGAAGAAATGCAAAATCTTTATGCAGGAGATGCAACAATTAAGCCATCTTCAGATATCGGAAGGGCTGTTGAGTAGATGATGGAGGGGATTTGTTTTCTGTGCTCCAGAAAACAAGGGATTCCCCCGTGAATCTAAGCCACATGTCAAGAAAGCTAGTATGTTAAGAGTACAAGGGTACCTTGGTTCTCAAATGCCTTGGTCCTCAAACAACTTGGAACCCAAACGCTGCAAACCCGGAAGGAAGTGTTCCGGTTTGCGAACTTTCTTTGGAAGCTGAACGTGCTCCGTTTTGAGTGTTCAAAGTGTTGGTGCTGAGATTTAAAGCCCTAAACCAGGGGTCAGCAAACTTTTTCAGCAGGGGGCCGGTCCACTGTCCCTCAGACCTTGTGGGGGGCCGGACTATATTTTTGGGGGAAAATATGAACGAATTCCTATGCCCCATAAATAACCCAGAGATGCATTTTAAATAAAAGCACACATTCTACTCATGTAAAAACACCAGGCAGGCCCCACAAATCACCCAGAGATGCATTTTAAAGAAAAGGACACATTCTACTATGTAAAAAACACGCTGATTCCCGGACCGTCCGCAGGCCGGATTTAGAAGG